>NW_024423453.1:47395654-47451173 GCF_017311325.1 Ursus maritimus | reverse complement strand
TTTTTTTTTTTAAAGATTTTATTTATTTATTTGACAGAGAGAGACAGCCAGCTGGAGAGGGAACACAAGCAGGGGGAGTGGGAGAGGAAGAAGCAGGCTCTCAGCGGAGGAGCCTGATGTGGGGCTCGATCCCAGATCGCCGGGATGACGCCCTGAGCCGAAGGCAGACGCTTAACAACTAAGCCACCCAGGTGCCCCTATAACCCATACTTTAATTCCACTGAACAAATTTGCTTTCACCTGATTATGCCTTATGTTTTTATGCCTCTGTACCTTTTAGGGTCACCTTTATTCCCTACACGAGAAAATCATACTCCTCTTTGAAAACCTCCCTCAAATATTACTTCTTTTCAAAAGACTTCCCTTATCTTTCCTAGCAAGAAATGCTTTCCTCCTTTATGCTACCTCAGGATTTTGTTTCTATAATACAAAGCACTTATTAAATTCTACTATAATTACCCCTGCTAGAATGTGAGCTCATCTAAGACAATCTATATCTTACTCATTTTTATAAATGTGTTCTCTAGTGTTGTTACCAGATACACACTAGATGTTTATCAAATATAAGACAGTAAATAAATGAATGAATAAAAAGAATAAGTAAATTAATGAGCTACTTTCTATGAGTTATTTCTCTAACATAGATGTTATTAAATAGAAAGATACTCTCCAGATTTTCATATAATATGAGATTAGCATTCAACTTCTTTAGGTGGTCACAATTTATCAAATACCCACAGAGCAAAAACAAAACAAAAATTTAAAAGAAACACTATGGTAGAGGGTGTAGAAAAATTCAGAAATGATAAACAAAACACAACATGATCTGAACCATAGTAAATTTATACATTAAAGGAGAGGTAAGTCAAATTGCATGCTGGGAAAGGTACAGAACCAAATCACATTCTTTTAAGACTCTGCTTGTTATACATTAAGCTTTTCCTGTTCTGTCATCCTGACAATGAGCATTGAATTTGATATATTTTAGACACAAAGGATTTGCCTGGGTGGTTGACACATTATCGTTCTTCTCCAGGTCTTCAGTACTTCATCATCCAGTTTAGCAGGAACCAACTTTTGTCTCCCTGCTCTGAAACAGGTGTAAAGCTTCAAATATCTATACAATACTCTATTATTTAGCTATGAAATTATTTATCCTTCTAGCAGTGGGCAATATTAATGTTTCCATATTGCTGAGGCAATAACTAAAAAAAAAATTAACATTAAAGGAGATATCCTAGGTAGAGATCCAAGAAGCTTGTCTCACTCAGTCTCTGGTTGGAACTCAGGGGACTAGTTCCCAAGTCACTACCTGTCAGCAAATATTCTTGGAGATACGTTAACTCTCTCTAGGCACAAGGGGAAAATTACTTTTAATAACACCTGATTTCCAATCCAGTCCATTAGTTCTTATATTATTGCCTCAGAACAACTGAGACAAGCTTAAAATCATTAGTTAGTCATTTTCTCCAAAAATCCTCTCTGCTGCTTTGATTATTTTAATGCCAGAGCCCTGAGGCTCAGTCCATGGAATTTGCTAAAAACATCCTACTAAAGAATATCAGGACTTTCTCCACTGTCATTTTTAACACAGTTTCTATTCGAGTCATTCTCAACTCCAAGTAAAATGCTATCTATCAGTGTCTTGTTTTTCCCAAAGCTGAGCAAAATTGTCTATAGTGACATTTTTCACAGCTGCCCAAGTGATCACAGTCTCCTGTTCGAAACACTCCTATCATATTGCATCCGAACTCCACATGGCCTAGAAGGCACTACATACACTGCTCCTGGCTACCTTTTCTACTACCACTCCAAACAATTTTTGCCTCCCATACTCAGCTCTAGGTTCATTGGAGCAGTTCCTCCAAGATCCCATGCTTATTCTTACTTAAAGCTTTTGTACTTGCTATCACTACTGCCTAAAACTCTTTCTCTCTCAAGCTTTACAATGTTCATTCCTTCATTTCATCCAAGCCTTTGATTAAACATCACTTCCTCCAAAATATCCTCTCTAAACATCTAGCGTAACAAACACACACGTGTGCGCACACACACACACACACAGCTAATATGTCAATGTCATTTCATCTTAATCTGCTTTAATCTCTTAGCACTAATCACTAAACACGATCATATTACATATTTATTTAGTTGTTTTTATCCATCTCCTATTCTAGAAAGTGGGGGTCTTAGGAGGGCAGGGCCTGGAATAGTCCCTAGTATCTGTTAGATACTCAATATTTTTTCAATAAATAATGAATTAATAAGAGAATGATTTGTGCTTCAAAACAAAGAACACATGCAAATGTGTCTAGAGGTCATACTCCTTCAAAATAAATACCAGAACTATGTACGGTGTTCTATGAATTTTTTTTAATTTGCTTTTTATTTTTTTAATAATATTTTTTATTGTATTATGTTAGTCACCATACAGTACATCCCTAGTTTTTGATGTAAAGTTCCATGATTCATTACTTGCGTATAACACCCAGTGCACCATGCAATATGAAATCTTATATCTTCTGAAGTAGAAGATAGAGAACATTACTGCTACACAGATAAAGCTAGCATCCTCTGTTGAGGCACAGAGTGAGAAGCCAATATTCATGACATTTTGGCAAAGTTTCCCCCAAGAGATATCAAAACTATTGTATTAATCAGTTTTTGAACTTTATTCTCTTCTACATCCGTGTAAATCTGTAAAACTGCCATATTGTCCTATAAATCAGCTTCAGATAGCAAAATCATGGTCCTGATTCAGCAATGAACACCAGTTCCTGCTGAAGAGTATTTTTCTGCTCAGTTCAAATGGTTTGAAGTTTATGGCATGCTGAGGATTCCTATCATTCTCCACTAGGTGATTTGAAATTCTGAATTCACTAGATAGTTATTCAACTCTGATACCATCTGGGATCATCAGATCAGCACAAAAGTGTGGAAATCAGAAATAGAATCCATTCTCTTTTAAAAGGACAAGAATTTGAATTTGCCTTTGAAAACATATTGATTTCCTACCTAACTATATAGGTCTATAATTTGCTCTTAGTCCACTATTTTCTTCATCTACCCTCACCACCAATATGATCAGTGTTAGCCTACTTCCTAGGTCTGTAATGTCAAAGGTAGCCGATAACCGCTATTCTCTCTGTCCTCCAGCCTCACAAGAACAAGGGTCAATTTTCAGGCGTGTTTCAAATCCCATCATATATCTCCTTATAAAATCTGATTTTTCCAAGTGTATTGGCCACTATAACATAAGCATCCACTTTAGGGAACTAGAGAACAAAGAGCAAAATAGACCTAAAACAATCAGAAAAAAAGGAATAATGAAAAGTTAAAAGAGAATCCATGGAATTGAAAACATCAAAACAATAGAGAAAGTCAATGAATTCAAAAGCTAGTTCTTTGAAAAGATCAATAACATTGATACCTCTCTGCAAATTAAACAAGAAAAAGAGAAAGAAGACACATTTTACCAATATCAGCAATTGAAGAGGGGGTTATAACTACTGATCCTATGCACATTAAAAGGTTAGTAAGGAAATACTATGAACAACTCTATCCCTAAGTTTGATTAACTTAGATAAAGTGAGCCCAAAATACAAACTACCCAAATACACCCAAGGAGAAATATATAAATAGCTGTATATCTATTAAAGAAATTAATATTTTAATTCTTACAAAAAGGGATCGTAAGACCAGATGGTATCATTGATTAATTCTACCAAACATTTTAGGAAAAAAATAATACCAATTCCCCATAATCTTTTCCAGGATAGTAACCAAGTCTCCACAGTCCCTTTGAGTAAATAAAAGCAGAAAAACTTACCAATTCATTTTATGAGCTTCACATTACCCTAATACAAAATTAAATAAAGATATTACAAGGTACTAATACTAATACCTCTCATGAACAGAGACACAAAGTTCTTAATAAAATGTTAGCAAATCAAATCCAGCAATATATAAAAAAGGTAATACATCATTACCAAAAATGCAAGGGTGATTCAGAATTCTTAAATCAATCATTATAACATTACATTACACACTAAATTAGAAAAAATGATCATATCAATAAAATAATTGTGGAAAATGATTTGAAAAAAGTAAGCAATTATAAAAACTAGGAAAAAACTAGAAATATGAAAAGTTCCTTCACTTAATAAAGTGTACATAAAAAAACTTACAAGTAATATCATATTTAATGGGGAGAGACTAAAGACTTTCCACATAAGATCAGGAATAAGGCAAAGATACTATCTTTCCACATGCTTATTTAACATCATACTGGAAGTTCTAGCTAATTCAGTAGGACAAGGAAAAGAAAATAAAGATACACAAAATTTAAAAGAAGAAATAAAACTGTCTTTATTCAAAGATAACATGATTGTCTATGCAGATAGCCCTAAAAATAGTCAATAAAGTAGATAGCCAACAAAAAGCTCAGAATAATCAACAAATACAACAAAGTAGCTGGATATAAAGTCAATATGCAAAGTCAATTGCTTTCCTATATACAGTGAAAGAAAAAATTAGAGTATTAAAATTTAAAATGCCACTTACAATTGCACTAAAAAGATAAAACAAAACACTGGCAAAAAATATCAAACAAGGTCTAAGTAAATAGAGATTTTGTGTTCATGGATTGGAAAACTCAGCATAGTGAAGATGTCAATTCTTTCCAACTCGGTATACAGATTTAATACAATCCCATTCAAAATACCAGGAATTTTTTTTGGAGATAATGACAAACTGACTCTAACATTTATATGCAAGAAAAGCAAACACAATACTGAAGAAGAACAAAGTTGAGGACTCACCACCCAATTTCAAGATTTACTATAATATAACTACAGTAAACAAGAAGGCAGGATATTAGTAAATGACACATATATAGACACAGTTTAATAGAACAAAATAGAGAGCTTAGAAATAGGCCCACAAAGCTAGTGTCAGCTGATTTTTTACAAAAGTAAAAGGGCAATATAATGGATATAATGCAAAGATAATCTTTTCTATAAATGGTGCTAGAATAATTGGCTGTCCATAAACAAAAAAGAAAAAATAAGAAAGAAACTAGACACAGGCCTCATACTCAATATAAATTTTAACTCAAAATATACCATAGACCTAAATGTAAAAGGAAAGTATAAAACTTCTAGAAGAAGGCATAGGATAAAATCTGCATGACCTGCAGTTTGGTGATGAGTATTTAGATATAATTCAACACCAAAAGTAAAATCCATGAAAGAAAAAATTTAGTAGTTAGAATTTACTTAAAAATTTTTAAATTGCTGTAAAGCACACTGTTAAGAGAATGAAAAGAGAAATCACAGACTGAAAAAATTTTCAAATCACTTAGCAGATAAATGACTTGTTCCAAAATATGCAAATTATGTAATAATAAAACCTCTTAGACCTCAATAATGGGCAAAAAATATAAACAACTCATCAAAGAAATAAGGATGGCAAATAAGCATATGAAAACATCCTCAACATCATTTGTCATTAAGGAAATGCAAATCAAAAACAATAATATGCCCCTACATACCTACTGAAATGGCTGCAATCCAGTCTGATGGTATCAATTACTGATGACTATGTGAAGCAATAGGAACTCCTGTACAACCACTTTGGCACTTTCTTATAAAGCTAAACATAATTTTACCAGAAATCACATTACCCAACTGATTTGAAAAATTATATCTACCCAAACACCTGCACATGAGTACATTATGAATTAGTTTTATTTATAATCATCAAAAACTGAAAGCTGCCAAAATGTATTTTAATAGATGAATGGATAAACAAACTATGGTATATCCATATAATGAAATAATATTCAGTGGTACAAATGGATGAACTATCAATCCACAAAACAACATGGATAAATTTTATTTTTTTTAAGATTTTATTTATTTATTTATTTGAGAGTGAGAGAGTGAGCACCAGAGGGGAGAGAGGCAGAAGGAGAGGGAGAAGTAGACTCCCCACTGAGCAGGGAGCCCAATGCAGGCCTCAATCCCAAGACCCTGGGATCATGACCTGAGCCGAAGGCAGATGCTTACTGACTGAGCCACCCAGGTGCCCCAATGTGGATAAGTTTTAAATAAATATTTTTTTAAATAGGTAAGTGAAAGAAGCCAGTCTGAAAAGGCAATATACTTTATGGTTCCATTTATATGACATTCTGAAAAAGGTAAAACTATAGAAAAAGAAAACATCAGTGGTTGTCAGGTGTTTGGGGTGGGGGAAGTGTGATTATGTGAAGCACAAAGGAATTTTTAGTGCTATAACCATTTTGTATAATACTATAGTGGTAGACACATGATACTACACATTTGTCAAAACCCATAGAATTTTCACCATAAGAAGTAAACCTTAATGTACACAAACAAACAAACAAACAAACAAACAAACATCAATGAGGTCAAGTGTCCCAAGATGGCATACAAACTGTTGTGAAACAATCTAACTGCATTACACACATATAACATAAAATTTACTGAAGAGGAAGGAATGAAGATTCTGATGTAAGTAACTTTGGAAATGCATGGAGACTATAAGACTGTAGGGGAAAAAAAAGAAACTATATGTAAGTATTGTATTGTAATAGGTAAGATTGCTTCTTTTGGGGGTGCTGGTTAACAATCCTAAAATGACTATATAAATGTATACTAGAATTGAACAAATAAGTAAATCAATGCCAGATGGTAGAGCCAGGTGTCTCACTTTTGGAGTGGGGGTTTACAGATAAGCAAGGAGGGAAGGCCAAAAGAATCCATGTGATAATGGACTGGAGTTGGTGCTATCAATATGAACTCACATTTAATTTAATATAAATACAGATGGAAAGATACAGAAACACTTATAGGTTTGTGTTCATACATAAGTCAATAAGAATACATATATACATATATTTGCAAGCTGCTTTGACTGAGAGGGCTTAGATGCAATGAGCATCCAGATCTGAGCATCCAGATTTCTAACATCACTCTTGAATACAAAGAACCAGGATTCATTGAAGAAATGGCTGATTCTAGGCCTAGGGGGATGGGATATACAATATGAGCCTGTAACACCATTCAATGCCATAAAGTAAAGAAGTATTACACACTTAAACACACACACGAGCGCATGCATGTGCATGCACGTGATGGGGGCATGTGGAAGGGAAAAAAACCAACTTAAAAGAGCTCCCAACAGCCAAAGCTAAAACAATTCTAGCAGAAAATAAATATCATATTATTGGATTATAATTCAAAGCAAAAAATAAATAACATGGGTCCATGGTAAATCGCTAAATAAGTGATTGAATAAATAAATAAATGGGTGAAAACAGACAAATGTCCAATATAGAATAATTCCAAACTATTTATTATTATTATTGTTGTCGCTATTATTATTATTATTTACTATCTCAAGATGGTGGAACATAACTCCCCAATCTTTAAGTATGGGTTTCACTTAGTGATTTCCTTCTAAAGAATACAGTATAGAAAGGGAGCAAAAATAATAACCATTGTGGAAAAACCTGACAAACAGTACCTCAACCAGATGATTAAGGTTGACATCCATAAGTCATGTTGAGAGTATGTATTCTTGGTACAATTATATGAAAATGCTATTTTATCTGTATGAACTTCCTCCCACAACACATATCCCCAGTCTATGTGTGGAAAAAAAGAAAGGTAAAACAAACCCAACAAAAAGGCATCCTATAAAATATCTGACCAGTATGCCTCAAAATTACTGAGGCCATTAGGAAAAAGGAAAATCTGAGGAAATGTTACAGCCAAAAGTATCCTATGGAAACATAACTACTAAATGTTAATGTGGTATCCTATATTGGATCCTGGGACAGTAAAAGAAAAAAAAATTAAGTTAATCAAAACAGTATGGTGCTGGCACAAAAATGGACACATAGATCAATGGAACAGAACAGAGAACCCAGAAATGGACCCTCAACTCTATGGTCAACTAATCTTTGAAAAGCAAGAAAGAATATCCAAGGGGGGGGGGGAACCAGTCTCTTCAATAAATGGTGTTGGGAAAATTGGACAGCCACATGCAGAAGAATGAAGCTGGACCACTTTCTTGCACCATACACAAAAATAAACTCAAAATGGATGAAAGACATAAATATGAGACAGGAATCCATCAAAATCCTAGAGGAGAACACAGACAGCAATCTCTTTGACCTGGGCTGCAGCAACTTCTAGCTAGACATGTCTCCAAAACCAAGAAAAACAAAAGTAAAAATGAACTATTGGGACTTCATCAAGAGAAAAAGCTTCTGCACAGTAAAGGAAACAGTTAACAAAACTAAAAGGCAACTTACAGAATGGGAGAAGATATTTACAAATGTCTTATCAGTTAAAGGGCTAGTATCCAAAATCTGTGAAGAACTTACCAAACTCAACACCAAAAAACAAAAAATCCCAGTGAAGAAATGGGCAGAAGACATGAATAGACATTTCCCCAAAGAAGACCTACAAATGGCTAACAGACCCATGAAAAAATTCTCAACATCGCTCAGAATCAGGGAAATACAAATCAAAACCAAAATGAGATACTACCTCACACCAGACAGAATTGCTAAAATTAACAACTCAGGAAATGACAGCGGAACCCTCTTACACTGTTGGTGGGAATGCAAACTGGTGTAGCCACTCTGGAAAACAGTATGGAGATTCTTCAAAAAGTTAAAAATAGAGCTACCCTAAAACTGAGCAATTGCACTACTAGGTATTTATCCAAAGGATACAAACAGAGTGATTCAAAGAGGCACACGCACCCCAATGTTTATAGCAGCAATGTCCACACATACTGGCATATTATCCAGCCACCAAAAAGAATGAAATCTTGCCATTTGCAATGATGTGGATGGACCAGAGGATATTATGCTAAGCAAAATAAGTCAGTCAGAGAGAGACAAATACCATATGGTTTCATTCATATGTGGAATTTAAGAAACAAACAGATGAACATAGGGGAAGGGAAGAAAAAAAAAAAACAGAGAGGAAGGCAAATTATAAGACACTTAACTATAGGAAACAAATTGAGGGTTCCTGGAGGGGAGGTGGGTGGGGGATGAGCTAAATGGGCATTAAGGAAGGCACTTGATGTAATGAGCACTAGGTGTTGTATGCAATTGATGAATCACTAAATTCTATCTCTGAAATCAATAATACAGTGTATGTTAATTAAATTGAATTTAAATAAAAAATAAATTTAAAAAAGAAAAAAGAAAGAAAGGTATTAAAAATATTCAATAAAGAAATCAGAAATTCTTAGGTTATTAATAATATATCAATATTGGTTCACTAATTAGGAGAAATATTTCAGACTAAGATAAGATGTTAACAATAAAATGGGGTGTGAGATAGAAGAGTAGCTCTATGTGGTCTTTGAAACTTTTTGATAAGTCTAAAATTTACCTAAAATTTAAAGAAAGATTATTAAAATACACATTGCCCAGTTGGTATTCTTAAAAGTCACAAATTTAAATTCAACAAAATATACCTTCAATTTTCTAGGAACCAATTATTCCTATTTTATCTGCAAATCAGTTACTAAGCACAAAAACTTAAAACAGAGGTTTAAAGAGCTTTATCCTAGAAGTCTCTTTAGTTTTCATTGGGAAACTCAAATATGCGTACAATGTTCTGGATTGTGTGTCCTAAATTATTATAACAGGCGTGTCCAAGAAGAAAGGTCAGGAAGTCAACATCTTATCATTTACTGTGAAGAAATATCCTTATATGAAGCATTCTTTCAGAGATAATTTTTACACAGTGTACTGGGTTGGATAATGCACCCCACCCCAAGAAAATCATGTCCACTGGAAACCACAGAATATGAACGTATTTGGAAATAGAGCCTTTGAAGTTGTAATTAGTTAAGATGAGGACATACCGGCACAGGGAAGGCCCTAATCTCATAAGCAGAGAAAACAGACACACAGAAAGAGACAGAGAGAGACAGAGAGAGAGAGAGAGAATGCCATATGGCATTGGAGGCAGAGATTGCCATGATGCAACTACAAAGCAAGGAAAGGCAATTGGCAACCACCGGAAGGAAAGAACCCCCTCCCAGTGCCTTCAGAGATCAACATGGCCTTAACGACCTCTCGATTTGAGACTTCTAGCCCTCAGAACTGTGAGAGAACACATTTCTATTGTTTTAAGCCACCTAATTTGTGGTAACTGTTGTGACAGCCCTATGAAACTAACACATACACAATTGCAGGGTGGGCTATATACCAGGGTGAAAGTGGTGCTTATGTCTTTCTCAAAGCTAACTCTTTGTGTTCTGTTTTATTTTCCCCAGCAATCTCAGGCTGTGAGGGGTGCAGGAACATTAAAATGAACACTTTGATTCTTAATCTCATACAACTTTACATTATCATTATCTTCTCTTCTCAGGTCTATCTCTACCTCTTATCTCTGACTAGCAAATTGTACTATTTGGATGAAGGCACTTCCATTTAATTAAAAATTCTTTTCATAAGTGAATTATTTTCTTTTCTAAGCCCAAGAGCCTAATTTTAGCTTGTTAACCTCATTATGTCCATGAGACCACTTTGGTAAAATTCCGAAGCTCCTCTCATTTACTTTCTTGACAAAAAAGTAAAAATACACACCAGACAAGCATATTAAAGATTCTCTTCTAATTAAATCTTTTATCTAATGCTAATATGGCTGTGAAGATGAAGCTTTTTACTTTTTCTGGAATACATAAAGGATCTTTCTTTGGTCCCAGTCTCCCTGACTTGGTCTTTTATTTCTCAAATCCGTAACATGCTCTAGCTATTCCATAATACTCTGCTGGAAAAAGGTCAAGCCTAATTTTCCAGATCTCAGAAAAGAAGGCCTTGAGAATAGCAGCACTTTTCCTCACACTCATTCCCATTTCCTAGCCTAAGGAAATATAAGATATATTAAGATAAATAGAAAAGAAATGAGTTTTTAACTGTGAGAAAAAGAGAGAGCCTTTTCAGCAAGTTATTTGAGTTCATACGGTAGAAAAGTGATTTCACAGCTTTAGTGAGGCAGAATCACTGGTAAGTAAAAATCCTCTTTTTATTCAAGATGGGAAGGGGATGGAGAACTTCATGAGAAAATAAACATCTACAGAGTCCAGAGCAGGCTTTAATTGCCTGTGAACCAAAAATGATGAAAGGTAAATAACAAGGTGACATTAAGACTACCAATAATGCAGGTCATTATTTTTACAGAAAATTAATTGCAATAACCTGCTTAGCATTTTTCTCCCAATATTGTTGAGAAAAAAATAGATTGGCACTAACAAAATAAGACCTGACAAATGAATGACACACTCAACAATTCCAAACTCCCTAGATGACAACCCTACTTTTGCTATCAAAATATTTTCTGAATTACTTATATTCATGACAACCCATAAAACAATTTCTTTTTTATTTGCTCCATGGGGCAACATCTATTGGTATTTGTATACAATAGAATTCAAAGCTGCAAGAGTTCAATATTAGAATACAGATAGGATATGCGTCAAGAAACACTAATAATTATACATAGGCTAAAACTAAGCATCAGAGCTTACTTCTGTGTATGCTTGGAATAAAGCAAGAACAATTATCTTCTACTACACTTTTGTAGAATCAGATGAGTCATTATTTCAGCCTTTGTCAATAGTCTACTCCACAATTGCTGCTGTTTTAGTTGGGATTCCCAAAAAGTAGATTTTTAGAAGGAAATTTGCTTACAAGAGGTTTACCAGGTATGCTCTGGAGGAAATAGTAAATCATGCCTTAAGGAAGTGAGGCAAGCAGTATTGGGAAGAGGGAGACACTGAGCTGTGATGCAGTCTCCATAGTGGCCTCAGCCAAACTCACAGAGAGCTCAGAAGTAGATCTGGCCCTTCAGAGATGCTCCCAAATGAAATAAGAGGTCAGGGCCTTTGTATCCCTGTATTGATAAGTCTTTGGAAGTAGGCAGCTCCTGGTACGTAGCTTAACACTAGGCAAGACAGCCTCTTTCAAAGACAATCGCCAGAGGAGGGGCACCTGGGTGGCTCAGTCGTTAAACATCTGCCTTCAGCTCAGGGTGTGATCCTAGGGTCCTGGGAACGAGCCCCACATAGGGCTTCCTCCTCTGTTGGGAGCCTGCTTCTTCCTCTCCCACTCCCCCTGCTTGTGTTCCATCTCTCTCTCTCTCTGTCAAATGAATAAATAAAATCTTTAAAAAAAAAAAAAATCTCCAGAGAAGGACTCAGCTGTGGATTATCAGCCAACAACACTCCCAGCAGCTGGGGATGAGGGTTACAGTCCTGAAGGGGAGACTGGGCAAAGCACTTCTCCATCTAGCATAAATTCTCATTTGTTCCCAGTTTTTGTGTCTTTCTAGCTTTACTTATGCCATGACCATAGCCAATTCAACTATCTTCTTCTCCTAAATCATCTCACCCTTGTACAAGTCTTGGTCCTGATGGCTTACTGCCTACCTCAGTCTCTAGATAATCACTGACTATTTGAGCACTTGCTTGGGAATCCCATTTCAATCTATCTGAGTATAACCAATGAGGTAACTGCTATATACCTAGAGTCGGGAAAGAGGAGGTTCTCTTAAACCGTAGTAGATGTCGTTGATGCCCCATCTGTCATCCCTCATCCCTACCATTTCACTTCATATTGGTTAAATTCCAACTGCTATCACTGTATTTTATTGCCTTACAGCTTTTTCTGTTTTCCAAGAGCTCATTTTGCGTACTTGCTTACAAACCAGAGAAGCCTGGGAGAATCTAAAATATAAATATGGAATGTAAAATACCTCTGCTCCCATACTCCTCATCTGGAATTATATTAATGTACATGTTCTACCCTGGCTGTCAGACTTCCCCAGAGACATCAAAGTTCAATTAGCCAGAGTGGTGACTTGCTTGATTACAAACTCTTGATTGGAGAACTTCTCTTCCCTGCTCACTTCTGTACTCCCTGATGAAGTCTTCTGAAATCACTTCCCAAATTAACTGCTTGAAGGCATATCCTTATATAAGAGTCTGCTTCTTGCATAGTTTAATATAAGAGAGTTATATTAGTCCAAATGCTCACACGGGGAAAAACATTAGGTGATAACGAAAGGGAGGATCCAGAGGAAATTAAAGAAGATGAGTTTATAAATGAAGATAATATAAAGAGGAAATTAAAATAATTAATTAAGATAGGAAAATATATGTGAGAAGAGAAAAATACCAAATTTCAGAGGATTGATCGTTGATACATGTAGTTTTTCCCATTGATATATTCTAGGTTAGAACCGGCATACTCCTCAAGTAATCGTGATAATGAGAATTACAGATATCATAGCCATCATCTTCATCACACATATACACACAAAATTTAATACGTAGGCCAGTTACATGTATCCCAGGGACCAAAAACAAGAAGATAGCAAACATTTGTTGTTTATGAACTATCCAGTCTCAATTTCCCCACCGATTAGTGCCATTCACTCTCTCTTTCGAGGACCCTTTCTTTAGTATCATCTTGCAGTGTGGCACCCACCTCTCATCAGAAAAGCCAACGCAGTAATTTTCCCTGCTCTGGCATAATCACTGAAGAGGGTTATCAAATACTCTTTTCATGAACTTTGAACCTTGAACCATCACAGTGTTGTATTGAGGCTAGAGGTCATATTCATCACCATGTCAGCATTTGGATAAAGCCATTTCCACAGTATGACCGTAATTGTGGATCCTGCAGCATGGCCTTCTCAAACTTCCACAGCTCCTGCCTGCTTTCCCAATGTAGCTTTAAAAGCCTAACAACCAATTCCATGAACCCCTAATATCCATTCAATCAATACCATTTTCCTAAGAGAAGTAGATTAATGCAGACATACCAGGAGTATTCAGCAGCCAAGAGTCACTCAAGGAAACATGAGAAATTTGGGAATGGTTGCCTGACCATGATGGAGCAGTAGTCCATGGAACTCCTGTTAATATTTCTGTAAGACCCATTTAGGGCTTCCTCATATTTGTCATTGCCAAGCCTTAATCTTCATATCTTTCCAATGTATTCCCTTAAGATGCTCATTTTATTATTTTCAAAGAAATCTAATCTATACACTAAGTTATAAATTCATATGAGTTTTATAACTTACCTAGACCTAAGTCATATTTCTTTTTTATATAAATCTAAAATTAGTTATTTGTATAAGTCTGACCTGAAATTCAAATGTATATTTCATAATTGCATTTTCTGAATCTGACCATCACACATCGAAAGGAAATACATTTTTCCCACTAATTATTTATTTTAATTTGCATTAAATGAAAAGCCTATGCAGAAGAAATTGCTAAACTAACTAATAAAATAGTCTGAGAAATATTGGGAAAGTTAATTTAAGCTGAATAAAGATTAAACTGAAAAAAGATCCTTCTGTAAAAGTTTCAAAATAATAATTGTCAAATAAGTTCTCATTTTAAAAAATCAAATTTTATATTGCTTATTTTTTAACATTTAAAAATGTAAGACTCTTTCTATATAAAATTAGTTTTTTTTTAAATGAAGGCTAAGCCATGGAGGAACATCTGTGTATTCAGTGTGTAAGTGTATTCAACTGTACCACGTTAATTGATCCAAGACATCTTCCACTCTGTTTTGATTATCTGCATGGTTTATCAGGAAATGGAGTGGGAAAGCAAAGATGATTTGTGTGGTTATATTTATCTTAATTTTTAAACTGTTTAGTTTCATTTATTTGTATTTCTTTGATGACTTAGATCAATTGATTTAAATCCAGATGAAGTCTTTCCTGGGTTAGAGAGGCAACAGTAAATATACAAGTGTATAGGATTGAGCTGGAGTTTAGATCCACACAATAATTAAACTAAAGAGAAGTTGAGTTATTTAGGGCAGATCTCATTAATGTTCATGGAAATAGAATTAATATCATTATTTACTTGTTGAGAAATAAAACCATTATTTCTCTTTGTACCTTGACCACATAATAGAGAGGAAAAGTGAATTTTATTATACATCACTTGGAACATGGTCTCTATTGACCAAATAATGATCTAACAAATAATGAATTACCAAAAGGTGAAGCAGCTTTAATTTAGAGATCTGACATGCTACTTCCCAAACTACATACTTTAAAAGACCTCTTTTGACAAAATAGATGAAGAGTAGGTTTTTTAAACTCTACTTCCCTGTAATATACAAAAAAAATTTAAACTTTAACATATCATACAAGATTTTTCAAGATCTGGATGCTCTAAGCTTATTACATACCCAAATCCACATAAACCATTGATTCTTGCAATCCTGAGTTTTTTGAAATGTCTTGAATCTTTATCAAATACTTTATCAAAAGCTCATGCCTTTTTATGTGTTTTTACTTAAAACGCTCTTTATTTCCTCACTTAAAGCTTATCTCGGATATCATTTCCTATGGCAAATTTTCCCTAATTCCCCAAGCTTTTGCCTCTCCTCTACTGTTGAATGGCATCTTTTTCATATTCCTATGGGTTCCCTGATGACCTGTTTCAAGAATCTTCAGGGAGACTATGAGCATCTTGGTGGCAGGTGCCATGACTTACTCTCTGTGTCTCAGACAACCAGCACAGGAACTGACATATACTGGGTCTTGATATATTTTTATTTTACAAATGAATGAATAAATGTCACATTCCTCTGTAAGACTGATGCCTTGAAATATACCATCCAATTAGTGGAGGAGTTGCGTTGACAAAATATTGAGAAAGTATCTTTAGGATGCAAAATACAGATATTTAAAATTAGAAATATTTTTCTCATTAAATCATTCCTGTCTATAAAAAGTGCCTATTTTTCTTCATTTTCATAAAATACATTATCTGTATTTTGGAACTTGCTTCCAGTAGCTGAGATGTCAATATTATCCACCTCTGGTGTAAACCCACTGTGCAGATGTGTAATTTAATGAATTTTAATAGCATATAATAAGTGAAAACATAAACCACAGCTAATGCAAGGAAAGAGATACTATACTGTGGAAACAGTAGTAGGGGGTTAGAAGCTCATTATTTTAAATGCTGCTTCCACTGTCAGTTGAGAAGGTCTGTTTAACTGAACTCTCGACAGTGATTTTCAGCTGTTTCATCTGCATTTACACGTCTTATTATTCTATTATTTTCTATCACTTGTTTCTCTTTTTTCTTCTCTTTTCTATCATTAAATCTCCAACTCGGATGGTATCTCTAGTCTTTTTTTTTTTTAAATCTATCCCAATGATTCAACTATTTTATAAATGGCCACAAAAGATGTTAGTGATTGTAATTGGGAGTAAAAATCACTAAAATGTAGCAATGCACAGGATACTGTCCTGAAGAAATGGACTGTTCTAATTTCCTTTTACTGCTCAACAGATGCATTTCTATGTAATTTAGGACAAAGCCAGATTATTGCAAGGCAACCAATAATTTGTCTAATTTCATTTATGAAAAAGGTTATCAAAGGCATATTTTTTTTCTTGAATCATAAGAAAAACTTTGTCCCCATTAGAATGTCTTCATTATCATCAATAAAAAACATGTGATTACTTATGGCTTCATAACCCCAAAAGTTAGACAGTCTTTCAAACCTGTATGCTCCTGACAATAAAGACAGTGCTCGGGAGTAAAAAGTAAAAGGGAAGAGACAGACATATCTTGCTTAAATAATGTAAATTAACAACCTAATAGTCAAAGGGCAGGTCACAGACAATAGGCATATGAAGTTTGGATTAGAAAGGAGACTAATGGATTTTTCTATGATGAAAGGAAAGTGTATTAAAGAATATTTAATTTATACAGCATTCTTTCCTGATTAAAACCCTTCAGAGCGTAGGGATAGAGGGTACATTCCTCAATTTCATAAAAACCATCTATGAAAAGCCTTCAGCAAATATCATTCTCAATGGGGAAAAGCTGAGAGCCTTTCCCTTAGGACCAGGAACACGACAAGGATGCCCACTCTCGCCATTATTGTTCAACATAGTACTAGAAGTCCTAGCAACAGCAATCAGACAACAGAAAAGAATAAAAGGTATTCAAATTGCCAAAGAGGAAGTCAAACTCTTTCTCTTTGCAGATGACATGATACTTTATATGGAAAACCCAAAGACTTTACTCCCAAATTACTAGAACTCATACAACAATTCAGTAATGTGGCAGGCCACAAAACCAATGCTCAGAAATCAGTTGCATTTCTATACACGAACAATGAAACTGAAGAAAGAGAAATTAGGGAATCGATTCCATTTACAATAGCACCAAAAACCATAAGATATCTCAGAATAAACATAACTAGAGAGGTGAAGGATCTATACTCTAGAAACTACAGAATACTGATGAAAGACATTGAAGAAGACACAAAAAGATGGAAAAACATTCCATGCTCATGGATCAGAAGAATAAACATAGTTAAAATGTCTATGCTACCCAGAGCAATCTACACTTTCAACACCATCCCGATCAAAATACCAATGACATTTTTCAAAGAGCTGAAACAAACAATCCTAAAATCTGTGTGGAACCAGAAAAGACCCCGAATTCCCAAAGAAATGTTGAAAAAGAAAAACAAAGCTGGGGGCATCACATTGCCTGATTTCAAGCTATACTACAAAGCTGTGATCACAAAGACAGCATGGTACTGGCACAAAAACAGACAAATAGACCAATGGAACAGAACAGATACTCCAGAAATGGACCGTCGGCTCTATGGTCAACTAATCTTTGACAAAACAGGAAAAAACATCCAGTGGAAAAAAGACAGTCTCTTCAATAAATGGTGCTGGGAAAGTTGGACAGCTATATACAAAAGAATGAAACTTGACCACTCTCTCACACCATGCACAAAGATAAACTCCAAATGGATGAAAGACCTCAACGTGAGACAGGAATCCATCAAAATCATAGAGTAGAACATAGGCTGTAACCTCTTCAACGTCGGCCACAGCAACTTCTTTCATGACATGTCTCCAGAGGGAAGGGAAACAAAGGAAAAAATGAACTTGTGGGACTTCATGAAGATAAAAAGTTTCTGCACAGCAAAGGAAACAGGCATCAAAACAAAGAGGCAACCCACAGAATGGGAAAAGATATTTGCAAATGAAACTACAGATAAAAGGCTAGTATCCAAGATCTATAAAGAACTTCTCCAACTCAATACACGAGAAACAAATAATCAAATCAAAAAATGGGCAGAAGATATGAACAGACATTTTTCCAATGAAGACATACAAATGGCTAACAGACACATGAAAAAATGTTCAAAATCATTAGCCATCAGGGAAATTCAAATCAAAACCACATTGAGATACCACCTTACGCCAGTTAGAATGGCAAAAATTAACAAGACAAGAAACTGAGGGTTTCAGAGGGGAGAGGGGTGGGGGATTGGGCTAGGCCAGTGATGGATATTAAGGAGGGCACATATTGCATGGGGTGTTATACGCAAACAATGAATCATGGGACATTACATCAAAAACTAAGGATGTACTGTATGGTGACTAACATAACATAATAAAAAATTAAAAAATATATATTTAATTTAAATAACTGAAAAGTAAGCCAAGATTTCCAAACCTTGAAGAAAAAAAGAAAAGAAGACTTAGGTTGAGAATAAAGAATTGGTGACTGGGAAAGTACCTGTTAGACATGTGCTATTCAATTCAGTAGCCATTAGCCACATGTGGCTATTAAAATATTTTAAGGATTTCATTTTTTTTTTTTAGATTCACAAAGTTGAGAGGAAAGTACAGTGATTTCCCATATACCCCTGTCCTCACACAGGCATATCCTCTCCTCATTATCAACATTATTTACCAGAGTTGTATATTTGTTATAACTGATAAACTTATATTGATACATCATCATCACCAAAAGTCTATAGTTTACATTGGGGTTCACTCTTGATGTTGTACATTCTATAGGTTTGGACAAATGTATAATGAATGACATGTATCCACGCTTATACTATCATAAAGAGTATTTTTACTTTCCTTTGTGCTCTACCTATTCATCCCCCTTCTCCTGACTCCTGATGAATACGGAACTTTTTACTATCTCAGTAGTTTATCATTTTCCAGAATGTCATGCAGTTGGAATTACATAGTATGTAGCCTTTTAGATGGGCTCCTTTCACTTAGTTATATGTATTTAAGTTTCTTTCATTTCTTTTCCTGGCTTAATAACTCATTTATTTATTTTTAAGATTTGATTTTATTTATTTTAGAGAGAGAAACAGAGAGAGCATGAATGGGGGGAGGGGTAGAGGGCGAGTGGAAGCAGACTCCCTGCTGAGCGTGAAGCCAGACACAGGGCTCCATCTCAGGACCCTGAGATCATGACCTGAGCCACAACCAAAAGTCAGTCACTTAACCCACTGAGCCAACCAGGCACCCCCTAGCTCATTTGTTTTTAATGCTAAATAATATTTTCCATTGTTAGGGTGTACCACATTTTATTTACACATTCACCTACTGAAGGATATCTTGGTTGCTTCCAAGTTTTGACAATTGAATAAAGCTGCTATAAATATCCATGTGTATGTTTTTCTGTGGACATTGTCAAACCCTTTGAGTAAATATCAAGGACCATAATTGCTGGGTTTTATCATATGAGTGCATTTGGTTTTGTGAGAATCCACCAACCTGTCTTCCAAAGTGTACCACTTTGCATTCCCACCAACAATGTAAGAGAATTCCTGTTATTTTACATCCTAACCCCATCATTTGCTGTTATCAGTGTTCCAGTTATGTAGTGGTATTTCATTGTTGTTTTAATTTGCATTCTCCTAATATCATGTGGAGTATCATTTCTTTTTTTTTAATTGTTGTATGTATGTGTATATGTATGTATGTATATGTATGTATGTATGTATGTATTTCAGAAGGAGAGAGAGCACACAAATGACAAGCAGGGAGAGGAGCAGAGGGAGAGGGACAAGCGGACTCCACAGTAGGCACAGAGAACAACACAGGGCTCGATATCATGATCCTGAGATCCTGACATGAGCTTAAATCAAGAGTCCAACACTTAACCGACTGAGCCACCCAGGCATCCCTGGACTATCTTTTCATATGTTTATTTGTCATCTGTACATCTTCTTTGGTGAAGGTGTCTGCTAAAGTCTTTCACCCTCTTTTATTCAGGTTATTGTTTTCATATTATGGAGTCTTAAGACTTTTTTTGTATATTTTGCATTGGACATCCAGTTGTTGCAGACCTTTTGTTGAAGGAATTATCTTTGCTCCATTGTATTGCCTTGCTCTTTTATTGAAGATGAACTGTCTATATTAATGTGGGCTTATTTCTAGATTCCCTATTCTGTTCCATTAATCTATTTGTTCTTTCAAAATACCACACCAGTCTTGCACACTTGGTATAAATCCCACTTGGTCATGATGTATAATTCTCCTTATACATCATTGAATACCATTTGCTAACAATTTATTGAGGATTTTTGCATCTGTGTTCACAAGAGATACTAGTTTGTAGTTTTCTTTTCTTATAAAGTCTCTGCCTGGTTCTGGTTAGAGTAATGCTGGCTTCGTAAAATGAGTTAGGAAGTAGACTCGGAAAGAGATTGTAGAAAATTGGTATAATTTCTTCCTTAATAATTGGTAGAATTCACCAGTGAATTCTGGGCCTGGGCTTGGTGCTTGGTTGCTTCCTTCCTTCCTTCCTTCCTTCCTGCCTTCCTTCCTTCCTTCCTTCCTTCCTTCCTTCCTTCCTTCCTTCCTTTCTTCCCTAAGATTTTATTTATTTATTTGAGAGACCTGAGCTGAAGGCAGACGCTTAACCAACTGAGCCACCCTGGTGCCCCAGAAGCTTTCTGTTTTGGAAAGTTATTAATTTATTGATTTAATTTCTTTAATAAAAACAGGCTTTTCAGATCGTATTTCTTGTGTGAGTTTTGGTAAATTGTATCTTTCAAGGAATTGTTCCATTTTATCTAGGTTATCAAATTTGTGGGCATAGAGGTATTTGTAGCATTCCTTTATCACCCTTTTAATTCCCATGGGATCTATGATAGTGTCCCTCCTTTTGCCTCTGATGATAGTAATTTATGCTCTCTCTCTTATTTCCTTAGTTATCCTTGCTAGAAATTTATCAATGTTATTAATATTTCCAAAGAACCAGCTTTTAGTTTTCTCTATTGATTTCCGGTTTTCAATTTCATTCATTTCTGTTCTAATTTTTATTATGTTTTTCTTCGACTTATTTTTTATTTAATTTGCTCTTTTTCTGGTTTCCTAAAGTAGAAATTTAGATTGTTGATTTTAGATCTTTCTTCTTGTCTAAAATATGCATTCAATGCTATAAATTTCCTTCTAAGCACTCACTGTTTTGGCTACATCCCACAAATTTTGATAAGCTGTGTTTTCACTTTCATTTAGTTCAAAATATTTTAAAATGTCTCTTGAGATTTCTTCTTTGATCCATGTGTTATTTAGAAGTAAATTGTTTAATCTCCATGTGTTTGGGGATTTTCCAGTTAAATTTCAACTGTTGATTTCTAGTTTAATTCCACTGTGGTCTGAGAGCAAATATTGTATGATCTGTTTTTTGTTTGTTTGTTCTAAGTTTGTTAGGGTGTGTGTTATGGTCCTGAATGAGGTCTATCTTAGTGAATATTCTGTGTGAGCTTCAGAAGAATGTGTATTCTTTTGCTGTTAAATGAATTAGTCTTTAGAGTCAATTATATGTAGTTCATTGATGATGTTGTTGAGTTCAACCATGTCCCTACTGATTTTCTAACTGCTGGATCTGTTTGTGTCTGATAGAGGGGTATTGAAGTCTTCAACTATGATAGTGGAATGATCTACTTCTTTTTGTAGTTCTATTAGTTTTCACCTCACATAGTTTGACACTCTTTTCTTAGGCATACACATGTTAACTATTATTAGTTTTCTTGGAAAATTGCCACCTTTATTCATAAGTAATGCTCTTGCTTATTCTTGATTACTTTCTTTACTTTGAAGTCTGCTCTATCTGAAAGTTATATAGCTACTCCTGCTTTCTTTTAATTAGTGTTAGCACGGTATATTTTCCTTCATCCATTTACTCTTAATTTATTTCTGTTTTTATATTTAAAGTGGGTTTCTTATAGACAACATATAGTTCAATCATGCTTTTTGATCCATTCTTTCTGTCTTTTAATTGCTACATTTAGACCACTGCTGTTCAAAACAGTTATCGATAGAGATGCATTAATATCCATCTTATTCATTACTGTTTTCTATTTACTACTCTTGTTCCTTGTTCCTATTTTTCTTTTCAATTTTTTTTTTTGCCTTTTGTGATTCTGAGACTTTTTATGATTCACATTTTTTTCTTAGCATATTGGTTATACTTTTTTTTAACTTTTTTCTAATGGTTGCCTAGAGTTTGTAATATATATTGACAACTAATCCAAATTTATTTTCAAATAACACTATACCACTTCATGGGTAGTATGAGTGCTTTGTAATAACAGAGTAATTCTAATTCTTCCTTTCTGTCCTGCGTTGTTGTGATTTATCTCACTTATATATAAGCATACATAAACATATGTATATTTAAAAGATATATATGATGGGTATATATAAGAATACATAGGCATAGACAATCAATTATTATTTTAAACAGTCTATTAGGTGAGTTAAGAGTAAGAAAAATAAAGTTATTTCATCTTCATTTAATCTTTTTTTGATACTCCTCTTTTATCTAAAATCTGAGCTTTTAACCTATATTATTTTTCTTCTCTAGAGAATCTTTAACATTTCTTGCAATGTAAGTGAATTGGCAACAAATTCCCTCAATTTTTATGTTTCACTTTGGAAAGATAATTTCACAATATACAGAATTCTAAGTTGGTAGGTTATTTTTCTCTCAACTTTTATATATTTTTCTCCACTCTCTTCTTGCATGCATGGTTTCTGAGAAGTTAGATATAAATCTTTTTTTTTAAGATTTTATTTATTTGTTTGACAGAGAGATAGAACACAAGGAGAAAGAATGGAAGGCAGAGGGAGAGGGAGAAGCTCCCAGCTGAGCAGGGACCCCCAGTGCAGGGTTCTATCCCAGGACCCTGGGATCATGACAGGAGCAGAAGGCAGACACTTAACCGACTGAGCCATGGAGGCACCCCTAGATATAAATCTTATCTTTGTTACTCTGTAGGTAAGATTGTTCTCCCCTTTGGCTTCTTTCAGGATTTTTTCTTTATCTTTGGCTTTCTATATTTTAAAAATTATATGCCTAGATACAGTTTTCTGTGTGTTTTTGTTTCCTGTTGGTAGTGGGGATTTTTTGTTCATTTGTTTGTTTTTGTTTTGGGCATTTATCCTGTTGGAATTCTCTGAGCTTCCTGAATCTGTGGTTTGGTGTCTTACGTTAATTTAGGGAAATTCTCTGTCATTAGTGTCTCAAATTATTTCTCTTAATGCTCTCTCTCCCTTTCTTCTTCTGGTATTCCCATTACGGGTGTCTTACACCCTTTAGAGTTGTCCCACAATTCTTGGGTATTCTGTTCTGCTTTTTTATCCCCTAGTCTCTTTTCTTTTCAGTTTTGGAGGTTTTTATTGATATATCCTTAAGCTCAGTGATTTTTTTTCCTCAGCTATGTCCAGTCTACTAGTCAACACATCAATAACATTCTTCATTTCTATTACAGTGTTTTTTTTTATCTCTACCATTTCTTTTTTTGGTTCTTTTTTAGGATTTCCAAATCTCTGCTTACGTGCCCATGTATTGTTGCATGCTGTCTACTTGATCCATTACCACCTTTAAGCATCTTAATCATAGATGTTTTAAATTCCCAATCTGATCATTCCAATATCTTTGCCATTGGTGGTTTTATAATGCTTGCTCTGTCTCTTTAAATTGTTTTTTGCCTTTTGGTATGCTTGTAATTGTTTTCTAAATAGCTGATCATTATATAGCAGGTTAAAAAAAAAACAAAACTCCTGTAAATAGGCCTTTAGTAATGTGGTGGTGAGGTATAGGAGAAGGGAAAGCATTTGACAGTTATTTGATTAGATTCCCGCCTTTTAGTCAACCTGTACCTCTGGACTATGACCTTCACAAGTTTTTTAAAAAAATTTTCCCCTCCTCCCTTAGCTAGGAGAAGATGTCTAGAGTTGGCTGGAGCTGAGTATTTCCCTTCTTCCACAAGGAAGGCTAGACCTGACTAGAGTTGGGTATTTCCTTCCCTCTGCACCAACCTCCCCACCACACACACACACCATCAATTAGGCCCTGATAATACCCTAGCAGGTTAAGCTCTAATACCTAGTTTTTCCTGAGGGCAGGCTTTTTTCAGAAGAATACAATGCTCGAAGATATTTAGAAATAGTTTCTTTCCCCTCACCCTGATGGAAGCAAAAGGGAATTTTTCCCCAATATTTACTGTGGGAATCTAGTCAAGCTCCTAGAGGAAAACCTCACAAAATTGTGGAGGCCCCCTTATGACTGAGTCTGTCTTGAGTTTTTAATTCTCAAGGCTGTCCACATTGACCTCCAGCAATTCATTAATTACAGTTTATGTTTTCCTACCCAGCACTGATTTCAACACAGATTTCTACTTGTGAGTCTCTCCTCAGATAAGTTGTTATTTCCTGTATTTGTTTTTTTGTCTCTCCAATCTTGAGGGCAGTGGTTTTCTTGTATCTGCACCCCTCTTATGGATCCTAGAAGACTTATTGACATTTTTGTCTCTCTCACTTTTGATTGTTGTTAGAAAGGAGTGGCAGTTTCCAAGTTCCTTACATGCAGAACAAGCTCTATTTAATTTTGCGTTTTAATTTTAATTTAGTTAAGTAAAATTTAAAATTCAGTCCCTCTGCTTCACTAGCCACATTTCAAGTGCTCGATGACCACACATGCCTAATAGCTTCCATATTGAGCAGCACAGAAGAACATTCCCATCATAAGAGAAAGTTCTCCAGGGCAACATTAAACAATGGAATACTCTGAAATAGGATTACAATAATAGAACAATATTTTTACAGTGACTTTTTCATTGAAGTGTAATTAATATACAGTGTTACAATAGTTTCAGGTGTACGATATAATGATTCCACAATTCTATACATTATTTAATGCTAATCAAGTTAAGTGTACTCTTGAACACTTGAATGAGTATACTTGAATACTGAATAATAGGACAATAGAGTTTGAAAAACTAAGAAAAAGAATCTTCTGTTGAAATGACTTGAGGAAGATTTCACATGGGAAGGAAGCAATAAATGGTGACAGAAAACTTCAAACAACTAAGAGTATTTTGATATATTTCCTTTTTTTTTAATGGAGGAACTATTTAATTTGATCAATTAATCAAAACTCAGAAAATGTTTTGCTCACTGTGAATAATTATATTTGGAGAAAAAGAATAAATAAGAATGTTAGGAAAACCCCAAAATACAGGGATTGGACTTTATTTTATTTTTCTTTGCTTAGATGACATTGCAGTACTTTCTTTGGTAGCTTGGGCTTTCTAAGCTTTCCAAACAATACCAGTTTATCCAGGATTAAGGACTATTCACAAGCAGTAAAAGAGTTGTTTGTTATTCCCTTTTTTCTCTGGTGAGAATGAAGAATCCAAAATTAATAACTATAGAAAAGAAACTATCAGTTTATGAAATTTTACTTTTTTTACTTTGAAGTCTTTGTTTTACTTGAGCTCTTTGAGAAAAAAAACTCTGAAAATTGGTTTTCTCTACACTGAGAAATATCAGGAATAGAATTTTGTTTAAGACAAAGTTCATTGACCTTGGAAACAAAAGATTTAAGGTTTGTTCATGGTTTTGACCCTTACTCATTATGTAACAAAGTCACTTTTGCCTCCCACTGCCTCAGTTTTTTTCTAGTGGAAAATGCTGGTTTGAGCTAAGTGAATGCTTTATGGCTGCATTGGCATTCTCAGTGCTATTACCCACTCCCTGGCAGATGTAGCCGCCTTTCCCACAGAGCCAAGGCACAACCTCAGAATCATCAACATCACCCTCCAAAAATCCACAACCAATTTCATAATGAATTTTCATAATGAATTTAACTTCTTCTAAATCCCTTAGAGTTATAATAGCTTTTGAAATAACACAGGATATATTTTCTTTTTCTAGATAGAGGAAAGAATTGCAAAGAAAAGCCCTAGATTTATTCTTGAAGACATATATTGCAGATGTTTAATTTTGTGGATCCCATGCCTCAGTAGACCAGTTTTTCTAGGAATCCACTGTTCTTTCACCTTGGCCATACTCCTTAACTGCCCAGAAACCTCAGGAAGTATGGTTCTCCTCTTACAGAATCTCATCTCCTCCCTTCTACATTCTTTCCTAAGGAACAGACAGAAAACATGGATCTGCATCTCAGATCTACTTTAATTAATTGCATGATTTTTTAAAGTTGCTTAACATTTTTAAGTCTTTTTTCTTATTTGAAGTTAAAGATAATATCTGTATGCCTTATGGACTTGCTAAATTTAAATAAATTTACACATGTTTAATAGCTTGCATAATGTCAGACACTTAGTAGCTTTTCAAAAATAATAGTTATTAGTATAATTATTATCCTTCTTCCATGATCCTCTGGAATATGAGAGGGACTGTAATCTGAAAATTAATACACAATAACATGTTCTTAAGTGTGTTACTACTATAAATCTGATTGGTCAGGTGCATATTTGCAACTTAAGAGTTTCCTTCTGCAGCCAATATTCAACCCAGTGCTCCTTGCATTTGTGTCCTTGATTTTAATAGGTATCATTACTCCAAACAGTAAGATTCCGTGGCCAGACAAATTTGGGAAATTTTGGGTTAAACAAAATTGAAAAGGGTTCTTTCTGCAGTAACTCTCCTAATTCTTTAATATGACCATATACATTGTGAGTATTTGAAAAGGAATCTCAAGTAACCACTTGGATCATTTGAGCAATTTCCAGACCTTGTATTGCATGATACATACCAGGGAAATCGTGATACCTAGAGGGGCCTTGAATGTTAAGAATATGATTCAACCAGTAGCAGGATCTAGTCTTTCTGATACATGTCCTTTCACACTTACAGGGTACTCCCCAGATTAGTTATCCAATTAATAGTCTCCAAACCACAAACACCCAGTTAACATTTCCCAAACTAGTCGAATTCTTGTCCATGAAACTAACATTTCCCAAAAAGTCCTGAATCATCCCACCTTCCTTTGTTTTTCACTGCAAATTACAGATCTTCCTCAATTTACAGTGGAACTATACTCCGATAAATCCATTTTCATATTCAGAAAATATCTTAAGTCAGGGGCGCCTGGGTGGCTCAGTCGTTAAGCGTCTGCCTTTGGCTCAGGGCGTGATCCCAGCGTTCTAGGATCAAGCCCCACATCAGGCCCCTCCGCTGGGAGCCTGCTTCTTCCTCTCCTACTCCCCCTGCTTGTGTTCCCTCTCTCGCTGGCTGTCTCTATCTCTGTCAAATAAATAAATAAAATCTTAAAAAAAAAAAGAAAGAAAATATCTTAAGTCAAAAATGCATTTAGTACACTTATCCTAATGAACACCACACCTTAGACTAGCTCAGAACACTTACATTAGCCTACGTTTGGGTAAATTATCTAACACAAAGCCTATTTTTTAAGAAAGTGTTGACAATTTCATGCAATGTGTTGAAAACTATACTGAAACTGAGGAACGGGATGACTGTATGGGTACAGAATGGTTGTAAGTGTATTGGTTGTTCACCCGGCTGATTGGGTCACTGACGGGGAGCTGCTGCTCCATGCCACCGCCCAGCATCATGAGAGAGTATCATACCACATATCGCTAGTCTAGGAGAAGACCAAAATTCAAGTACAGTTTCTAGTCCCTATTCATCACTTTCACACCGTGGTAAAGTTGAAAAATCATAAAATCATTGTTAATTGGGGGACCATCTAGAGTTGAAAGTGTTTGTACTGGGATGCCTGGGTGGCTAAGCATCTGCCTTCAGCTCAGGTCATGGTCCCGGTGTCCTGGGATGGAGCCCCACATCTGGCTCCCTGCTCAGGGGGAAGACTGTTTCCCTCTCTGACCCTCCCCCTGCTTCTGTGCTCTCTCTCTCTCAAATAGATAAAATCTTAAGGAAAAAAAGTGTTTTTACCTGTTCCTGTTCCAATTCATCTCTTCACAAGACACCTCACTTTGTGCCTGATGAAAGATGCTAATTCTCATATTATTTCTTCTGCAGTAAGCTTCTAATTATATCTAGATAATCAAGACCAATGCCAGTGCATGCTTTCTCAGAGAACTGCATATAAAGAATTCAAATAACTGAAGTACTTAGAGAGGAATGTATGTGTCTTTGCCTTAAATGCTTTTCCAAAATAAAAGTGGTAGCTAGTAGCAACCTTAGTGCCAATTACTGTACATGACGTTCTACGGCTGAGTGCAAAACGTACAAAAACGTGATTACCTACAATGAACAAAAATGGAGAAAGAGTGAGCGGATTTACAACTATGGACAATCACCACACTGCATTTGTCGCTTTGCAAGCTGGGAGCTTTAAAACCAAAGATAACCGCATGACAATAAAGAAGAGTCCCCAGAAATCCTGGGCTCAGGTGGCAAAAACACTTCATATGGATATATAGGAATGGTACTGAAGTAAGCAAAATGTCCAAAAAATGAGAGAGCGGATATTATCTAATCAAGGCAGTTCTTTATTATCTAAAAAAAAAAAAAAAGAATTGTCATCAATTATTAGACAGACCAACTTAAAGATAAAAATAAATATTTCTTAGTAACTGTTTTAATAATAAATATGTTTTTCCCCGTCTCTTTTTTCATTTTAGCTATAATATGGGAGTGTGAATAGTTTGCATTGAAATAGAACTAATTTTTATAGATAAAGCATAACCTATATGGAAAAAGGTAACATTTTAGGGCATACGTATTTACATGAATTATGTCATTTACAAAAAGAGAGATTTCTATAATTTTATAGACTGAGGCATAGACAGAATAGTACTTTCCCAAGACCACAAAAAAAACAAATGCCAGAGCCAGGATTCAAACCCAGATTGCTGTGATTTGAGAGTTTAGGCTTTCAACTGGCTAAGCTATTATGCTATCGTCCTGCCCTGCACGAACTATGAACAAATGATTCACAACCGGCTACCTGTGTTTATAGCCCTTCTACAGTCAGGCATGTCTTCCCAGGTGAGAGTTCAGAAACTCATTCCTGGAAAACGAATTTCCATATTTCCTGAAAGGGAAAGTGTATATTTGGGAGTCTACTGTAATATCTTTTCTCATCAATCATTACTTTTCCTTTGACAAATACTGTGTTTCTGAATTTCAACCCATTTCTGGTACTTAGGGAATTCGACTTAATACTTTGAAAGGTACGGTATGATGATCCAGCAGTGTGAAAGTGGCCTGACCTGGTTTGTGAAATTGTCAAGGTCCATAACAGAACTTTGTCTTCATTTAACATATCTGTTGAGACTATTTTGGAAAGAGAATGATATGAGATAGAAATGCCAGCCTACTTTGCCCATTTTATATTAAAGACTTCATAAATAGAGCATCTCCCTCCCAATTCTTTTTTTTTTTCTTATTAACAGTCTTATTTATTTGAGAGAGAAAGAGACCACAAGTTGGGGGAGGGGTAGAGGTAGAGGAAGAAATAGACACCCTGCTGAGTGCAGATCACAATGCAGGCTCGATTCCATGACCCTGGGATCATGACTGAGCCCAAGTCAGACACTTAACCACCTGAGCCACCTAGGCACCCCTTCCTCGCAATTCTTGAATCCATATCAAAGAATATTAAGAATTGAAATTATTTTATGAAACGTCTAGTCAAACCTTTCATTTTTTACTTTTAATTGAAGTTTAGTTGACATGCAATATTAGACTAGCTTCAGATGTACACACCACATAGTGAAAGCCATTCATTATAGATAAGAAAAACAAGGTCAAGAGGAGATGGGTCTCCTAGGATAGGTTTCCCTATTGAGGATACAACTTCACTTGTTTTTGTCTTCTTTCAGAATTACTTTTGAGCAATTGAATATTCTTTTTTTTTTAAGATTTTATTTATTTGAGAGACAGAGAGTGCAAGAGAGAGGGAGAGTGAGGGAGGGAGTATGAGGGGGGGTTGGGGGGGGAGGAGCAGCCTCCCGCTGAGCAGGGAACCTAAGGCAGGGCTCTATCCCAGGACCTGGAATCATGACCTGAGCTGAAGGCAGACACTTAACTGACTTACCCCCTTTGGGGCCCCAAACAATTGAATAATCTTAATTTACATCTGCAGGATTTTAGCATATGTGAGATATAAAGAGTATGCCCTAATCAACAAAGAAGGCCTCAATAAGATTCTCATGTAAGTGAGAAAATGTTTTCATTTCTCTTTTCAGTATCAGATACTCTTTCATTGTAACAGGCAGTCCTTTCATATAATATTTCATCCCTTCACTTGACTTTCCATTCTCGAACACATCCTTGAATGCAAGGTTAGATTATCTTAGTATATACTCTTTCACATTTTATCAATGTGTTTCTGAGTTCCCAAATAAGTTACTTTTGTGTTATCGCCTTCTCCTGAAATTTTGCAAAGCCCAACTGGGAAAGGAAACAGGAACAAGATTCATTCCAGGAATTTAATTCAACTATTTACAACTCCATTATATTAATTTTTCTTACTGAAATTTATAAGCATGATCTTGAAATCTACTTTCATTTTCAAAGACTGAAAGAAAAATGGTGGTTGGAGGGAAAGAATAAGAAAGGATGGGCTAAGAATCAGAAATCTGAGACATTATTCTTAGTCTTACGTGATTCTAATCAAATCATTTAATTTTTTTAAGTTTGGCGTTCCTTCATAACCTAGAGCTAATAATACCTGTCCTGCTTACCTCACATGGTTGATTTGAGATTAAATGTGATAATGAGTGTGAGACTGTTATAATGAGTGTTAGCTGTTAGTCACTACCAATTAAGTTATTCATTTATTCATGAATTCATTTATCCAACATTTTAAGCTCCTACCCTATGTCAGGCTCTGTGCTAAGCAGTGGGCACATAGTAGTGATCCAAAAAATATGGACCCTGCCCCTGTGGATCTTACTGTCTAGTGGGGAGACAGACATTAACCAAAAAACACGGAAATAACTATATAATCAAATCATGATAAGTTGAAGGGAAAGACCAAGGGACTGTGAAAAAGTAAGAGTGGAGACCTACTTTAGATTCAGGGAAAATCTCTTTAATTAATAGCATTTAAATGAGGATGAGCAGGAGACAGAAGCAAAACTGGAGGTGAAGAGCACCCAAGGATAGGACACAATATATATAAATGCCTTAAAGATAAATAATTTTGAGTTTTCCAGTAATAACAAGCAAGTAGAAGGGAATGGTATGAGATAATGTTGGAGAGAATAGGCAGGGGCCAGACTGCCCAGGAAATTATAGTTCTTGTGAAAAGTTTTTGGTTTATACTGTAAGAGCAATGGAAAACCATTAACGTGTATTAAGCAATGGATTGACATAATATGAACAATGTTTATAAAGAAAAAGTTCAGTATCTATGTGGAATATATTTGAGATCTACTTTTGTTGATTAGAAAAAAGAATGGATGGTGAATTTAAATTGGCACAGAATGAAGGAGAAGAAAATATGAACAGGAATGATGTTCTATTTCTTAATTGGGAATAGCTGGCTGGACATGCTATGTACTGCCACGGGAATGCTGGACAGCTAACAGCAGATGAAGGAGGGTCAGGAGTCAAGAGTCTATTCGGCACCCTTACTAAGATGGGGAAAAAATCATGTTGTCATAATCCACAAAGGCACACAAATGATACTGGGTCCAAAAAATTCTGAAACAATTCAATAGCCCACAGTGTCACTAAACGCCCCTCTTTGGATGAGTTGGAGTGCTCAAAATATGTTTGTACAATTTAGACACTAGTGAAAACTTTCTATCAGCATTTTTGACTTCACTAAATCTTGGTTAGAACTCTAAGGTTTACAATCTGTTATGTGAAATTCCAATCTATAAAAATTATAAAATCTAAGTGTGTATCTAAAATTATAAAATCTAAGTGAACAAAAGTTGACATAACCTAACCCAATTTGGCAGCAAAACCCACCCTGAACGGATGGGAAACTCTAAAGTCTTTATTGCATCTCACTCAGCTTGACTATTTGCCTGTTTCACAAAAATGTGAACATATTTGATTATAAGGTGTTGCCATAACCCTTCTGGCAATGTTTTGTAATACGTAATAAATGCACTTTATCGTCTTTCTAAACTCTTAAAATTTCTGAATCCAGCTGCACATCTGGCCCCAAGGATTTCAGATAAGGACATGTGGGCCTATAACAATATACACATTCTTAGGAATCATTGTGTATTTGTCAACCAACCGGCTGATTGACAAAGGACAAAAAACATTGTTTTTTCTATTTTTATTTCATTTTGGAGACGGGTTTAGGAGCAAGCTCTCGTTATAAAGAGTTAAGTCACCTACCCACTCATCTCAACAAAGAAAACAGGATTTGGACCAGTTCCAACATTTTGTTTGTTAATTTAGTTTTGTTTGTTTTTAGATCAAAAGAATCCAAAATACTACCCAAATGATGAAAAAACTAAAACGTTTGATTATTGGCCCTTCCCAATGTGGTTTTGATTCTGGTGTTGTTAGAAGCATCCCAGCAGGAGCTGCAGCTCAAGTGTGGCCATGCAACGAACTCATGTGTTCCCACTGCGAAAGTGGCTGGAGCCCAGAGTGAGAGGAACTTTACAGCTCAGGTCTGTTTTCTGCTTGGAAAGAAGTAATAACTGCTACAGTATTCCCTGAAGAAAAAAATTCTAACCACATCCTTAGAGTGAAGGAATCAAACTTTCATCTCAATTTGATTTTTGAATGATCTTAAGTCTCTGTGCCCAACAGGAAATACTGCTAGATTCTTCATCAAAAATCAGAGTGAATCAAGCATGAGAACCCTCCCATTACGCCTATGTTCACAGAGGCCAGAAGTAGAAAAATAAGGAGCCACCCCCAACCCCACAGTCCCGATAGCATAATAAGATAAGGCTCTGGATGTTTTATCCAGCCAGATAGGTCTTCCTGCCCATTAAGCTGGAAGGAGAAACTAGACCTAACTACCAGGGGCCTCTGGCCAGCTCCAGCCCTTGATAATTGGAACAAGGCTAGATGGATAGGTAATAATAAGGGCAATTATTATCATTACTTTGATATTAATAAACAATTCACGTTAAATTTTGAATACTTATAAGTGTCAGGCATTCATCTAGATACTTAACATGTATCATCTTTCTAAAGTTTATAAAATAAGTGCTGTTTTCAATTTACACATGCAGAATTGGAGGCACAGTGAGATTAAATAACCTGCCCAAGGATGCATGGCTTGTAAGAAATGAAAGAATCCCAACTCTCCAGAGCTCACATGGTAGTCCAGGATTTAAAACCATGTTTACTCTCAAAATAATAACACCTAACATTTGTGTGGCATTTAACAGTATAAAATGAATTAACTTTTATGATTCTAAAAACAATGTTTTGAAATTAAAAAGATAGTCCTCTGGATGACAAAACAAAGACCCAGAGAGTCTGAAAGATTTTCCTTAAGTCATCTAGCGGAGAGTAGTCGACCCACGACCAAGCAGCAGAGTTTTGGCCCTAAACTGAGCCCTCTTCTGTGATTCCATGTGGCTCCTCAAGTTCAAAGATTAAGAATTGAAAATCAGAATGCTGTTGTCTTTTTGTTGCTAACCCAAGCATTTGACTCTTGCAGGAGGTAAGGATGTGAATATGACCCGTGAGATACAACAGTCACTTGTTGTTTGTTTAAACTCTTCCCAGCTTCATTCACTGTGAGTTCACATGACATTTGTGATTCTTTATTGGTTGTTTTTGTTCAATTTAATATATTCTATTGCAACATCTCAGACTCTCTGATATATAGGAATTATAAGTTAGTATCTGCCTTCCTATGGCCCACATTATTTCCCTCTTTTGGCACTTGCGTACATATACAATATATGCAATAAAAGAACATGCCTAGAAATAAGTTAACAGCCAATTTAGACTTCCAAATAAGCAGAAACAATGAATCCAATCAAAATAAGAAAAGATTAAGAGAAGAGAGAACAATAGCTCACTTGGGTCAGAAATGTTCAACATCTCCTCCACACCACTGCCCCCACCCCAGTCCCCAAATCAACACCTACACTGGTGTGGAGAGAGGGATATAGCTGTGGGTAGAATCTTCTTGAACCTGAAATTCTTTAAGAGCCTGTGTACTCTTTAGTTTGGGCTAGGGAGTCCTCTGCCTTAAGAAATTGTTCATTCCACAAATTCAGAGGTGAGAGCAGAGGGCAGAGGAAATGGCGCAAAGAGCAGAGAGTTGTACCCTTTGAAGACTCAAAGGCACAAACAAACTTTGCAGTTTCTTTCAGGTTCGCTGGCCCAACTCGGTTCACTAGATAGAACAAAAAGAGGAGGGACACATAGGCACAAGCTCTTTCTAGAAAAAGAGGTCATGATGATGCATGTCCTGCCCCTGCTACTCAGAGCACGCCTCAGCTCTCCCAGCTCACACCAACTCATCTCAAGACTCAATTTGTGTCGCATCTTTCCGGGAGATTTTCTCTTATCCCCCTTTATCTTGGTAAGTGTCCCTCCCAGGTATTCCCATGGTATCCTATGTAAGTATCAGTCTTTTTTCAAATATGTGGTATCATGGACTTAACTCCTTGAGGACAGGGACTGCATCACATTGTTTCTCTACGATCTAATATAATCATGAATGATGGAATATTTTTACATCACAACTTTTTACTTTTTTTTTTTTCCCCTAGCCTGGCTTTAAACACCCACAGGGAAAAATTTCTCTTTCTCTGAATGAGAACCCTGGTAGGACTTATGACTCTTTTGCTTACTCTTAGAATCACTTAAGTGAGAATTATTTCAGTTTATTAATTAAAATATCCTGTCCAGTCTAAAAATAAAATCTTGGAATATAACTCACAGTTAAATCTTCTCTCTTCTGGCAGCTAGATCTGGATGTAGGCAGATAGCATCCTTCTGGGAAGAAGGTATGAACAGCTTTTTTTTCTCTTTCCCCACAGTTCTTCATCCAGCTTGCTGTTTACATCCTCTGTATACTCTACAATTTAAGTGCAGGGAGAGAAAAGAAAATATTCTTTTCAGAAAGTTTAACTTGACTAGCTTTCTATTCTCCGGGCATAATGTTATGTTGTTTGAAGTTGATTTTTTTCTCATGGGTGATTCCATGGGTTCATGGACCCTCTCCTGTTAGGGCCCCTCCAACTGCCTTTCCTCATCTGACTGCTCCCTCTCTGGCTCCCCTCTTTTTCAACTTCTGTTTTTTTGGTGGTCTCTGCAAAGAGTGCCTCTTTGTTGGAATCCCCTCCCCTTCTGGTAGAAAGTTTTTTGGGAAGAATGCCTTTTATGTTGATATTGGGTTGGTGTTTCTAGCATAGGATCATCACTCGAAGAGGGTGGTCTTACTCCAAGAGCAGCACCAACTCTTTCCTTTTCTCTTACTCTCTACCTTAGACTGCCTTTACATTGCTTAGCCATGTGTCTGACACTTGTCCCTTCTTCCCCCACAATACTGGAGACACATATCAAGCCCTCCTTGAGGGAATAGATTTAGAAATTAATCACCATCAGCCCCACCCCACTCCAAAATATTACCCCAATCTTCAGAAGCTCTTTAATTCACTATCCCTTCTTGATAATTTTATGACCTCAAAATAGATTAGAAATTTCAAGTGTTAAGAAATTGCATCTTGGTATTACCTTTGAAAATTCTCTTTTGCACTTTGGTCTTCAATTTGGAATTCTATTATTGCATCCTGGTGCCTCAGTCAAATGCCAAATTTATCCTGCCCACCAACAGAGTACATGGCATGAGCAGGCACTACTCATTTTTTAAATTTTTTCATTAAATTCAGTTTAGTTAACAAATAATGTATTATTAGTTTCAGGGGTAGAATTCAGTGATTCATCAGTCGCATATAACATCCAGAGCTCACTACATCAAGTGCCCTCCTTAATGCCCATCATCCAGTTACCCCATTCCCCCCCACCCCCAACAACCCTCAGTTTGTTTCTTATAGTTAAGAGGGCACTACTCATTTTTGAATGAGAAGGTGCCAATTTTAGAACACTCTTTAGAGCATATAAATTGTCTCTTCTATATTTTCCAGAGAGGACCTTCTAGATTTAGTACATTTTACTGAGTTAATTAACAAGATCCATATCCTATTATAATAAGCCTTTTAGCAAAGGCATCTAACAGTCACTATCTTATTTTAATAACCGCAATCTTTTCTTATAGCTTATCTACAGTAGAGCCAATGCTACAAATTTTGCTTCCCTTTCTAAGTGCTGACTGAGCACCTTCTTTACATAGACCTTGCTCCTCACTAAATCAGGCAAAATCAGGGACAAGAGATCGAATGTGTGTAGGATATGCAGAGGAGAATTTGAGGTTGAGAAAACTGAGCAGATAGCAACTTTCGAATTTAAATGTTGCCAACCAAAACAGGCTATACTGTGCACTCATGGCAGATTATTAGTAAGCCCCTTGAGCTTCAGAAACTAAAGTTACCTGCTAACCCAGCATAATTCATATATGGTAAACTGTATTCATAGGCACACTGAAACATCATTTGAGATTTCTATTTTTTTCATATTGTTTTCTCTTGGTCTTATAAGTAACTTAACATCTGTACCAAACTGTTTCCCCTGATCCTCCTAATTCTGTGTTCAGTGTGAATGCCTAGTATAAAGGAGGATATATTTAGATAATTATGAATGTAATTATCTCTTTAGTCTTTATGATTACCTTTCTGAGTAGATCTTTACCTAATCAGCCAAAGGCATCCATTTGCCTTTGGGATAAGATTAGAACTTTTTAAAGAAAGAATGTAAAGGGGTGTGTGTGTGTGTGTGTGTGTGTGTGTGTGTGTGGCAGAGAGGGGAAGCCTTGGTAATATTTTGCCTGTGAAACAAAATATGATTTTGCAGAAAGAAAATTCCTCACAACTAGGTTGTTAGATTGTTGTTTTGAAAGAGGATTCATCATATGTTCTTATTTCCTCTCCCGTAGCAGCATAGTAAAGACTAAGCCTGGAAGACTCAAATCATCCAGTACTCTGACAAAGTAGAGGAAATACACTTTATTGTTTGGAGAATGAGACCACGTGTATTACTCTACAAAATAGGGTAACTAAAATAAAAGTACGCCTCCTTCTGGTACAAGGAAATTATTAGAAAGAGAAGAGAGGGGGAAACAAATGAGTAAATATCTGCATCCAGATATCCTTTCCTGAGGTTTCATTTCAATGAAAGGGAAAAGCCTTCAGTGGTTTGGGAGATATTCAGTATTGCCACCCATTCCAACTTTCTATCTAAAAATGTGTAAAGAGACCTCCATTTCAACCTGCTCTAAGCCAAAGGGGCAACCGTTTGAGTCTTATTTGGATATATAAAATCCAGAAGTCAGCCTAAGGAGGCATATATGGAATCTATCTTAGAACACTTGAATGCTTTATAGCAAGAGCTGCGTAAAAGAAACCTATACCCCTACCCAAGCTTGGACTGAATGGAAGTAGTAAAAGTTCAGAGGGGTCCACAGTGAGGTAAAATGGAGCTTTGCCCAAACTGCAAGTGACCAGAAGTCACAACATCCTCAGAACCAAGTTGCAAACGCCAACATGAAAAACATCTGCCAAGTAGACCTGGTCTAGGAGGCAGAAGACAGCAGGCTACCTCTCACCCTGCCATGAGGACACATAAGCCCTCTCTCTGTTCAGAGACTATTTAGACATCCTTCTTTGATATAATAAAAAGTCATTAATTTGGAATAAAAAAAAGTGGGTCTAAAATATATTTCTCCCATGATTCTTTTATTTAATTTGTTTTTGAGTAGACACATTCAAAGCACTTTAATGATTACAACTGAACCACAGGTCTTTCTATGTATATGAAGACCACCAACCCTCCTATCACAACACCACAGTTTTATAATTACCATTCAAATGTTCTTGGCAGGGAAATATATGGGAAAAAATTAACTTCACCAAAGAACTATAGAAAATAAACAAACAAACAACAAAAGAGCATTACAATCAATTACTATGTTACTATTGTTTTAACAGGACTCTTTACAATTTCTTATCCCATACCCTCAACCAAGATTTGAGATTTGAGCACAAGATGTCATGGCTAACATATATTGAGCACCTGATTTAAAGAGGACACTGAATATGGGCTTCCCACGCATTAAATATACTCATTCAATGTTTATTTTTTTTCAGTGTCAACTGTGTGCTAGTTACCATGTAGAGAGTGATATTCTAGACTAGATAGTATCTAGACAAGATCCTATTCCTGTCCTTACTTGGCTTAACTTCTTATGGGGAGTACAAACAAAAAAGAAAGCAAACTGATAAATAATAAGATAATTTTAATGTTAACATAGAAATACACCAGAGCTAAAGAGAATCACAAATAAGAATCTTCTTTAGTTAGGGCAGACAGGGAAGCCCTCTGAAGAAGGTATCTTTTAACTGAGGCCTGAAGTGAGAATAGCACAAAAGGGTTCGTTGGGGTGGGGTGTGAGACAGGGGATGGGGTAAAGTATGGCATGCAAAGAGCACACCTTATGTGGAATGGCTGAGGCCAGGAAAGGTTTTGAGTGGTCACAGAACTAAAGGGAAAATAGTTTGGTTTCTGTGTGGCAAGCTGGGAGGGACGTAGCACAGCACAGATTTGCCAAGAAATACACCAAGCCATCATGAAGAGCCTCGTGAGGCATGGCAAGAAATATGCATTTCATTTTCAATTCAGTGGGAAGCCCCTGTAGTATGTAAAGCAGAAGAATGATATGATCCAATTTAGGTCCTAAGGATATCACAGCTGCAACAATGTGAAGACTGGTATAAGAGGTATACAAGAACGGAAAAAGACAAATTGGATTGTAGATGCTAGTAGCCAGGAGGCAGGAGATAATTGTGGTTTGCCTAAGGATGTGGCACTGGAGACTGAAATAGATTAAAATTATATCTTGAAAATAGAATCAGGCTTATTAACGGTTTCAATGTTTGGGGTGTGACAGGGAGGGAGGATTCCAAGATAATTTCTCTGGATGGAAAACAAATTTTAATTTAAGGTATGGCAAATTTTAGATTTCTGTGAGAAATTCAAGTGGAGATAAATAAATTAACAAATTAGGTATGCAAGTCCAAAGCACAAAGGGAAGGTATATGTTGGAGACATCATCACTATCCTGAAGATGGAATTAACACACATGAGAATTGATATTCCCCAAAGGAGAGTAAATAGTAAAAGAAAGAATAAATGCTGCCCCAAACATCACAATCCTCCGAGGTAGGTATTATTATATGATTCCCATATTATGAGATGAGGAGTCTAAAATTTAGTAAAGTTTATGCAAATTGCAGAAAGGGTATACACCTGTTAAAAACCCAAGGCACATTTCGGTCCAGAGCACAAGCTATGACTCAAAGTAATTAAGACCTGAACTGAGTTAAATAACAAACAAAAAAACAAAACCAGTCAAACCCCACCCATTGGCCTCCTGATTGTGTTTTCTCATATAATTGGATTATAATTTACCAAAAATTTCTTGAGTATGACAGGTTATTTCGTGTATTCCCTACATTCAAACCTATATATTATGGAAGAGAGAGCCATTTGCTGTCTCACATTCATCTGTGGAGAAACCTTGTTTATTAATTTGTTACAAAGTGAAGAAGTTGGTTTCCCACAGAGCCAGCCATATGTAACTTTCTAGGCATGCATCCCTTTCTACAGCTGCCACTGCTTTAACCATTAAATTAAAAGACCTCCATTGCCATCACTTGTTTTTTACTCTCATTTAGCATATACAGAGTGACTATTGTGGAAAATTAAATAATCCATTATTAAAATTTCAAATCTAATTTGCTTAGTGCGTACCATATTTTGTATTTATTTATTTTTTTTAAGATTTTATTTATTTATTGGACAGAGACAGCCAGCGAGAGAGGGAGCACAAGCAGGGGGGAGTGGGAGAGAAAGAAGCAGGCTCATAGCGGAGGAGCTTGATGTGGGGCTCAATCCCAGAACGCCAGGATCACGCCCTGAGCCGAAGGCAGACGCTTAACAACTGAGCCACCCAGGCGCCCCTGTATTTATTTCTCAAGTAAACTTTTTAGTGAACATGAGAAAGCTCCATAGAATTGGATTTTTGTAAATTCATGAAAGTATTTGGTTCAGAAAATTTGCACACAGGTTAATAATAATTTCAATTTAAGGATTTCATCCCATCCCATTCCAAAATACAGTTTAGTATAAATGTAATTTTGCAGGCAAAACTTTTTTTTTATTATGCTCAATTAGCCAACATATAGTACATCATTAGTTTTTGATGTAGTGCTCAACAATTCATTAGTTGTGTATAACACCCAGTGTTCATCACCACACATGCCCTTCTTAATACCCATCACCCCGTTACCCAATTCCCCTACCCCTCTCCCTTCTGTAACCCTCAGTTTGTTTCCCAAAGTCCAGAGTCTCTCATGGTTTGTCTCCCTCTCTGATTTCTTCCCATTCAGTTTTCCCTCCCTTCCCCTGTGGTCCTCAGTGCTTTTCCTTATATTCCACATATGAGTGAAACCATATGATACTTGTCTTTCTCTGCTCAGGCAAACTTTTTAAATAAGAATTTAAAGGAAATTCTGTACAAATATTCTTCACTTTTCTTAAGGAGATTTGCCACAATCGCATTCCTAACAATTTTCAACAGGGTAAAAACAGGCTACCTCATGGGTATAAGAATATAAAGACATACTACCTTCTTGAGATTTTGAGGATTGAAACAGAATTACAGTCACAGGACTTCTGGAATATACGATGCGGCTGAGAATAGGTTATAAAAATCTATTTCCTATATTATCAAAACTTTACAAATTTGAAATATTCACATTCAGTGTTGTATGTGTATTATAAAAGCTCCAGAAACTGAAAAGCTAGTGTTTGATCCAGTGACTTTCATCTGATTCGATGAATGGCAACTACTACAGTAAAATATGGGCACTTTGGCCCCCAAAAGGAAGACTGGAATATATTACTAACTAAGTCTGAATAGATCATATGGGTATATCCAGTAACCTATTGTACAAAGTTGACATATTTCCAAATACAATCCAGTAGACTCAATCTGAACTCTGGAAAATGCAAATGCACAGAAACAAATGTATCACACTTGAAGGACAATACATTATTCACAAACACACCCTAAACATTTCTTACAGATTTATGGAGTACTTTATATGAAAAAATATATACGTCTCAACATTTCCATCCCATTCCAGCTACCTCAAACTCATACCACTCTAACCTGCGTGCTCTAAAAAGTAAATCTAAAAATAAAATAAAATCTTTTATGGCTTATAGTTTTAAAGAGCATTTAAAAAGATGAACTCAAACTTACTGAAGTAGACAAAGACTTTAATATGACACAGTGACCAAGATCAACTTTTCTTAGAAAATGATAATCATTTAAAAATATTGAACTTAGTACTTTGACTTTTGCTGCCTCCTAGACAAGAAAAATGATGTATAAGGAATTTTATTACTAAACTTAAGTAGACCAAAACAATAAAAGCATTAGGTTCCTCTGGCTCAAGGTAATGCAACTAGGTTTAACAGCTAGTGCATTGAGTTTAACTTGATTTTGTTTTGTTTTGTTTTGTAGCAGGAATGATGACTTCTCAGGAAATTTTGAACTTTAATGAGACTAGTATATTCAACAAAGGGATATATTTACACCTCCTCATATGAAATTTCTGTATATATCACTTGGCTTCCTAATTGAAACAGATTATATTGTATAACTTTAGAATCATTGTACACAGGAATTAAATCTTATATCTTTTCAAGGCTTTATTTTCTTATGTTTAGAGAAAATATCAAGAAAAAAGATTAAATGAGTTAAAGATGTATCAGGAATGCCTACCACTCTGCTAAGAGTTGTATATATTGTTGCCTCTTATAATTCAGGTTAAATGTAAAGTAATACCTCCTGATACTGATTTCTTTGATATAAAAAGTATTCATAAAAGGAAGTAAATGGATTTCTTACTTTGAAGTCTTCTAAATACACAATTTTTCTTTGTTTGTGACTGTGTACAAATGGCTTTGTCAATAGGCAAGAAAATTACTGGATCTGGCTCTAAAATAATGAGAAAATTCCATAGACCAACTGCCACAAGCTATGTTATTATTTTATAGTCACAAGTGATTCTAGATGATCATTCATGGTTCTGTTAGAGCCACTCTCCCATTGTAAAACAGAGAATGATAATTCAATTATTACAGATGTTTCTGTTTTAAAAGCTATCTACTAATAGACGCTGTGACCGAACAAGGAGCAGTTGCTTGGTTCAGGTTTTCTTTGCTTTCTTCTCACAACTGTATATATGACATGAGATCAAACCTAAACATTGTTATAACCCCCCCCCAAAATACACACATAATAGAATTGATAAGTATTTTATCGACTTGGAGGGATAGAGTGTATATCTACTTGGAGGTAGTAAATTCATGGATAGAAGATGGTTAACTCTATGATAGAGCTGGGCAGCATCAGGGCTGAGAGGATGTTTAGTCAACCCAAAACATTAATCAGTGCCCATAATTCCTGATGTACCCTTAAAAAGGAAAGAAGTTTCACAAGCAGGACATTTTATTTTATGGGACATATATAGCTTTCTAACTGAATAAAAGTTGATTCTGCTACATCATATCAAGGATGAATAGAAAGAAATGGGTACCTTATTGGCAAACCACCAAGAAAAGAGATTTTCAGAGATCCTGAGTGGAACTCAAACTTTAGGAGTACCCTTAGTGGTTATGCTGCAGGCATTACAAATGAAGAATTAAACCTGAGCATTTAAGTGGCATTGGAAACGTCCTCATCCAAATTATCTACCAAAAGCTTGATTCTAGTATTTGAAGTTCCAGTAACATAAATCCATTCTCTGCTACTTACTTGGGTGACCTTGGGGAAGTGACCTAACTTCTTTAACCCAAGTGAAGCTAAGATGAAATGAAATACTGCGTTTGAACCACTCAAGAGTGTCTGGCACATATTAAGTATTTTAATAAGTGTATTAATAATGAGAGATGTAATTTAAGAGCTTCTCTGCGCAGAATAATTCTCAAGCAATCAACTGTGATGTACACAAGAGTAGACTGAGAGAACTCACAGACCAAGGCCAACCCTGAGAGACAGGCAAAGGGGAATGATCAGACTGGAGAAAGCCAGAACAGACAGAGGTGTAAGACGAAATTAAGGGACTAAGGAAAGGACTAATAAATAAATAAATAAATAAATAAATAAATAAATAAATATAAGGATAAAATATACCAGAAAAGCAGGGTACATAAAAAGAGAGACAGAAAACATAAAGAAAAGAACTGTTAGATTTGATCACATAAAAATTAAAGACTTTCTATGAAAAATCTAATAGAAACAAAGTTAAAGGACAAATCCAAAGTGGACCAAACAAACAAAAACAAAAAAAGCAAAAACCCCAAAAAGTGCTTTCTTCCTATCTTTATTAAAGAGTTTTTAAAGTCATGAAGAAAAAAATGGGCAGCTGAGTAGAAAAATAGTTAAATTTATAAATGCAGAACTCAGAAAGAAAAATGGACCATATACATATTTAAAATGTTCAATTTCAGTAGTAGTCAAATAATTGCTATTTAAAGCAACAGTGAGAAGTCTTTGGTTTTTACTTTAAGTTCAGAATACTTTTAAAATATGCCTGTTACTATTGAGGTAAACAAGCATTTCTAACTGTTGGTTTGGGTGTAATTTGGTAAAATATTACTTAAAATAATTGGCAAGAAATTTAAATATGGTTAGAATTGTGATCTTGAGATGAAGACAAGGAAGCTGAGAGCACAGCTAAACTTTCTTTCCCAGCCTCCCTAGTAATTTGATGTGATCCAACTATGACCAAATTCTCCTACTAATGGAGAATGAGTAGAACTGAGACCACCTGCAGACTTGGCCCATATAAACCCTCCATGAAATATCTGATTCCGCTTCTCACCCCAAATTTGTTGGTTGGACATCATCTCCCAGGGTGGCTACGGAAGCCATGTGCTGACAAGGACAGAGCCTGCCACCATTATCTTGCGACTCTCAATAGTGGTGATATTTCTGAACCACCACCTCCAAAACAATACCTCACCCTTGTTGACCATTATGTGAGCAAAAATCACATCCAGCGAAGCACAACCTTCTAGGGGTTTAATTGTTATAATAGCTAGTACAACTAAAATAGACTTCTTAATTCTCCTAAAAATTCATCCTAATTATGTTTAAGGATATATATCAACATGTTAACTATAACACCAGGAAAAATGAGAATTACCTAAAAAAATTAATTATAAAATTAACTATAGAACATTCATTTAATGTAATATCTTGCAACAATCAAAAATTATTTTAGGGGTGTCTTGGTGGCTCAGTCAGTTAGGCATCCAACTCATGATTTCGGCTCAGGTCATGATCTTGGGGTCCTGGGATCAAGCCCCACATTGGGCTCTGTACTCATTGGGGAGTTGGCTTGAGATTCTTTTTCTCTCTACATCTGCCTCTCCCCCCTGTACACCCTCTCTAAAATAAATAAATAAATCTTTTTTTAAAAAATCATGTTTAATTACTTAGGGAAATGTACCCAGAACATCAGGTTTCAATAAAAGCAACAAACAAAAACCTGCGTAGGATATTTGATCACAATTCATGCATACACTTTATAGCCACAGTTATTTTGGGATGTTGAAATTATAAATAACTTTTTGTTATTTATATCCTTTACTATCTAAATTTTCAGAATAACTGCTTATTAGTTATATTCACCAAAACGTGCTCATGAATGTTCTATTAAAAGATGAGGGGGGAAGAGAAGAAAATAAGGAAAGGAAGAGAAAAAAAAGGAAAAGACAGAAAAGAACAAAGTCTGAGGTTTGCATTTATAGTAATGTATTACACAATTTTGCCAAGGCTGCCCTTTGCACATGAGTATAGAGCTGCCCAAGCAGTGTGGTTGTGATTGGCACACTGATGTGGTGAGATATTGATCCTCTCAGGCCTGTACAGCTGGGCAAGGCCCAGGGCTAACCAAGCCCCCAGGTGGTCACCTCAGGTCATCGGCAGCCTTGTTATTGACCCGCATGTTCCATATAAATACCACTCTTTTCTACGTGTAACGTGACATAAATAATGTAGGAATCATCAGTATAACACCCTGCGACAGAAAAGGAATAGATTTCATCCATGACCATTTCCTTTTATCCACAGAGGATCACATGTTCAACAACTACAATGTTTACGTTAGGAAAAAAATGTTTGAAAATGTATAGCATCCATGAAATCACGTAATCTAGATTGCCGTTATTAATAAAAAAAACACTTTGATCAATAACACAAATAGTGAATCTAATCTTACTGTTTTTCATAGTAGTTAAAATAGCGATTCCATTTTTCTCTGAAAACTTACTACCAAAACCTGGGGGAATTTTATTTCATGTTTAGATGCTATACATCTCTCTTCATTTAAGTAAAACATACTGATGTGTTTCATATACACAATCAAAGAGAGAATTGATAAAACATTTTAAAATAACTATACTATACTCATTAAAATGCTACAAAATATGTTATCAGTCAAAAAAATGACGAGAAAATGAGCCCGATTTTTCTCATTTGACTTCGTTTTGATGAGCATGAATGAAGCATCTGAAGATAAAATACTTTCTAAAGCTCTAGGACACATACTGAAACTTGACAGAATATTAGCATGTGAATGATACAGAATAGGAAACAAACAAACAAAAAAAGTTCATTTAAAAGAGTTTCCTATCCTGGCCTAACACTACGTGATATTAAATGAGTTTCAAAGAGTACATTGGTCCCATTGAAATTTACTTCATAAAAATAGAATTGTATACTAGTGCTCTGCCAGAAATAAAGGAAACCTCACTAACATCATCATGCACACCTGCCAGTGATGATTAAACAAGCAAAAAGAAAGAAAGCAAGCATTGAAATGTATGCTTTAAAAAGAACTGTAAGATACTCCTTCTCCTTGCATGTTTTACCAAAAAAAAAAAAAAAGAAAAGAAAAGAAAAAAAAGGAAGCAAATTAGTCTTAGGTTTTCATCATAGTTTTTAGACATTATGCTTACTATGTTACATTTTTAAAGAAAAAAGACAAATTTAGACACCTCTCTGAAATTTTCGGAAACTGAAATACATTGAAGAACCAATTTTCTGCTTTAAAAATATGCATGTGTTTTTAAAGTCCTCAAACTCAGAAATGATGTAGAATTTGTAGAGATGCTCAGTCCCTTTTAAAGAGAGAACTGTGCTCAGAAGACACATTTCTGGGCTCAGAGAAGTAAAGAACTCCCTTCTGCCCATCTCCAACAAAACATACCTAACCAGAAGAAGCAGCCAGCTATAGGCCATGTAGCCTGAGGGGATCCTAAAGGTAGTGGCCAGGTGGCCCTCCTTGGCTTCTCAGCACCCTGCACTCCTCTCCTACGGCACTTGGCACCTCATACTGCGTTACAATGGTCTGTTCACTCATCTGTATATTCCAGTGAACCGTAACCACCCTCTGTGTGGGAAACCCCAATGTCTTACATCCATCATTGTGCCCTCAGTTGCTAGCACTGTGATTCATATTAAACATTCAATAACTATGTGTGAATAAATAAATTCATTCATTCATTCATGCAATCTGCACATTATTACTGAACAGTTATTATGGGCCAGACACTATCCCAAGTGCTGGTATAAAGTGATGAATAAGATATAACATTTTACAGCAAAATACATCTCCATAAGTAAAGAAATGAGCAGAGAGAAACATTGTTTTCAAGGAGGGCAGTGGCAGGAATAGCAAGCCACATCCTACGGTGGCTCTCGATGGCCTAAGATGGAAAAGACAGAACACACGTGAGAGGCCCAGGAACTCATGATGCAGGACTGGGAGACTTTTATTAGAAAACTAAGATGCACAGTTATTCAGTGAGGTCTACAAGGAGGTGGAATGTGGGTATAAATGGTAATGTGAAGTATTAACCACAGAATGGTGAGGCCTGAGGAGGTTAATGCTGTATAAGACATTGATCATAAACTGAAGTTGTATAGGCTTTAAAAAGCCTTAATCATAGAATCACTGGAAAGAAATATCTCCCGTATATGAGATATGTCCATTTTTGTTGTTCATATACATAACATAGATGAAGTGATATCAGGAGCATTTTTTTTTCAGTTAGTATTTTAATGGCTTTCATTCTTTCAATATTTACATTTAAAACTTACATTAAAATTTATATGAAAAATTCAAGTTTAGGGAATTTAAAGAATATTAGTTTCAAAAGGAAAATGAATCTAGCACAGGGGAAATGCTGCTTCTTTCACAAATGCCTGTCAGCAATGTGTCCTACAGTTTGTGATTTTTTTACTAATAAAATAAAACAGATGATAGATAGATGATAGATAAAAAGAAAGAACAAACTAGAGACTAATCAATAGTACGTCTATATGATTTGCTTAAAAAAATGAGCATCAGGCAAAAACTGCTCAATTTAAAGGTGAATAATGCCAAGCTTTGAAGCATAAATGGGGAGATGGGAAGTTTCCCCATCCATACCTGAATCACTATGTATACATGTATCTAGATATCTATATCTCTATAGATATCTATATCTGTGTGTATATCTATTTAGATACATGTATGCATAGTGATTTCGTATGTGGATACACATAAGATTCATTCACAGTTATAGACACAGACATAGATTAGATATGGTCTGATCCACTGAAATTTTATATATTGATCACATGGACTGAGGGGTTCCTAAGATCGAAGTCTTTCAGTGCTAAAACCAGCAAAGTCCCAGGCAAACCAGGATGAACTGGTTATTATACTTGCTCACCCTGAAGAACAAGTTAGATAGCACGTGAGGCTCTGCAATGTAATTTGCCTTTCTCAGATCTCTATTATTGGCTTTCACCCTGTTCCTTAGAGCAAGCTATTCCTTCAAAGAGGTTTAGGAGCTTTGGAAGTTCAATCCTTGATTATCTGATGCACCACAGAGAAAACGATGTCAAATATATCTGATCGAAAATTAATTATATGCATGTAAACCTTTATACAACTGATCACAAGGCTGAAAAGAATTACCTACTTACAGGGCACTAAATTATATGACACTATGATAAAAGCACAAAATACAAGATGTAGTTCCTTGTTCAAGTTTTTTCACAGCACAAATAGGTGAGGAACAACAAATATAAAAGTAGAAAAGACCAATTCCAGAAGTCAGATAATGATAGTATCCTCATTACATTATAGTTACAATCATGAACACTTCCCAACGAAGAGAATATACAGACTTGTTTTGTTCACTTCTTCATAGAAAAATAGCATTAATATTACATAAAATAACTTTGTTTTTAATACCCAAAATCTCATCTGAAAGATATGAGATCCTTTTTCACTCAATTATTATTTTTCTTTTCCTTCTCAAAACAAAAGTCTCCACTGGCCTCTTGGAGGTCATTACTCTTTTAAAACTTATAAAATTTTATGGCTGATTTCCAAGACCACAGCAAATCGTGCTTACCAATAAATAAACTGTATTATTTGATTTCCTTCAAAACAGGGCATTAATGTCTACATGAATAAATGTGGCTTCTTGCTCCTTTGATAAAATTTGAATCTGTAGCAAACATAATTTGCTTTCACTTTTATTTTTATAAACATTCAGAGAGGGGAGAGGTCACTCTAAAAATCACCTGATTCATCATAAACCTTTATACATGTAATGCAAGAGTAGGTTTTGCTTTTGAAAACTATTCAAGGAGGAGCAATAAAACTGAAGAGTTTAAAAACAAAAGATTAGGAACATTGTTGTATATTTCATCAGAATCCTGACTTTGGCCTAATATTGCTCCTTCTAGATTTTGATTTTGGTAGCACTATACCATAGTGAGTTTTGAGTTTAATCTTCCTCAAAGTAAAAACAAAACAAACAAACAATACCTTACCCCTTTCTTATTTACCTTAAGGGTAGGAAGCAAGTGCAGCATCTCATTATATTCAGAAGCAGACCTAAAGACTCAGTTGCCAGAGGGTGGTATCATGGCTCACCGTAGCCAAACTCAGTAGCCAACAACACCTGCCGAGTAAATCCTATCAGAAGGAGATAACAACAGCAATAACAAAGCCTTCACAAAGGAAAACAAATGAGAGGATAGTCAACATCTTGAAAACCTGAAAAGATAACTAGCCATATGCATGCTTTGACTACACCATATCATTTTCATGATATTTTAGGTCAGCCATAGTAACCTCTGTCCAAAAAAAAGCCAGATACACATCTCAGTGTGACTCTAATAAAGCCAGGCCTCTACAAGAGTCTTCAGCAAGCCAGAGCAAAGCATGTGGTGACTTGGGCTTGTTGCAGAGAGGAGAGGGAAAGGCTTATTTTGATAGAATGGTAATGTTTGCTCTTCTGGATCATGAAAGTTCACAAGGGAGTCAAGCCTTCGAGATCCTACAAAAACACTTCCTCCTTCACTCAACCCTTCCTCCAAGAAAGACCTCACAGGAAAAGGGGTCTAAGGCTGAACACTCCCCTAATGTACTCTCCCTAATTTATTCAGAGGTTTCCTTGTCCATGAACTTCTCCCGGATCGAGAGACACAAGCTTAAATAATTGTGACCTGCATTTCACCCTGGTAATTTTTGTGTTTTTAGCTTTCCTGAAGGACTGTACTATATATTTTGACATCTTTTTCTGCTAAGCATATATAATTCAATTATTAATTTTTTATTTATTATATACTTCATGTTCTAATAGGTTTCCATGTGGTTTAAACCAATGGAAATAATTCACAATTTTTTTCCATTGGATCAGTGAGATTTTTAAAGGAGTAAATGTTGTCTTGTCCTTTTAAATTAATGGTACCTTTCAACTTGCGTGCACCTATACAATTAAACCATTTGATAAAAGACTATTATTTATATAGTAAATTTGAAAAATCTAGATGATCACTGATATCTTCTTCTTTCAACATGAGTAATAATGTTAGTTAATAATACATAGAGTTTACTCATGTAGGAAAAATTATTAAGCATCTAGAATGTGCCAGTTCAATAAGCAAAAAAGATTGTTTCTGTCCTCATAGAGCTAACAGTCTGGTGGTTTGAAAAAAAAATTAAAAGCAAGGTTATAAAAATAACTTTCTAGTATTTTTAATCTCTAAAAGCACTAACGAAAATATTTTTCGTAAACTAAAATTTATTGTAGCCACAGAATTACCAGACGATAGATACAATATTTTATTTTATTGAGAGTAAAGCTGAACTACATCATTCTGTGATTATCTTCTCAGGAAATTAGCTTTGCCTCATTTTTTAAGATCCTAAAATGAAAGCTTCTATTTTACTTTCTAAACAGGAACACTTAGAAACAATATAATACATTAAACCACCCAATTCTTTGTGCAGAAAATTGTGTATAACATGAGTAGAGCAATGCTTTAATGGAAAAAGCATACTTTAGAGTCAAAATATTTTAAATTCGGACATCTCAAAAGATACTTATTATTATCATTATATTCACTATCTTCCAATAGACTATTTTTAGAGAAATGATGTTGTAGGACATTTAATTTCTCTTTGGCAACTTACAAGTGTGGAAAGGAGTAGAGGTGTCAATTAGTCATTCTCTGTATGTAACCTTTGCTCTACCAAGTTGTCTGTGCCTCCCCAGGGTCAAGTGTTGCTCCATCACTGCTAGCCAGCCACACAGCAGGGTACTTCTAACTGACTCATCTATACTTAAAGTAAAAAAAAAAAAAAAACCACTAGTGATCACTGTGTTTAAAGAATTTTCAGATGCCACTCTAAATCTTAAGGAAAAAAGGGGGGGTGGAGATATGAAGTAGATTAGGCTAATGACAGGGAAAATGGAAAGGCTGAGGAGCATGGTTTTTTTAACAGGGCCTAAAAGAGCACTTGGTACATACCAGGTTTTCAGTGTGTATTGTTAAACTAACGAACAAACAAATCCTTTAGGAATTAACTCAGGGAAGCAAGAAAGAGTTAACAAAAGGATTCTGTGAAATATCCCAAGTAAAACAGCAAGAGAATCCAAAGTCACCCAAGCTCTCAAGGTCAGTAAAATAAATCAGAAAGGGGAAAATACACCCCACAGACACTACGAATAGTGTATCTAAACTCCTTCACTCAAAAAGCACTTACTGATCATTGACTATGTCTATGCAATATTGCAGGCACTAGGGATTCACAATGAGCAAAGCAGGAAAATCCAAACAAAGCAGGCAAAGCGGTCCCCATGATACATTCATTCCAGAGGGTGACAGATCACAGAATAAAGCACGCCTCAAGTACAAGCTGCTGGAAATTGCCCTTCTGCCTACAACAAACAAACAAACAAAACAGGACAAATGTAGGAAATAATTATTTTCAGATATTGGACATCGGACACCACAGGACTGGGAGATCCCTGAGAAGGAAAACAAATAAGGTGAGTCTGAGAATTGCCCAGCTTTCTGCCTGGAGACAGTTTCCAGGATGCAGTAAACAGAGCTTGGCAGTTTGCTGAATTGAAATACAGATAAAAGAGTTCAAGAGATTCTAGAATTTGCAGAGCACAGTACCCCATAGGGAAGGATCTGTATAAGGAGCGAGCTCGTGATCTCAGAGGGGTCCTCTCAAATCTTTGGCAGAGTACCATTCTGTGCCAGTGCCAATGTAGGATGAAAGTCCATGAGACCGAAGAGATATCCAGTTAAGGCCGAAAGCCACACAATTCCTAAACCTGTGCAGGTCTGGGAATAGTTTCTGCTCCCACTGGGGAGAGTGAAGAGCTTTTCTAATACACAGCTCATTCAATAGAGGCCTCAGGAGGCTCACATCTTGAGAAAGGATAAATTTTACCTAGAGTAAAGGCTGTCTGGATGCAGTATAAAAAAGGTAAAAGTAAGCCAGGATCAAATTGATCCAAGAGTAACTAGACTGTGTGTGCATTCATATTCCATTGTTGTATAAAAATTACCATAAATGTATCAACTTAAATCAGGTTACAGTCAAGATGTCAGCCAGTCTGCAGTGTTGCCTCAAGGCTCACTGGGGGAATAATCTACATCCAGACTCACTTAGGTTGTTTGCAGGATCCATTTCCATTGTTGAGGGACTGAGGGCCGTGGCTTTTTGTTTGCCATTAGCTGGAGGCCACTCTCAGGTCCTAGATATCACCCACAGTTCCCTGCCACAGAAGCCAATCAATATGGCCACTTTCTTCATCAAGCCTGCAAGGAGAGCTTCCAGCTCCAATCTGACAAGATGGAGTCTAATGTAACAGGAGTGACATCCCATCACTTTTGCCATATATAACGTAACCTAATAAGGAGAGCAATATCCCATTGTCTCCACCATATTCTAGTGATTAGAACCACTCAGGGGGAGGAAATTATGTAAGGGCATGGACACCAGGAGTCAGGGGTTATGGAGCCACCCTAAAGTCTTTCACCTACTGTATGCCATTTCACAGTCCAATTTTTTAAAAAATGAATACAAGAAAATCTAATGCTCAATAATGTAAAATTTACAAAATTAGTCAGTCAAAATTACCTTAATTTTTTTTTAAAAACAGGAAACATGACCCATAATCTGAAAGAGAAAGAGATCCAGAAATGACAGAGATGATGGATTACCAGACAAGGAACTAAAACAAATATTTGCAAGAATTTAAGAGAGAAGATGAACATAAGAAGAAAACCCATGGAAGATTGAAAAGATTCTAACTGAATTTATTGAAAAAAAAAAAAACCTGTAGTATCTGAAATAAACTATGATGGTTAAGATTCATAGCAGATTAAACATTGCAGAAGATGTGGAAGTTGAATAACATGATAAAAGTCATAGATAAAAAGATTAAGAAGAAAATATATGTCCTCAGAAAGTTATAAAACAATATTGAACAGTTTAATATATGTGTAATTGAAGATCCAGGAAATGATAAAAGAGATGTAAGAGTGACAGAAAAAATTGAAGAAATAGTCCCCCAAATTTTACAAATTTGATGAAAATTATGAACCCATAGTTCATAATAGATATTCAGCAAACAAGCAGAAAAAATATACAAAAGGTCCTGCCACGGACCATGGTAATCTATTGCTAAAATGACAAGCCATAAACGAGGAGAAAGTATCTGCAAACAACTTATTGATAAAGGATACATATCCAGAGTAAAAAAAGAATTTTCAAAATATGATAATAAGAACAGGAAACTAATAAAAGAACAATGGGCAAAAGATTTAAAATACACTTCAACAAAGAACATAAACAGATGGCAAATAAGCACATAAAAAGATGCTTAATTTCATTAGTCATTTGGAAAATGCAAATGAAAACCACAGTGAGATATCATTACATATCCCCTAAAATGACTGAAATTAGAAGACCGATAACACTAATGTTGGTAAGAATGTGGAAACTGGAAGGCAAGCCAAATGATATACTCATTATAGAAAACATTGTGATAGTGTCTTGTAAAGTTAGCATATCACTTACCATATCACTCAGCAATCCCATGCCTAGGTGTTTACCCAGGAAAAATAAAATACTCATAACTCTTATACATAAATGTTCAAGCAGCTTCATCCACTATGACCCAAACTGGAAACAACCCAAATGTCCATCAACAAGTGAATAAAAAAAAAAAAAAAATTGTGGATTAACCATAGAATGAAATATGACTCAGTGATAAAAAGAAGTATTAATAAAACAAAACATGGACAAATCTCAAAATCTTTATGCTGAGTGAAAGAAACCAAACACAAAAGAAAACAATGTTTTATTCCATTTATATTCTAGAAAATTCTAGGACAGGCAAAACTGTAATGACAGCTGGTCAGTGATTGCCAAGGACTAGAAGTGGAGGAGAAGACTCACTGTGAATGGCACTTTTTGAGTAATGAAAATGTGCTTTATCTTGATTGAAGTTATGGTTACATAAATGTGTATATTTGTAAAAATTCATCCAACTGTACAATTAAAATAAGTGAACTTCACTGGACATAAGTTATACCTCAATTAAGATCAACAAATAAATAAATACCAATGAACTGCCTGAAAAAAATGTTGTAAAAAGCCAATAAGGATGGTACTATTGAAATTAAGTAAATAAATAAAATCAGGTGGTGGTAAGTGTCATGGGGAAAAACAAAGCAGCAGAAGAGATAGGTTGTGCCAGAGTGGGGAAAGGGTTGGAATACTAAATTGGGTGGTCAAGAAAAGTCTTACTGAGACAGTGACACTTGAGCAAAGATCTAAAAGAAGTGAAGGAAGCTAGGAGGCTATGCCGGGGAAGAGCAGAAATAAATGGCCAGATGCTGGAACGGGTTGATCAACTGAAGTCAGTGCACTGGGAGCAGACTGATCCAGGGGTAGAAGGGTCGGTTTGAGGAAGTAAGAGCAGAAGATCCCTTATGGGGGAGACACTGTAAAGACTTAGGCTCTTACTCTGAGTAAATTAGGAACCAGTAAGAGATTTTGAGCAGAGGAGTGACTTTTTTAAAAGCTTTTTTCCAGTTTATTGAGATATAATTGGCATGTAACATTGCACTTGTTTAAGGAATACAACATGATGATTTGAAGTATGCGTGATCATGACAGGATCACCACAATAAGTTTAGTTAACATCAGTCATCTCCCATAATTACATTTTTTTCACTTCTTATACACATCATTCTAGCACCTTTTGGCTTGTGAGAGCATATAAGGGTAGGAGTGATAAGAGTGAAAGCGGAGAGTTACAATATTCTAGATGAAAGATGAGTGGACTTTAGACCAGAATATAACAGCAGAGATGTGCTAGGATTCTAAAATTTAGAATTTAAAGCAGGTAAGTTTGCTGAAAGATTGGGTGTAGCATACAGGAGAAAGAGAGGAGTTAAGGAAGAGTAAAAGTCAACTGGAAATATAGAGTTGTCTTTTAATTAAATGGAAAAGAATGTGGAAGAACAGATTGTGTGTGTGTGTGTGTGTGTGCATGTGCACAGGTGTTTGTGCAGGTGTGTGTCAGGGGGAAGATCAGGAGTTTGGGTTTGGATACGTTACCATTTCAATTTTTTATTAGCTATCCAAGAAGAAATGTCTAGTAGAATGTATATGGAGTAGTCTGGGCTGGACATGTCAATCTGGAAGTCATCAACACATGGATGGCAGGCATCTAAAGCCATGATAGGAGAAGAGATGGCCAAGGGAGAAAATATTTTTATAAAAGGGGAGAGATCTGAGGACAAAGACAGAGCCCTGGGGACCTCCAATGTTGAGAGGTCAGGGAGCATTAGGATGAACCAGAAAAATGACTGGGAA
>NW_024423453.1:47356361-47395646 GCF_017311325.1 Ursus maritimus | reverse complement strand
GAGTGGCTCAGGAGGTGGGAGGAAATCTTAGAGTGTGCTGAACTGGAAACCAAGTAAAAGAAAATGTTTAATAAAAGCACTGAGGTTTGGAGCATGCCAGGTGCTACTGATAGGACAAGTGAGATGAAGACTGAAAATTGACCACTGGATTTAACAATTTAAAGATTGAAAGTTTAAAGACAGCCATAAGCAAAAGTGCAAAAAATGAAAAACCATTAACTTCACTAAAAAATGCAGCTGTAGGTGAATTCCTCCCCCCCCCCCAAAAAAGGGAAAACTCCTAGGACATATGCTATGACCAAATAAAACAGTTTTTAATTACGGATAGTCTCAAAACATTTAATATGACATTAATAGGTATTGTGGACTTCCAAGAGATTAATGATTTAGAATGCGGTGTATAAGAAAAAATACTTATTTCTCTAGGCATTTTTGGTTTTTTTTTTCTGTTTGTGTGTTTTGTAGCACAACTATTAATACCTCCTGCAACAGTGCTCTACAGAAGAGTCTATGAAACCATATTATAGAGGAGTGGTCTGCAAACCACTTTTATTATATATCTATATCAACAAAAAATTTTAAACATGTTTTACTTATGTATTTTTGTATTTGCTTATTTATTATATGTGTCACAGGATGTTAAAATGAGACACTGTCTCCGTTTTCAAACCAAGGCCCCAAAGACCAAACAGAAAACAGAACATGTCAACTACTACCATATCCCAAGATGAAGTCTAGACCAAAACCCAGAATGTTAAAGGAGGTGATCAAAACCATTGTCCCAATCCCAACTCCTACCATATGCTGAATAAAAGAGACTTCAAGAGAATCAAAAGCAAGTTTGGCCTGTGTCCCCTGGAGTCAGTGGAGTATACGTGCTAGTGCTAGACTTAGACCCACATCTGGAAATTTAAAGGCAAGTGATAATGGCTGGCTTGTTGGTTCCTGATTAACAGAATGGTCTGGGCATCACTGGAAAGTAGCTTCATGTCCACCAATGGTAAGTCAAGGGAGCATGTCCATCCAAAGCCAAATTATGGAATCCACAGAGGGAACAAGCATGGGACCTCACTTCAAGTGGTGTCAGTCTCACGCCCAGGGTCTGAGGAGGGATCTATAAGCAATCAACCGAGAAGACCCAACATTCACATCACAGACAGTACAGTAATGAAGTCTCAGAGAAACCTAGAAGAGTACCACAAGAGAGAAAGGAACAGCTTTAAACTTCGACCAGTTCAGAGAGTGTGAATGACAGAAAGTAACAGTAGCAGTTAAGTAAGATCTTTCCTGCTTTTCACCTCTCTTTCTTCATCTAACTCCACACTCTCCTCTCCCATGAAATCCTAAAAGATCCAGAGGAACCTCAGTAGGGATGGGGGAGAATTGGTTGAAAGGCAAGATGGCGCACAGCAAGGGGGCCATCACAGGACTGCCTCTCTCTCAGGCTTCCTGCTGAAGCAGTCCTGAAATGGGGATGAGGAGAACCTAACTAAGTCCAAAAGAAATGAGAGTCCTGATTATTGACATTAGACTGCACATTTTAATTACTGAAATTCATATCTGTTGAGATTCACACTGGTCAGAGGACTTTCTATCATATAAAGAGCTACCAGAAAACTGTAGACTCTGCTTGAAATTCCTTCCAGGGTAGAAAAGAAGGGGCCCGCAGAGCAGATTTAAAGAGAGAGTAAGAAGTAAATACAGTTGCTCTATGAATTTAACTCTTACAAACAAATTTTCTAGTGTTTTAATGTTATATATATTTTGAAATCTATACACACAATAAAAAGAATACATACATATACCAAAAAAACTACATTTTAAAAATAATTATCTTATTTAACAGTTTAAATTGACAATTAACAGTTTTTAGTTACAGAAATATAATTGAAAATGTTTTATTCTTTTAGAAAATTTGGTTTACCACTTTTTTTTAAAAAAGATTTCATTTATTTGAGAGAGAGAGAGTGAGAGGGAGGAGGGACAGAGGGAGAGAGAATTCTCAAGCAGACTCCCCGCTGAGCACAGAGCCCCACACAGGACTCCATCCCAGGACCTGAGGTCATGACCTGAGCCAAAATCAAGAGTCAGACGCTTAACTGACTGAGCCACCCTGGCACCCCATAGAAAATTTGGCTTACCATTTTATGATATAGCAATTCTGGTTGTAAGTTTAACTTGTTTTCATTCTAAGTTTGTTAGCAAGCATAGCTGAAATAGGTAACTCAAAATCTAAAAGTGGAAGAAATGCATTATGATAGTAAATCATGATATTTTCCCATCTCACCTATCTTTCAAAAATTTTTGCTGAAATTCAGCTAATAGATTTCTATTTTCTCCGATGTTCTTCAGTGATCTGGCAAACTCAGCATAAATTTAACTATTTCATTAAATGGTCATTGAGGACCCACTGTATTCTAGGCATTTGCTGGGTGCAAGGGATACAATTGTGATCAAAAAAAGACATGGTCCCTGCCATCATAGAATTCACAGAGTAGGGAAGGAAATGAATATAATGAACATCATCTAAAATTGTCAAATTACACCTATGCAGAAGTCACGCAGGGAAGATTTGCACTTCTGAGAGATTTGTCCTAATTGAGGAGGTCAGGAAAGGCTTCCCTGAGGATGTTTGAGCTCAGATCCGAAGGAAGATCTGAAAGAAGGAATTAACTAAGCAAATGATGTTTCAATAGAAGCAGAAGGAACACAAGAAGAATGTGTTGCATTTTTATACAGCTTTTTAAACGTGTCAGAGTACACCAAAACTCTTTTGCTGCAAGCTTGAAACAGTTAAAAATCATTTCAATTTTTTCAAAGGATGAAGATAACGAGAATTTTTACAGGCAATGCACCATTTGCGGGTCAAATAAAAATCACATAATAAAAGAAACATTTGGATAAGGGGATGAATGATTGTTACAATAGACCCATTAATTGATATTCTCTTCTCTCATCCTCTTTTCCTTTCTCTATTGTTCTGATGTCTATTTGTGTCCCGTCCCTATCATCTCTCTCTCCTGTCTAGAGTGCTGAGCAGTTCCTACATCCGGTGTTGGAGAGCTATTGCCAACTAGGCCTGGAGAAGAGGATGAGGGAGGCCCTCCTCCAGGATCTCACTGTTTGTTCAAGGACCATGGCAATAACCAAGGCCTAACAATAGCCTGAAACTAAGTGCAGAGGGTTTTAAATCTGGAAAGAACTGAGGCCAAATAAAAGTCCCCCAAACAAGAAGTCAGAGTCTCAGAATGAAAATTTGACCTTATCCAGACTTTCACAGTGGTTGTAAAAATTTGCAGACACTAATCAATCCTACACACAGCTGCCAAATTAATCTTCCTGAAGTACAACATAGATATTATCACGCCCGGCTCCCACCAAGAATGATGTGTTCCGTCCTGGGCATCACACATTAAGAATCTGATGACTGGATTAAAAACAAATGGGAGTGAATTCTGGAGGGAGAACTCTGGAAGGAAATAGAAAAGCCTTATCATGCTAAGGAAAAGAGACTAATCTATAACCCAGGAGACCCACAGGAGATGCAGATAATTTAAGGAATTTTTTTTTCACCAAAGTAAAAGGAGTAGCGTATTACTATTAAATCTGTATTTTATAGGGAAAATTGCCCATAAAAATAGCAAACTATTTGGGTCAAATTTTGATTTTAATTTTATCATTTAACATATGGTTTCGATTTAAATTTGTATGTAGGAAACCATAAGCATGATGTTTGTACATTTTCCCAAGTGGTATAAAATTTTAATGTGGCAATGCTATTCTGAGAAAGCTACTTATCTGTTCCTTAATAGAGTTTGTGTTCTAAAATTCCAAACAAATACAAGCAGTCTTTAGTTAGCATTTTCCTTCCTAAAAGCCATATTTGTTTCCCAGTGCTTTAATTTGGCCTCCATCAAAATTTTCACTGCCTCCTTTCGCTCTACTAATTATGCTTTTCCTTCTATTATGCCTATATCACCGCTTCTGTTTTTTCGGTTTTGTTTTGTTCCGTTTTTTTGTTTTTTTAGCTGTTTTGAGGTAAGTCAGAGGGAAACCTGTAGTATGATGATGACTTCATAAAGAGAACAGGTCACCAGTGTCTAAATCAGAGAAGAATCACATTAATAATAAATAGATGCAAACCAAGTTACAAAAATGTGTATCTGTTGTCTACCTGTCCATCACTCTTCCCTTTAGTTTGTTTTTAATTTTTTTTTTTTGTCAGAATACTCCACTCAAATTTTCTGCTTTCCCGCCTTCCTTTGAGCATTTCTTCGTCTCCTCTACAATGCTATAATCTATTGTCCTCTTATATTCAGGCATTCGTTCCCATCTAGGCACTTTTGTCCTGCTCTCAAATGTGATTTCTCTAACCTTTTCTCCCTAGGTTCCATCCATTTTTATAATTATCACTCAATCTTCTTTCTGCCTGTTTCAGTGTCCTTAGAGTTCACTGGCCATTCATTTTCTCTCAACTTTTCCTTATTCCTTGCTTTCACAAGAAGAATAAAGGAAGGAAGGTTTTATTGTTGTTGTTTTTTAACAGAAAATCAGTTTTTATGGAGGATTTGGAGTTTCCCTTTGATGTATAGCAAGATAGAGTGCCCTATTGAAACTGGGTATTTTTCTATATAAAAGTGCACACAAAGCTACACTCTCTTATGAAGAGAATCAGAATCTTCTAAATTGTTGAATTCTGAAAAACCAGAAAAGACCCTGAAGACCATCTAGTCCACCTCTGTTATTTTATAGGTGAGGGAAAATGGAAGCCAGCAATTATTGATCCTTTCCATGTGTAACCTTTGTATTTTGTGTTGCCATCGTCATTGCTATTAATATTTTGTACTTGCTAACAAATATACCCTCACGATCATTCCAAGAGTCAAATACTCAATACCAGAAATACTAAGCATCTCCTCAGTGCCCAGTCCTAGGGGAAAAAATAAGAAACAACCATGCGAGGTTCACCTTTTATTTTCCAAATGCTTTATAGCATATCATTTAATCATCACACTTTAATACAAACCTTATTGCCTCCATTTTGCAGAAAATGAAACTGGGCCTCCAAGATAAGCAATCACTTGCCAAAGGTCACAAAGCTCTGAAGAGTCAGCCAAGAAGCTAAAACCAGGTCTGCCTCCATCCCAAGTCCATTTTTGTTTATTTGCTTGTTTTCTTTTACCATTCAGGGCTGTCTAGTCAGAATAAGCACGACCATGTCAGTTTGTCAAGCAGATGACTGGTGGTTCCAGAGTTCCCAAACCAAATGATAATTCACACGTCTAAATGCTGACCTTCCCAGCTTTGGCTGATGTTCACCCTAATTATATTGGCCATTGTATCTGTGCGATGACAACCTGGGGCCGCCTTTTTGTGCGGGTGTGGTATGCATTTAATAAATGCATTGTTGGTGTTAGCAAGGAGATAGAATGGAAGAAATGGCCAGTAGATTTGAGTAATTAATTTTAAGAACACCCTCTTTTAAAATTAATAACCATTATTGTTATTTTAAAAGGTGTAACCTATTTATTCCACTAAATAAAAGGCTCTTCCATTCTTTTGTAACTTTACTTTTAATAATTTTAGTTACTTTTATCATTTTTCCCATTCTCTTTCTCTAGTTCCTCAGTCTATAATGTGTGATTCATCTTTCTGATCCCAGGATGTCTGTTGTTCTTCCTAAATATAACAGCAATTCACACCAATGTTAATGACATGAAGTCCAACTCCTTCACCGGAATCTTTTTCAGAGATAAAGAATAGCAAAAACATTACTTCAGATTTAGAAGACTCTTAAAATAGATAATGGTCCTTGCAAAATATGACCTTTCAAAAACAAAATTCCACACATTCAGCTTAGGTCTTTAACTTCTTGGTAGTTAAGCATTATTAACTAAAATCTCTCATATCCATTATGCTTTTGATATTAGATCAAGACAATTGGGTTAAAAAATTTTCTCCTACTCATTCTCAATCTCAGGCTATTAAATTTGCATTGGTATTAGGGCTTAATCCCGAATCCACAGAAAAGAGAATGTACATATATGCTGATTAAAGAAAAAGAAAGAAAGAAAGAAAGAAAGAAAGAAAGAAAGAAAGAAAGAAAGAAAGAAAGAAAGACATTTAACACTTCGATAACATACTTGTTGTACAAGGACAGAACCTCTGATTTACCTCACTCTGGTCAAGTGGGAGTTACTCTAGGGAAAGGATTTTGTTTTGATCATTCATAGCTGCTACTCCTGCTATATATTATTTTCACAACTTTCAGGAACTAAAGAGGTTGAGGAAAGAACAAAAGAAGAAGGAAACTAACTTCATTCATTTAAGAATTTATTTCTAGAATCTGCTAAGTCAGGAACTGTGCTAGGAACTTGACTTACATTATATTATTTGTCCACATAGCAACTAAGTTGGGTTTCGCAATCCCACTTATAGAATGAGAAATCAAGTCTTAAGATGGTTGTGCAACTGTTTCCAGACTGTACATTTAGAAAATGGTAGAACTAAAATTTGAACCCAAGTCTGTCTGTCTCAAAAGCCCATGCTTTTTGTACTCAACCGAAATCCTTCATGCATAAAAACAAAACCCATAAGCGTAAATTACTTACTCTATATTGATAAACAATATAGATCCTTATACAAACCAATTACCTCAAAATGCATTACTGAATACTGTTATATAACTAGCAACTAGTCTGAGGCACTCAATAAAATGACAAATTTATTAAAGTCTTTGGTCCTGCTGAGTCTGTCTCTGCCACCTCATATAAATAACACAGTCTGCAGTGAAATCTGTAACAGCTTGAAGGTAGAGAGTTTTCATTTACAGATGCCAGGGTGACTGCAGGAGCTAAATCCAGGCACATGTTTCCACAAGGTAGACATAGCTTTGCCCTCTATCCTCAAAGACAGAAACTAACTAGATTCTTCACCCTCCCTTATGTTCTGGGAGACTATGTGGTAGCGGCAAACTTATTTAAATGACACACTTTTCCCTCCAAGATGACTTCCAAGTGAAAAAAGCCTGCGTTGGCATTTTCAAGGATCAATTCTAGCTTAATTGTTTTCCTCAGAAGTAAATACAGATGCATCAATTTTACTTGTTTGTTTTCATAAGCACACCCTCCTATAAACACCGAACGGGTAATAAGACAGTCCTGGATCTGTTCTGGTCGTCCTCTGTTGCAGCTAGCCAAAGACTCAGATGAAGACAGGTTCCAGAGACAGGCTCCTGGAGAAGCATACAGCGTTGGATTTGAAGGAGACATAGAGAATATCATCTTCAATACCTTAATATTTCATATGAGGAAACCAAGGCTTAGGGAAATTAATCGACTTGCCCAAGATTGTTGACATTGATGTGGCATAGTTAGTCTTAGGATTCTTTCTACTACATCAGGTGGCCTGCGAGAGCTCAGGAGAAGATAAAGACCAAACTGCAGCAACCCAAAAGGAAAAGCTGGCCAGAGCCAGCTTAGTGAATATAGCTGATCTGACTGACATCTGGTCCCACAGAAAGCAAAAATGATTTCCATTAATAGTCCAAAGGAGTTTAATAGTTCACATGAGATTTCTACTTTTCAATATAATTTCATCTGTACGTAGTCTGCATTTTATTTTCACTCTCCTTTTGTTTGTTTTTTAATAAACTGGGTAGTTTTTCTGATCCAGGGTTCACAGCCACATATCTCAAGAATGTGCATTTATTTTTTTTTAAGATTTTACTTACTTATTTGACAGAGAGAGAGAGACAGGCAGTGAGACAGGGAACACAAGCAGGGGGAGTGGGAGAGGAAGAAACAGGCTTCCAGCGGAGGAGCCTGATGCGGGGCTCAATCCCAGAATGCCAGGATCACACCCTGAGCCGAAGGCAGACGCTTAACAACTGAGCCACCCAGGCGCCCCAAGGATGTGCATTTAGTATTTGGTTTCCCTTCTTACAGAAGGGGTGTAGAGAGAAAATCAATCCCCTAAGAACTAAAACTGTATCTCTTATCTCAATAAAAATCCCAATTGATGATTTTTAAAATACGACAAATTAATCTAAGGTGAAGAATACAATGTATGCTGAATCTATTTGAAATTTTAAAAATAAATAAATGAAGAAAATTATATCAAATAGCACATATTTTTCAAAAATATTTTGGGATGGAAATGGACTGAATCAAGCACTTGTCTATTATATATTCTCCAGCTTCATTTTCCATTTCTCTCCTAAATAAACGTTCTGCATAATTGAAAATCATTTTCAATTTAAATGGATATACTCCTCTTTCTTAAAAACAATTTAAAGATCTTCATTTCCACATATATGTTCATCCTGCATGCTCTAGTCCAATTGTTCCACATTTTTCCAAAATCCATTCCATGTATTGCATTTCTACCTCCACATTTATGTTCATTCCTGTGCCCTGTCTGAACCTGAAAGACCAATCTTTTCAAATAGCCACATCCTAGCCAAATGTTAGTGAGCACAAAAAAAGATTACTTTTTTCCTACAGCCTTTCTCAAACTCTCAAACTGTAGAAACCTCTGTCCTTCAACATCAGTAGTACTTACCATTTCTACTATTTAATTGACACTTAGGAAATTCTACCTGAATTTAATAAATACAGGGAACATAGCCCATAGCATATACTTTGGCCTTTGACATCATTGACAGCATCCTGGAGAGCATCAATATAGCTATTGCCTCTGGGGTTACAGTGATATGAGACATCAACACAGTAAAGTAGAATCAGAAAAAAGAAAGATAGTAAATACCTCTTATTTTTTATTTTTATTTTATTTTTATTTTTTTGGTAAATAAGGAGCCTGTTTGTTAAGAGGAAGAAACGGTGTCCCTGGGCCAGATATCTGATTATCATTCTAGACCTCTCCAACATTAATATCACTATGTGATTAATCAATTTTGCTTAATATTTCTCAAATCTAAATCCAGAACTCTAACCCCGCTGGTAACTATGTTACTCATTTAATCAGTCAAAAAATATTTATCAAGCATCTACTGTATGCCAGGCATCATTCTAGGTGCTGAAGATACACGGTGAATAATTAAGAAGAATCACTGTCACATTGAAACTTATGTTCTAATGAAAGCACATAGATAAAAAGTAATAATAGCAAATTATAAAATATATTAGAAAGGAATAATTCCTAAAGTGAAAAATAAATCAAACAAGGAGAGAATAGTGCCTAAGGACTTCAATTTTAGAATCAGTGGGTAACAGAGCAATCTACACTTTCAATGCCATCCCGATCAAAATACCAATGACATTTTTCAAAGAACTGGAACAAACAGCCCTTAAATTTGTGTGGAACCAGAAAAGGCCCTGAATTGCCAAGGAATTGTTGAAAAGGAAAAACAAAGCTGGGGGCATCACATTGCCGGATTTCAACTATACTACAAAGCTGTGATCACCAAGACAGCATGGTACGGGCACAAAAACAGACGCATAGACCAAAGGAACAGAATAGAGAACCCAGAAATGGACCCTTGGCTCTTTGGGCAACTAATCTTCAACAAAGCAGGAAAACACATCCAGTGGAAAAAAGGCAGTCTCTTCAATAAATCGTGCTGGGACAATTGGACAGCTATATGCAAAAGAATGAAACTTGACCACTCTCTCACACCATACACAAAGATAAACTCCAAATGGTAGAAAGACCTCGATGTGAGACAGGAATCCATCAAAATCCTAGAGGAGAACATAGGCTGCAACCTCTTTGACATTGGCCACATCTCCAAAGGCAAGAGAAACAAAAGAAAAAATGAACTTGTGGGACTTCATCAAGATAAAAAGCTTCTGCACAGCCAAGGAAATAGTCAAAAAAACTAAGAGGCATGGAATGGAAGAAAATATTTGCAAATGACACTACAGATAAAAGACTAGTATCCAAGATCTACAAAGAACTTCTCAAACTCAATACACGAGAAACAAATAATCAAATCAAAAAATGGGCAGAAGATATGAACAGACACTTCTCCAATGAAGACATACAACTGGCTAACAGACACATGAAAAAATGTTCAAAATCATTAGCCATCAGGGAAATTCAAATCAAAACCACCTTGAGATACCACGTTACACCTGTTAGAATGGCAAAAATTGACAAGGCAGGAAACAACAAATGTTGGAGAGGATGTGGAGAAAGGGGACCCTCTTACACTGTTGGTGGGAATGCAAGTTGGTACAGCCACTTTGGGAAACAATGTGGAGGTCCCTTAAAAAGTTAAAAATTGAGCTACCCTATGATCCAGCCATTGCATTGTATTTACCCCAAAGATATAGACGTAGTGAAGAGAAGGGCCATATGCACCCCAATGTTCATAGCAGCATTGTCCACAATAGCTAAATCATGGAAGGAGCCGAGATGCCCTTCAACAGATGACTGGATTAAGAAGATGTGCTCCATATATACAATGGAATATTACTCAGCCATCAGAAAGAACGATTACACAACATTTGCAGCAACATGGACAGGACTGGAGGAGATTATGCTAAGTGAAATAAGTCAAGCAGAGAAAGACAATTATCATATGGTTTCACTCATTTATGGAACATAAGAAATAGGAAGATCGATAGAAGAAGGAAGGGAAGAATGAAGGGGGGTAAACAGAAGAGGGAATGAACCATGAAAGACTGTGGACTCTGGGAAACAAACTGAGGGCTTCAGAGGGGAGGGAGGTGGGGGATTGGGATAGGCCAGTGATGGGTATTAAGGAGGGCACATATTGCATGGTTCACTGGGTGTTATATTCAAGTAATGAATCATGGAATATTGCATCAATAACTGGGGATATACGGTATGGTGACTAATATAACAAAATAAAAATTATTAAAAAAAAAGAATCAGTGAAAAAGAGATATTTCAAGTTCTTAGCACCAACTCTACAGGGACTTCCTTTTCACTTCAACTTTTTGTTTGTTTGTTTCCCAGGCTAAGAAAGTAGATGCTCCCTACAGTTATTATCTGTGGGTTACCTCAATATTCCTTTTTTGCTCTTCAACTCTCCAAATCTATATAACTAATTGCCTTTATTAATTTTTTTGTTGAAATGCCTATTTTTTTTCTTCCTTCTGGACTGGAAAACTAGTACACCATAAAAGCAGTAATCAAAGTAAAGTTGGTACAGATGAGGTATGCTGAAGTGAAAAAACCATATTAGAAAGAGCCATATTTTATAATGGTAATGCACTAGTAAAATATTATAATTCTAAATATATATGTACCTAATAACACATCCTCAAAATTTATGAAGTAAAACAGAACTAAGGAAAGACCTAGGCAAATTCATAATTATTGTAGTGTTTTTAACAAACTTCTCTCAGGAACTGATAACATAATCTAACAAAAAAATCTAAAGATTAAGATTAATTGCACAACATAAGATCAGAGTGATGGGGAGGAGGGGGCTACGGTGGAAGAAGAGAGTTAGAATCCTTTAAAATATTTAGGGAGGAGGGGCACCTGGATGGCTCAGTTGGTTAAGTATATGACTCTTGATTTTTTCCTCAGGTCATGATCACAGTGTCATCAGATTGAGGCCCATGTCAGGTTCCACACTCAGCAAGGAGTCTGGAGTGTGCTCAGCACAGAGTTTGCTTGAGTTTCTCTCCTTCTGCCCCTACCCCCACCCCGCACACACACATGTCAAATAAATAAATAAATAAATAAATAAATAAATAAATAAATAAATAAAAGCTTTAAAAAAAATTTAGGCAGGAGATGGTAGAAGAAATGATTAGAGTTATAGTAATGGAGATGCAGACAAATGGTTGGAATCTGGATACAGATTGAAGGCTGAGCCAGCAAGACTTCTGGACATTGGATGAGAGAAAGCAAAGGTCAAAGATGACACCTGTGCAAATGAACGACGTGAATTCCCATTAACTGAGAAGAAGACTTTGTGATAGTTTGAGGGATAAGATTGGAAGTTCATCCTGGACATTTGAGCTTAAAATATCTCGCATTTCTGTATCTATGACATTTCCATTTCTAAATCATTTATTCACTTCACTTCAAAGCAGAGCACCATTGGGGCACCTGGGTGGCTCATTGGTTGAGCGTCTGACTCTGGATTTCAGCTCAGGTCATGATCTCAGGATCCTAGAATGAAGCCGCACATCAGGCTCTGTGCTCAGCAGGGAGTCTGCTTGGGGATTCTCTCCCTCTCCCTCCCCCTCTCCCCTGCTTGTGCACACACACACACACACACTCTCTCTCTCTAAACTAAATAAAAAGATCTAAAAAAAAAAAAAAAGTGGAGCCCCACTGCTCTCAGTAACTCCTTACAATAGCCTTTAGGGCTTTCCTGGGTTTGGCTCCTGCTTATGCGTCTTGTCTCCTCTCTCACCTCTCCTCCCTTTTTCCTTATACTTCTGCTGAACTAATTCTGAACTTACTGCACCTTCTTAGAACCTTTCTTTTCTGTCTTTTACACGTTATTCTTTACACTTGAAATGTTATCTTCCTTTTCTTTGCTTGAATATTTGGATTTATCTTTCCCCCGAATAATCATATACCCTAGGAATCCTTTGCTGAAGACCAAAACCTGTTTGCATGCTGCCTTTTATAAACGGTCATCATCCTTGTGTTTGCGACTGTTGTCCCACTTACCATACTATACTGTAACTGCTTATTTATTTCTGTTTCTCTCACTACACCGAAAATGCCTCCAGGGCAAGTAGCCTACCCTGCATGCACACTTGATACAAAGGTGTCTGATATATTGCTCAGTGCTAATAAAAGCCTGTTAAATAAATTCTCTATTAAGGTACAAAAACAATAACTGTGAGGACACCTGGCTCCCTAAAGATTAAAAAACATTGCTTTAAAAATCTCTGTGTGTTTCCTGAAAATTTAGTTTTTAAGGTATAAAGCTATCACATAACAATTGGAAAAAAAATAAAAGGAAAACAATCCTCAAGAATTTTCAATATGATCTCACTGAAAGCCTAGTATATACACATTAGCTTTTGATTGAATATACCTTGTACTGATACTGCCACTCCACATGGGGATTCTTAGTAATCCTCACCAAAAACATGTGATACAACATTCTTCACTTCCTTTGCTTGTAGTGATATGCAACTTTTTTTATTCTCAAGCATATGAAAATAAGTAAGCTAATTACGAGTAACACTGTCAGAAGCTTTTCTCCTGCAGAGAAATAAAAGATCTCATTGTTAACTGGAGTTCGAGAACTAAAACTTACTTTCTTGACACAGTTGGTTTCCAATGTTCTTCTGGGATAGCACTTCAATGAGCATGCCACTCTGTCATTTGAAGTCACAGTTGTCTTGTCTTTCTGGCTACTGCTTCAAATCTTCCCACCTAACCATAAACCCTCTTCATCTTACATACGATAAGGTCTAGCTGGCCAATTTTTCTCTAATTCCGAGAAGCCGCGGTTACCTACTCCGTCAGATATGAAGAAAAGATAAATTTAAAAACAAACAAGTAGCAGTGGACACTGAAGGAGGGGGCCTACACATCTGAGTCCTAGGTTTTGAAGAAATCCTGAAATTTAACTTTTTTTTTTCAGAAAAAAAAAAAAGACTTTCAAAACTGGTACATTAATTTTTTCAACAAATTCATAACTCTAGTAATGTATATGAAGGGGAAAGAGGAATAAATTTTATCCAGAAACTAGACATAAACTTTCTGTTCTTGAAAACATATATAGCTATGCTTCATAACTATTTTTCATTTTTAATGTATATAATTTCAAAAGAAAATAAATGGTCTGTATCGGAATTGCTATATGCTTTCTGTTACATTCCCACTTCAGTTAAGAATTACACAGCTGGTAGAGGGACTTTCCTCATTTGCTTTATACCAAACGTCTCCAAAATCCAACATTCCTTGATGTTGGTGTTTAGTTTTGTGTTAGAAAGCTCAATGGGAGGGAGAGAAAGAGGCAAGACAAGTTCTAATTGAAGAAATCCATCTCGTAAGAATCTATAACAAGAAGAAACACAGGTGTGTTGCTAAGCAAAGTATTTTTTCTCCTGCCCTATTCATGCCCTTTTCAAACATCTCATTTATGAGTCCAAAGCAGCTGTCACTGCACGATTTTGTAAGCCAGAGCTCACCTATTTATTCTCGCCCTGCTCCTTAGAGATCTATAAGTGATAGATTTTTTTCTCCTTAACATACGAGAAGCATATTACTGATATATAACATGTGTTCATTGGAATGTAAAGATCTTAAATTTCACATACAAATTATTTCAGCAATACACACTTATTTTAAAAATAGATGTTTAGTAAAAGATATAAAGTCACTGAAAGAGGGGGAGGATACAGGCTTTAACCATAAAGATTGTACAAAGGCAAGAAGGATGGGAGTCGAAATTTATTAATGGTGGCCCTAATGAACCTTGCAAGGAAACTGGAGGAGGAGACATGGGGAAGTAATGATCAAGAAATAGAGGCTAGCACTAAACATCCCTCTAGGTGGACCAAGAATTCTCTGTGCTCACATAAGCATGGATCACATTTCCCTTTAATTTGTTTTCTAATTTTACCCTTCAAGATATTTTTAACAGATTGCCTACAATAAATTGTTTGGCCCCTATCAATTTTCTGCATCAGGGCCATCACATATTATAAAACAAATGGTAGAAATAAAATTTTAAATTACATCTAGATGTTTTGGATATGTTGCTTTTATCAACATTCATATTCCATTAGGAAAAGTGGTATAAGCATATTAAAAGAATTCTAAACCCCAAAGTTCTTGTCAATTCTAGTTTCCAGTCAAAGGTAATACTTATTAGAATTACCAAAAAAATTTCATACACAAATAATTTTAAACCCATAAAAAAAAAAAAAGATCTCAGGCACTGAACCCAAAATTGACTTTCTTGTGCTCTGAATTAAACAGTCAAGTTGTACAAGACCTGCTAAAACCATACTTGATCAGAACTGTCATTTTATTATGCCAAATACAGTAAAGATCTATAAGTCAGTCGTGGGACTGTTTGCCTTATATTTTCTGGAGAGATGAAACCTCTTAACTGAATCCTACAGTTAATCATCCTGAAATCACAAGGTATATCTGCTGATCCTTATTGCAATTTAAAATAAAATTCATTTTCTGGTGTTCCCTGTGAGTTTGCTTCAGGCTTGACTTAGAGATTTATGAATAGCATTTACTGTTTGTTTGCCGGCCACTTCGGTGATTCTAATCCCTGTGGGTGATTTCCATAAGGCTGCAGGTGTGTTGGGAAGTGGGGAGGAGTGTGGATAGGAGAATGATTTCATGCAGCAAAACACAGCACCCTCATACTTGAAGCCAAAACAAATATTGTGAGAATGAAGTAACTTCCTGGATTCAAGTAGCACATTTGATATGAAAATACAAGGATGTCCGAAACCTGCCGTTTCCAATATTCCTGCTGCATACTACTTCTGAAGAAAGTGCATGAAAATCTAGCAGACAAGAAATCTGATGGTGAGTCCTCTTTTATTTATGGACTTCCCTTGGACAACATTCAATCTGACTTTTGCTAAAAGGAATTGTTTCCTCAGTTGGAAGTTAGCGTCCAGAAATAGAGAATGATGGCAGTGTTCCCCAGTCAAGGTTTGTGAGTGTTTATTGCATTAAGAGAAGTGGGGGAAGCTGGTAGCCATGGAAGGAAATAGATCCATGCCAACAGGGGCAGAAGACTGACAGCCTGCAACACCCAAGAGGAATAAGTTACCTCTCAGCCCCCTGAAATTCAATGCTCTCTGAAATTCTCAACAATGCCGATAATGCCTTCCTTCTCTAAAGTTTCTCTTGCCTTGGCTTCTGAGACTGACTCTTGCCTGGTACTTTTCCTACCATTTCAGTCCTGCTTCTCTCACAGACTCCAGCTGTTCATCCCCTCAATAAATGTTTCCCAAAGTGTTGTCCATTTGCATGGGACTCCCTGGGTACCAATCAGAAGCCCCAGAAATAGAGTATGGAAAGCTGTATTTTCCCTTGCTACCTAAGTGCGAGTTTTATACACAGGAAAGAATCTCTTCAGAGTTCTCGGCCCTCCATGTCTCATCTCTCTCCACTGACTTCTTGGACAATCACAGGCATGATGTCTCCTTCCAACCACTTACCTATTTATGGATCGCAAATCTCTTTCTCCAATCTATAATATTCTTCTGCTCTCTGGGTCCACTTTATCAAAATTCTGCTATATAGCTCCATTTATCTGTCCCATAGAAATTATAATTTCTCAACACGCACACCCACACACAAAATAAAACTTTTGTTCATGATACACAACACTTATCTCAGATGTTGGAAGTGATATCTACCTATTTTCCCCATTCACAAACCCAGGAGTAATTCCAGACACTTCAACACTACATTTTATTATGTACCAAGTTCAGCTAATTCTCTTCCAATGATCTGTACTTAGCTCAGGATTCAAGTTCAGAACTTCATGGATTCATTAGGATTTGTGAAGTACCTTTGTAGCTAGTCTCCCAGGTTTCAGCAAGAGACATCATAATATAGTAGCAAAAGCAGTTGTTATTTCCTCTTTATATGACCTTGGGTACATGATTTAATTTTCCTCCTTCTCAGGTAATAACTATTAAGTAGTTAAGCAGGTAAAACACCTGTCACAAGACCTAGAAAGAATAAACATGAAATACTTGCTACTTTGACTCCTTCAAAGTAGGGAAGACTTCATACTGTCTTCAAATCACTCTTCTAAAATGCAAATCTTAATATACGCAATTCGCAGATAGTCATGTCATTCACCTCCTTATAAACCTCCAGTGAGCATTCATAGAAAGCTAAAAATTATTAGTATGGCATTCAAGGCCCTTCAGTTTCTACTCCTCCTGCCATTTTTTCCTCAGGCTTCCATGACCTGTCTTGGCACCAATTACTTCTGGAATGGCATTACTAATTTAAGAATTAGTTTAATGAAGCAGACTAAATTTACTTGTGCATGGTAAAGGTTATCTCTGCTGTCTGCTGCCCCCTGCCAGTCGCTGAAGAGAAGAGCCAGTGCGGGCTCACACTGGAAGAGACACATCTTTATAATTAACCCCAAGTAATGATCTGCCTTGTATAAAAATGTATTTGAACATCCCGGGCTGGTTTTACACATAATTTTCAAAGTGACATGAGCTGAATAGCAGTGTGAATTTACAACCGGGTTTCCATGCCATTTAGCACCCTTCTAATGACGAAATACTGTCACCAGTGCCTCAGCCTTCATCAGAGTGCTGTCTATTCATTTCACTCAGATCAGGACTTAGGAAAAAAAAAACCCCACTTTTCTTTACAATGCACCCCCAGTGCCTATTCACTTAAAGGCTAGCCCTAGGATAGACAAGAATGTTCATTTTGAAAGAGTCTGTCTTTGGAGTTTGTTTCCAGAGGGGCTCTTGAAAGCCTTTTGTAGCTAAAGAGACCACTGTTCAAAGACAAGTATCAAAAGCCAGGCAAGCCCACAGACTTCTCATTCCCAAGGCGATCGTGGGATTATAACCTACAGAGCAAATTTGGTGACCCATGTACAAGTTACATGTAACCTTTCTTTATCATTCTAAGGTAGAAAAAGATAGGCTAATATAAAAATTAAGCAGTACCAATTTTTTTCCCCATAATATTTTAGTTTGTGTTTTGAAAATACCTCCTTTCATTTATTTGAATTGATGGTAGCACCAGACAGGACTGAATATATACTTCCCATATAAGCAGCATGGAATTTATCCTATTAAAAAGAATTCTAGATTTTCCTTGGAAGGATGCTGATCACTTAAAAATATATATATATGTTTTATCCTGGTATTGTGAATATAAATGCCCCTGATCCATAATCTATTGATAATAAATGTATTCAATAATCCATCTTTCACAGTCAAATAGAAAGTTTACATGTTTTCTTCCTATGATTCAGTATATCAAAATGCTTAGTTTCATTGCTCATGCAGCAATGTAGTATTTATAAATATTAATCTATGCAATTTACATTTCTCATCCTCCCAAATTCACCCCCAAGTCCCCAATAAAACTCCCTGGCTATTTTCTGCTTATTTCCTCAAAGGAAAGATGTGAGGAACAGAAGTCAGGGAAAGGGAAAATTTTAATATTCTTCTAAGTTTTGTGTTTGAAATAACAAATTCCTTAGAGGAATAAGAAAGCAAAGACAATCTATTTGAGGAGAGCAATTTTTTTGTTTTGTTTTCTTTTTTTTTTTAAGATTCTGTAGGCAAGAGGTAGGGAAATAGGAGGGGAAAAAAGACAGAGGAGGGATGAATGACAATATAGATGAATATGGGTCACAGATAAAGAGTTTCTGAAGCCTGCCTCCCCAAGAAGACAGTATTACTAGAGATTAGTGTGTGAGACCCAAGAGCAAAGAGAGCCAGTGTGTTTTCCCTGGAAGAGTCCTCACAACTGGGCATGGTTGGGCAATGTATCTGGGCAGACAGTGCCTATGTGACTAACAAAGCATGAAAATAGTAAAATGATTCTTGTATCACCAAGTAGGGCCCAGAAGAAGCAAAGATGGCACCAAGACTTAAAGGGACCAGGCAGATAGGCCCAAGTAATAATTCAGCATGATCTTCAGAAATCGAGGCTCAAGGTTCAAATGGGACAACTGACCTCACTAGATTTTTGTATGGGCAGGCAACAGCCACTTTTCACCCTCCCAATCTCAAGGAATTCTATTGAGTTCCCAGAATTTAGATATCTATCCTGGGTAGAGGACTTGAAATTGGTCAAGATTAAGTTTTTCCCACCTGGAATGAAGTGGGTGATTGAAGTAAGAATCGGGCTAAATGAGGAAAAAGAAAATATGTGGACCAATTTTTTATAAATGTGAATTTTCAACCCATACGGTTTATTACTAATATCCATTATTTAAAGCTATTTAATATTCTCAGGGCCCCTGGGTGGCTCAGTCGGTTAAGCATCCAACTCTTGATTTCTGCTCATTGTGGGATGGAGCCCCACATGCAGCTCCCCACTCAGCGTGGAGTCTGCTTCCCACTCCCTCTCCTCCCACCCTCCCCCCACCCCATCCCACCCCACCCCCAGCTCGCACTGCCACACTCTCTCTCTCAAATAAATAAATAAAATCTTTTTAAAAATCTATTTAATATTCTCATTCTTCATCAGAACTGATCATCATTAGGGTCCCCATGTACATTATTAGTCATTAAGACCCAAATACTTACCGATCATATATGTTGTATCAGATACTGAGGTTAGGTTGAATTAGATTTCCTGAAAGGCAAATTTTATGCAATGAAGTGTGTTTCTAATTTTTTAGGAAATTTAGGGAAAGAGTGAGATAGCTAAACAACATTCTTGCAGAAGTCTCTCAGTATATAACTGTACATTTTTTACTGAGTATCAGAAGAACATACAGCCAGTTTGAATTGCTTCAGAAGACTGAAATGATGCATATAGGAAGCAAACATAACCAGCACTGCCCCAGCTCATGAACCTGTGAGAAAGGACTCACGGAGTCCAACTAATTGATCCAATTTTCACATAGATATATATTTTGAGTTTTTAAAAATGCTGGAAGTATTTCAAAGTTTGAGCCACTTATTAAGCAACCAAAAAATACTTAAGTTCAACTTCAGAACTGATAATTAGAATAATACTCTACCTTAGACCCCACTGCTGCTCTCCATCTCAATATTCTTAGACACTTCAAGACGTTCAACGTGTTAAGAATGAACAAAAACCTCAGGTAGGCTGGCACAGTTTGCAAGTAAGACTCACAAAGGCTGCCTTCTCTTTTTAGCTTCAGACTCTTTTCTTCCACAAGGGGGGAAAAAGATCTATTTGACACATTTCTCAAGGGTTCCTTTATTCTGTCACTTTTCAAGCAGAGAGTAAAAAACACCTTTCCTCTTCCCCTACTAATATATTTTGTGATTTTTCCATCAGCCCAGCAACTCCAAAAATCTGCTGAAAGTTGCCTTAATGCACCCACGTAGGAAACTACATTTTTCTCCTAAAAGGGAAAAAAGTTCATTTTGCTGTGAAAACATATATGTTATATATTTAAATGCACACACACACACACACACACACACACATCTTCGATATAAAACTTACAAGAACAGGTATTTTAACATGTAAGGATATAAAGACTAATTCAAGAGATCTTGGGATGTGAAAACACAAAAGGAAAGACTGTATCCCAAATTATATGTTTTGATAGATATTTGTACAATATCAAATAGCAAGAAACTCAAAATTTTTAAGTGAGATCGTCATATTCACCAAAGGATGTATCCAAACGATGAAACTATTTAAGGCTCAGAGTTAGGAGCAGTTTAGTTAACATCATAGCAAAATGGCTTAAAAATTACACTAACACAAGGAACAAAATGTGATCCCCTGGTGAAATATTAACAGGAACATATTAATAGTCTTATAACATATGGGTTTCTTTCTGGTACAAAGCAATTAGCGAAGAGTGGAGAAGGAGAGTGTAAAGCAGAAGCAATAAAAAACCAGAAGTTTGCTATAAAGAAGAAAATATTTTTAAACTCATTGCTAAAAGCACGTTGTGAATTTCAAAAGAATATGAAAGATCAATCCACCAAATATGTAGATCTTTAAAGCCCATGTGTTGAAGGAACACTAGATTCCCTTAGCGATCTGAAAAGTCCTACCCTTTCATTGTTGTTTTTTTTCACCAATCTAATCAAAATGTCTTGTGACAAGATGCAAATTTTGATGAGTCCTATGCTTTTTAACTAGATGATACTAATGAATTTTCTAGTAACGAATGAAATGTGAGGAAGTGTAAATAACCGATTTTATAAAAATATGGCATATTTTATAAAACATGGAAATAATTTCCAATGGCTCAGCTTTCTTAACCTTTTTGTTCTCTAATATACAACCATAGCCTTTTTGCAATTTTTAGTTTTGAAAATATTACTTATAACTCATACATCCTATTGATGTTACCAAAAAAAACCTTTATTTAACCCACTCTAGCCTTTTAAGTAAAATATTCACAAGTTTCAATATGTTCAATTATTATCCTTGCAAATTGTATTTCAATTGCATGACTAATTTATAACTGAACAACAATGAAAACATAGCAATGAGCCAAGAAGTTAAGTAATACTGGCAACAGTTATAATCTATTCCATCAAAATAAAAAATGTCATTGATCCTTCCCCCCCAAAGCTATAAATATTGAATACTAAAAAATCAACAAATCAAAATCTACCACTTTTACTACATGAGCGATTATTATGGTTTAGACTTATTATAAGAAAAATATAATGTCTTCAAAACTTCCCAAATTTAATAGCACAAGTAGTTTTGAAAGATAAAGAAACACTAAAATCTTCTCATTAATCAGACTGTAAGAAAACTAGAACCAAAGGAAAAGAAACAAAGCAAACTAAATAATCTTACTATATCATTGATAAAAATACATATAAAATATGGGATGCCTGGATGACTCAGTCAGTTAAGCATCTGCCTTCGGCTCAGGTCATGATCTCAGGGTCCTGGGATCAAGCCCCATATTGGGCTTCTTGCGAAGCAGGGAGCTTGCTTCTCCCTCTGCCTACTGCTCCCCCTGCTGTGCTCTCTCTCACTCTCTTATGACATATAAATAAATAAAATCTTTAAAAAAATACATACAAAATAAGAAATTCAAAATATATTTCCCAACTCTACATAGTAGATTAACTGAAATAATTAGTAGTTAAACATAGAAAAATACTGGTCATTGTACCATTTAGAGTGACCTCTTTTCTAGGTAATGAAAATAATACTTATATATTTGGAAGCAAAAATAGATAATTAAATCAATGCTTCAACATAAGGACATACTCTAAATTTTAATTTTTCAAAGATATTTCCCTAATTTTAACCCATATGTAATTATTTCCAAATACCTAATGACATATTAAGATGATTGTCAAAAGTTTTTTACAGCTTCATTTTTGAGATATTTTTCTCATAGCAGCTTACTATTTGAATCACCTTTGTTAGTTATATATAATATATAATTTTTCTACACAAATTCTATACTTTTCATTGGCTGTGCCTGCAAGAAATTCTGCATAAGAACCCAGTTGACTTGAGGGGCTTCTGGGTGGCTCAGTCAGTTAAGCTTCTGACTCCTGGTTTCAACTCAGCTCATGGTCTCAGGGTCCTGAGGTTGAACCCTGAGTTGGGATCTGCACACAGCAAGGAGTCTACTTGAGATTCTCTCTCTCCCTCTCCTTCTCCCCCTCTCTCTCTCTCTCCCTAGTCTCTCTTTCTCTCTCTCAAATAAATAAAAAAGTCTTTTAAAAAATCCAGTTCACTTGAAACTCTACAGTGTTAATTTTTCTCAGCTTGACAGGTAAACATAAAATTCTTCTTTTGGTGCCTTCCAAATTTTTTGATAGAAAATAAAACATAAAAATGATTACATCTTGCTCCAGGCAATTCTGAATCAGTTCAGTCGTTCATCCAGACCTGAAAATCCCCAGAACCCAAGATGAGTAGTCTATATCTAGGTGACAAAGTTAAATACAAATGTTTACAAAGACGCAGTCTGTTGAGATATGACAACAAGCCATTGATATGGATCTATGCTTTAGATCATAACAGTTTCAAACTAATTGCTATAGTACTTCATTGTTACTCACAGGTGTTCTGAGAAACCTTTTTCAAGTGGAAATTCTAAAATTTAATTTCTCATAATATATTACAACAAACATCTCAAGACAAGACCTACATTCAATTTACATTTTATCTGCTAAGTAATGGAACTTAGATTGATCACATAAAAGCAAATCTACCCAGGTGAGTGAGCAATAATATTGGATGGCTAGTGCTACAACAGCTACAATTCAACCAATTTCCCAAACCAGATGGGAATTTTCTCATATTTATAGCTTCTCCTGAGCCCCCAAATCCCTAATCCCCACATATAAACTATCCGTAAGTCCTATTGATTCCGTCACCCTAATGATACTCCGATCCATCCATCTTTCTCTATTTCCACTGCTATTGCTTTATTTCAGTCCTACATTACCGCTCACTTGCAGTACTGTAATCGTCTGGTCCCCATGCCTCCCAATTTCCACTCTTCCTGACGTTGGTATTCTAATTTTAGTCAGAGTGAGTTCTGTCTGACCCCTGTTCTCTCCTTCAGCTTTTCTCTACTGCCTACAGTAGCCACATCCCCAGAACAGAATACAAGAGAATACAAAGCACCTATGGTCTGATTGGTCTTTTTAGTTTTATTCTCCCTAAAGCTCTCATCTTATATTCCATATTTTAAAAACTACTACCAGTTTCTTGAACATACTAGAACACTTCATGCTTCCAAGTTTAGATTACATCCTTTGCCTACAGAATTCTTCCCTCTTTGTTCCATTTCACCCACAGCCAACTACCCGGGAAATAAATTTACTCTCAACTGCTCAGGTAGTCCAGAGTAGAAGCGCTCGTCCATTTCTGGTAACGCTCACTGTGCCCTGTACAGCTCCCACTGCTCCAGTAACTTGTTACTGCATACTTACATGTTTTATCTCCCTGTCAGTTCTTTGCGAATGGAGACTGTGTCATACTCATCTTTGCACCCTAAGCACCTGGTACAGTGCCTGGATTCCAGCTCTGGATTGATGTTTATTGAATGAGCCACCGAATCCATAACACAAAAGTTTATTCTATCTTTCTGGGGTGAGATCTTTGTCACATTACATAATGAAATATCTCTCAGAACTATAGATGAGCTTAATAAAGAGTGATACTGGCAGTTCTTAAACTGCTTTTCTTTTCTTTTCTTTTAATTTTTGAGCAGACATCACTACCAAGTTAAGCCACATAACAAAGTCACAAAGTGAACAATGTTTAACAAGGTTTTTCCATTTGTCTTTGAGAGGCCTGCGCATACATAATCCAAAGGAAAGCACTTTTTATTTTTCTGATATAATTGATGACTTCAATTCTATGCTACCTGAATTAAAATATCCTCTGCCTCATCTTACCTATTTCTCAGTACTTAAATATAATGATACCTTCCTGAAGGCCTAAAGTATGGTAAAAGAGTACTGTGCGTTCTAGAAAGGGATCAGGAAATCTGTGTCCCGCTATTCACTTTTTCTCATATAACACTTATTTTGTCAGCTTGCAACCTATAAGGTACTTAGGGGAAAAAAAAACAAGCTTTATATAACATTTTTAAAATATTACTGAATGTCACAAAAAAAGGTTAAGTGGAAAAAATATATTCTTACATATGAAACTTCATAAAAAATATCAATCATCCTTAATTTATCTATAAATTCCATGCATTACCAAACAAAATCTCATAGAACTTTTTTTAAGATTTTATTTATTTGAGAGAGAGTGCGCACGCACATGGGGGGAGGGGCAGAGGAAGAGGGACAAGCAGACTCCCTGCTGAGCAGGAAGCCCAACATGGGGCTTGATCCCAGGAACCTGAGATCACAACCTTAGCCCCAGGTGCCCCAGAACTTTTTTTTTTAATTAATCATCAATATTTTGGCCTATTCATATTTAAAGGTATCATTGTCCAGACTCAGCAGCTGCTTTTTTACAATAAAATTCTAGCATACAGAGTAATACCTGGATTAAATCAGGGTTATTTTTACACAATTTTACCATGTGTCCAGACTGCCCTTGAACTGGTAAGAGACAATAAGGGAACAGCAGAAAAGTCAGTACATTGTTATCTTAGTATATACTCTAGGTTATATTCTCAAGACCAGTTAGTAGTTCAGGCCAATATTCATCATCCATATCAGTGTACAGTATAGAATGTTGTTTAGTGGCCTCCTTGAGCCTTGCAGAGATTGAAGTGGACCTTGCCACTGCTCCATCAGCTTCCCTACATATCCTGTTTCTCCAGTGATTGACGGTTTCCCAGTGAGCAGATGGTGCTGATGGCAAGGAGTGGGGTGGAGGGTCCTAGAACTCTTTGTGGAATATGAGAAGCTGATCCTAAAATACATATCAAATAGATAAGGGTCAAGAACATCTAAGACAATTTAATTGAGAAAAAGTTTTGATAAATCTGTCTTAGCAGATGTCAAGACTAAATATAAAGCCATGGTAATTATGACAGCTGGTGGTGATGTTAAGGTGAGGAACAAAAAAAAAAAAAAAATCAATAGAACAGAATGTAGAGCTCAGAAACAGTCCTACGCATGTATGGACACTTCATATATGATAGAGATGGCGTTGAAAGTCAGCAAAAGAAGAATGGACTATTCTGTTGAGCTGTTAGGACAATGGTTATGTGACCATATAAAAAAATTTGATGCATACCTCATACCATAAATACTGAAATAATCAATTCTAGGTTCTTCAAATTTTTAAAAGAAGAAATTTTAATGCACCTAGATGAAAATGCACATGAATATATTTATGGTTTCTGATCAGGAAGGATTTTCTAAAATAAAACAGCAAAGCACAAAACGTAGTGAAAAAGACTAAGAATTTTATCCGCATTAAAAATAAAATGTTCCAATTATCAAAAGACACCATAAACAATGACTTCTAGAAATGTTTCTAGTAAATAAATAAATATGAATATGCACAATGATATTAGTATAAGTGTACTCACTAAAGTATTGTTTTGTGTAAGAGTTTCCATAGATGCCCCAAAGCCAAGAACAATATGAGAGGAGTCAAGGCACTGGGCCACTAACACCTGCGTGGTCCTGCCGTCATTAACCACTCACCACCTTCCCCTCAGACACTTAAAAGAAGAGATAGAAGATGCCTGTAAGGAGGATTTCATTGAAGAGGGAGTTTCCAGTTAGTGAGTGGAAGATACTCTCAGCACACCCTTCAAAACAAGAGAACGACTGGCAAAACCTGACATTTGTTGTCTGGAATTTGAAGGACATAGGTAGCGGTGTGCAACATGCACATGAGAAGTTTAAGTGGGAGAGGCTGATTGTGGACAAACTCCACAAGAGAAAGCTTTGCTGGTAACTGCCTGAGCTTGCAAAATCTGGTGAAGCAGTCCTGAATATGTGTATTTATAGGTAAACTGGAATACATTGCGTCACTTCAAAATTCATATGTTGAAGTTTTAACCCCCAGTACCTCAGAATGTTACTGGACTAGAAAATCAGGTCTTTAAAATTAGAGTAGATTCTAATGAAATGTGACTGGTGTCTTTATAATAAAAGGAAATTTAGACATAAACACACACAGAGGGAAGATTATGTGAAGATTCATGAAGAAGGTGGCCATCTACAAGCCAAGGAGAGAAGCTCCCGAAGAAAGCAACCTTGCCTATGCCCTGATCTGTCTTCCAGCCTCCAGAACTGTGAGAAAATAAACTTCTGTTGTTCAACGACCCAGTCTGTGGTGCTTTGTAATGGCAGCCCCAGCAAACTAATACACTAATGGCACAGATGCAGACCCAATGGAAGAGAGGTGATTTTGGTTTGTCTTCATAAAGACCCCTCCCAAGAGTACTATTTAGATGGGCCAAAGTCCCCAAGGAGCAGAGGAGAGAGGAAAGTATGGAGTTATAAGCACCAAGAAAATTGAGTCAGGAAAACTCTAGCAGTGTGGAATTTTCTAATAATTCACAAAAGGATCCTACAAAAGAAAAAGTAAGCTTGCCAACTGCCATGCGCCAAGGAGAATCAATGTTAGACTATAACTACACACGTTGAATGAAACCCTTTCGGCCCTCTTAACTCTCCTTCCTCCCCTAAGTTCCTGACTCTAGGGTAGGGGGTAAAATTAGCAGAATGGGAAGCAAGTGGAGAAAAAGTAGAGAAGTTATCCACACCATCTTTCTCATTACAGGTTGCCCTGTCTGAAGTAAACCTAATCTTTAAATTTAATGACGATTGGAGATGGGGTAATAGAGTGGGTGGGACTTTCTGTAGCCATCAGTAGAAAGTGATAGGAAACACTAAGAAAAGAGTCCAGGAGTGAATCCGGAGGTAGGAAAATACACCATACTGAGAGAGTGAGTTTAACGAGCAGTGGTAAGAAAGACTGAAGATACTTCCTACTGCAATTGGGCAAATATATAGCTCTAATACATTAGTTGCAATGGGTTAATTATTAGAAGTAATACAAATGACCAATATAAGAGTTATATAATGATTCAGACCAACATCGTTCCAGCTCGCAGAACTACTGCATGACCACTCTGCCTCCATACTCTTCTCTTACTTCACACAGTTCTTCATTCTTTATTCACTCACTCCATAGTTTCTGAGCATGTCCTGTGTGTCAAGCACTGTGTCAGGCTCTGGCAATGCAATGGTGCACAAACCACATGCCCTCCTTGACTGTAGAACATGACAGTGAGATGGAATTACTGTTATTATTTTATAAGTGATGATGCAAAGGATAAAATAAGTCACTTGCTCAAGCCTCTGAGACAGCAAGGAAGGCATACAGACCACTCTCAAATCCAGGATTGCTGAACTCACACCCTGCATTCTTCCCACTATCCCACTTTGATTCTCATTCACCTAGAAAAATGATTATAACTGAGTATTGGCAGCACCTTCCTACACAATAGTATTGAAAGGCTGAGGAAGAGATTGTTCCTGGCCATGAACTACCTGTGTGTCCCCAGGTGTATAAATTCTTATTACTAAGGATAGTTTCTTCATCTATACAATAGGTTGTTTGGACTAAATGATTGCTAAAACTTCCTCAAATTCTATATGTTAAATTCCAAAATTTATATTTCACAAATTTATAAAATCTGACAAATAGATGCAAATATTACCAATAAAAATTTAACTTTATAGTTATTGTTATCAGGGCCACAAATTTCATTAGAACTGAGACAGGGAGACACAAGTGAAGTTACTATTTATAACATTATATTATAAAACGAGAATGCAATTTACGTCAGATTAAAATTCGGAACCAATATATAGATATATTATTACTATTTCCTTGTAGCCCATTAGAAACATGAAATTATATTGAGTGCATTATTCTAAGACTGTTAATATTAGGATTATATGGTGTCTTTAGCCAGAATCATTTTGGTGATTATTGCTGCCATTGCAAATATTTTTTTAAAACTCTAATTTCTGTAGTTATGATAGCTATAACTATGATCATGATTATTAGTCCTTGCCATGGCATAAATTGAAGATCTTGGGTACCAAAGAAGAAAATTTTCAACTGTTGTTATATAAACTTACTGTTATTCTCTGAAGCCTTATGGAAATGTGGCACATTGGAAGGTCTTAAACTTAGAATGGATGGTTATACTTTTGTTCCCTTGATAATCTAAACATGTTAAAGAAACAAAATTAAAGAAACAAGACAAAAACCCAATTATTTATGGAGCACAATTTTTTCCTTTTTTTCCGACTCACCAGCCCACTCCCCACCCCACAATAAAGCTAATGATACAAGGTAATAGCTATACAATAAATAATTACTGAAGATATTAGTAAGCAGATAGCTCAGAAAGAATATATACTCAAAGGAACACTAGCTCATCACCTAATTTAGTACCAGTGGTTTAGGAAAATTCATTCAGCTTCTCTATTTCTCATTCATTCATCAATGCTTAGTTCATTCAACAGCATTTATTCACTATCAAAACAGTGTGCTTAGCCATGGAAATATAGAGAAGAATAAAATAGAGTTTTTCTTGGCTTAAGAAGGTGACTCTTAAGGCAGAGAAATATAAAAGTGCAATGTTGTGATTGCTTAAATATAAGTATATTGTTTCTGAAAATAAATGTTACTAGTACCGCTTCTGTGAATACGAGGACATTTAGGAAAAAACAAAGGAGGAAATACCTGAGTTTGCTCTTAGAAGAGGAGAACTTTCTACATATGAAAGCAGAGAAGAAAATTATGGACAGAGGGAAGAGAGGGTGGAAAGACATGGTATTGTCCAAAAACAATGATCAGAAATAAAAATTTGAGTTTAACTGGTATATTGGTCTGTTGCAGCTGCCATAACAGCATATCATATACTGGGTGGATTAAATTATAGAAATTTATTTTTTCAGAGTTCTAGAAGCTAAAAGTCACAGATCAGGGGGCAGGGGTTCCTGGTGAGAGCTCTCTTCCTGGTTTATAATTGGATGCCTTCCAACTGTGTCCTCACATGGCACAGATAGAGAGAGAGAGAGGAGAGAGAGAGAGACTTCTCTCTTTCCTTTGTCTTATATGACCACCAATCCTTTTGGATCAGGGCCCTTGTGACCTCGTTTAACCTTAACTACCTCCTAGAGGCCCTACCTCCAAATACAGTCACATTGGGGGTTAGGGTATCAACATATGAATTTGGGTAGGAAAGGAGCCCAATTCAGTCCATGTCACCTGGAATGAGAGAAAAGAAGTAGATACTATCACTCTAAAAGAAAACTGAGGTCAGATACTGAAAGGTTTAGATTCCATTTTTATTTAGCTAGATTTGCCAATTAGGTTGACTTGGCATAGCTGAATGGTTTAGAGGAATGGAAAGTCTAGTCAAAGGTAGAGAATGGAGTTTAAAGGGATACGGGGAAGGCAAAGGCAGTGGGATTAGATCAATTGTGTGTGGTTTGTGAGAAAGAGAGACTGAGGATTCCCAGTTACAAGTCTGGGAAATGGAAGAATCCGTGGTGATGCTTTTAAGTAAAACAGCAAATACCAGACAGGAGCAAAATTGAGAGCCAGAAAGGGAGATGCTAAACACATTCAAATATGATGACTCTGAGGTTTGGAATTTAACAGATCAGAATCTTACATACTACCAAAAATGCTACTCTGGAGATTTCAAGAGAAGAAGATGGAAGACGGAACTCTGGGGTATAATTGAAAAAGTACAAAGTATAATCAAAAAAAGAGGAACTTGGGGAGCCTGGGTGGAGCAGGCAGTTGAGTGGCCGACTCATGGTTTCAGCTGGGCTCCTGATCACATGGGTCCGGGATCAAACCCCACATTAGGCTCCATGCTCAGTGCAGAGTCTGCTCGAGTTTTTCTCTCCCTCTCTGTCTGTGCATCCCCCCACCCCCGCACAGTGTTCTTGCTCTCTCTCTCTCAAATAAATAAATAAATCTTTAAAAAGAAAAAAAAGGAACTTAAGGAAACTAATTAACTAATTTGAAGGTCCTGAGAGGTCGGGAAAGACCCAGAGAGAGTGGTGGCTCTCACCAAGTGAGAGCACAGTTTCAGGAATACCATCTATCGGGGCGCCTGGGTGGCTCAGTCAGTTTGGCTCTGGTCCTGATCCCAGGGTGCTGGGATTGAGTCCCACATTGGGCTCCCTGCTCAGCAGGGAGCCTGTTTCTCCCTCTCCCTCTGCAGCTCTGCCTGCTTGTGCTCTCTGTCAAATAAATAAATACAAGAAAGAAAGAAAGATAGAAAGAAAGAAAGAAAGAAAGAGAGAGAGAGAAAGAAAGAAAGAAAGAGAGAAGAGAAGAGAAGAGAAGAGAAGAGAAGAGAAGAGAAGGGAAGGGAAGGGAAGGGAAGGGAAGGGAAGGGAAGGAAAGGAAAGGAAAGGAAAGGAAAGGAAAGGAAAGGAAAGGAAAGGAAAGGAAAGGAAAGGAAAGGAAAGGAAAGGAAAGGAAAGGAAAGGAAAGGAAAGGAAAGGAAAGGAAAGGAAAGGAAAGGAAAGGAAAGGAAAGGAAAGGAAAGGAAAGGAAAGGAAAGGAAAGGAAAGGAAAGGAAAGGAAAGGAAAGGAAAGGAAAGGAAAGGAAAGGAAAGGAAAGGAAAGGAAAGGAAAGGAAAGGAAAGGAAAGGAAAGGAAAGGAAAGGAAAGGAAAGGAAAGGAAAGGAAAGGAAAGGAAAGGAAAGGAAAGGAAAGGAAAGGAAAGGAAAGGAAAGGAAAGGAAAGGAAAGGAAAGGAAAGGAAAGGAAAGGAAAGGAAAGGAAAGGAAAGGAAAGGAAAGGAAAGGAAAGGAAAGGAAAGGAAAGGAAAGGAAAGGAAAGGAAAGGAAAGGAAAGGAAAGGAAAGGAAAGGAAAGGAAAGGAAAGGAAAGGAAAGGAAAGGAAAGGAAAGGAAAGGAAAGGAAAGGAAAGGAATGTCATCTATCTCAGTTGCCCTGGAGCTGTTGTTATATAATACACAGAGAGAGAATTGGCCATCAAATTCTCCAATTAGGAGCGGTTGCCCCCTTTATGGAGAGAAGTTTCAGCACTTCTGAAAGTGAGGTAGAGGCAGAATTTCCATGCAGGTAAAGTCTAGATGTATCTTACTCACCATGGTAACCCAATTACCACCCATAGTGCCAAGCATATGCTCAATAAGTATTTGTGAAGATAAAGTTAAATTAGAAACTGAGGAATGAGGTATAAAAGAAAAAGAGAAGTGAATGTCCCACTTCTAAAGTAGAAGTAAAAAAGAGAGATTCACACTTAGAGAGGAAGGAAGGTTCAAAGAAAAGTGTCCTTTATTATTTTACAAAGAGACAAGAGCACCTTAATTACATGGATAGAGGATGAGAAGAAGCCATTGAAAGTAAGGAGGCAGAGCTAATGGCCCAAGCCAGCTATTATGCCTTCGTCTATATCTGTTCTGTCCGGTAAAGACCAAGATATTCACAGAAAAGTAAAAGCGACTTAGAAATTACCATTCTCTGGAATTCACAAGGGTGACAATAATAATAGCTAAAATTTTTAGTACTTAATAAGTGTTTTTGTATTAAAAGCATATATAATGTTAATTGATACTATCTTAAAATGTAATACTATTACTATTTCCATTTTGCAGATAAAGAAACTAAAGCTAAGAGAAATTAGGCAACTTGTCCAAGGAAAGCATGAAAAATAAAGTAGCAAAGCTGAGTTTGAACCCAAGCTTAAGGCTACAATACCTATGTCATGGCTGCCTTACAGTACTCAATCAAGCACTGTGTATTATTTCAGCCCTCGAGTCCAACAGGCAGGTGCTAAACGTGTGACTCCCTTGGAAGGTGCCCTTGCAGATAACAGAGTTTATTCCAGGGGAAATACAAAATGGATGTATTTCAATAATAATCATAATTATCGCTCCCTCATAGATGTAGTTTTGAAGGAACATTTGTACCTACTTATGCACATATCTTTGAACAATCTGATAATATAGAAAACCCATATCATGTTCTCATGACTCATAAGGATAAATTCTGTTTATAATATCAGCTGAACAGGTGAACTTGGGCTGATTTTAGAACATAAGTTATCAGGGGCCTGGATGGCACAATAGTTTAAGTGTATTCAACTCTTGGTTTCAGCTCAGTTAGGGAGCTCAGGGTCATGGGATTGAGCCCCGCATAGTCAGGCTCTGAGCTCAGCGTGGAGCCTGCTTTGGATTCTCTCTCCCTCTCCCTCTGCCCCTCCCCCCACTCGTGCATTTTCTCTCTCTCTCTCTGGAATAAATAAATACATCTTTATATTTTAAAAAAAAGAACATAAGTTATCAGCTAGAAACTTTACCCCAACAATAAAAAAATGAGATAACCTGGAAAAGGTCAACATCCCTAGACTTATGACAAATGTATATTTAGTATACAAAATTGGTCAATGAGGCAAATTGAAAGGTTTAGTTGATATGCCGGTACCAACAAAGCAATCTGTTGTATTTGACAATGTCTTTGTATTGCTTTGTGCATATTCTCAATGGCTTTCCACAAAACAGACAGGGTGGAAAATGTAGAAGATGGTTTTCAAAAGGGAAGTCATTAGTTCCCAGTTTTGTTATAACAATTCTTTAAAATATTAAACAAAACAATATAGACCTCTAATGTCAGGGTAGATGCATATTCCCCATACTTCCCATTTCCAGAAGGAAAAGATCTTAGTAGAGTAACACTTTTGGCCTCATACTCTTTCATTGGTGACTGAGTGACTTATGATTAATGCGCTTGGAAGAAGTGGCTGAATGAGCTTATCCCATGGCCTTCCTCTCTCTCTTCAGTGTGACTGCAGAGTGAGTACTTTATTCTCCTTTACACTCGCTGAAGGAGAAAAAGTCTGCATTATCTGTGAATGGGTATGTTTTTCTAATTTAGGAAGGAAGAATTAGCAAGCCCCCTTTGGCTCTCACAATAAGCCATGCCCTTCAGTATCAGTTTCATCGGTATTTATGTTGATACATTGATCCCTATTTGTCTAATTTCCATCTCTGTTTCTCAGTTAGTTACAAACTTGGATGGGAGAGAGGCGCTATTTATTGAGGCACCTAAAAACTCCATCTCCATATTTAAAACTGAAAGAAAGAGGATTTGTGGCAAAAGTGATGCTTCAACAGCAAACCTCAGCAAACTCAAGGGAATACCAAAGACATTTACAAGGAGTTAATTAATAGGTGTACAAATGGTAGCAAAAACACTTGGCAGAAGCCTTGTGTTTGAACACATCACAGAGCAAATCCACTGTAAACAATGTTGATTTAGCTTTCAGAAAATATTTTAATGGAATTTAATCTTATGTAAGTTTTGCTTCGAGAGCCCAAAAATGAACAGGTTCTTTTAAGAATTCATACAGTTATTTAGATAGAACCAGGTAAGATTTCTAGACCACTTTTAAAAGACATACCCTTCACACCACCTTTATTGCCCGTCATCCTGTCTCTTAAGTCCTAAAGGTGTCCTCAATTAGAATTTCAGGCAATATTGTAACCAGCTTATGTCCCGAGTGAACAAATGACAGGGTTTACCCAATTCTCTTAACGACAACCAAGAACGCTCTAGTTCACTTAGGACAAAGGTGTGCTACTTGGGACTTCCTTTCTGACACAGAAAGTTTGAGTTCTGACTTCCAAATACTAAGCAGACAGCTTCAGTACCTCTTTTATTTTTTTTTTTTTAGAAAAAGATTTAATCCATGGATTTCTCATGAAAAATAAATATACCACCCTCTAAAGTGCCCATTCTCTCCCTCGGCTTTCATAAGCTATTTTAATTTGATTCATTTCTTATCTTTCTAGAATCTTTAATATCTTCATCTTAGTGATGCTTTCTTGTGCTCTCTCTCTCTCCTCTGTCTCCATGTGCAAGATATTTCCCTGCACAACCCGTCCTCAGCTTTTCTGTCCTCCAATGAATGCTTATGCTCTTGCTTCCCTTTCATTATTCCAAATATGTCCCAAATTACTTGTCTATGTCCACAGCCAATTATAATTCTTTTCCAAGTATAATTCTTTTTCACCTAGTTTCTCCATAGGCCTTCAACGTGTTATAGTTCAAGGTACAAGGTAGATGTTCAATAACTATCTGTTAATTACTAGTAATTTTTTGTTTTAATCCATCAAAATGGAGTGACCTAATATAATTTAGGCCAATTACATTTTAACATGAATACTCTTCTCTTTTCACAGTTTTCATTTAATTCAATTTTCTTGGGATTTTTTTTCCTTTGATTCCCTTTGGGTAATTTTTTTTTATAATTAAATTCCCTTTTCCTTACCCTGCCTTACTAAATTATTTCAACTGTAACAGCACAGCCGCACACAGGTTGAAAAAGACCATATAAGATTCTTGGCGGGAAAAAAACATAACTATGTGAATTGACGGATGTATTAACTAACCTTATTGTGGTAATCATTTTTAATGTATACATATTTCAAATCATAATATTGTACCCTTAAACAACAATCCTGGATAGAAAAAAGTGGAAAAAAAGTAATTTAACATTAAACATCAAATAAATAAACATTAATGAATCTCATTGACTAGAATTTTTTTTATAAAAGTATCTTTGCATTTAAACTAGTCTGTGGCACAAAGTAAGTTCTCAACGAATAAATGAATATATTCATGATTGACATGATTTAGCACACTGCTCAGCAGGCATACTCAAGGAGTTGACCCATCCTCACACTTCTGTGTGTATTTCGTATTCCCTGATAATGAAAAATGCCGATGGTCAAATCAAAAGCTACCAACGGGGAGGAAAAACTCAATAGATTGTTTTGTCTGTACTGTACCAAATAATAAAAGTGTTTTTTGTTAAAAAAACATTTATGAGATACTTTCATCACCATTTTCATTATTATCCTGAATCATATGCGACCAGGCTCTCGGAAACTTTGTAAGCATGGAGACCAGACTGATCGCTAGGTTAGTTGGTATGTGGTTGCTCTCTATCTGCAATAGGGTCATCAGTTCATGGTGCAGTAATAGGGTTATTTTCAAGCCACATTACAAATAACTGACCCTAAGATGGGTTTTTCGGGTAAGAATTTGTTGCTGTTTGTTTGTTTAAGATTTATTTACTTATTTGAGAGAGAGAGAGAGAGCAAGGAGAGGCAGGAGGAGAGGGAGAGGAAGCAATTCTCAAGTAGACTCATGGCTGAGCATGGAGCCTAACACTGGGCTTGATGTGGGATTGGATGTGGGCTAGATCTCATGACTTTGAGATCATGCCCTGAGCCAAAACCAAGAGTCAGACTCTTCACCAACTGAGCCACCCAGGCGGCCCAGGTGAGAGAATTTATTGTCCGCCAAAGAACGAGGATCAGAAAACTGAGTGGGATCAGTAATTGAAATAAACCATGAAAAACGAAGAATTCAGCAATTACCTACATAATCCAGGTAAGAAAATATTTTTGGCAAAAAGGAAAAGAAGGCGTTTGGACCAGGATTAGCTCTCTACCATCAGTACAGATAAATATTCAACTTCTAGGTCTATCTGAAAAAAAATAATAGTCAAGTCTCTATTTCCAAATTATGGCTAGGTTACCCTGAAAAGATTTAGAATTTTTAGAAAATTTACAATGGTAACTATTAAAATAAAATTTTTCTTCACTCTTCAGAACTTCTTTAACATATTGTAAGTAGTTATAATCAGTGATGGCACATAGCTACCGATTTTAAATATGTCATGATGCAATATCTATTCAATCAGCAAGTGTTCATAGAGCATCTCCTCTGTGCAAGGTGCTGTGCTGAGCAGGGAGTATACAGATGGATAAGACATGCACTGCTTTTCAAGTAAATGGAAGAAAGAAGACAGGGCACATAAATAAGAGAAACAGATGGAATTTTCTAGATCAAAGGAGGGAGGGGTTTTTTCCCCACCATGGCAGCTAGAGAAGTGGGAGATACATCATGGAAAATTTAAAAATTGGATTTGAACAGGAGTTTAAAAATTAGTAAAGATTTAAATTTATAAAAACCTGGAAATGGATATTCTCAGCAATGAACACAACAAGAGCAAGACAATGGTGCTGGAAAAAGGGAGTATGTGTTTACCAAAAGTGAGTTATTCAGACCGGAAGATGGACTTGCACAGGGTGCGAGTGTGTAATAGGAGGAAAGTGTGTCATGGAGGAAAAGTCTGGAGATGTAGGCTGGGATCACTGTGCAGTGCCTGGAATGGCAGACTCCTCACTGGGACATGATTTAATAAGAGCCTGGGAAAAATTAAAAGTTTTTTAACAGAAAAATAACTAGATCAAATCTGTGTTCTTTCTACATTTTTTGTTTTAATAATTGAGGTTTCTCTTCCAAGTAGTGTTGCTAAATCTTAAGATTCAAAGAAATAAAACTAAAATAGTAAGAACTACAAATTATTGTGTTACTGTTTGCCAGGCACTATACTAAATACATTACATGCCTTTAATCTTCATAAGACTGGCATTATTAATGGGTCCCATTTTTCAGATGAGAACATGGAGACTACACAGCTAAGTAACATGCACAAGGTCATACTATTGTTTTCATTAAGTAGCGTAAGTAAAGACATTTGGAAATTTGATGTATTTTTCTACTATATTTAATGGAAAAAAATGACCGGGCTACTTTCAATCATCAATTTTCCATATAACAATTTATGACAACATTGATATATATCTTCAAGACTGCTTTACAAATATGTCTTAAAAATAATTCTCCTAAACATATATTTCCTAGACATTTATAATGTATTTGAAAATTAAAATATTGATTTAATTCATCTACCTTGATGATCATCTTGCTTCATGGAATTGCAATTTTAGAATGCATAGATTATTCTTCCTCCAGAGGGGAAAATCCAATCAAGCAAAGACCTCTAGCCACATACAAATTCTGTTTGGTTCCTTTTTATATTTTGAATAATAAAAATAAAGTATATGTTCTGAATGATTAAAGCCCTGAAAAAATAACATTTTTAAAGTATTTTCTAGTTGTCTCCTGTTTCTCAAGCATTTGCTATTACCCATCAATCAGAAAACCACAATGTACCACTCTGCTTTATTTAAATTGATATAAAAGTTTCTTTAGTCTTTCATAGCATGTGATTAGCTTACTAATGTAACCACATTGAAGATTCTCACATAAAAGAACAAGGAGTAAAATATTTGGGATGTTAATGAAGTATCTATAACCTAGTCATTTTAACATTCTATATTAGAAGAACAAGAACTTTCTTCCAGAAGGAAAAAAGAAATCACTTTCCATTTCTAATTATGGTAAGCAAGGCAAAAAGATAATCACAGTCAATGTGAAAAATAACAAGAGTTCTTTGGCATGCCATCTGCTAGTTCCCTATCAATAGTTTTTTCACTGATTTTTCCCCCATTTTTTTTGCAAAATTCCCTAACTGTAAGTTTATACTATCTCCCTTCCCACCACTACTTTTTGTGTTTTTATTGTTGCCTAAGGGAGCTTGCCAAAGGTTGCACCAATCAATCTTATCTCTATTCAACAGAGAAAGACAGCTCAACAAAGCAGTGCTGCTGATTTGTACTTGAGATCTGCAATTGGCTTGTTTTCTGATAAATTTCTTGTTTGTCAGGGCCTTTGTCAGATATTTTGTATTTATAGCCTCTGGGGTAATCAATTCTAATACAGTGTTTTATGCTAAATTTTGAATCAAGATCACTCCTGACATTTACTTAAACAAGCACTGTCCAGTATGGAAGCTCACCGCTATGCCTTTGTAATAGAAGAGGGAGAGGAGTGACAGCTTTGTATTTTATTAACATAACAGAAGGCCCACCATTTAAAGTAATGAGCCACTCTACACCTGTGCCACCTTTTCTATTTGTATTGGACCATAATCTAAATTATGCAGAGTGCCTCCTTTGGGGGATCTGAAGAGTATAAAACAGACTCTGCCCCTTATTTTTTTACATGTGGATTAAGAACCAACACACATGGATAAACTGATATTTAAACTCATGATCTGTAAAAATAATGGAAAGCTAATGCAAATAATGTGTTCTCATACCTGTGTAATCCACACAATACCCATGTCTCCCCCCACCACCCCAAGCTAAACTACCTCATATTGTAAAAGCAATTTTTAGCAAGTTTGAACTTCTCCTGATATGAGGCATAGAATAGACTAATAAAGCCCTCTGTCAAACTAGGATGGTGTGTCATATTTCAAAGCAAACCAAACTTTTCTTAGAATTCAAAATTTATTTTCCCCTGGCTGGATTGATCAGTTCAGTTAGTCTTGACTTCATTTTGTCTCACTCTAAGAACATGGAAAGACATTTGACTACATATAAGAACGCATGGTTACTACACTGCAGTAGTTTGAAGACAAAAACCCTGAATGTATGAATACAATGCACTAATGCTTCTTGTACAAACAATTCATCTTACAGAAATATGTATTTTGTGAATATATTGTACATATATATGTAAATATGTATATATGTATATCTATATATGCATACATCATATATATAATAAGCTAAGACGAAGGAATAACCATTTATGAGAAAATGAAGATCAAAGATTTACGTCCACATAATCAGTGCACAGAGAAATGGACATTAGGCCAGCCTCTTCTAAAGAGCCCACTCAAAATCCATCCTTTAATTTTAAACATGTTCTCTTAATTTTTTTTCAATTTACTTCTTTGATGCTCTATTTTTTTCTTGAAGTTATTTTATAAATCCTTGCAATATAATCACATGCCCTCTGTTGTCTCTAAAAATGCATATAGTTTGAATCTAACAAAATTATTAAATTCATGGGGCACCTGGATGGCTCAGTCAGTTAAGAGCCTGCCTTCAGCCCAGGGTGTGATCCCAGGGTCCTGGGATCGAGCCCTGCTTCCATCTCCCTGCTCCGCTGGGAGCCTGCTTCTTCCTCTTCCACTCCCCCTGCTTGTGTTCCTTCTCTCACTGGCTGTCTCTCTCTCTATCAAATAAATAAATAAACTCTTTTCAAAAAATTACTAAATACAACTCTTAAACAGCACATACCCTAAATAGCTATTGATTTACACAATTGGTACACACACACACACACACACACCCAAACTGTTGAGTGAATTTTGGCATTTTAATCATTCATTTCATATGAAGTTTCACTTCTGCAACAGATTTCTACATTAATTTATGCCAAATATTTTCTAAGTGCTAAAGTTCATAGGAAGATAAATATTTTCTCTTACCTTA
>NW_024423453.1:47176278-47356356 GCF_017311325.1 Ursus maritimus | reverse complement strand
GAGAGTCTACTTCTCCCTCTCACCCTGCCCCTCCCCCTCCACTTGTGCTTTCTCTAATGTGCTCACTCTCTCTCTCTCAAATAAATAAATAAAATCTTTAAAAAATTAAAAATTAAATTAAAATAGTAAAATGCTATTTGTTGTGCTTATTTGAGGACAGTATTGAATTACGCAAACTTTGGCCTCAAGAAGCTAAAAATCTAACAATTCTTTGAATACAATTAAAAGCATGAAAAAACATTTTTTTAATAATATGTTTTATTTTTAATAAAAAGAGTTGAGTTTGGACCAACTTTGACTAGAACAGAAATTCTATATCCACATTACACAAAGATAAAAATGCTTAAGTTTTCAAAATATTTTTCAATGGCAACAGAAAAAAAAAATAGAGGAAATACAGAATGATGTTTTGGAAGAAAGGATTTTATCTTCATTTTTCTATGAGAAAAGGAAATTCTATGTCTTTTTAAAAGAATCACTTCTAGCTGTCCCATTCTGCCTTGTAGTCAGGCTAGGCAAACTACCCAACAATTGAATTGAAAACTAAAGATGGAATTGACCCCAGCCAGTAGCTCCCTACCATGGTTCATTCCAGAATCTGCTAGGGAGCTTTTTAAAAATGCTGATGCCTGGGTTCCACTTCAAACTAATTGAATCTTGGAAGCAAGCGGTAGGCATTGGTATCTTTAAAAAGCTTCCCAGATGATTTTATTCCATTGATCACTACAATTCTCTTAAAACTGACAGAATATGTAGAACAGCATTAACATCTTCTGCAATAACCCAGAGTATAAATGAGAAGAGCCAAGTCCGCATGGATTTAGCAGCTTTGCAGAAATAGGGGAGGAAAAATATAGAGAATTCTGATGAACTTAAGAGGCCCACAAACTTCATCTTATTTATTTCCAAAAATTAGCACAAAAAATCTAGAACTCTACTCTGCCTGGAATAATTAGCAAACACACCTCAGGACAACCAGAAAAGACTGTGTGGACTGCATTAGGTCTCCAGAAAGAATGATAGGTGCTATGGCTGCCAAAACCCTTAAGCACCTCAGAAGTGCCCAGAGTCGTCTCCCTGCCAAAAAGACGGCAACCTATACTGAAGGGAGAAAAATCTGCAGGGAATAAAATTCAAAGTGAACAGGTCAGGAACTTTGAAGGTTCAGTTACTGGACACTAAGGGTGCCAAGAAGGCAGATCTTAAGTCTGATGACATGTTTACACAGAGAAGCCATATCTTGAATGCTTTGTGTTAACAAGAGAAAAGAAATCCCTTAAGCGATAAAACTGAAAAAGCTACCTTGGCCCACTCCAACCCCTGCATAGCAGCCTACTCCTGAGAATATAGGAAAACCCACCTCATTAAACATGAAAAGAAGAAAAGGATTGCTATCCAAACCCATGAAATTATATCCTCAGAACAAAAAGAAAAAGCCCTGATTAATGTGCCAACAGATAATGAAAGAACCACAGTAAAATATGGCTGCAAAGCAGAAGAAAACTGTAACCTAATATTAAAAACGAGACAAAGTAAGTTAAGAAAGGACTAGAAGTTACAAAATTAAAGCATGCATCCAAAATAGAAAACATAAGAGACAAGGTGTCTCAACAACAGGCAGTTGTAAAAAGAGAGTTGCCAAAGCTCAGAAAATAATTAAGGGGGAAAAAAAAAGAATGTCATCTCTTAAATGCTTTTTAAGGTTAAAAAGAAAAAAAGCTTGGCTGAAATTTAATGATGTGAGAAGTTGTTCCTCTTAAAAATAAAATAGAAGGTGGTCAGTAAATAGCCTGGATTCAGGTAGAGGCTAGGAATAGAACTTCTCGGTTTTCAACTAGTTTATATAAAGAATGCTCTTTTGGGGAGCCTGGGGGACTCAGTCAGTTGAGCGTCCTTTGGTTCCGCTCAGGTCATGTCAGGATCCTGGGACAGATCCCTGCGTCGGACTCTGCACTCTGGGGGAGTCTGCTTAAGATTCATTCCCTCTGCCCCTCCCCTTGCTCTCTCTTTCTCAAATAAATAAATCTTCTAAAAATATGCTGTTTTGTCCAATTGAAATCCATAAAATGCGTATATTGTGTAGCACTGTACATAACTCAGGGCAACAATAAAATTATTTTGTTTTTTATTATCTTATTTTATTTTATTATTGTTTTAACCATGATTAAAATACTCTAATAGCTCCTTTTATTGAGCTCTTATTACATAGCTAAGCTAGACACTTTACATCTATTTTCTCATTTATTCTTCACAGTAACCCATGACACCAATTATTTATACCCATTGTGCAGAAGAAGAATTTCCATAAGTAAAATAAAATTTGCATATATTGCTCCTGTGTCTTGGTTTTTCTATTACTCTAAAATATCCAAATAGACTTCTGTAACATTTAGTGAGATATTTTAAGAATGACCTAACATAAAACATAGGCCATGGCATGTACACAAATTTTATTTTGGAATGTCCTGCAAAGCAGCTGACAATAAGGTAAAAAGCCAGACCTGAGTATCTGCTGACAAAAGAGACGCACTATTTGTATTAAGAGAGTGACACAGAAAGAAATATATGGGGATTTCAGATCAGAGTCCTAAATCACAAGTCACAAGGGCAGATACTACAAGGCAATCACTTGCGATTGAGTTGCTTCTCAGACCAAGTCCCCATATAGTCTCCTCCAGGCTGAGAAGTCACAGAGATTGATCTATCTAAAAATGGCTAATGAATTTCTGATGGAAGGTCAGGTGCCAGCTAGCAAATAAATAAAATTGGGAAAGTGGTAACATGAGGAAACCAGTGGATGGTTGAAGTGTTCCGTCTAACAGCTGCTACTCAGAATGTTGTCTGAGGGTCAAAAGCTTGTTAGAAATGCAGTGTTCCAGGCCCTTCCTCAGATCTGCTCAAGGTGACCCTGCATTTTAACGAGATCCTGAGGTGATTCAGATACACACGAAGCTCTGAGAAGCTCTGTTCCAAAGGACATAGGTGATTATGTTTTGTTTTGTAACACGGTGGAAAACTCAATAAACAAACAATTGATTAATATAATCAAAAATTGAATTTTCATCATTTAGTCATTCATACATTAATTATCTTTTTATTGCTTACTCTGCACCACAAAGTATGTGAGATGCAGGTAATCAAGTGCTGGAAGACAGATGAGGTTTTTGTACTTACAGAGTTGAGACTCTAGGAGGTAATAAAGAGATTAATTTAAGAAATTAAAAGGGTAATAATTGCTATGAAAGGAGAAATACAGGAACATATCAAAGCAGGACCTAAACTCAGTTTCGCCTACCCAAATTTAAGAAAATAGTTGTGGTTTACACAAGTTTCTCACAGGTTTGCCGAGAAGTCTGTTTAAACCCTGTTTGACTTATCTCAGACATCAGAAGGTCATTTTCACAGGTTTCATCCTTTATCTCTTGACATCATCGAGACAGGATCATAGCAGAACAGCACAAGAGGTCAGCTGAGAACATTCCAGGCAACCACTGTGCGAGCTTATTGTTCTAAGTAGAATGCCTAGAAAAACAATACAGGAACTAAAGGATTAGCCACCTCTGGTGATACAGAATGAAAAGAAAAATTACTTCAGATAGCTTTTACAAATGGGTAGCTCGATAGCCTTCAGCAGCACTTTTAGACTGAAATTTCCTTTGGCAGAAGTATTTGCCGCCGCCCTTTGAATGGCATCCCACCTAATGTAATAGGCTGTGTGCTATATTGGCTCTCCATTGGATGCATGATTCTAGTAGGCCAAAGAAGTGCCGTGGAATTGAGAAAAACAGGGCTCGCTTATATTGTGTATAAGCTTTAAAAAACAACCAAAATGTTCTAGTGAGGAGTCAGTGAGTGAGCGATTACATCAAATAATCATTACAATCATTTGCATCCTTTGCTTCCCTTAGATTGTTCAACATGATGTAAAAGAATTCTAAAGATGGATGGATTTTTAGCTTAAAGCACAACTCCATTTTTTGCAAGTTTTCTGATACTGAGAAAGTTACTTATCATCTCTGAGCATCAGTATTTCATAATTTCTATTAAATGTCAGTAATCCTTGCCCCCTAAGATAGTTGAAGAAATTAAATACGAGCAGAGCACTTTTTAAATGCCTAGAACAGAGTCAAAAATTAAAGTGTCTTTCCGTTGCATGCAGCCTACATTCCAGAACTAGGCATTCCCACCCTCCCTAATCCAGCTATCTGCCCTTTCAGGTAATTTCCCCAACTTTACAGCAGTCCAGTTCAATTCAAGCTCCTATTATATGTCAAGCATCTTGCTAAATACGAGGAATAGAATGATCCCTATTCAGTATGATGTGGTTGCTATTCTTGCACAGTTTGTATTTCAGTGAGGAAGACAGAAATGCCAACAGATAATGTCAATAAACTATGGAAAGCTCAATGATAAAAGTATAATCAGGTTTCTGTGAAAGCACAGGGACATTAAACCTCCTCACAAAAGATTAAGGAAAGCGCTGGGCAGCAGTTGATGCCTGAGTCAAATTTCAAAGGACGAGGAAAAACTAACTAAGTTAAAGAGGTTTGGGGAGGACTTTTTAGATGGGGAAGAACATTAACGAAAACAGTGTGATGTCAAACAGCATAATGCCTGCAGCCGACTACTACCTCGGTATCACTGGAGCAGAAGTATGTATTGGAGAGAGGGGAAAGATGAAGGCGAAGAGACAGACAGGGGCGAGACGTTGATGACACGTTGAGAAGCATAGATATAATAGGAAATCATTGAATGATTTCTGAAAAGCCAGATTTGGATTTTGAATCAGTCTCTCTAATGTCTTAGAACAACCATCCACAATCCCAGTGTCAAAACTCCCCGAGGTTTCTCCAAAATGTGAAGGCATGTTGCAAGTTATTTATTATTAATAAAGTAACAAAACTTGTGAAACTTTTTAAAAGATGTTTTATTTATTTATTTATTTATTTATTTGAGAGAGAGAGAGCAGGAGCCGGGTGGGGGGGAGGGTTGCAGAGAGAGAAGGAGAGAGAGAATCCCCAAGCAGACTGCCCACTGAGCACGGTGCACGATGCAGGGCTCGATCCCAGGACCCTGTGATCATGACCTGAGCTGATATCAAGAGTTGACGCTCAACCAACTGAACCAGGCACCCCTTGTGAAACTTTTTTTTTTAATTATATTAGAGCAAACTAATGGTTTTCTCAATTATTTACCAATAATTGACTTGTTTTCTAATATGCTTTTTCAATTTCAAGTTGGAAGTCATTGCTATTATTCATCATAGTTTTTCACTTGTTTTTTGCTATGCTTTTCCAATAAAGAAAGAAGACAGACTCATAGCTAAGATGAAATTTGCATAACTATGGGTAAATCCCTGAGAGTATGTAATAAAAATGATTGTCTTTGTGTATCAAGGCGGTAATTGTTACGGGGAATGAATTGGCTGGGGCAAATTGAGAGTCACAGAAATGATTTTAAAAGGTTGTTGGTAAACATTCGACCGTTCTGCATGCTCATTCTAGCCTCTGCTTCTATTGTTCTCCCCTCTACAGGCACACTTTGAAAGCTCTTCCTTCCACTCACTACTCCATGTACTATTGATTGATCTTTAAGGCTCAGACGGTAATTCTTTTTCCATTATTCCAAACATACCAATATTTTCTTTCTTGTAAGACAAGCTACAAAATCAAGCATATTACTGTCATTCGGCATATTTGCTCTCAGTTTGTGCTATGTGCTCTAATCTTCTCCCCTCCGCTAGGTTTTCAAGTAGTGTAATGTAGGAAATAATATTTTTGGTCTTCCTTAAATCTTCAAAGAGCAGACGTTGTCCAGAATCGATGGAAATTCCATTTGGTCCTTTAACCTTTTCACTTTTCTTCATAAAATGGTCTTACCATTTTTGCTATATGTCAGAAAAGCAGGAAAAAAAATGAATCTGAGGGATCGTGTCTGAATCAGACACTCAGGGATTCCTTTTAATCAGGAATTCTCTAGAGAAGAAAATGGTGTGGTTTTTGTTTGTTTGTTTTTAAAGATTTTATTTACTTATTTGACAGAGAGAGAGGCAGCTGGAGAGGGAACACAAGCAGGGGGAGCGGGAGAGGGAGAAGCAGGCTCATAGCGGAGGAGCCCGATGCGGGGCTCGATCCCAGAATGCTGGTATCATGACCTGAGCCGAAGGCAGATGCTTAACGACTGCGCCACCCAGGCACCCCAGAAAATGGTATTCTTAAGGAATCTGTTTCGGTTTGCTTTTGTTACCATTCACCTGAAGGTGGGGAGGGGAATTTTTTTTTTTTTTTAGTTTGTACTCACTATTGCTGGTTTGTTTTGGCAAACAAGATTTATCCCTACCACTTTCTAGGTTCTGTGTTTATTATAAATTTTATCCCTAAAAAATAATACATCATTTACAAATAAAAAATGAAATACTCTTGATTATAAAGACCATATAATGCTGTGTAATTCTTATTTTTTTTTAAATGCTCAGTCTCTCCAGGGCAGCCACAGAGAAAGAAAATAATTTGGTATAAATCGAGTTTGGGATTTTCACAGTGGAGGAAATAGATGAAGAAAGAGGCAAAGAAGTTGAGATTGTTACAGAAGTCACTCAACTAAGCTGTGGACTCCCTGATGGCTATGAACAAAGCCAAGGCAAGAGATACAGGATGGAAATAAAAATGGATATGAAGTTTGATCAGGTTGAATGATTTTTGGAATTGGGAAGTACAAGAGTAAATGAATTGGAAGAACAGGAGCTGATGTAATTACTGATGTGGCAACGTCTAGGATACCTATGACCATGGCAGCAATGATCCAGATAGATGGAGAAGACATTTTCAGAAATGAGACTTATGAGTTAGAGGGCCAGTGTTTTGGATGAGTCATCCATATGAATGTTGAATTTTGACCACGAATAATAACTATAATACGAGTAGAGAGAAAGACTATAATGAGGTGGGAACTAAGTTTTTCGGTGAATGAGAATGATTAGACAATTGGTAGAAGTGGTAGTGAGTGGTGTGTACCTCAAAGAAGCTAAGATTTTTGAATGAGGAATGAGAAAAATGAGATGGATGTGGCATGATAAGCAAGGATGACATCTATTTTATCTCTTGACCCTGGGAGTCATAGGACATAAGGGATAGAGAGAGAGAGAGGGAACAGAGAGATAGATAAGATGATTGATAGATAGATAGATAGATAGATAGATAGATGATAGATAGATAGATAGATAGATAGATAGATAGATAGACAGATAATAGATAGACAGACAGATGTGTTTCTTCTGATGGCAACATTGTATTATTAGTACAAGTTGAGTGATTTCCAATGGTGGTGATGTATAAAACTCAATGGTTACAACTCATCATTGGATGTGCTGAGAAAATTTATAGAGTGCTAAAAATATTTAAAAGCCTATAGAAAACCTTCTAAACTATAAAATTGAGGAAAATGGTGTTTGATTTTCAAAAGCAAAAGTCTTCTATAAAAAGATTATTTAAAACTACTATGACATGAAGGATAACAGAAACTGAATTACAAATGTCATGTGTAGTTTATAAAATCAACCAGAGGTGCATTATCATAAAAGGTTAGGAACCAGTAGGATAAAATACGAAACAGGATGAAATAAGATTATAATTTGAAAGCATTTGAAAAGGTAAACGTTTATATACACACACAAGGTCAAAGGATTATTATGAAATGCAAATTCAATACAAAATAAGAGATCGGCCTCCTGGCGCTTTCCTCTGTAGGTATATTGCTCTTTTCTCAGTTGTGTCTAAGCTCAGGTTGGAACACCAATCAGTCAAGTATTTAGATCCCCAGCACAGCGAGGTACATAAGAGTTTGCAAGAACAGGTTCTGCCCTTTTGAGGTGGACTAATTCTGCACAGAAATTATTCAAGGAAGAAACAACATGCAGCCAACTGCTGAATGGTGTGTTTACGACCACAAGCGTCACAAGAATCCAGAAAAAATAGTAATCATTGGGAGTCAGAGTGAAAATTAATTATATTACCCTTATAATAAACTTTGCCCCTCAATCTAATGACTATTTAAGTGACTGCCATCAGAAAGAGCTTTTAACATATGAAAAAGAAGTTAAATAAAACTAACTAGAAAAAACAAATGAATGCATATTTTGCTATTTTTCTCACGATAAGGTCAGAGTTCTGAAGTTTTCTGCCTGTACTAACCACAGTAAATTATTTTTTAAAAAGACAACCTGGGGCGCCTGGGTGGCTCAGTCATTAAGTGTCAGCCTTTGGCTCAGGGCATGATCCCAGGGTCCTGGGATCAAGCCCTGCATCAGGCTCCCTGCTCTGCTGGGAGCCTGCTTCTTCCTCTCCCACTCCCCCTGCTTGTGTTCCCTCTCGCTGGCTGTCTCTCTCTCTGTCAAATAAATAAACCTTTAAAAAATAAATAAATAAAAAATTAAAAAACAACCCAACTATCAAAACAAAATATCCATGATTTTTCACCTTTTCAATTCTCTTTTCAGGAGGAATCCCTCCACAATTAACCACTTATTCATTCAAAAAGGATTTATTAAGCGCCTACTTCATACTCAGACAAGTGTTAAGTGTCATTGGCAACATTCATTTAATGTAAGATACAGCCTCTGCCTATCAGGAATTTGCTGTCTCACTGGGAAACCATGATTACAACAGGAGGAATACTGCAAGACAAGAAACAGCTAGGTGCTCTGTTTTTACAAATCAGATGCCCAATAATTCCTGGGGCAGCATTTAGAACTTTAAGAGCTAAAAGGGATAGGGGGAGACCTATGAAGCCTGAAGAATACCAGGAAGGTTTCAGAAAAGAAGTGGGAGATGAGATTGGCTTGATCTAAATGAGCAGGAAGACAGAAAATCACAATACAGAAGTGGACAGCATAAAGTCCAGCTTCTCCAATTGAAGATTGTGTCCTGCATGAAACAACACTAAGGAATACGTCTGAGTCCTCAAGGTCCACAAAATAAATGTGATGCCTATTCTAGAACTTGATTGAGCAGCAAGTGACTTGAAATGTTGTTTTTACGTGAACACAAGTATATTACGGATAATAATGCAAAGTGTGTGAAATTTTTTCAAATGACAGACAAAATCTGATTTTGTGAAATCACCTTGGAATATGAAATAATTGTCTATGAACAATAAGGGCATTTTGTCAAAAAAGATTGTAAATTATTTATCAGGAAAGACAGAAGTGGGTCTGGCAGTGGTCAAAGCATATTTTTTTAAATGAAGGAAGTGTAGTAATAGATAAGGAAAAGGGAAAAAAAAAAGTAGGTCATTGAAGCCAAATATAGTCCTTTTACCTCCTGACACACTGCTATCTACTTCCTGAAGTATATTAGATTTAATGTAGTAGAAATACGGAAACATTTTAAAGTTCCCAAACAGCAAATATGACATAAAGATTAATCTGCCACAATGTACATGATGGAGCAGAAGTGGGAATGGAAGCAGAGGTGCCTTGGGAAATCTACAAGTTAGAAAATTATTGCAGTCATCCAGACCTCCTCTGGGGAAGACGCGGCTTAAAATGATGCGTGTATGTTAACAACAGCAACAACCTGAAAAAAACAGGGTAAGAGCACCATGAGATAAATATGAGGACTAATTATAAGGTAAACATCAAGTCCCACATAAATCAATCTGATTAATCAAAATGGCTTCAGATAGTGGGAGATAATGCAGCTCATTATGTGACATATTTATTCTTTCTGCCTCAGGAATCTCAAGCAAGAACACATGACCCCGAGAAAGCTCTATGGCCTCTTTGGCGCGTACACTAGATTTCACACGGACATCTGTGTCCGCAGCTGGAAGCCAGAGGCAGCAGCAGGAAGCAGGTCCTGCTGGTGGGGGTTGGTTCTAGGATGAAGATCACAGCTTGCTCAGGGTGGTGCTGGGGAATCCAGGACTGGCGGCTCATGAGAAGAGGGAAGGTGAGACAGATAGGCTCACTGGTCAGCTCTGGCTGCTGCATTTAATGTATTCCCTGGTGAGAAAGAGAAAGTAACAATGGCCTAACTGTTAGCACACATAGGCCAAGACTATGAGACTGTCAGACTGCATAATGCTATTAATTTTGAAAGTGGGAGCTTAATTGGCTACCGCTTACCACCTGTGGTTGATGTTAGTGCTTCAGTAAAGGAGAAAAAAGACAATCTGAGGCTAGGGATCTTAGAGACTGTTGCTGCCTCCAGCTGGGACTCTTAAAGAGAGTGTTGACAATTTTATTATAAACCTCTCCTAGAGGGGTTTCTCACTTTCATCTATAATTTGTCATATCCTTGCACTGTGACTCATAATTTGCTTAAATCACTTTTGCCATATCTTAAAAACAGAGAAACCCAAAGTGGCTTTTTTAGAGCAGCTGAGATCACATGCTTGTTTTCTTTGCATTATTTGATATAAAAGCAGTGGTGGAACAGGGAGGAGAAGCCGAGAGCGATTTCTGCAGCCCTTCACCAATTTACAGGAGACCGAGCCTTCAAGAGAGTAAAACATTTTGTGAGAATTTTAAGTCAGTACAGTATAATTCCTCCTTCCTCTGTGTACCTCACTGATGACACACTCATACTCTCTCTGGCATGACACAGAAGGATTCATGACCTTCTCCCCTCCAGCCATAATGAAGCCAAGATTGTGGTATATAGCAACATATGCTAGAGAGAGAGTAAGATTTAATCTAACATTAAAAAATTCACCTTTCATGGAAAGTAATGACTCATGTCACATGAAGGTCAGAGGGCCAGTAGGTCCAGGGTAAAACCGAATTCCAACATCTTTTACAAATTATTTGATCATTGAAATAAAGCGAATAACTATCTCAATCCCTGAACAAACCATTCACTCATATTTCTGTCTTGGTTCACAGTGTACCCTTTTCCTGAAAAAGAGTCCACACCTTACTCTCTTCCCCCTAACTCACCTTCTCTAAACCAAAAAAAAAAAAAAAAGAAAAACTAGCAACAATATGTATTATATAAATGGCAGCTACCAGTTTATAATTATTATCTTTCATGATTGTTTAAAAGCTTAGAAATAATAGAAGTAAAACACCTGCCATAGTTTCTACCATAAGGGAAATACCCACTAAATGGTCATTATCATTATTATTATTACCAGCGTATAATTAAGACAATTTTACATATCTATTCCTCAGCTAGACTGTTAGCTCCTAGAGGGCAAGCATGATATCCTCACTTACTCATTTAGTAAGTATTTGTTAAACATCTACCATGTTCAGGGCACTGTGATTTATATCAAGATACACTGGAGGACAAGCTAATAGCAATATCTCAGAATCTCCTAAACTACTTGCCCAGAGTGTTAGTACCCATATCACCTTCTATAGGTTCTATCACTTAGTATTTACCACACCATATTTCAAGTATCTATTCAAGTGACTGTTTTGTGGAATCAGAGAAGACTTTCCTAGGCTAGTCATTATTTCCCAACTTGATAAATATCAACTGATCACTTTATGAAGCATTCTGCTTTTATTTCTGGAAATCAACAATTGCATTTATAAAACACTAAAATATCCATGAAATTTTTAGCCTTAGTTTATGAGTTCCCAAACTTTGAACAGATTATATATTGTTACTTTAATTAATTCACTTATTTTCAATGTTTCATATACACAATCGATTTAATACTGAAAATATAGTTTCTTTGGATAGTTTCTTTCTTTGTAGTTTTTTTCCCAAAATACAAAGAGGAAGCTATGAAATCACATGAAGATATTATTTTTAGATTGAGATGTTAGATTTCCTTCAGTTCAAGAACTGAGTCAATTCCAAGATGATAATAAGGTAAAACCATAAACTCCAAATACTACTTAGTTGGGTGAGACGTCTGAGATCTGTAGATAAAACATCTGCTGAAATTACTTCAGGTTTCTCTCATAGGGTCAATAGCCCTTCATCTACATTACAGCACTTTCACTGAACCTAGTTGAGAAGATTTCCAACTTTGAGAAGAGTTAATTGGGATCCATTCATCTTAACAAATCAATTCGCTTCTTTTTAAATATAGAAGGCAAGTTACAATTCCATTCTAATTGCAATCACAGGAAATAAGTGGTGAAATTTTAATTTCTTTCTTTTAGCCCCAATTTCTCTTCCAAAAGCCACTTTTCTAAAGAGGGGACTTGAATGGCTTTCAGAGAAAGGAATTTATATCAGATTCTAGGTTGCCAAGATAGATTCAGCCATAGAAGAATGTCTATGTATCAGCAGAAATTCTGCACATATTAAGAGATAGGCAGAAATTAGCAATCTTATGGCAATTAATTTCTACCTTTATTAGCTGATATAATAAATAATATCCTTGTCTCAATGTAATCATCTTCAACAATAGAATCTATTTTAAAGACTTTTAAGATATAGGGGTAGTTTTAGCTTTTAACTTCTCTAAGAGTCTTCTAAAATTAAGCTCTATGTTTTCCTCGCACTTGCTCTCCATTAAGACAAAACCCATTTTCTTTGATAACATCACATCATTTCCACTGACATACTAATGGATCCCACTGTGTGTTACAAGTTTATGGCTATATGATTCATTTCTATGATAATCTCACTTTCATTAATATAACAGCTCCAATTGTAGTACATCAATTCCTGAGATATCCATATTCACATGCTAATGACTTTTTCAACCCTTAATGTGTTTTAAAAGAGAAGTCACTTTGTTCTGTAATAAAAAAATAAAAAATAAAAAAAATTGAAAAATCTATAGGAGACTTCAACCAACTACATAGTGTCTTTTCCATAAAATGAATATAGTAATCCAACATGTTGCATTTAGGCAGAACATCTCAAAAAATTCTCAAAGAACATAACAAGAAAACTGAAACTACAGAGAATAAAAAAATAAATTTTCAAAGTGATTTGACACATATTGCTACATATTCTGAGTCATAGTAATCATACTAGACAGATTTCTATGGGCCTGAGAGTTCATGAGTGGACTTCCAAATAGTAGGTAAAGCCCCTGATATTATAGAAAAAAAGTTATAAATGTGTATATTTAAAGACATAGTCCACAGCTTTCATCACATCCTAAAAGTGGTCTACATGATCAAAAAAAAAAAAAAAAAAAAATTAAGAGACCTCAGTCCAGTCTATTCCTGTAACATGGATGAGAGGAAAATAGATTGGGAGCTTAGACTCTAAGAGAAGTGATTCATGTATGAATAGAATTTGAGAGGAAATAGAAATAGTACCTTTAACCCTGAACATCCATGCATGAGTACAAAAATGAATTTGGAATTGTAAAAAAGACAATTGATGCAAGGTTGTAGGTTTCACTTAGGGAAGTAAAAAGTTGGCTTAAAATTAGAATACAGCAATAGAGATAAATGTCCCTTTCATGAGAAACAGACCTGTTTGGATCAAAGACAGATATTTTCATGGAAATAAGTTGAAGAGTTTGTAATCAGTGGTGAAAGGGAATGGAGGTAAAAATCTATGTAATGAAGTGGAGAAATGTTTTTATCCTTAGGATTTGCATAAAAATTCCTTTTCTTGTGAGATCCATCCTTGAGAAAAAAAAATAGCCTACTTGGGGCAAAGTCTTCTTGGAGAACCAAAACATTAGAGGAGAGAACGAAATTCATCCAAATAAGATAAAGAGGAAGTTTTTGTTCAGAGAAAAAGTAAGAGGAAGGAAAAGGACTTAGAGCTGGAGAGAGATTAGAAAAACTGGGGAGTGAGAGCAAAGAAAACACCACGGTGGGAGGACAGCTGAAAGAAATTAATAATGATGCCCGGAAGCAGATCTAAGTTTTATAGGTATGAGCTTACAAATTTTGGTGGTCCTCATTAAGAAAAAAAGAACTCCAATGTTCAAATTTCACATTAGGAACAGATCTTTGGAAGAAACATGTGCAAGCAGGGGCCCATGAAGCTGCAGCTTCGCTAGTTTCATGGAAACCCATACCTAGTCGTGTCTACCATTCCATTTAAAGTTGTTTTCTCTATGCACTGTCTCAAAACACGTTCAGTAAATCTCTTCAACTTAAAATGCTTTGAACTAATGTTACTTTTGCAGGAAATCAAAAAGGAGCTGAATTCCTCATGGGTAGAAGAGAGTCAGGACAAAGGGATCCTGAGAATGTAAGCTTGCTGGAAATTTGCAGAAATCTTGAAGAAGCCATGAAACTTGGGCCGGGGGCAGGGGGTGGCAAGTTTGCTCAGCTCTTGAATGGCAGGGAGGCCCTCAACTAGCATCTCACTTACAAAAAGTAAGCTCGGAGTACAGGTCATTTAGCCTACTGTGCAAAAAAGGAGATATGTTACCATACTGATCAAAACTTGCACAGGGGTGAGGTACCATAGTGAGTGTAGACTTGAATTAGAGTGCTCATTCTTCTACATGCAGACCATCTGTTAAAATTCACGACTTGCTTACTGACAATTTTGTCTTCCTAGAGTAGCCCACAGGGCAGCATTGAGGCATCACAGTAGACACGAGATGTAATGGCTCTGATTTTCATGAAGGTCAGTATCACCTGATGGCTAAGGATGCCTGGGAATAAATGCAGCCCTTATTAGCTGTGTGTATTTAGGTAAGTTACTTAATGATCTATGATTCCTTTTCCTCATACATCAAACAAGGATAATATTGTGACGATTAAATGAAATAATTCATTATAGCACTTGATATGAGTACGAAAGCTAGTAATTGATCAATAAATGTAAGCAGTTACTTTTACCCATGCTACAACTACTTCTGTTATTATTACAAGCCAATGAATTGAACATTATCACAGATGGACCCTGATTGTTGGGAAGGTGATGAGATATCCTAGCAGAAGAAGATGAGCTAACTAGGATCTTCGACCTTGTAATGATTATGCTAAATTCATTCTATCCTTAGAGGAACTGAAATGATGGTTCAGGGAAAGATGGAAGGCAGAAAGTATCTGGAATGCAGTCTGAATTTGAAAGTTCAGGAATAATTATCATGCTAGTTAAAGGACATAGTACTTGTTAATCTATTAAAGTCAATTTTGTGAGACGTTTCCAGACATGTGGCCTCCTTTACCCTCAACTCTTTACTTTTAAAAGCCTGGATAAAGCTAGGGGGGAAAATCGTATCATATTTTAGAGTAATATAAAGCCACTAGAATATGAGCTCTTTGATAGCAAGCATTTCACCTCCTTGCTTACCACATTTACCATATATAGATGCTCAATAAATGATTTTTTGAATGAATGAGAACTTAGAACAATTTCAGTCTAAATATATCAAACAAATCTTTATGAAAAACAATGGAGCTAAATGTAAGGTTTTGACATTTAATTTTATGGTAATAACTTGAGAGAGAAAAAACAATCGCGCTGCAACAGCATATGTTTAAAAAAAAAGTTTTGTATTTGACAATAAACACAATTTTAGTCCATGTCACAATATAGTCATTAAAAAGCTATGCTGATCCTGGGATCTATTAATATCAGGCAGAAATAGAAGAAAGAAAACTGAGCTACTCTATTCACTGCTAGCTCCAGTCTTTGTGCAAACTGCCCTCAGTTCTCAGGACCATATTTGATCAGGGAAAGACACACATCAATTTACCATTAATCCAGCAGTAAAGGATAAGTAGAACAGGTCAGGTAAGATACAGTTTAGAGAACTATAGACTATATCCTGGAGAAGACTATAAAATGACCTGTTAGTTCTAGGTAAACATTCAAAGAGCTAGACAACTGTATAGCCCCAGACTTATAGAAACAGGATCAATGGATATTATAGGAAAGCAGATTTTGAGTCAATAAAAGAACAAATGTTTCTATTATCAAGGTAGTAGTTCAAATTGTAATGAGAGACTGAGTTCTTACCACTGAAGTTTTCAATACTTGCATCATTCATGTATTCATTCATTTGACAAGTAATTATTTAGTGCCTCCTGCATCCTTTATATGACATTTTCCTGTTTAATTCTCATCATTCATCCTCTCTATCAATAAACTCTGGGCTCAGAGGCCTTTCATTGGTCACCTGAAAGGTCTATTCTCATTCTTGTTCAGTTTTCTTGCCTAGAACACTCCTTACTTTTCCTAATTCCTATTCATCTTTTAGGTCTAAGCTTAAATATTATTTCCTTAGAGACTTTCCCTGATTCAAAACCTAATAAACTCTCTTTCCCCCTCTCCCTCCTTTTTCTTCCCCTCACCTCCCACACCCCATCACCACTACCAGCTTTTCTATAGTATAATTTACAAACCACAAAATTCCCCCATTATTAGTGTGCCAATGAGTTTTAGTAAATTAATATAGCAGTTTACAAACAACACTCCAATTTAAAACATTTTCATTACCCCCAAAATGTTCTAGCATGTCCCTCAGTAGGCAATCACCCAAGACCAGGCAAACATTGATCTGCTTTCTGTCTCTATAGTTTTATCTTATCTAGAAATTTTATATATATTGAAACATTTCATATGTATTCCTTTACTTAAGATTTTTTGAGGTTCATAAATGTTACATGCATCAATAATTTGTCCCTTTTAATTGCCAAATAATATTCCATTGTAAGAGTGTGTCTCGTTTTGTTTATTCATTGATTGGATATAGACACATGGTTTGTTTTCATTTTGGAGCTATAATGAGCCATTCTACTATCAACATTCTCACAGAAGTCTTTTTACTGATACTTGTTTTCATTTCTACTAAGTAAATACCTAAAAGTATAAATGGCAAACATATGTCTAACATTTTTAAGACACGAGAAAACAGCTTTCCAGAGTAGCTCTGTTATATACATTCCCATGAACAATGTATCAGGGTTCTAGTTTTTCCATATTCTTGACAACACTTAGTATTCTCTTTCTAATTTTAACCATTCTAGAGGGTGTATGGGTATCTCATTGTGGGTTTAATTTATAATTCTGTAATGACTAACAATGTTAAACATATTTTCATGTGCTTATTTGCTATCCATATGTTGAAATGACTACTCAAAACTTGGGCCCACATTTTGCGTGGGTTGTTTGTCTTCTTGCTAAGTTGTAAGAATTTTTCATATATTCTGGTTACAAGTCCTTTATCAAGATCTGTAATTCCCTTATATTTTCTTAAGTTTTCTGGCTTGTCTTTTCTATTTTTACCAATGTCTTTTTAGGAGCAAAACTTTAACTTTTAATTAATATAAAATCCAATTTATCATTTTTTTCTTTAGGAATCATGCTTTTGATGCTATTAAATCTAAAATCTCTTTGTATAACTCAAGATTATAAAGACTTTCTCTTGTGTTTTGTACTTTTAGGGGTTACATTTAAAGATCTATTATGAGTTAATTTTGTTGTTGGTAAGGTAAAAATCTAAATTCTCTTTTTACCTTTGTTTCTTTTTTTTTTATTTCTCTGTATATGATATCCAATTGTTTCAGCACCATTTGTTGAAAAGACTATCATTTCCCCCATAGAGATACCTTGCACTTTTGCCAAAATTAATTAATCATAATAATGATGAGTATGTCAAAAACACAGGCACCTATATATTCCTTATTGTAAATAACAATTACTGATAAATGCAACTCATTTCCAAGCATCAAATACATATGCATTACATTTGTTCCCTAAGGAAATACTTAGTGTGTATTTACAGTGCAGGTAATCCTGACAATACAAAGACAAATTAGACATAGAATCTGCTACCAAAAAGTTTACCATCTAGATTAGGAAGTGACAAGGGTTGCAAGAGGGTAAACATAAAGTGGGTATTGAGGCAGGAAGAAGTTACCTCTGAGGATATCTGCATATACATCATAGAGACAGCGGTGGTAGAGGCAGAACTTGACGAATGGAACCTGATTCCATGGAAATAGATGGAAATCCATCCAAAGATGAGGATAAAGCCTGGACACGAGCAAAGAGACAAGAAAGGAGAGAAAGAAGGGTAGTTGAACATTATGTAGGAAATACCCAAAAGAGACAAGAATGACAATATAGAAAAATAAATTTGAAAAGGTTAGTGCCAGACTAAAGAATTGGATTTTTATTTTCTAAGCAGTAGGAGTTACTTAAGGTATATGAGCAGAAGAATGTCATGATTGATACTCAGAGCTATGCCAGTACCAGTAAAATGAAACTGTTAAAAAACATTTACCATCATTTCTAAAATTATTTAATTTCACTTAGGAGATGCTATAATTCAGTTCCTGCTCTAAAAGTTTCTGTGCTTATTCTTATCCTGATACCAATTAAATTAGAATAAATAAATTCTTTAGATTTGGGCATTCTTTTTTCTTAAAGCTCAGGCATCTGTTAATTTGATATATATTTTTAAGGACCTTCTATGTGCTGGGTTATGGATGTATATCAGTTTAAGAGGAGAGGAAGCCCATTTTCACCCTTAATGAATTTTACACACACACATACATATTACACATGTGAATTTACATACATTAGCTAAATTAATGAAGAATAACATCTTATATTTAAATATACCTTAATACTTTGAAAATTTATTTCACATGTACATTAACTTATCTTCAAGAAAGCCATTTTAGGACAGTACTTACAAAACTCACTTTACACATGAGAATATTAAAAAACAGAATTAACTCATTCAAGATCATAAGGCTGGAACAGTAGAAAGTCAGTACTCTAACCCAGTTCTCCTGATTCTAAACCCAATAATCCTGCCATAGTGTTTAAATTATAGATTTTTTTCTAAATTAACATGGAGAAATTTCAGTGTCTGGCCTGATCTATGATACGATGCACAACATTGAAAAAAATCTTCTGTTCATTTAGTACAGTACTTAGCTATTTTATTCTCCCTCCCCAGACACCCCAGGCTAAACTTTCCCCTTTCTCCTCCATACACACTATGGATAGATGCTTAATAAATGCCACTCAGGCCTCATTCTGACTGCTTTCTGACTGTATTTGGAAATTGAATGGTTGTTGGAGCTGGGAACAGGCACCTGTGCTACCTGGTGACTAAAAAGCAGACTTTCCAGAACTAAGAAAAAACAATGGTAGTGTGCCATCTAGAGGCAATGAGCACATTTTTAATAGTTTGATATATTTGAACAGAACTATTCCCTAGACTCAAGACCCACAAACATGAAAAATCTTCCCCTGCAATTCCAACTTCTTGCAATTTAAAGTGGGGATTTTTTTTCTTCTGAGAGAGATAAAAAAGCCAATCTTTGGATAGTTGTCAGGAAGTGAACCTATTCTAATACATGGCAAGCACAGAAACAAAGTTGTTGCAGGCTAAAGGACAAATTTCATGATGTGTTTTGTGGGTTTTTTTGCATCAAGCAAAATTCAGTAAAAATAAAAACATGCAGAATCAGACATTCATGTGGAATTGAGTTTGCAGATGTAGTTGATCTCGCTTAAGCTGAGCAAGTGTGGAGAGGAAGTGCAGCCTGGAGAAGAACCACTGTGATGGTCAAGCATTATTTTATATTTTCATTTAAAATGGGAACGAGAATTTTTTTTCCCTAAGACATCTCTGAATAAGCACTTTCCAAATGGTTTTAAGATATAATTTTATAAGACGGAATGCTTCTAAAATATTATTTTTTGTTTCAGATTTCCCAAATAATAATAATAATATTAATAAACACCCATTTTTCACTATATTTGTTCCTGGGTTTTGCTTGAAACCGTTTCAATTATTCAAATCAAATAAAGGAAATAGCCTGACTTGGAAAGATAGGATAAAATTTAATTCGAGGTGTGATAGTTTAACAAATAAGCAAAGTTTATGTTTTTCCATGTCTACTACTTCTCACTACTAACACCACCCTAGACCAGAATACACAACATGTGTCTATGTTTCACACAAACTTGACAATTATACAGTGACAAAACACATCTAGCGTGTCACCATTCTCAAAGAAATTCTAAGGGTAGTGTTTTTTGCTAAAAATTGTCACTCTGGGCAATTAATTTAAATATACAACATAAAAGCTATAAAGCTTTTAGGAAAAAATAAAAAAACTAAGAGAAAATCTTTAGAACCTAGGGCTAAGCAAAGAGTTCTGAAATTTGGCACAAAAATACAGTCCGTGAAAGGACACACTGATGAACTGGACATCAAAATTAAAAACTTTTGTTCTGTGGATAAAAATACAAAAGACAAGCTACAAACTAGGAAATATGTTTGCAAATATCTATCACTAATCTGTAGAATATGTAAGGAGTTCTCAAAACTCAACAATTAAAGAATCTAATTAATCTAATTAGAAAATAAATAATAGACCTTTACCCTAAGAGGATTTATAGATAATAAACACATGAAAAATATCAAACATTATTAGAGTTTAGGGAAATTAAAAGTAAAACCAAAATGGGGTAACACTACACACACATCAGAAGGCTGAAATAAAAAACGACAATATACACTTGTAAAGATGTGGAAAAACGGTCTCTCACACTTTTCTGGTGGGAATGTCAAATGGTACAGCCACTCTGGATAACATTTTGGCAGTTTCTTAAGAAAATAAACATTCAATGAGCATAAAAGCCAGCAACTGCAACCTTGGGCATTTATGGCAGAAAAATGAAAATTTCTCATGCAAAAACATATTCTCATAGTTTTGTGATAGCTAAAACTGGAAACTACCCAAATGTCTGTCAATGGGTGAATAATTACACAAATCATGGTACATCCCTACCATATTGCTGAACACTACTCAGCAATAAAAAAGCATGGACTATTGACACAAGCAACTGCGATAGATCTCAGGGAATTACCCGAGTGAAAAAACCCAATCCCAGAGGTTACACACTATCTGATTCCATTTATACAACAGACTTGAAATGACAAAGTTATTGAGAAAAGATTACTGGTCATCACGAATTAGGGAGGGAGCTGAAGGAGTAGAGGTTGGTGAGGAGGAAGATCGTTATGGAAATCAAAGGACAACACAAGAAATTGTTATAGAGATGGGACTATTCCTCATTTTAACTATGGTACTAGTTATATGGATCTACAAGTGATAAAACTTCATAGAACCAAAAGACACACACGCACCAATGAATACATGTAAAACTGATGAAATCTGAATCAATTCCGAGGATTGTACCAATGTCAATTTTCTAGTTGTGCTATTATACTCTAGTTATGCAACACTGCTACCATTGGAGGAAACTGGATGAGGCATACGTGAGATCTCCGTGCATTATTTCTTATATTTGAATCTATAGTTATCTCAAAATTAAAAAGATTAACTATAAAATACTGAATCAATAAAGTAACTAATAAACATTTTTTAAAAGATTTTATTTATTTGAGAGAGAGATGGAGTGAGAGAGAGAGAGAGAACTCAAGCAGGGTGAGGGGCAGAGGGAGAAACAGACTCCCCACAGAGCAGGGAGCCCGATGTGGGGCCCAATCCTGGGACTCCAGGATCATGACCTGAGCTGAAGACAGATGTTTAACTGACTGAGCCACCCAGGTATCCCACTAATGAACGTTATTTAATAAAAGAACAAAATATTTAAAATATGAAATTAACTCTTTTTTTCAGATTTAAGTTCTAGTTAGTTAACATACAGTGCAGTATTGGTTTCAGGAGTAGAATTCAGAGGTTCATCACTGACATACAACACCCAGTGCTCATCATAATACATGCCCTCCTTAATGCCCATCACCCATCACACCCCCCCATCTCCCTCCATCAACCCTCAGTTTGTTCTCTATCCTTAAGAGTCTCTTATGGTTTATTTCCCTCTCTCTCTTCACCGCCCCCCATGTGTTCATCTGTTTTGTTTCTTAATTTCCACATATGAATGAAATCATATGGTATTTGTCTTTCTCTGACTCACTTCAAATATGAAGCTAACTTGTAATTTTCTTATGAAATGTGAAGGAGTTGAGTGGAAAAAAATGTAGCAAGATGATATATAACCTACAGTAAGTATACATGTACGTGTATCTCCAGTATCATTGTTTATTAAACCTTTAAAAGATTTACTCATGGAAATTCTAATGGACTAATTTCCTCTACTTTTTCTGTTGTTTGAAAGATTACTAAAATGGGCAAAATATTAATAACCCACATAGTAGAGAGGAAGAGACCTTGTATGCAGCAAAGACTTAACTAGCAAGCCTAAGCTGAGGTAGCTAAATATACTTAGAAACGTCTGTTTGCAAGGTCAGTCCTTGGTTGGCATCCGGGAACTTGGATTTCTAGTGTTCCCACCATCCTGTAGCAGACCAGGGTGTATACTGTGTCTGAACACCTGCTTTTCTTCTGGGACTCTAGAATTTGGGAACATGCCAGGCAGAGGGTGCCTATGTGACCAGTCCCGCTAAAAATCCTGGGCACTGAGCCTCTAAGGGGCTTCCTCGGAAGACAACATTTCACATATGTTGTCACCACTCATTGCTCCGAATTAATCATATTCTGTGTGACTCTACTGAGAGGGACCCTTGGAAAGTTGTGTCTGGTTTCCTCTGGACTTTGCCTATGACTTTTCCTCTGCTGATTTTGCTTTGTAGCCTCTTGCTGTAATAAGTCTTATCATGAGTATGGTTATATGCTGAGTCCTATGAGTCCTTCTAGTGAATCACCGAGCCTACGGCGGTCGTGGGAAACTCTGACATTGGATAATTTTTAAAAACCCAGATAATCTGCCTAAGCTATAGTTGAGAGCTAAAGTTTGTTAATGAGTCAGATTTTCTAATGATTAAAATCTTTACATGTAGAGGGGCGCCAGGGTGGCACAGCGGTTGAGCCTCTGCCTTCAGCTCAGGGCCTGATCCCGGCGTTATGGGATCGAGCCCCACATCAGGCTCCTCTGCTATGAGCCTGCTTCTTCCTCTCCCACTCCCCCTGCTTGTGTTCCCTCTCTCACTGGCTGTCTCTATCTCTGTCAAATAAGTAAATAAAATCTTAAAAAAAAAAAAAATCTTTACATGTAGAAAAATAACCTGTTGGAAAACATATCAACATTCATGAGTTTCGTTTTTTGTTTTTTTTTAAGTGGCCATATTACAGATAAGCAGTTTGGGGAGAATGCCACAATAGGACAGATCCATAGAAAGAGAGGGGGTACACTCTGCCCTACGATCTATAGTTCTCAGTCCAATAGGGCTCTCTTCCAGTTTCCAATTTACTAATCTGAGATGACACCACTGGGAAAATCCACATCGACATTAAAAGTGTGTTTGTGTAAATCTTACCAAGGCTGGCTAGGGAGTAAATGAAAGCCTCTGTATGAATCTCAAAATAGCTGTGCCAACTTTTAACTTCACACACAGGGATGCTGCTTTATTACTTAAGCACTTGGATAAACACAATCTCTCATACATATCAAACATTTCTTTCAAGCACCTTCCTTTGACCATCTCTCTTCTTATCTCCAGGTAGCATGAACTTCACAGTCAGAAACATTTTGTAAAAAAGGAAGAGCAAAATACATTTCAAAATATATGGAACTGCAGAAACAAATGATTTTTTTTTCCTTACGGTTAGTCAATTAAGATAAATGTGGGGTAAAAAGGAGAAAATACACAAATCCCTGTGATCTGATACACAAGAGTGATGTGAAGAAAACTTGACGCATACATTTACCTCATGTCTATCCCAAATTTTCAGGAAAATGACATATATATTCAAGAATAAATCCAAAACTGTGTTGGAAAAACAAGGGAGGGTGTTATCACCAGATGAAAATAAGCAGTGGAGAAACATCGCAACAGAGGGAAAGAAAGGGGCTTATGGAGATGCTTTTTGATGATTTTGGAAAGCACTTGGGTGAGTGGTGCCCAAAATCCATGTGCATACTCTCCTCTACTCCTGGTGCCCCATGGTACGTAAGCTCAGAAGGCTGAATTCTCCAAGCCAGCTCTCACAGCAATGAAACAAGCATTTTGTTCTGTATTTAAATTTTATGTATTCCTCCACTAGTTCAAAACCTACAGAAAGAATCACTGTGGTTAGCGATCACATGGGACTCTCCTCTTTGTTTTGCACAGTGCCTGGCACCGTGTTACACTCACAAGAGACATTTAGTAAATAGGAAATGATAGAGAGAACTTGAATTCTTTTGTCAACACTTCAAAAATGGTCCCCATTTAAATTCCATGTGGTTCACTTCTCAATATACATAGGTGGCCAGGCTGTAGCTTATAAAAGATGTTTCTAAGTTATTTTAAGCACATTAATCATGTAAAAAAAGAAATTACTTTTTAAAATGAAGTAATTTTCTTAATCATGAAGTATGGTTAATATTAATGGTACAATTACCATTGTATTTTCCATATAATTCTAATGAAAATAGTTTTACATATGATAAAACCAAACAGCCACAAACTCTTAGCAAAGGGAAATGTATTCCTTCCCTTCCCGCTCCCTTTTTTTCTTTCTCTTTTTCGTCTTTTTGAGTAAGTCCTCCAACAAATATTTTAATATCTTCTATATGGCAGACCCTGTTCTAGGTATGGGAAAAATATCATGAAAAAAGACATAATATCTCTGCTTCAGGGGAGCTTACATTCTTGAGGAAGGTGTTTTAATTAGCATTAGGTTTGGCCTTGAGTGGCAAAAAAAAGAAAAATTTGAAGAAAAAGAAACTTGTAAAATGTGTTTGGAGTTCAGCATCAGTTATAGTGGCTCTGTCATTATCAAGCGGGGTTAGCAAGTATGGTGATTCACGTTCTGCCCTGCGCAATTCTAAAGAGTGGAGGGTGCGGGGGGTGCTGGGTGGCTCAGTTGGTTAAGCGGCTGCCTTCGGCTCAGGTCATGATCTCCAGGTCCTGGGATTGAGCCCCACGTGGGGCTCCCTGCTCAATGGGGAGTCTATTACCTCTGCCTCTCCCCTTGCTTGTGCTCTCTTTCTCTCTAATGAATAAATAAAAAATCTTCAATAAAAAAAAAGCATATCATTCAAATCCTAGATATTATAGATTTTTATTAACCATTTTGCACAAACTGAAGCAAACTGCTTAAATGAGGAACACCTGTTTTCTATTGCACACAAACGCCCCATCTAGGATAGTGAAGGCACTCAACACCCTCATCTTAATGCTTCCACTTGGCGATACTTAATCCAGCTCTACAATGCAGCCCACAGGAGAGAACAGGACACACGTCCTCCCTTTAAGGGCACTTTCTACAGGTTCCACGTTCTACTTGGGTTCATATATCATTATCAGAACCTAGAGACATTACCAAATCTATCTGCAAAAGAGAATAGAAATGTGCTTTGTTCTGGGTTGCCATGTGTCTAACTAAAGATAAGGATGTTTTCTGGTTCTTGTCAAAATGTGAACTAGAATAGCTGCTACGATCTCTCCAAAAATAAGCCATGAAGAAATTGTACATACTCGTATACTTATACAGGATAAACAGTCAAGTTTTTAAAATTGCATTTGATACTGTGCCCTGGGGAGATCTTTATTTCACTGTGTTGCCTATAGGATCTTGCATAGTAATATGCAAAATATAAGCACTTGAAAAATATCTGATGAAAGATTGACCAAATCCACTTCCTACCATACTATGCTAGAAAGAAAGGGAAAAATTATCCTGCCTGATAATTCTCTGTATGCTTGAAGATTGACATCAAGTCACCTCTCAAATTTATCTTCTGAACCCACTAATTGGCATTCCCTTATCTTTCCTTATTGATTCGGGGGCGGAAATCTTAATTGTCTTCTAAGCATTACTATAGACTCTTTCCACTTTTACTAAATAAACAAATTTGATAAACCTAAAATGCAATTACTTCATATCATAGATTACCAGTTTCTACCAACTATCTCCAAAGGACCAATATTCTGTAGGCATTTCTCAGCAATGAAGACCTCTGGATGGAGCTTGTGTTATCATAGTTCTAAGGCACATATATGTTTCATGAACGTTTTTGCTGAATTCTTCCTAGAATTTGTTTACTTTCATTTTTTAGTGTCTTAAAACAAGGTGTCCTTTTCTGACCAGAGGTTTTAGTGCTTTATCTGAGGTCCCTATAACAAGCTGGTAGGCAGTTTCAAACCCCCTGAGAAACCTACAGCTTACACATTTCTATTTCCATTCTTTTACTGCACTTGACTGTAGAATTCTGTCTTTCTGATAACTCTTCTCTCTGCACTTGGCTAATAGCTAATTTAGCAAAACCTAACTCTGTGAAGGGAATTAAGTGATCTGGAAAGCTACTTAGCCCCTTGAGTTTGCTGCAGTTCTCAACCATGAGAGGTACATTTTCACGAAGGGAGGGCGGAGGACTATTCTGCAGGGTGACAGAATAGAGCCCAGGATTCTTTAACATTTTTTTTGGTTAAGCAAATTTGAAAGAGAATTTTGGCGATAAAACACACCTTTTAATTTGAAAAGCCCTTTTAGCTTGCATTCTTGCAGTCATTATTTATTCATTCAGTCATTTTACGAATCTCAGTGGTACGGATCTCAGTGGTACGCCAGGCATTCCCCCAGGCTCTGGGGATATTGCGATAAACAGGAGGCCCTTGCCATCATGGATGTTAAATAAAATTTCCAATCATTCTTGGCCTACTTATTCTTTATAATATGAAATAGTACTTTAGTTTAAGATAGGGTGTATGTTGGTTGAGCTTGATTTCCTGCGAAATACAAATCTGTACAGTATCAAAGATGTTTTTTTCTTCCCTCTGGGTCACTCACGGTCTTAGCTAAAACAATGTATATAAAGCAAAAAATATGAAACTTCCAACAGAAGTATAGACAGGATCTTAATTTATCACTTACTTTTCCTACACTTGTAGGAAATGACACTGAAATAGAATGAATTCAGAAGCCATCACACGCATGTGCGTGCACGTGCGTGCACACACACACATTTCACACCTAACACAGTCATATCTTTAGAGCTTCCCGTTTTGTTAAACACATGTTAAAGGCATAGTTTGAATATAAATATATGGCTTAAATTAATTACTTATGTTCAATGGAAACACAATATCAGATTATGATATAATAGCTAGTAGATTGCTTAAGGGAATCATGTGAAATTTCAGAAGTATGTGTGTTGAAACATAGACAAGAAAAATAATGTTGAATCAGGAGAGCTTAGTTCGTTAAGCAAAATTATCCAAAAACCAATAAAAATAGAGCTAAGGATACGTATTAAACCATAAATACTTAAAACGTCACTTACAGCCTTTCTAATCCTATCCTCTACATTGAAAAGAAAACTTACCTGCTGTTATAAACTCTCATTTACAAAGTTGCCTTTTGAATTGTGGTTACTTTTCTCATTAACTGTAAGAAACACTTATTCACATATTTAAAGTGAATTTCTTTTAAAATTTCCCTACCAACAAGTTTACAGAAACACTTGACTTCACCAAATAAAGTCAAATTGCAAAGTGTCATAGTGTTCGACTCCAGAGCAGTCAAATAATATCAATTTAAGGTTATTGTTTTTAAATCTGCTTTCATTGCTTCCTGCTCACCTATTACATCAACAATTTATTCTAAATGGCTGCTTTCAAGAAATGGGTTTTCTTCTCATTTAGTCTTCATGAAAGCTATTTAATATACCAAGACCCTGGAAATTTAAAGACTTACAAAAAAATAACACTGTAACAAAGAAACGTGTTTGTAATAGACAATCTAAAGTCAGGCTGCTTGGGTTGAATCCCACCTCTATTTAAAAGCAAGTTTTTTGGCCTCACTGTGCTTCTGTTTCCTCATCTACAAAAACAGAAATAATAGAAGTGTATGGTGGTACTACAAGGATTGAATGAGGTAATATTGTGAAAGCACTTAAAATAGTGCCTCACGTAGGGGCACCTGAGTGGCTCAGTCAGTTAAGCACCAGACCCTTGATTTCGGCTCAGGTCATGATCTCTGGGTCATGAGATGGGCCCCACATCCGACTTCGTGCTTAGCATGGAGTCTGCTTGAGATTCTCTCTCATTCTCTGCCCCTCCCCCTGCTCACACACACACTCTCTCTCTTTTTCAAAACAAAATAAGAAAAAAAATAGTTCCTTGCATAAAAGTAAAGTGCTATATGTTTGTTAACAAAATAAATTGAATTAAATTAATAAATAAATTTAAACTGTGTAGTATTACCTTCATTTCCCTTACCTCCACTTTAAGTACACACAGAGGAGTGTTTTACAAAACAAACAACAAAAAACAAAACAAACAAACAAGCAAAAATCCCAAGTAGTTCACTCACAATCTCTATTAGTGAATATCAGTTAAATAGTAAGCAGTGTTTCTCAAAGTATGCACCACAGATTAATGGTGATCAATAAAATTCTACAAGTAAGTAGTACACAGACTATCGGTTGGCTCTGTGTAGAAGTGTTATTGGAATTTTTTTGTTATGATATTTTATTGACAAATTTTACTGACATTCATTTAACAGATTTAAAATGAAAGAATCATTGCATATCCTAATATGTTCTTAAACTCTGTTTTAGTTGTACATCTCTTACTGTGGTCAGTTTATTTTTCTCAGCCAAGACTGAGTCTCCATAATTGTGTTTGTCTTGATTAATACATTGTTATATTATTTGCATCGTATTAAATGTGTTTTCCAATGGGCATTTTCTGTTATTATTGGGTGGCGATATATATTTTGCCTGCAAAAAATATGTCAGTGTCTCAAAGCACTTCTTTGAAGCATAGAAAGAGTTACGCAAGTAACCATGTACATATTGGAGTACAGAATACTGACATAAATATAAATGTAAACAACATTCCAGTGAAAATATACAAAGGGAATCTCACTGGATAAGGGCAAATGAATCTATGTGATGATGTCTCACCAGCAACAGGGAAAAGATGGGTCTTTCCAACCAAGACTAGTGCAGAGCAATACTTTCCCTTACAAAGTTGGTTATTTGGTGGCTCATGACAGAAGAGTGTCTCTAATTATGAAGACAACATTCAAAGTTGAACATCTTAGACAAAAACAGGCAGGAATCATACAGTTGCTGAGAGACTATAAAAGCAGCTACAAAGTTAATGGCGAAGATTAAAGTCAGAAGGAAAACTAAGCAAGTTATTGGCAAACTTCCTTCCCAGAGTGACAGTACTGAATGGCAAGATGATGTGATGACAAGAATGTATAATTTGAAAAAGCAAGTATAATTCCCTGTGCATGTCAGAAGAGATTCCACTTTAGAGTTGGATAAAGCCACCAATGGGCAGAGTTTGAATCATCTCTTTACATGTACATTACGAATTTACATGAAAAATTGCTAGCTTTTTTTTCTGTTGCTGAAAAACTCATGATACAGTAGAAAAGATATTTTTTGCTTTAATTAACGATTTCTTTGTGTACCAAAATGTACCCTAGAAGAAGCAAAAAATATATTGTGATTGGTACTAACACAGGAGCAGCTCTGATTGCAGCAATAAAGAGTGTAGCTACTCAAATTAAAATTTTTTCCTTAATGCCAATTACCATACTCCATTAATCATAGAGAACAGTTGGCATTGAATCCTAATCTTGATTCAACATTGAAGGAAATTGTGAAAAATGTGAATGTAATTATATTGTGCCCCTGAGCATAAGTATTTTGAGGCTGTCCAATAAAAAAATAAAAACTAGGCAGTGATATGAGATCCTGCTTTTCCTGCTAAAGTATGCTGGCCATTAGAAGAAAAGGTGTGCATCCAGGTTGGAGAATGAGGAATAAAACAGTTCTTCACCGTCCTGTTAATGCCAGGATACATATATCAGTGATGAATTCCCTTGAATAGCCTAAAAGTTGTCACTCCAGAGTAGGAAAAAATTCATAATTTTGAGCCTTGAATATGCTAAAAAGACTGCACCATTAAGAAAAATAATTACGCATTAGAGAAAGTAACCAATGGCATTTTACTAGACATCTTTTTAAATAACTTCAAAATGTCTCACAGAACATGAAGAAATACTTTCCAGAGCCAAATCCATTAAAGTATGGGTTATGAAGCACTTTAGTGTTACCTTCTATGTTAAAAAACATTCAGAGCTCCAGGCATGAGGCGATACACTCATTGTCTTGTCATAGAGCATAGAACTGCAAGTGTCCATCCAGGGTATCTAAAAAATTTGACTCCATCAATTTCTAACACAAATAAGTTTTTCTAATTTTGTAGCAATAACTATATGTGGTAGATTGACTTACTAACCACACTACTTCACCCCTATCTGCATCCAACCCCCCTGTCATGGCCTCCTTGTTGGGGGAGAAGAATGGATAATACATTCTTTGCTCTTCACTTTGGGCTTAACCATGGCACTTGTTTGGGTCAATGAGATATCAGCAAACATGAAACAAGTGGGAGCGTGATATGCAATTATCCAAGTTGGGCATTCTTTTCTGCATCTCTGCCATTGGCACAAGGAGAACACACCACATTAACATGCTGTTCCAGGGACAATGAGGGACACATGAAGCTGAGTCAACCCTGCTGACCCAAGAAGAAAAAAATACCTGAAGCAGATCCAGATGCATGAACTGGTGAGCAAAAGGAAGACTCACTTTGGTATACATGCAGGTTTTCTGATTGCTATGCGCTATTGTTGTAGAAATAGTTCACTAATAAAAATGTGCAAATGGAACATCTTTCAACCCAGGCTATATCTCATCAACCAGAAGTGAATATTTTGGTTGAAAGATTAAAAACAGTATAACTCCTCTGATTAAAAAAATAATTATTATCAACAATATTTTTAATTTGGCCTTATCTTATTGTTTCCTAATTGTGATAAAATTTTTCAGTTCACCTTGTGTTTCACATATGTGCAGAAAGTCTATTAAGTAGTACATAATTGCTCAAAGAATGTAAAACACTGAATTAAAAAGTTATTACCTTTAAAAAGTATAAAAGTCAAGTACTTTAAACTGCTAAGTTAGCATATTTTTCTTTCCATATATACACAGAGTATTACCTTAAATTGTTAGGTGAAATAAAATTCCAAGTTTTGTCCTGTGCATTATCCTTGTTTAATGTAGTGTATTAATTTTATTTGTATATAAATACCTATTTTTACATAAAACATATCCTGAAACAATTCAGAATTACTCCTTGGAAATCATACAAGCAATCAGATTCCATTCCTGTAACAGCCACTAGGGCAATGCTTTTCTTGTTTTTCTAGTATCTGCTCTCTAGAGCTAAGTATATAATTGAATTTATTCTCTCCACCACATGAGCCAAATTGGCTTTGATGGTTCAGATATTTTATTGAAGGCACTTGATGTGACCATATGGGATATCAAAAATAACTAGAGTAACAGTAGACATTTCAGACACTTTATATTTGCTCTATTTTCACATTATTCCTGATGTATTTAGAATCATGGCTCATTTTCAGGAAGCTTAATTGTCTTATAGAATAAGAATTGGAGCTTAAAATCTTCAAAATCTTTATTGTATAAAAATCCCAAAATATATTTTATAGCTAAGATGAATGGTATAAAGTCTAACACGTGTTCTAGAAAAAATATCATTCTAAGTCTGACATATCTTTCATTAAAAGTTGATAATTCATCTTCAGAATTCATCCAACTATAGCCATGACCCTGACTTAAACCTAATAGATTCATTGCTACTGTTCTCGAAGGCCATGGTGGTGGTGATTTTTTTTTTTTTAAAGATTTTATTTATTTATTCGACAGAGATGGAGACAGCCAGCGAGAGAGGGAACACAAGCAGGGGGAGTGGGAGAGGAAGAAGCAGGCTCATAGTGGAAGAGCCTGACGTGGGGCTCGATCCCATAACGCTGGGATCACGCCCTGAGCCGAAGGCAGACGCTTAACCACTGTGTCACCCAGGCGCCCCTGGTGGTCATGTTTTTAATCCATACAAGAGAGCAAAAAGCTCAGGAAAATTTAAATTTTTAAAATTTTTGTACCATACACATATTAGCAAGTTCAGAAGATATTTAAGATCGATTCATGATTCTTTGTTCATCTAATATGTATAATATAAAAAATGTGTCTTACATATAGATATCACATATATATGTATTCCATGTGTCTTACATATGTATATGTAAATGTGTCTTATATATATTCTATATATATACATTTCATATAGATCTATATATATTCCATATATATTCCTACGAAGTATATGACATATCATATATATATGTGGTATAAGACTGGTAGGTAAATAGGTACATTCATCAAGAGATTTTTTTGAATCCTATACACAAGGCATTTTCCCAAGCACTTTACATTCCCCAAAATTTATGAGCTAGTTTGTTTATTATCCCCACCATTACAGAGAAAAGGAAACTGATACCCTGATAGGCAAATTCACCCACACTCAGATATCTCATGGATAAATATTCAGACAGTCTGACTTAAGAAACTATGCTCTTTTTATATTAAAAATAAGAACACAAATATTGATAATAACTATGTGATGTGTTAGGCATAGTTCTGAGTGTATTAATATGCTTTAGTCTTCAGAATGAATACAATTATTAACCTGTTTTATAGATGAGAAAACCAAGGTAGAGAGCTTAAATAACATACCCAAACTCACACAGTTAGAAAGATGATGTTTGGATATTAATTTGTGCTTTTGTGGTTTTCCTTCCTGTGTTTTCTCCTATATTTTTGCCTTTCCCTTTTTCCTCGAGAAAGCAGTCTGTCCTTAATATCGGCTTATATTACAGGTGGAAAAGTAGAACGACCCTAATGAGACATGGGGACTTTTTAGTTTTGTTATGTTTCGTTTTGTTTTGTTTGTTTTGCTTTTATAAGTTAACCCCAATAAGAAGGTTATGCTATGTGGTTCCTGAGGTACTAAGGAGAACGACAAGAAAAGATGAAGGCAAGGGAGCTTTCACAATTGGGAAAATGATAGAGGACTATGGGCTCCCTGAGAGGAGAAAAGCATCATTCCATTCCCACTCAGGATCCTCAGGTAGTCACAGATACTCAGAGGGAAAAGAAACAGCTGTGTGACCCGCTAAAGGACCACAGCGAAGGCTGGACCGAGGTCCCAGGACAATCAGCTCTGACAAATGTACCCACTCATTCCCCAACATGTCAGAGCCTCTCCCTTTCATGGACTAGCTTGGACAATCAGTAGTGACAACTAGGAACTAAAGCATAGAGAGAGAGCATTCCCCCATAGTACTACTCTAAGCACAAACTCTAGTAACATGTCACGTGATTAGGGTGGGGAGAAAGAAAGACCCACTGATAATTGAGCTTGCATTTCTTGCCCTTTGCAGTTGGATTGACTTTAGCTTTAGAGAAAGTACGTACTGTAATATGATTGGCACCACTGGGCTTCTGGAGGGCGAGAATGCATCCCTGCAGCACATAAACTATATCCACTGAGAAACTGTCCTAAGTGTTCCATCACATGGGTCCAAGCAAAAGTGTCTTTTCTTACCTAGACTCGTTAACACACATTCTTATTTCTGTATACATTTCAAAAAATTTGTATAAATCCACTTTCTATTTCAGGAGTACAATGGTTTCTTAACTTTCCAAAATGTTCATGTTTATTCTCCCTAATCAGTCTTTTCAGGAAATCATTTTGTCAAAATACAAATTCCTGCTTTTGAAGCAAAGACTCATGAACAGTTGTACAGGAATTCTGGATGTTAGCCTGAATGCGTAATAGCATAATAGACTAGAGTGTTTCTTTTAACAGACTACAGAAATGATAAAAATGTTGAAATTCCAGCTGTGTCATCTATAGGAATAAGCTCCTACAAAAACTGAAAAAGCACTCTTTTGTTAAGTCTGCCCCTTGACATACTCGAAATTGGTCTATCTATAATTATCTTCTCCTTTCTCCTAAGCAAAACGGTATCAAAATGCCAAAACAGAAAGGAAAAAAAATCTGATACTCTCGCTTCTTGGTAGAGTTCTTTAAAATTATGTACAGTCTTTAAAATGATGGACAGATTACGCACTCCACCAGAGCATAATATATGATAGGGATAAATGCTTCTTTGTTTGCTTGTTGAAGAGTTTTCTCCATGACAAGGCACAGCTGTCAAGGCTTCAGCAGAACTCTGTGTTTTTTTGGCAGGAAAAACAATTACAATCTGAGGTTTGCTGACTCCTTTCCAAATATAGCTCCCTCTTCCACAAAGGTATCTGACAGACTGTAGGAACTCTAACCAAACTGAAAACCAAGAAGGCACCTCTCATTTTTAGAAAAGGTATGTCAAGTCATCAAATTCCGCAGGAGGAAGCTTGCAATCTCACTTAAATGCTTTGACACTCACAATAAGGGGTTTTTAAAGGCCTAAAAGACACATTGGTTTCTATTATACTCGTAGATCCACAAACAAATGTTTTATGATTTTTTGCTAAGCAAAGATATACATTTCTAAGCCAAGATGAAAAATCTCAATTAAGGAATGAATTTTGAAATACGTGTGGTACATTGGTTGTCACAGATCCATCAAAGACTAAAAGTTATTCTGTGGTGTATGGCAAGCCTCCCCAGATGTATTTATTTTGATAGTTTCTATTATGCAATGATGTCCTTATGTGTCAGATTTATTTTCAAGATGAAGGTTTAATTATCATTTAGGTGATGGTTCAGAATCACGAATGTGTGACAGGGAGGTAGTTCAGTGTTCTTAGGTTTAGGGGTTTGGTTTTCGGGGTTTTTTTCTGCATCCCTGCAGTAACATATTGCAGTGACTTAGGCACTAAAAGTTAGGAAGAAGTGACTTGTTGCAGCAATTAAGGAAGATGAGATGAAGTCCGGCTCATCAGCAACCAACCACAGCAAGGTCACAATGAGAAAGACGGGATTCTGGATGTTGCATATGTTGTTTGCGTGATTGATTTTGGTTTAGTTTTGGTTTTAAGCTTCTTCGGTGGGGGTAAGATGAGATAAAATAGAGGTTTGTAAATCCTACTACAGATCCCTTCTCTATTCTAAGCAAGCAGTTGAAGGTATTGCCCACTCAGAAATTTGAATAGTCGGAGCTGCTTCACCACCCTGTTGAAACGGGGAGCCAACTGTATTTCTACGGGCCCCATCCTGAGAGTTTTTCCTTCTGTTTCAAAGCAAACCAATGAGAAGGTGGAACATGAAAAGGCTGGCCTTTGGTAGTTCAGGAGTTCCCAACATTTGGAAAATGAATATATCTCCCCATTTTTAACTGACTTCTTGTTTCCTGACTCTCAAATTGGATTTGAGTTGGCTTGTAAGAAAATATAAATTTATTATAAGGCTGTTAAAAAGTATATATATAAAACCCCAAGCCATTAAATATAGGTAGAAATAAACATGGTAACTATGAAATCTAATGTGATGACAATGCCCTAGCATTGCATTTAGCTCTGAACTTTCCCTTAAGACAAAACAAAAATGGTAATGCAGTCATTTCTGTGTTCTATTTGTTATTTGATTGACAAAAGCATTGTAGTCCTTTAATAAAGAGAAATGGTTCTTTACTTGAATTCCTAAAATTGATTTCATGAAGTGTCTGTCTTTTAAGATTCCAGGAATGGCATCATATATTAGCGACCTTATCATGGAATTAATAGGCTATTGACTCACAAAAAGGTTTAATGATCTCTTTACCATTTGAATATATCAGATATTTGCATGCAAAGACAAAGAGAGACATCAAAAGTACATTTATTATCTTCCTATAATATTATAGATATGTGTATTCACCTACTCCACGGGATGGGATATACCTATTCCAGAAGCAAAGTGAAAGCTATGCCTGAGACTACCACGTTTCTGCCAACCTTTTCTTTCATAAAGAACCAGCAGTCTTGAGCCACTTTACTGCCCACCAGGTAAAATAAAATCTTTCATAGTGCGGATTAAACAGTGATCTCAGAAGTAATGAAACATTGAACTGTTCCAGTATATTATGAGACCAAAATCTGGTCTCATTTGGTCTATATTGTCTGTTCCAGTATATTATGAGACCAAAATTATCATAGATAATTATGGATACTTCACCTTACAAAAGCGGTAGAATGGGGAGACATGAAAATGAAACAAAAGTTGTTTACCAAATGAAAACTTCTCAGCTACTAAAGAGAATGAAACAAAAATGGGTAAAAGAAAAAACTCCAGGGGCGCTTGGGTGGCTCAGTCATTTAAGTGTCTGCCTTCAGCTCAGGTCATGATCCCAGAGTCCTGGGATCAAGTCCCGCAACAGGCTCCCTGCTCAGCCGGAGCCTGCTTCTCCCTCTGCCTGCCTCTCCCCCTGCTTGTGCTCTCTCTCTCCTCTCACTCTGTCAAATAAATAAATAAAATCTTTAAAAAAGACAAAAAAAGAAAGAAAATGCTCCACATGGTTTAAGATTTAGACTCCTCATTAATCTCTTGTTGACTCTTGTGAAAGGGGGCCTCAGTACCCTTAAGTATGTCTCCAACGGACAGCCCTGGCATCTTTTGCTTATATCTTATGAAGGGAAAGATGAAAAAGTGTAAGTATCCTACCTCCTTACTTACTGGCCCTAAAATTCTGAACAAGTTATTTAACCTCTCAGTTTCCTCATCCATACAATGAGAGTGATAACTAGTCCCCCAAAATTGCCATAAATATTAGATAAAGAAATCACAGAGCACGTATAGGTGCTCCACATATTTCCAGTTTCTTGCCCTTTAATTCCCTATGTGGTTATAAAAAAAAGCCTGGAATATTCACTTTGAAGACGAGTATTCTAAACTATCATTCATGGCAGATCATAAATCATTCTGTGGCATTCTTGCTGAATACAAAAACTTTTAAATACTTCCCTGTTCTCATTTGAAAAATCCAGTGGCTAAAGGAAGAAGTATTTAACAGATGAAACCAGATAACTGATGAACAGTTTGAAAAAACAAAATAAATGAGTGCTTCTCCCTCTGCCTGCCTCTCCCCCTGCTTGTGCACAAGCAGATATCACACACCAAAATAATATATTTTAGGTGAACCACCCATAAAGAAAATATCTATTAATGAAAAAACTCCTAAAAATTAGTGAAATGGAAGAAATTTCAATTGATAGATTTGACTATATAAAATTGCCAACTTTTCTAGGTGAAAAAATTTTACAAAAGTCATTAAAATTAAATAAATTAAGAAAGATAAGCATATATTGCTGCTTAATATCTATCCTTAATATAAAAGCACTCACCTGTCAATAATAACAAAATTAAAACCCATATAAAACAATATGAAAGACATAAACGGATGACAAAGATTATGGTACATTCCGGCATCATTTTCCCCTCTTATTTCTCCCAGTATTATCTCCCCTACCTCTTTATGGTTTTGGGCTTTAGGGGGAGCTGACTCTATTCCCAAATTCAAGATGGATTCTCATTAGTCTGAGCAAAGCGAAAGCTGGTCCTGGCTCTTGGTGCCTGCTTTTGTTCCAGGAGTGGTCATGTGGCCATAATTGGTCCAATCTGGGGGAAAGGACTTCATGTATCATGGTTACGGGAGAAATTCTTTCAGTCTATCTTGCTGAATGTGAGCAAGAAAGCATCTAGCTCTGACAAAGAAGAAAGCCAGTCTCAAGATGAGACTGCACTAAAATGTCAGGACACAGAGAGAGAATTTGTGTTCTTATTGATATTAAGTAGATGACCAAGCTACTCTAGAGTTCATTCCACCTACTGACTTTCCTTTACATGAGACAACAAATATTTTGAGATCATTAGAAAATAAAAACATTATATGGGGCGCCTGGGTGGCTCAGTCGGTTAAGCATCTGCCTTTGGCTCAGGTCATGATCCCGGAGTCCTGGGATCGAGCCCTGCATCCGGCTCCCTGCTCATCGGGGAGCATGCTTCTCCTTCTGCCTGCCCCTCCCTCTGCTCATGCTCTCTCTCTCACTCTCCTGCTTGCTCTCTCTCTTTCTCTCTCAAATAAATAAATAAGATCTTTTAAAAAATTATACATTAAATAGATATTAGCCATGATTATATTTTCATGTTAATAATTTGGGGAAATGGTAAAAAATTTGCTAATAAGAGAATTTAAAGTTTTATATACTTCTATACTAAATCAACGTTGAAAACAAATTAGTGAACATTTAACTTGAGAAGCTAGAAAAATTAATCTAAAAACAAAGACAGTGTTGGAATGTTTCACAGCAAATTTTAATAGTGGTTAGCTCTCATGAGAAAGTGACAGGAATAACTATTAGCGCTGAAAATAAATTAGCTTTGTCTATAATGTTTAATATATTTTATTAAGATGTACTTGTGGGTTATTAGTATAATAAAAGTATAGTTTTAAAATAAGGCTATCGACTGAATGTTTATGTGTCCTCAAAATTCATATGATGAAACCTAACCACCAGTGTGATGATATTTGGAGGTAGGGTCTTTGGGAGGTGATTAGGTCATGAAGATGGAGCCCTCATGAATGGGATCAGTGATGTTACAAAAGAGTCCTCAAGAGAAGTCCCTCATCCCTTCTACCAAATAAGAAAACAGCACAAGACAGCCATCTATACACCAGGAAGCAGGCAGACACCAAATCTGTTGGCAACTTGATCTTGGATTTCCCAGGCTCTAGTACTATAAGGAATAAATTTCTATTGTTTATAAACAATAAAGAAAAAAGTAGCACACTTTCCTAATTAAATATAGAATTTCTGGAACCTCCAGCATGGCTAAATCTCCTTTCAGTCTAACTTGATGAAAATCCCATGCCAGCTGCTCACCGGACTTCCCAGATGCCATTGGTCTATGCCTTATTTTGCATTAGCCTATGATTCTTAGGCGACACAGCTACAGAGGATGTGGGTCTTTGTGATTATAATATTTCTGTCCAGACTTTCTCCCTCTGTTTTTCCTAGAAGATCTAGGCAGAGTCCAAAATTAAGACGATACAACAGAAAACAATTCTTTCTTTTGAGATGGTGTCCAGGATAGATGAATACAGATCATGTAATTCCTGGAGGACTTCAAGCCATTATCATGAGGGTTCAAATCAATAGAGAAGAGAAATAAGACTTTCCGAATTATTAGTTAAGACCTACATTCCAATTAAAATGGCATAATTGCACTTTCTTTATCTTCTGTGAATATATTTTCAGGCAGTGATTTGTTAGTAAATGTTTAACAAGCTCTCCCCCCAAAAAAGGGGGAAAAAAGTCTGCATATATACATGGTACATAAGTTTATTATAAATTTTTTGATATAAATGTGTATCACACAATTTACAAATAATAATATAAAATACTAATATGTAAATCCCATATAGGCAATTGATTCTGAGACTATTTTCATTGATTTTTACCAAACTCCTATATTAGTAGCCAAAATTTGGTTGCAAGTGATGAATGAGTATAGTTCCGACATTATGTTGGTTGATATTTACATTTACATGAATAACTAGGATGAAAGTAAAACAAAGACATATGTTGGAGCTTTACTCATTTAATGATAATGCAAGCAAATTCTTTGTTAAATCAGATAAATGATAGTTTTCAAATACCGAAAAAATATTTCCCAATTTTTTTGCTATTTGCATTGTAATGACTACAGACATGCTTTTGAATGTAATGTTTATTATAAACCTATTCTCCATTGTTTTCTTAATTGTACACAACAAAATAATATATCAAGTTCTGATTTGTAGCTGATTTCCATAATGTAAATACTCTTGCTATGACTGATTTTAAGCTATCAAAGTGGTATCACTGATAATGGAGTTGGGAAGAGATGATCAGATGACATGATTTTAAAATATTTATACCATATAGATACAATAGATGTATCTCAAGAACTGAAGTAATAATATAATGTAATAAAATAATTAGAGATGAGTTTTGAGTATTTATTATTTTGTTTTTAATATAACTTATTTGGTTATTAGTTTATAATATTAAAATTTAATAATAGCTATTTTATTAACATTTAGCTCTTAAAATTCCTGAAAATTTAACAACCCTCTCTTTATGAACTGGTACAAGCCAGTTTTAATACACTACTGCTGGCAGGTATCACTGTATAACTCTCTTTTTTAATTTTTTAAATTAACTCTATGCCCAATATGGGGCTTAAACTCACCACCCGGAGATAAGAGTCGCATGTTCTACCAGTGCCCCTCACTGTGTGACTCTTAAAGTAAGGTCTGAAATAGGAATCAAGTTCTTTATAACCACAAAGAAATTATAGAAATGTTATTGAAAATATATCTATTAATTGATGGTAAATTATCACATTAAGGAAGCCAGGGATCAACACTGACATCATGCTTCATTTCTCAAGATTCAACATTACAATCTTTACTCCAACAAAACCTACAAAGAGGCATTACTAGGGACGCCTGGGTGGCTCAGTTAAGTGTCTGACTCTTGATTTCGGCTCAGGTCATGATCTCAGGGTCCTGAGATGAAGTCCCACTACAGCTCCACAGTCAGTGGGGAGTCTGCTTGAGGAATCTCTCCCTCTTCCCCTGACCCTCCCCCACTCTTACACATTCTCTCTCTCATTCTCTCTCAAATAACTAAATAAATCTTTTTAAAAAGGCGTTACTAATGACATTATATTTCCTTTATGAGACTATTTAAATAAAAGGGTATTGGATTATAAAATAAAGAGCTATCTCTAATTCTCATGATGTCCCTTCTACACCAACTAGTCCTCCTACATCATCTACCTTAGCCAATGATGCCAGCTACACTTCTCATTACCCAAGATGAACAAGTGGACGTTTGGACATCATTGTAGATTCTTCTCTCTCTTTCTCTTATCCTCTTACCAGCCCTCCTATCAGATACCTCTTGAATGCTTCAGATCTTCTGGACCTCACCCCATACCCTGGGCCTTTTATTTTTCCCAATGATTTTATTTGTTTATCTGATAGAGAGCATGGGGGTGGGTGCAGAGGAAGAAGCAGGCTCCCCGCTGAGCAGGGAGCCTGACGCAGGACTCAATCCCAGGACTCTGGGATCATGACCTGAGCCAAAGGCAGATGCTTAACTCATTGAGTCATGCAGGTGCCCCATATTCTGGGACTTTGAAGAGACCCCTTTGAGCTGAGTTCCCCATGGACTCCAAAGAATCTCTCGAAGGCTCACTCTTATAGTACCTCACCTCATGCAGCCACGGTGTCTTTCACATCACCTTCTTTCCTCTTTATAGTAAGACCTCTGGTCTTTTTCCATTGCTAGGAGAGTTCTTCTAAAGCACAAATCTCTCCTGCTTAAAAACTATCCTATGATGTGTCATGCCCTGTTTTAGGATTCAGTCCAAGCTCTTTGTCATGACATTCAAGACCTCTCACGAAGCGGCCCTGCCTCTAACTCCAGTTTTGTTTCCCACAGCTCCTCCTTACACTCCAGTAGTAACAAACTTGAATCTTCTAAATGGTAGTTTCATGTATATTCTGTTTAAAACTTTACATTTGAATTTATATGTGAGGTATGAAATGCTGTAGAACAAGAAAGATGCTAACAATTTTCTTTTTTGGCTTAATTTAGGGATATATGTGTTGTGTGTTCTCACTCTACCCTCCCTTCCACTCTCTGTCAGTTCTGTATCCTAATTTTCTCTTGAATCTTTCCATCCCCACTGACACTACCCTAGTCAGGAAATGCTATTATCATGTTCCTAAACTAATTAAAGAATTCATAGCTACTATTCCTCTATTTCTTCCTTCTCTTTCCAATTCTTTCTCCACATTGCAACCAGATATTTTTTAAATCCATGAATCCCTTCTCAAATCTCTTAAAATAAAATTATTTTTTAAAAAAAAGCAACTTTAAATGACCAAGTGACCCTCTTCTCTTCTACTTATCTTATATGTCTCAAACAACATTTCTTCAAAGAAGCATTCCTTAATGTCACAGACTAAATCAATTTGCCCTGTTTTGAACAGTTAAGCATCTTATGCTATATAAAAATATAAAAAAATTCATGTGAAATTATCTATTTAAGGCCCATCACTGTCTCTACCATTCTGTGTGAAAACAAGAGTCATGTCTGTTTTGTTTACCAAGCACATAGAAGATACTCAAAAATTATTTGTAATTAAGTATACAATCAACTTGGCATCAATTCAGCTTTCAGAAGGGAAGTGCTATTCTTAAGGTAATTGATAACATAAAAAAGCAATTAGTATAAAATGAACTGGTCTTATCCCTCAGTTGTTTACTCTTGCCCACTCAGTGGTACAAAAAATTTGTGTTACTGCTGCACTATTGACTCAGCATATTAGTTTCCTATTACTACTATAATAGTTTTTATACCACAAAATTACCACAAACTCAGTGATTTACAATAACAAAATTTATCCTCTTACAGTTCTGGAGGTCAGAAATCTAAAACGAGTATTACAGAGCTAAAGTCAAGGCATCCACAGGCCTGGTTCCTTCTGAAGACTCCAGAGGAGCATCTGTTCCCTTTTCTTGTCCAGCTTCTAGAAGCTGCCTGTGTTCCTTGGGTTGTGGCCCCCTCCTGGCATCATTCCAATCTCTTGCTTCCTTTGCCACATCTCCTACCACTGACTCTGATCTGTTTCCCCTCTTATAAGGACCCTTGTGACCAAATTGGGGCCATCTAAATAATCCAGGATAATCGCCCCATGTCAAGATTCTTAATTTTATCTGCAAAGTCCCTTTTACCATGTATGGTAACATATTCACAGGATCAGGCTGTGGAAAATCTTTGGTGTGATGGCAGGGTTAGGGATACCATTCAGCCTACTACACTTAACTATGAGATTTTTTAACAACTCATATACAGAAAAATCTCTTAAATTTTCTGTCTCTTTGAGGGAAAGAAAAATGTTATTTATTCTAAATCAGGTCCCTTCTGTAAGAGTTTCAAATGACTGCAAAAATGAATTTGGCTGCTTGAAGGGTTTTTTTTATTATAATAATTTACAAATCTCATTATGCTTTGTTATTGTTTTCTCAATTCAGAATGCACAGCTGTCACCAGAATGACATGCATGAGTTAGAAAGTGTAAAAAACCACTTGTGGGAAGACTTCCTATTCTTTTTTTGATATTTATGCTGGGACTTTTTATTTTCTTTGACTGCATCTTTTACAATGATTAGGTGCCATAAATGGTTGTCTAGCTAATGGAAACAAGCAAACAAATAAATATAAAATATAAAGTTTGGCTTTGTTTTTCTAAATCACAAGGGGAATTCTCCTAGACCACCCTGGAATAATTATTCTATATCAAAACACACACACACACACACACACACACACACATACACACACACACAAACTAGATTTTAATGTTCAGATTTAAGATGCAAATTTTAAAAATACTAGGATCTTAAAAAAAAAATACTAGGATCTTATTTTTTAACTCGCATTACAGATTGGCCCTTTGCAAATGAGTCATTTGGTCACTTTACGGCCATTGTAAAATTAAATCTAGCTCTAAGAGTTACCATCAGTGCAACCATCTTTAACAAGTAAAGCATTCAACTAAAATGATGACAATTTTATATGCGATAATGATCATCAACAGTTTCTCTGGATTTACAATTGATCGCAAATCCCATCACAGCTTTGAGTACAAGACTCTTAGTACTGGTCCTTCCTCTGGACATGATAGTGAAAAATATGCTTGAAACTTGTGAAGGGCAACTACAAATCACAAGACTGGCTTTTCTCTATCACTAAACATCTGTCTCCTTGTTTTATAGAAAACCTGGCATAATCTGAAAGATTATGACAAAGAGCCATTCTATAATTTACTCTGATTGTCACATGAACCTAAACTGATTTTGTTGTTATGATTTACAAAAGTATGGAATAGTTTTTGTGAACTCACTTCAAGTAGTTAAAATCTAGGTGTATGCACTAATTGATAACAGGGGAGGTTCCCCTAAAATTGTGCTGTGTGTCAACAAAAGTCCTATATTTGGATTTTTTTTTAAAATAGTATCAGTAATACCCAAAGGCCCTGACTGCATTCATTTCATTATGAACACATTATGCAATTAATTTCTAATAAAACCAATTATGTCTTTTTATTCATTATATGATACACAGATAATTTGAATGTTTGTATATGCAATGCCTATATTAACTTGTTAAATAGGAAATATATCTTACCATTTCAGTCTGAGTCTTGAGATATAAAGATAAATCACTAAATTGCGTAAGTTTTAATACTTGATTCAATTCTTAATCTAAGATATTCTCCTCGTATTTGTAATATAGCTACAATCAGGTATGGAAGTATTATCACAAAGTTATATAAAATGTGATATAATTTTCTAGTCACTAACAGTGTTATTCAATTTACTCCTGTGGTTAATTTATCTAGGCTTGGGGGCCCCTGGGTGGTGCAGTCATTAAGCGTCTGCCTTCGGCTCAGGGCGTGATCCTGGCGTTCGGGGATAGAGTCCCACACTGGGCTCCTCCGCTAGGAGCCTGCTTCTTCCTCTCCCACTCCCCCTGCTTGTGTTCCCTCTCTCGCTGGCTGTCTCTCTCTCTGTCAAATAAATAAATAAATAAATAAATAAATAAATAAATAAATCTTTTAAAAAATTATCTAGGCTTGATTTGCATCATAGGCCTATCTTTTTCAGGAAAAAACATCATGGTTCCTTAAGTACAGTTTCCCTCTTGTGCATGGGACTGCTAATCACCACTCCGACTCCATAAACACATGGCTGGGCAAAGAACTCAAGCCGGGGCAATCAGATTCTCTCCTACAGCATTACATTGACCTGGAATCAAAGAAATAGAGTCTATTTTTCTCTGGTGGTGGAGCTAGAAAAATACAAGCCACTTTTCTTCTAGTAGCCTGGATTTCTTACTCATGGAGAAAATGGACTTGGAAGAATTAATACTACTTACAAAGTGAAGCATTTATAAAAGATGAGGAGTAAGGTTATAGCAATAGTTGAACCCTGGGTTGCAATCATTCCTGAGGTCCATATCTATCTCTGTGCATCCTCTGCCTTGGATAGTGGGGCCAACAAATTTCCTTCTTTGCTTAAACTAGTACAAAAGTCAGGAAACCATGGGGTGGAAGAGAAGCAGAGAATGAGTTTTCACAGAAGTGCTTTGTGATTAATTGAAAGATTGGTGAGATTTTGATAGTGGAGATGGGAAGTGACAGCGGACAAAACAGAGCATAGGGAGACACAACAGCAATTAATTCACATGTAATGGAGATGGGTTTCTCTACTCTAAACCCTACACCTGGTGCTCAGAGCCTTCCTTCCACAAGATTACCATTAGGCTGAATGTCACAGTCTTTACTTGCTGTTTTGCAGTGTGGCCTAAGCATTGGGAAACGGGAAGTCAACAGGGGGAGTTCGGATGGAGCTCATTAAAATCTGTGGGAATGGAATGTGTCACCTCTGCTTGATAATCTGTAGGCAACATACAAGCTTTCATTGAGAGGCAAGGTAACAGAGCAACCGACAGATCAGTTAAGGGGACTGTTAAGTAGCAGCATGCGGTGCTCACCCAAGGGAAAACAGACACACATTTGTTTGCTTCCCTGGTGCTGGTGATCTATGATAGTCAGCAGTTTCTCCAAGCAGGTCTCTAAATTCAGGTGCCTCATAACAGACATTGTTGAGCTCCTCCAGCATCACGTCCCATGACCCTTTTAGTCCTGCTCCCCAAGTGACTTTCATTCTCTGTTAAATTTAATGCAATGGCCTAAATTCAGCACCCTGCTTCCTTTAGGACCTCTCTTTGGTTCTTAAGAGACCTTCTTCTTTTAACAGAATTCATATCTTGCAGATCAAAGTTTGCTTTTTCGAACCTATTATTTCTGGAATTAGTTTCAAAGCCTACTTTAAAAATAAAAAACAAATTGAAAATTGTTTCTAATTTCCAGGCTAATTCTGATGCTTCTGTATGAATTAAATGGTTATTTACAGAGAAATACAGACAGTTATTGAGCTCCTACTATACGTCAGGCACTGTTCTAATGTCAAAAAGAAAAGAGCAAGACCTAATAATTCTAAACATCGTTTCACAACGTTCTTCACTCTGACCAATTTTGCGTCTCTGTCAAGATCATTTCTTTTCATATCTTTGCTTTAAACCCCAAGGCCTAGTAACTTAGTCCATCCCATTCAAATAAATTCAGTTTAGGAATACATTTTTAGTCTAAATCAATTACTGGAAAATGAAGAAATGACCAATTCAAAACTCTTGTTCTTGTGTTTCTTCCTTCCACCACCACCACCCCTCACCCCCTCATCCCCAGTCTAACTCAAAACTTCTAGAGGGCAGCTCATCCTCATGTATTTCCTGAATAAAAGGATCTTCTCTGTGATCTCCTGCACGCGGGGGATGGAGATGTTGTGTGTCTGCTTTGTGGTCACCACTTGGCTGCCTGGGACCACTGTATACTCATCCTGTCGGCTTGCTGGTCTTGACAGCCCTCTGCTGGCTTTCTAGTCGGACAGTTGACTGCACTGGAGGCAGCGCTGCTTCCTTCCCTTCAGTCTAGTTAATGGTCTCCATGTGACTCGCTGAGGCTGATTTTTTTTCACTTTGTCAATCCTCTAGGACGACAAGAAGCCCTGCCTCCTCTGTTTCCTCGGCTTACTCTGGCCTCCCAGGAAACTTCATCTATCCTTGGTCCACTTGCTAGTGTGCACTCAGGCTCATCCCATGCATCTATTTCCAACTACACCAGCCACAGTTCTATAAAGACCAGTGCTGAAAGCCAACACAGTGAGCATCTGCCTGTGGGACAGCCCTACACCAGAAAGAGGGCCCCGGGCCCCTGCACTCAAACTGCCGTTAAGCTTCCTGACAGATACTTCGGAGCATTCCTTTGAAACAGGAGGAGTTGAAAGCTGCCACTCATCCAGTGGAGGTAAGGGATTACATGCTAATGTTATTCTTCTATAATCTTTGCTCTCTAGAGACAGCAATTTTTTCCAACCAAATTTATATTCCTGCTCTAACTTGGGGAGAGGAAGGTGGGGGAAAAAACTTATTGATCTTCCTTATTCACTCAGTTTTATCTCATGGCTCAAAAGAGATCACTGAACACTGCCATCGTTTTTCTCATTTCTTTGTGCTGGGCAACCTGGGGTGGAAGAAGCTCACAAGAAAATGAACCCAAACACAAGTAAATAAACCACATGGTCATATTTTATTAATATCTTTGTATTTTCTCAGACTACTTGAGGTGGTAAACTACAACAAAGAGAAGCAGACTTTGAAAACGCTGAATGCCCCGGGAATCACTTCTCAGACTTCCCCTCTTTCCCCTTCACATATTCCCAAGGTGATCTTGCCCAGAACCAGGCTTCACACCCCGCCAATATGCTGGTGACTCCTGAATGCCCACACTCTCCTCTGAAATCCAGACTTATGTATTTAATGCCCTGTTCACTATCTTTCAGTTTTCAATTAATCCAGCAAATATTTATTGACACCTACTGTTTCCAAGTCACTGTTTCCACATTCCTAGGAAGAGATTCATTGTTTTATAGTCATAGTAAAAAGTAACAAGCAGAACTGAATTAAATTGTTTTCTCAATCAATGATAATCCACCTCAGTGAACCTGCTTCTGAAAGCCAACCAATCAGTGGCATCCTGCTACTTTTTACAGCCAACCAATCAACAACAGCCTCCCTTCAGTGACTATGCCTCTGAAATTCAGCCCAACAACCTCCCAGCGCAATGACCAAACTTCTCCAGCTGACTTAAGTCATTCCTGCCACTGAATGTTCACCAATACTCGAATGCTGCCATGCTTCCCAACAATGCTATGGAAGAGCAGCAGTCTTCTTCGCTTGGAAAGACCATGCCTAACGAACATAGTTCCCCGTTCTTAAGTAAGTAATAAATTCAGCTGTTTTATTTAGAAGTGAATGCTGATCTCATGCTTCAGGAGTTGAAGAGATGACTAAATGAGGATACATCTAGGTAAGCTAGCTGCACAAAACCTACCTAGGATCTATATAACAACCAGAAAGACAGGAGACAGTGCTACTGGTTCCGTCTCTCCTAATACTTACATCGAACCACAAAAAGAGTTCGAATTAATCTCAGAAATGCCTCATGACAAAAACCAAGTTTAATATTAAAGTCTTTTTATATGGCTGCATTCAGTGCATACCAAGTATATTCGTCTGCTAGGGCAGCAAAATATCACAGACTGAGTGGCTTAATAACAGTACTTTATTTTCTCATAGTCCTGGAGACTGGAAGTCCAAGAACAGGGTATTAACAGGTTTTGTTTCCTTCTGAGGCCTCTCTCCTTGGCGTGGTGATGGCCTCTCAGTCTGTCCTCACATGGTCATCTCTCCGTGGGTGCACATGTCTGATGTCTCTCCGTGTGTCCAAATTTCCTCTTCTTGTAAAGATACCAGTCAGACTGGACCTTTGGAGGTCACTCTAAAGACCTCATTTTAACTTAATCATTTCTTTGAGGACCTTATCTCCAAATACAATTACATTCTGAATTACTAGGAGTTAGAACTTCAGCACATGCATCAGAGGAATACAGAGTTTGGCCTGTAACACTAAGATACACAGCCGAGGTCCCTCAGTAATACTATAAGAATTATTCCTCCAGATGTTGGAAGTGCTGCCAGGATACACGCTTCAGCCATCAGCCCTTTTCAAGAATTGCCTTGCCTGAAAAGTCTCCTTCCCCAAGATCACATCCTCTTCCCAGAGTTGCTCAGATCCAAAAAATGATCAGTAGGATACCTTAAGGCCCAGCCCCTAGCTCAACCTGGAATGACTCTGACAGCCCACCCCAGCTTCAAAGCAACCAACGGAGTCTGTGAGTCTGCGAGTGTGTGAGCACAGCTGCGTCACGTATCAGACTTGCCCTCTGCCCAAGCCTGCTTCTTTTCCTGCCGCAGATTTGACTCCAAGAGTACTTCCTAATACATTTTCTACACATTAATCTCTGTCTCTGAATCTGCTTCCTAGGGGACCCAGCCAGTGACCCTTCTGAAACAGAATCTTGATTACATTGGAAAAAATTAGTAGAGGCAAATCTGGTTAGCCTGTTATGTTATTTATAAGTTCACAGAAAATGATATTCCATGCAGGGTTATAGAAATGGGGTGGAGTGTTTGAGATTCCTTTAAATAATAATACATTCATAAATTGTTTATCATAGGTCAGAAATTTGAGTCCCTTATGGACTGTTTGCATAAAGTTATTATATCTAGATATTCTTAAAAGATTATGTTTATTTAAGTTATCACTGAAGTATGGAGTTTTTAGCTTTTGGTAAATATTCCCTTGGGTGTACATAAGAGAAGCATATAGTGCTTAATAGAATATGAATTAAACAAGAAAACTGCTCAGGGATGCAAAAATTCTGGTCTGGTCATTTTTGCCTGTTTATCCAGAGGAATGGATATGGATGCTGATAGATGCCTGTGATATGAAAAATAGTATGTAACATTCTTCTTGTTCCCCCTGCACACTTACTGAGACCAAACATCTAAAGTATGAAAACCAAAACCTTTCACTCTGGGCCAGAATGATGATCCAGCCCTGCCAGGCGTATATGTAAGAGGACTGAGCTATGACCAGCCCCCAAGGTGGATGGCTCACCTTCTCTTCTAGAACACAACTGAGTCTGTAAGAGAACGAGCCCCCACTGCCATCCCACCCTCAGATTATGAGCATCTACTCTATGTCTATGTACCATAATATATATTTTGCCTCCACGGTTTTGTTATTGTGATTTATCCAAATTGTAATCTGACTCCCAATATCACTTCGAAGAAAGTTATAGAAACAGGTAGTTTCTGTGGTGAGCAATGTCCATGCTGTTAACAGATCCATCTATGCCCACTGCCACCACGACACACACAAACACACACACAGACACACACACAGACATTAGCGGCGGGGGGGGGGGGATGTATAAACTTCTCCTCAGCGAACTAGCTACAAGATTCTTCAGTTGCTTCGCATTAAATTACATATTTTCATGAATTTGGCCTTCTTCTCGAAGTCGCATAACCAGTATTAGACAATGGACTTAGAGAAGAGAAAGAAAAGCCTTTGAAGACCTACAATATGTGGGCAGAACTTGGACATGGTCATCTACAAGTTTGCTGTTCAGGCCTCCAGAAATAAGCATCCAAACTATCAGGCACAGAGAATCTATGAAGTACATTAAGCTCCCACATCTAAAATCCATACACGGTATCAGGGCTTCTCAAACCAGCTCAAGGTAAAAGATCACTTTTGTTTATTTTGATTTCCAATTCATTTTGTCTATTGGTGAACTGGTCTTGTTGGTCTATATCATGTTCGAGGAGATGAATTGGCTAGGAAGCTAGGGTGTTTTGACAATGTCGAATACTATAAACTCACTATTCACTGACTCTCAATATCTCACTTACCTTCCTGCAGACTGGTAACAAGCTGCGGAGCAGCACAAGTCCATGGCCTATCCTTTGAATAGCACAGCTCCATGTGTAATCAGTGTGGCACCGAAAGGAGGATGCAAACCTCCCAGCATACCATCTCCTTCTCATTGCACAACAAAATGGAAACAGGTAGAAACAAATTATCTTATGTGAGCTTAAATGCTTAAAACCTACCTACCTCACATGAACAAAGAGTAACATAGTACAGGGTGCCTGGGTGGCTCAGTCGTTAAGCGTCTGCCTTCTGCTCAGGGCGTGATCCCAGGACCTGGGATCGAGCCCCACATCAGGCTCCCTGGCTCAGGGCGTGATCCCAGGACCCTGGGATGGAGACCCACATCAGGCTCCCTGCTGGGAGCCTGCTTCTTTCTCTCCCACTCCCCCTGCTTGTGTTCCCTCTCTCGCTTGCTGTCTCTCTCTCTGTCAAATAAATAAATAAAATCTTAAAAAAAAAAAAAGAGTAACGTAGTAATCCACCCTCTCTCTCTTAATTTTTTTAATAATGCATCTGAAGTGGATAGGGACATAAATCTTTAACAATAAAGAAATTCATTTGCTAAAAGCCATCTTCTTTTGAAATTAGGAAATAATTGTTGATAGATCAGTGTGAGTTCAATAAGTACTTACTGGATACCCTGCACGTTCTAGATTCTGCAGTAGACATTGGACTAGCTGAGCCTGTTGTTGAGCTGTTTCCTATTTAAAATGCCCTCCAGCAAAATATCCGATGAGAGACCTTAGTCACTGGAAGAAAAGTTCCAGTCCCCAGTGGGTCTGTGAGTAGCATTCCTGTAGCGACACTACCAGTATGAAGTAACCAATTTAAACTATATTGGGCAACCTGAAATGATCAGTTCCCGCAGGCTGCTGTGAGCAAAGGCTTTTATTGCTGGTGTCCTGCAGGACCATATCAATCATCAGGTTAAAGCTGCAGGTAAGGCCCTGCCTTTGGTCTGTGCAATGCACAGGTTTAGACAAACAACTTGGGATTTCACCATGTCGCATATCACATCATATGAATTCCTCAGTTTTTTTTTTTTCAATATTACTAATTTTATTAACTAAAGAAAGAAAAGAATTTTTCTGGCTGACTAGTTCTTTTGCTTGAAGTCAATAGATAGCTCTTTCAGTTTGTTGCCTTGCTGGTCAGTAACTAGTCCTGTGCATTTCATACAGATCAATTTTGACCTTCAAACTTTTTTTCAGCGACCAGTCATAATTACAAATCTTTCCTCAACAACAGAAGAAAATACATTATAACCAATCATTTGTTTCCACGGCCCAGTCTACAGGCTGACTATTCTTAAAGAGAATAAAAAGATATTGGTATGACATAACCAAAAGTCTAATTACATATACAGAGAAATTTTAAAGGGGACTCTTGAAGGTAATACATAATAAATATACTTAAAGAAAAGCCATGTGTGCAGTATATGCTTGGCTAAAATGAAAGCTTTCAGAACTGGGGCCTCAGGATGGAAGGCATGCGTAGTTTAAATCTTGTCTTTAACCTTTTTTTTTTTAAAGATTTTATTTATTTACTTATTTGAGAGTCAGAGCGCTCGAGTGGTGGGGGGCAGAGGGAGAGGGAGAAGCAGACTCCCCGCTGAGCTGGGAGCCCCATGTGGGAATCAGTCCCAGGACCCCAAGATCATGACCTGAGCCGAAGGCAAACACTTAACCAACTGAGCTACCTGGCTTTAACAATTTTTTAAATAACTTAAAATTGCATAAAGTAAGAGGACCCAATAAGCTATTTAAGAAAATAGAGCAATGACCAAATCCCAAAATTTTAAAGCACCCTTGAGTGGCCCGGTATAAAGCCACATCCACACTTAGAATATTATATGGACAGAGACACAGACATAAACATAGACCTATAGATACAGATGTAGATATAGATATATAGATATATAATGTTTAGTGTGTTGAAAATACCATGAGAATATTTTTGAAACAGTATTATAAGGACAAAGTATAAAAAATATCTACCTACAGAACAATCTCAACCATGCTAAAAAAAAAAGATACAAAATATACCTTCTTGTTAACAGCCACTGATAAGCTCTGGGGGTAAAAATAGTCATGGATTAACATTATTTTCCTTTTCCCTCCCCTGATATTAAGCAGAGAGGATATATCTTGAGGATATCACTGATAATTCATGAAAAGGGGGGAATGATCTTCATTTAAAAAATTTAAAAAGAACTTATAAATAGGTCCAAAAAAAAGGTTGAAAAGGGCATGATTACATTTTTAACTGGTTAGGAAATAAAAACTAAGTAGATTGTAATTTTTTTTAAAAAAAAGTAAATTAACTGGGCAGTGCTATGCTTCCAAATTTAACAGGGTTAAGTGGAGGAATTCAGCTTCTTTTGAACAAAAGTTCCAGCAGCTCTCATCTCTCCCCTCGTGTCGTTCTCCCAAGTCTCAGGGGACCATCAAGAAGTTTTCCTTTGAGTATACCTAAGCAAAAAACGTATTAATAATTTTGACTTCTAATCTCTTATGCTAATCAGCAAATTTGCATTAATTGCCTTCAAATTGGCTTAGTTGGATTTCACCGGACAGGGTCTAAGGAATACAAAATCCCGACTTCTCTCAGATTTCCCTCAACCACAAAAAAAAAAAAATGTCTTCACACTGCTTTTCATTTTCATATTTAACTAAAGATACACTAATAAATCTGAATTTAAATTTATCCTCTATCATTCAGGTCTATCCTCTCTGCTTAATATCATATTCCTGAATATAATTTCGTAATCCTGACCCCCAAAGAATGCTTAATATGTTTAGCAATATTCCCATAGTCTCTGAAAACCTTATCCTTATATTTAGATTAACTAGCATAAAGCCAATTTATGTAAATTCCATTTATATTTAAGTCAAAAGAGACTATGAAACATATTAGTAAAATGGGTCTTATATTAATTCTCTGATATTGGCATAAATAATACCTTGGCTAATGTTTGATGTGTTAATAAAATCTATATTAACAAACACTATCTACACGTACCAGATGTTCAATGAAAGGTTATCTCAGTCTCCTGCCAGACCCCTTGATAATATTCAATATCAATTATTATGGCAGCATTGTGATTATAGGAAATGAAAGAGTGATACTGTCCTAGAGACACTGAGCACATACAGTGCTTCACTGAGAAGGGTGGTGACATGTGTGTCCACTGGTGCTTATCTCTGAAGCTGAATCAGACTTCGAGCAGGAGATAATCCAAACACCTGTTTCCCATTGAAGTACTAAAAACCATTTGCACATAGCATGGTCACTTATCATTATAATATCCCTGTCAAGCTGTCAGATGATCGCACTTTGACAAGGAAAGCATTAGGCTTAAGTAGCAGCGTCTTTAAGAAAATCAAAATCCAAAGGAATTCCAAGTAAAATTTTCTACCTATTATTTACATTAAAAAAGAAAAGAAAAAGAGTTAGAAAAACATTATTACTCAGAATTATTGATTTCTGGGAGAAGAAATGAGCAAGCAGGTTTATGACAGAAAAGCGTTACAATAGTCCAAGGCCAGATTTAGTGTAGTTTGTTGATTTAAACAAGCGCCAATATCAAATTCGTTATTTCTATGAGTTCTAATAACCCTAACAAAACATGATTTTTATTAGTACATACAGATATATGTAATTTTTGCTACTTCATAAGAGATAATGTTCAATACTCGTGTAAGTAATTAGGATAAAAATTTTACTGATTTCAATTTGGTAAGTTAACCAATTGTATAATAAAGGCAAACTGGTAGTAGTAAAATGTACTAAGCTATACATATGTTTTAAAGACAATTATTTCCATGTACATGAAATAACCAATGTAATTTATTCATCATAAAAAAGAATAGAATCATGTAGTCAAATGATCCCAAATTTTTCTCAAAAACAGTGTCTTCTGAGAACATTTCATAGGCCTCCGTCTATTAGTTATGTTTCACTCTGTCAGTAATTATTTGTTGTGTATATACGACACTTGAAATGTGCTTGGATGAAGAGTGCGTCCCTTGTCTTGCACTTCTGCCTTTGCCAAAGAATATACCCAGTCCAGCCTGCCTGATGATGACAGATACAAGTAGAACTCAGTTGCCTCAATCCTCTTCTAGTTCTTTTGTTCCTAGGGTTGTCACAGTGATCAAAGAAAGAACAAAGAGTTGGCAGGGGGAGGGAAGGTAGAGATTTATAAATATTTGAATTTATAAAAACAACTTAAGTTTCTTCTCTGAAGGAGGTGTGGGATGAGACACTGCCCATCTCCCATGGTATGGTAGGAACCCAGTGGTCCATAAAAATCTGTAAGATTCTGTGGGTCAAACATGTTCAGGTCCCTTAGGTAAGTATAGGAGTTTAAGGATCTAAGGCTACTGAAGGAATAAGGCATGGTACCCGGTAATACAATGTGTAAATTAGTGGAATATCATGTGTCACAAAACATATTAGTGTCTCTTTTTTTAACTTGAAGTCAAAAAGACACTTTACAAAAACATATAGCATAAATCAATCTTAACCGCAAGATGGCTTTTGTAAATTTTTTAGAAAAAAATAAGATGAGGGGCACCTGGGTGGCTCAATCCATAAAGCGTGCAACTCTTGATCTTGGGGTTATAAATTCAAGCCCCATTTTGGGTGTAGAGATTACTTTAAAAATATAAAATAATAAAATCTTTGAAAGAAGGAAAAGAAAGAAAGAGAGAAAGAGAGAAAGAGAAAAAGAGAGAAAGAAAGAAAGAGAAAGAAAGAAAGAAAGAAAGAAAGAAAGAAAGAAAGAAAGAAAGAAAGAAAGGGAAAGAAGAAGGAAGGAAGGAAGGAAGGAAGGAAGGAAGGAAGATGATTGGTCCCTAGCTAAACAAATCAGGAATCAGAAATTGGCCTGAAGTGTAGCTAGAAATTTTGCTTTCAGGTTAAAAAGTATTTATACTTTCCCTTTAAATACAGTCATTTTTTTAAAGATTTTATTTATTTATTAAAGATAAAGAGAGAGAGAGCATGAGCAGCAGGCAGAGGGAGAAGCAGGCAGAGGGAAAAGCAATGTTGCCGCTGAGCAGGGAGGCCAACTCTGGGTTCAGTACCAGGACCCTGAGATCATGAACTGAATGGAAGGCAGAGGCTTAACTGACTGAGCCATCGAGGTACCCCAATCCAAGAATTATCCTTAAGGGAGGGATTATTATTTTTTGTGTTATTTTACTGGAATTCTATACATTCTCAATATAAAGCAATTGACCTACTATGATTAGATTATATCCAATAAGTTACATAGAACAAACTGTCTGTTTATTTTAATATCTCTTCATTTTATTTGGTTTGACCACAATTATGTCCAAATTAGTTGTTTGAGCAAAAGACCATTCCTTTTGGGTTAACTGAGTTACCATTAATAGATTTAAAAATTTTAACACACAACAAATCTATGCAGCAGAGTTTAGAAACCATTTCAGTTCTTTTGATGATTAAGGTGTGTACATACATTTTTATATAAACCTGTGCACTAGCAGATAGTCTTATTTGTATGTACAGCTTTAGAGATCCTGTTGTCCCTGAGAATAATTAATAGCAGTCTCTGTGTGAATATCCTTTAGGCCCCTCAAGTCCAGCATATCCCAAACAAACCACTTTCTGCTACAACTTGCTTCACATCTCTTTTTGTCAACTCAGATGTATCACCATCTTTCCAAGCACAGAAGCCTCTTCCTCTCTACTCTCTCACACCATCGGAAAGCCACAAATTCCTGGGAATGCTCTCTGTTTCATACCTCTCCTATTTATCCCCACCTCTAGGTGTGAAGTAAATGTCTCATCATTTCTTACATAAGTCCCTGCAGTAACTGCTTCCACATTTCCAGTCACCCTTCCCAATCGAGCACCCACTCTAAATCACAGACATGGTCATGCTTGCTTGTCACAATTTGAAAATCCCTCAAGAGCTCTCCATGCCTTGCCCTGCACTGAAATTCTTTATGATCTTCCAGTCCATAAATACATGACTAACATACACTCACCTCTCCCTCCTCTCTCTCCTTGGAAATTATTTACCAAATCCACTCCATAATTCTAGTCCTTAAGACCAGGTCTGTCTACATGTTCCATCTGTCTCAAACTATCTTTCCTACCTTTGTATCTAACTTTTTCCAGCTGCCACTGGCCTACCAGAACTCGCTAAAATGTTATTTCCTCCATGGAAACGTCCTTATGCATTTTTTTAAAGATTTTATTTATTTATTTATTTAGAGCATTTGAGGGGAGGGGTAAAGGGAGAAGGAGAGAGAGAAACCCAAGTAGACTCTGCACTGAGCATGGAGTCCAAGAGAGGGCTCAATCCCAAGACCCAGAGACCATGACTTAAGCCAAATCAAAAGTCAGATGCTTAACCGACTGAGCCATCCAGGTGCCCCATTATGCATTTTTATGTATATACTCTCTTTCATGCTTCCCACAGCATCTTCTGGAACAGTGGTCACACAAAACAATATCTTTGAATGAATGAGTGCTCTGAAGAACAAAACACTGCACACACAGCTTTCTTCAGCCTGAAAATAAAATAGCACCACTATTAAAACTATCACTTGTTTTCATGAGGATGTTAAAGCTAAAATACGATAAATACAGCAAGGACAGCAAAACAGCCACGACTAGGAACATGCACTACTTCTTAGGCAGTGGGCTAAGCGCTTTACATGGGTTATTTAATTCTCATAATATTCCGTCAGGTTTTACTATTAACAGCCTCATTACAGATGGGAAAATGAAGACTCAGAGAGGCAAATCGGATAACCAATCCAGATATGCAATACTGGGCAATTTCCCCAGTAAACAGTTATCAGTATTCCATTTGACACTTACAAAGGACAAAGATGTTGGTATATGGATAAGTCAGTTGCATTAATCTTTATAAGCAAAAGTCGAATTTGTCATGTTTTAGAACGTTTAGGCAGTTCTGAAGACCAGTAAGCACTTGTCTTATCTTTGGTATACAAGTTCCAACTATGTTTTTCATGAAGGATAGAACACATTGGCTCAAGAAATAGATAAGCTACATTACAGAATTCAAAATGTTTTTATCAATTAAGAGGAACTGTGTAAAAGGAACTGGGCTTTTTAAAATGTAAATGGTACTTCAGTAATTGTTTGTATAAATATTTTTACAAAATATTAAAAGCAAGTGATGAGTCATGACATAGGGGTCCCTACTATGATCTGGAAAAGCTCTTAGTAAAATAAAATTTTGTGTGCTTGGCTTTTTACAGGTGTGAAATTTAATCAGAAGTTTTCTAAGATTCTAAAAACCAAGTTTACCTCAAGATACACATATTTGTTTTCTTACACACACGCACACACACACACACAAATCCTTAAATTCTCTAACGTTAAATATCATAGTGAAGCTCTCAGCAGGCTGCTTCATGCCATAGGCCATGTACTTGACCTTTGGTGCCTCAAGGAGAACAAGAATATGAGGTCTAAGAATTTCCTTCACCCATGCACCTTTATCATCAAAACTAGGGATAAGTCCCATTAGAAACTTTGAGTCAGCCTGCTGTTCAGTGCAAATGAATTATGAATGAGTTTGTCAATGGCTCAGAATGAGACACCAATCTCTAAACCTCATCTAACTAATTCTGTATTTGTCCTAATCTCAGTTAATATTTTTAAGAAGGAATTTGGCTACAATATTACAGTTTCTGCTGTATTCAATTATCTGTATTTTATTAGGACAAATAAATTTTTTTATCTATTTGTATAGTTGTCTCTTCCTGTCTTACTGTGAATAAGTTTAATCAGGAGACTAAAAACCTCAGTTTTACCCAGTTTATCCGAAGCCCTTCTATCTGTTCTGGCTCTAAAGTACTCCAAGTGTATTCTACTCAAGGTCAGGACACAGCAGAATGATATACTTCAGCCGTTCAATTAAAAAGAGCGAAAGAGAGAGAGAAAGAAACTGCATATCACGTTTCTATTGTCAGATGCTTTCAATGTGATGAAAACATACTGCACACCAGTGAGTTTCAAAAGGTCATCAAGTAGAAAGCTTTCCTCTTCCTCCTTGCCTGTTGAATGTGGCATTGCGAGCTCACAACTTTAAGGCTCCAGCAAGGGCATTTGATTCATGTACTCCTCCATTTATTCTGCCTTTATCATTCATTCATTCAGAAAATCGTAATCCAGAGTGAAATCATCAGCAAGTGAGCTCAGTAGGGAGAAGCAAGGTGACTATCAGAAATAATTGTTTTAAACAGTCACTACCCATGCTTAAGTGTCAGAGTTTTAATAAGAGCTTCTGCTCCACAAAAGATCAGCTTAACTTCATCATTATTTTTTCCTCTCTCTGTGCTCTCAGGTCCCAGCTTAATGAAAAATAAGAAATAACAGGGCATGTCATGGGAAAGCCACTTCTCATTTTTGCTTTGCATATGAAAGCTCCAAGAATGTTCGATAAGCATGTGAGGCTGGAGGTGGACAGAATAGCTCACGTCACACTTTTGAAGCATTCCAGTGTTAAACCATCCTCAAACATCCTTTGATCTAACGTGGCTCCGAAGGTCCTTGTTCCCTCTTTCTATACCCAGTCGTATTTTATTCAGGCTGTTCTGTGAACTGTTCATCCAGCTTTTCTCAAGAGCCGCCACAAAGGAAAGGAAGCAATTGACTTTTCCACAAGTCAAACTGCCAGCTGTTAAGGGTGCTCCCCCCACCTCTGTCAATCTGCTTAGGAAGTCAGTTTCCTGCTTCCTGGTTCCTTCCCCAAGCTCAAGTGGAAGCCTGAGCTAAACTGGGAGGCTTAATAATTTCAAGTTTAGAGGCTGCCAGGACAGAACAGAAAGAGAGCAAGAAAGTGAACCGCTTTTCCACACAGCAGGACAGTGGACAGAGTCCAAGTCTGAAAATCCTTCCCCAGGTGGCTGGACCATTCAGATCCAGCAAAAATAGTTTATAATCATCATAAGAACAATTGCCATTGTCACATTCCAAACCATGCATGACAGAACTACTCTTTTGTTATAAACTCTCTGTTGGCCACACTGTAACTGGGAAATCATCTCAAAATTTCCTCCCTTACTGCAGATGGCCTCTGCAAAAGGCGAGGCATCTGCCCCTGCCAGTTCTGCTGCAAAGACCACAGGATCCCTGCCCCCCCTCACCCGGGGCAGAAAATATCATCACGGCACACGCCCGTACCTTCCCAGGTGCTTCTGGATTCTTTTTCACCACCTTTTTTTCTTAAAAAAAAAAATTTTTTTTTAAAGATTTTATTTATTTATGTGACAGAGAGACAGCCAGCGAGAGAGGGAACACAGCAGGGGAGAGGGAGAGGAAGAAGCAGGCTCCCAGCCGAGGAGCCTGACGTGGGGCTCGATCCCAGAACGCTAGGATCACGCCCTGAGCCGAAGGCAGACGCTTAACGACTGCGCCACCCAGGTGCCCCTCACCACCTTTTTTTCTAAACACCCTATTCTGTTTTCTCTTTCTTTCTTTTTCTTTTTCTTTTTCTTTCTTTCTTTCTTTCTTTCTTTCTTTCTTTCTTTCTTTCTCTCTCTTTCTTCCTTCCTTTCTCTTTTTTTTTCATTTTCTGAAAAACCAAGGGAAGGAAAAGCAGCATTGTGAGACTTCACTTCAGTGCAATATTTCAGTGCAATAAGACTAGTCACAATTCATTCGCCTCATTTCATTCACTACAGCTATGAATGTCAATGCACCTCACTTTTTAAATTTTCGAAACAAAGAATTCAACCTACAAAATGCCTAAAGCATGGCAAAGACCTCCAAATGGATAAAAGGAAGTTAAATATCCTATAGCATCAGTTCTACGAGCATCATATGCATTTCGATTTTTCAACAAAACTCGTTAATATGGCCTTAGAGAAGGCATTCCAAATTAGTAACATATTTAATATTGGCAGACTGTTTCTAATGAAATGTCTGCTCTGTCACTTTCAAGTAATAATGTGACTAGAACTAAACTAATAGAAAATTGCCTAATGAAATTCCTGGCTTTATTGAATAGATATGATTTCCCACCGGCAAATTGGTTGTCTAGAATGTAAATATTTACTTCTAATGTGCTTAAGGAAGCTTACAAAGTTTACTGACACTACATATTCAACAAATACACAGAGATAGTATAAAGTTAAATTCCAGGATGTCCTCCATTTAATAATTTTAAAAATCTGACATAGAGTCAGTATCAACAAATCCTCTCAGCCTATATTTATTGTAAGGAACTGAGACATAAACTAGAGATACAAAGAGTTATATGACGTAAGCCTTGCCATAAAAGAGTTTATAATGTAATCTAAGACACCCACAAAAACATACTGCATTAGGGCCCAAAGAGAAACAGAACTAATACAAGTGTGAAATGCTTAATATATGTAGTGAAACTGCCTTGTTCTACTACCTAGTCTGTATTTCCTCTTAATTTCCCATTCAATAGACTCATTATGGTGTCTCCTGTGGAAGAAAGCAAAAATTTTGCTAATGGTTCACTAGGGGTAACAGTGAGTGGTGCCACTCCCATTTCCACTCCTTGATTCCTGGACCCCATGGATCCTGATTACAAGGGATAGAACACCATATACTTGCATCCTGATTCAGAACATGCACAGCCTTCTGCACAACCTTGCACAGCCCTGCAAGCTATGCCCACTTAGCGGGCACTGTAACTGAGTCTTCAAAGGCCGTCCCATTATTCTATCAAGCCAGCTATTTCAGGATGATAGAAAACATGGCAAGGCAAAAGGAATTCCATGAAAATGGTCCCACTGCCACATTTCCTTCGCCATGAAGGAAGTTCTAAGATCAGAAGCAATGTTGCATGGAATACCATGATGATGGATAAGGCATTCTGTAAGACTACACAGAGGGTAGACTCGGCAGAAACATTGCATTCAGGGAAGGCAAATCCACATCTAGAGTAAGTGTCTATTCCACTAAGAACAAAACACTGCCTCTTCCATGGTGGAAGGGGTCCAATATATTCAGTCTCCACCAAATAGCTGGCTGATCACCCTGGGGAACTCAGTGCTGGTCTCTGCTGCTGGTAGATTGGACATTCAGCAGTGGCCACAGCCACATAAGCCTTGGTGGGTGGAAGTCCACAGTTCTGAGTCCATGCGTAACTGTCATGCCTGATGTCATAGTCATTTTGTTCATGAGCCTATTGGGTGATAATAAGGGTTAATGGGGAAAGAGGTTTACCTGTATCAAGAGAATAGGTCACTACCCACTTGATTATTCAACTTTTCCTCTACTAAGGTCACACTTTGGTAAGCACTCACATAGAACACAAATATCTTTGTATTTTTTGCCCATTCAGAGAGATCTAGCCACACACCTTTTCCCCAGATTACTTGTTGCCAATTATCCAACCATGTTCCTTCCAAATCTCTGACCATCCAAACAAACCGTTGCCCACAAATCAATATATAATCACACATCTGGCCATTTCTCAGGAATGCTTAGCATCGTGGAGAATGACAATGGATTATCACCATCTTAACAAAGTGGTAATCAGTTAAGGGTCTGCTTTTAGCTCAGGTCATGATCCCAGAGTATTGGGCTCCCTGCTCAGCGGAAACCCTGCTTCTCCCTCTCCTTCTGTTGCACTCCCCTGCTGTTCTCTCCCTCTCTCTGTCAAATAAATAAATAAAATCTTTAAAAAATAAAAAATAAAACTAACAGGTTTCTGCATGGCAAAAGAAAACAATAAAATTAAAAGGCAACCTACAAAATGGCAGAAAATATTTGCAAACCATGTGTTAGTACCTAAAATATAAAAGGAACTCATATAATCCAGCTGGCAAATAATAGTAATAATAATCCTATTAAAAAGTGGGCAAAGAACCTGAATAGACATTTTTCCAAAGAAGACATACATGAAAAGGTCCATACAGTGGTAAAACATTATTCAGTCATTAAAAATGACAGTCTAGAAAAATATTATTATCATTAATAATTAGGGAAATCCCAATCAAAACTACAATGAGATGTCATCTCATACCTGTTAGAATGGTTTTTATCAAAAAAGAGATAACAAGTGTGATGACAATGTACAGAAAAGAGAACTCTTGTACACTATTCGTGGGAATGTAATTTGATATAGCCTCTACGGAAAACACTGTGGAGCTTCCTCAAAAATTTAAAAATAGAACTACCATATGATCCAGGAGTTCCACTTCAGGTTATATATCCAAAGGAAACAAAATCACTATCTCAAAAAGCATCTATACCCCATTTTCATTGCAGCATTACTTACAGAAGCCAAGACAGGAATCAACCTAATAGTGCACTGATGGATAAATGAATAAAGAAGTCATGGTACATATATAGAATGGAATACCCATTAAAAAATGAAGGAATTCCGGCCATTTGCAACAACATGGATGAACTTGAAGGCATTATGCTAAGTAAAGTAAGTCAGACAGAGAAAAAGAAATACTATATGATCTCATTTATATGTAGAATTAAAAAAAATTGAACTCATACAAACGGAGACAGATGGTTGGTTGAGAGGCTGGGAGAGGGGTGTGTGAAATGAGTGAAAGTGGTCAAAGACTACAAACTTCCAATTATAAGATCAATAAGTTCTGGAGATGAAATATACAGCATGGTCACTATGAGTAACAATATTGTTTTGGGGAGCCTGGGTGGCTCAGTCCGTTAAGCATCTGCCTTCAGCTTGGGTCATGATCCCAGGGTCCTGGGATTGAGTCCAGCATCAGGCTCCCTGCTCAGCGGAGAGTCTGCTTCTCCCTCTCTCTCTGCCCCTCCCCCCTGCTCATGCTCTCTCTCTCCCAAATAAATGAAAAACAGTACTGTTTTGTATAGTTGAACGGTATTGAGAGAGTAAATTTTTAAAAGTTCTCATAACCAAAAAATAAAATACTGTACCTATGTAAGGTGATGGATTGACTAACCTCATTGTGATAATCATTTCTAATATACACATATGTCAAATCAACACATGTATGCCTATACAATGTTCTATGTCAATCATATCTCAATAAAGCTGAGGGGAAAAAGGAAAGAAATTACCTAGATGTCCAAAAATGAAGAAGCAGCCAAGTAAATTATGGTTTGTATCCATACAGTGGTAAAACATTATTCAGTCATTAAAAATGACAGTATAGAAAAATATTTAGTGAAATACATGTTTATAAGTCTTGTTATGCAAAAAAAAGCAGAATACGAAAACTACACAAATAGAATTACCCCATTTTCATGTCAGTGTTTATCATATGTGTGTATATGTATATATATATGTGTATATATATATGTAAAATATTTAAACATATTACGCTGCCCCATAAAAATACATGAAATAACAGTGGTTGACCCTGAAAGATAAACTTAAGATAACACAAATAGTAATAATGGACCCTAAGTTCAAACCACACCTCTCAGATTTCAAAACCACACTGATTTTGAATGTGAGAATATATGATACTAAGATTCTATGATAATGGCATTTTTAAAGTCATGGAAAAAGTTATCAGCAGAATCAGACCAAAGACAGAAAAGGACAATTAAGAATTTTATGCCAGGGGTGCCTGGGTGGCTCAGTCAGTTTAGCATCTGACTAGATTTAGGCTCAGGTCATGATCTCAGTGTCATGAGATCGATCCCCGTGCTGGGCTCCACGCTCAGCATGGAGTCTGCCCGAGATTCTCTGTTTCTCCCTCTCCTTCTGCCCCTCCCTTCCTTGTGCTCTCTCTCCCTCTCCCTCTCTCTCTCTCTCAAATAAAGAAATAAATCTTAAAAAAAAAAAAAAAAAAGAATTTCATGCCAATGTTCATTCCAAACACTTGTTAAAAATATCTAATGGTTTTCAACCTTCATCATTCAACTCTCATAAGAACTAAGTTGAACTCTTTAATTGCACTATAATTCATAAGTGTGATCAAATTATTTTTAAAGTTAAACCCATAATTAAATAAATATACTTTCAACTTCTAGAGGCTAGAAAAATAGTAATTTGCTCTTCAGCGCTCCGTTCAGTTCTTTTGAAAAAGATTTACCATGTTGGAGTTCATTTGAACAATAGTCTGAAAAGATTTCATGGTGTGGAAAACGATTTCCTCCAATGAATTTGGGTCAGTAATTTTTCTTGAAATTAGATAAACCAGCATGACATTCAGGACTCAAATTAAGCCCAACTTGTTCAAATTCAGTTTTCCCAAAGCAAAATACAGCATAGTATTAATCTCTTTCTTATCTGCATTATATATTTGAATGAAAAATCACCAATTATATCAAATTCATCTTGTGTTCACAGACTACCCATTTGTTCAGTTGAATTGTGATCAAATAGCTCTTGCTATGTCTAAGCTTGCTTAACCTTGAAGTTACCACCAAAAAGAGCTTTTCCTAGTCCACATCATTTGCCTGACTCCCATAAGAGTTACCCACAGCCTTTTATTATCAGATTAAATGTCACAGAAAACATATACTTTCAGCTTAAACAGCCAGGAGCTATTATTATTCTTTTTTTAGCAAGAGAAATTTGACCTCCTGTCCACAAGTTTCATATCCCAGAGTGAATCAGGTTTATCATTTAATTTACAATTAAATTACTTTAATGTTCCTACTTGGCAGAAAATACAACAAAATCTTTTATCAGTTACCTTAACGTAAAGCCCGGGAAAAAGGTTTTAGGATGAGAGGAAGAAAAAGCAACTCTTCTTCATGTTTGGTCTGCATCTTGTGATTTGACACCACCTTGGGGTTAAGGGGAGAGAAAAGGAGGTAGGAGCTGTTATTACATTTATAATAGCTACTATGTGCAGGAAATTCATGTACGTTATATTGGTCAGTGCTCTCCAAACCCACTAAGGTAATATTATAATTATTAATTTACAGACAAATAAACTGGCTCAAGGGATTAAATAACTTGCTCAAATTTATTCAGTAAGGATCAGGACAAGTAGTCCAACCTTTTCCTGACTCCATGTCCATGCTCTTTCCACTATTTCGTTCTATCTCTTAAATATATCTGCCTCTTGCCTCCTATCCTCCCCAGCTCCCCAAGACAAGACCTGGTAAGTCCCTGTTTCCTGGTAGCTGCATAAAAAAGGTAAGAATAGTTTTAACTTAAGATAATCAAAAGCAAAGAATATAGCTACTATAGTATCTTGAGTTTCAAAACCTTCAGCAGGCGACTTTGTACCAAGTCAAGCTGTCCCATTCTTCAGTGGGGAAACCAATTAATTCTCATAAAGAGATTAGGCTCTTATTTTAAGTCCAAAGAGGAACATATTACAGCTTTATGAGAAATCCAAAATTTTATTGAATCAATTGGGCTTGATAAAAACTGACAGAATTTTATTAGGGTCTCTGAAATTATTATAGACTCTAAGCCACATGTAGGAAAAAAAAAAAAAAGCTGGGACAAGATTTGTTTTATTTACTGCAAACCCCTAATAACTAACACTTTTTTAAAGATTTTATTTATTTGAGAGACAGAGAGCACGAGCGGGGGTGAGGGCAGAGGAACAAAGGGAGAGGGAGAAGCAGACTCCCTGCTGAGCAGGGAGCCCCACCTGGGGCTTGATCCCAGGATCCCAAAATCATGGCCTGAGCCAAAGGCAGATGCTTAACCAACTGAGCCACTTAGGCACCTCAGTATCTAACATTTGAGGTTACCCGATAATAGGATATTCATAAAATAAATAAAATTTTTTCATAAATATTGTAATCAGATTTTTAGTCTAAAACTTCTTCATAATATATCTTTAATAATACTTCTGAGTATTCTTTGGCCATCGCAATTTAGGATAATGGTGTCATGCAGTTTTTATAACATGATTGGAATCTTGGCCTCCTAGTATCATTAGGACATTAAGACATTAGTGTCATTAGGACAGTCATTAAAAATCTAAAGTTTATAAAATATAGCAGGACTGTCATATCCAGTACTGGCAACCAAGATAATTCAGATTAGCCCCTGCAAAAGACAAATAAAAAGCTTGACAAAATATATTTTTAAAAAAGCAATAAAGAACTAAAAAGAGAGAAAGCTAACTGAGCCAAGATACAAGGCACTATAGAACTCTAGAGGAAAGAACCTTACATTCCAGGATGCTTTTTTCCGGAAGCATTCACCAATCCTAAACAGTTGACCAAGAGACTGAGGAGTATTTTTTTATACAGAAATGAATAAGAATAAGAGAACCCTAGTGAGGTAGAATTTGCCTCAAATTCCCCTCTTTCCTGAAATTATATCATCTTAAAACGAGTAGTATACTAAATAAGGAATTTTCAATGAGAAAACACATTCATGAGTTAACAGCCACATTTATGGGTTATCCACTGTTTGATTCATACATGTGGCTATTTTCAAGTTAAATATTTCAAAATATTAAAAGGTAATCTCCAATAGCTCTTTTGGGATTCTCAGTATGTGTGAGCCACAGTTAGTAACTCTTTTTGATGCTAAAAAGTCAATTGCTTATTTACTTTATACTTAGTACTAAACATATGGTACACAATAAATACTTTCTGCTTATCTCATGATGCCAAAATTGGAAAATGAAATAACTAATTACATTAGATTTCCCTCTAATTCATAGCTCAACAAATGTATTAGGACAAATTCATGATTTTCAAAAATATAATATGCCACTATATTTTTTTTACTGAAACACTTTGTATAATACAATTGAAATCTACAAAAATATTTATTCTTACCCTTTAGATTGCTTTATGTGAACTATTACAAACTTCCCATGGTATATGTGATATCAAAATTTGTCTTCCCATATAAATAGTCTACAGAGTTTGACATTGAAAAAGATAAAACTGGATATATAAATTATTTCAATGACTTCAAACATGAAACTGAGATTTCAGAGTGGGTGTGTAGAAAGCTCTAAAGTGACATCTTTCTGAAGTCAACCAAAAACTAGGAGAGCAAGAAAGTAAAATAGAAGCACCATCTTCGCTGATACTAATACCTTTGACACCCAACTTCAAAATAAATGAAGGGCTACCAATGGAGTGAAAATTGGACCAAGGTGAAAGAAAAAGAAAAAAGACAAGATGCTTGCCACTGAAGATCTCAGGTAGAGATGGGAAGACCAAAACACATGTGGACTGCACCCAGAGCCAGTCCCATGAATACATGGAAACTAAAGTGGTATTGAAAGTAAAATTGACAGTGTGTGAGTGAGAATAGAATGATTCAATAAATTGTACGCAAACAATTTTATAGAGAAAAAATGAAATCCTATAGCATCTCTTACACAAAAATCAATTCCAGGTGAATTAGAGATTTAAATGTGACCATCAAAGCTACAAAAAACTTTCAGCAGAAAAAAAGCAGAATATCTCTATGATCTAGAAGTAAGAAAGAATTTTTCAAACAATATTTTTTTAAAAATGCAAGGTTGAAAGGAAAAGATTGATACATAGGGCTTCATTAAAGCTGAAATAATATATTTATCAAAAACACCATAACAGGAACAAATATATAACCCACAAGCTATGGGAAGTAAAATGTACCACAATAACTGACAAAAGACCAGTGAAGATAAAAAGAATTCCTCCAGGTCAGTATGAAAATTACAATTAATGCAATAGAAAATTTGGGAGAAATTTAATTATTGGCAATGCCAGCAACTTAAATAAAGAAAAATAAATATGGAAACAAACAATTGAATGATATCCAACTTCATCAACAGCAAGGGAAATGCAAATTAAAACCATTAGACACTATTTTATTCTAACCATAGTAACAAAAATTTTTAAATTTGATATCAATGCTAGGGGCACCTAGTGGCTCAGTCAGTTAAGTGTCTGACTTCGGCTCAGGTCATGATCTCAGGGTCCTGGGATTGAGCCCCAAGTTGGGCTTCCTGCTCAGTGGGGAATCTGCATCCCCTCTCCCCCTTCCTCCAGCCCTCCCCCTGCTCATCCTCTCTGTCTCTCTCTCTCTCAAATGAATAAATAAAATCATTAAAACAAAATTTTTTTAAATATCTGATATCAATGCCAGCAAGGACATAGGACACAGGGAACTGTTATGCACTGCTGATGGGAATGTAAACATACATAACTACTATGGGAAATCATTTCACATTCTCTTAAGGCTATTAATGTATTTATACATAGAATGTATATATTTATATGTAGAATAAAATGATCTCAAACTCAGCACATGCCTCTGAGCAATGGACTCAACCTTATTTGCTGACATATTCCCTTAATATTTTTGAAAACTCTGTACCCCTTTGCTTGTTTTTCAATTGGCTATCATCATTAATCAAAAGTTTTTGTAGTTCCAAAGAATGCAATTCCCATTTTAGTATAAATATATGATTATTAAGTAAAACTGTTAAATGCTTCTTTTTAAATGCATTTAAGGAATATAAATATAATAATAAATTTTTACTAACCATTATTTATTTTTAAATGCATAATCAAGCTTTTCTTTAACATTTAGAAATTCAACATCTGTCCTTTCTCTCCTAGAACTCAAATATCTATTTCATCTCCCTCACATAATTTTGTCATAATGGAATATATTTTATACTTGAAAGCCTATCAGTGAATATATTACACTTACTTAGAAGGCACGAAAATAATAAAAAAACAAATCATTCATGAATAAAAATAAACAAAAGGAAAAAAGTAAGATTTGTTTTCAGGAAGATGGAGTAGACACACTTCTCCTTATTCCCCCCAAAAGTACAAGTAAAAAAACATAGATATTATATATAAAATAAACATAAGAGTCTGAAGAGTACGAAGAAGAAAGAGAGATGACCAAGTAAGCAGCTAAGCTTTTCATGTCTGCCAGCCAGTGTCAAGCCTATCTCCTGCAGTGTCAATGGAGACCACAGAACTGGAATTCCCAAATTCCCAACCCCATCAAGCAGTAATGAGGACTAGCCCAACATGTCTCAACAGAGCACACTGTTTTAAGAAACTTGTACCTCTCCTTCCATCTAATAACAGCAAGGAATATCTTCTCCTACTACAGAGCTGTCACTATTCAGCTAAAAAATGTTTAAATAAGATAGACTCTCACAATATAATACATGAATGTCCAGGTATAAATCAAAAGTCACTTCTTATATCAAGAAACAGGAAAATCTCAAACTAAATGAAAAAAAGAAATCAATAGATGCCAACACTAAAATGACAGAGTTTTTAGAATTATCTGGCAAAAACTTTAAGGCAATCATAATAAGAATGCTTCAATAAGCAATTATGGAAACAAATTTTAAAAATAGAGAAACTCAGCAAAGAAATATAAAGTCTCAACAAAGAAATAAAATATATAAGAAAGAACCAAATGGAAATTTTAAACTGAAAAATATAATAACCTAAATAAAAACCTCAGTAGATGAGATCAACAGAAGAATATAAGAAAAAGGGGAAAGAATAAACAAGGTAGGAAAGAAAATGAAAGAGACTACCCAATCTGAATAAGACAGATAAAACAAACTAAAATCAAAACATAAGCAAAAGATCTAACATATATGTTACTACAGTCTGAGGAGAGGAGAAAGAGGATAGGACTAAAAATATACTCAAACAAATAATGGCTGAAAACTTTTTAAATTGAGCAAAAAAAGCACAAAAAAACAAAAACCTTAAAACTACAGATTCAAGAATCTGCATGAGCCTCACACAGGATAAGCGGAAAGAAATTGATGCCATAACAACATAATTAAACTTTTAAAGGCAATGAAAGAGAGATGACAACTCTATGGGAAAAACAATTCTAATGATAGTGAATTGTCATGAGAACCATGGAGGCTTGAAAGAAGCAGCACAGTATTTTTCAAGTGCTGAAAGAAAAGAACTATCAATCCAGAATCATATACCCAGCAAAATTATCTTTCATAAGTGTAGAAATCAAGATATTTCAAATGAAAGAAAACTAAGACGATGTATTTCCACCTGACCTATCCTAGAAGAATGGCTTAAAGAAGTTCTCTTCACAGATAGAAAAAAAATAATAATAATAAATAATAAAGAACCCAGCAAGCAGAAATATGAGTAAACATAACAGGCTTTTTTTTTTTTCTCTTCTTGGTATTCTAAATTATGCTTGACAGTTGCAATAACTACAGTGCTATCTGATATGCTTCTAAGTATTTAGAGAAAAAATTTAAATAATTACATTATTTAAAATGGAGGGTAGAGAATGTAGAGGATGGCAAAATTTCTATACTTCGCTTGAACTGGTAAAATGTTAACACCAGGGGTGCCTGGGTGGCACAGCGGTTGGGCATCTGCCTTCGGCTCAGGGCGTGATCCCAGCGTTCTGGGTTCGAGCCCCACATCAGGCTCCTCCACTAAGAGCCTGCTTCTTCCTGGAGAGCAATCACTGAAAAAAAATAAGCTATATAAGGACATACCTCAAAAATGCTATAGATAAATCAAAATGGATTCTTAAAAGTGCTCAAGTAACCTGCAGTAAGGCAGGAAAAAGAAAACAGGGGGAAAAACACAGAGTACAAAATGTAAAATAAAATGACAAATTTAAGCCTTAATCCATCAATAATTTCATTAAATGTAACTAGTCTAAATAAAGAAATTAAAAGCCAGAGATTGGCAAAGTGGATTTTAAAACAGGATCCAACTATATACTGTCTATAAGAAACTCACTTCAAATAGAATTATATGGGTAGATTAAAAGTAAAGGGATGAAAAAATATATGCCATGCAAATATTTTACTATAAAAGCATGGGTGTATTATGAACATATTAATATCAGATAAAGTTGACTTCAGAACAAAGAAAAGTACCAGGGACAGAGTGACATCACACAGCGATAGAAGGGTCATTTCTCCAAGAAGAGATAGCTATCCTAAATGTGAATACACCAAACAACCGAGATGAAAAACACATGAAGCAAAAATTAATAGAACTAAGAGAACAGACAAATCCACAATTATAGTTGGAGACTTCAACACTCTTCTGTCAACAATTGATAGAACAGCAGACAGAAAATCATCAATATGATTATTTTATATTGATAAATCCCATCAATCAACGGGATCTAATTGACATTTATACAACACTCTATGTAAAAAATAGCAAAACACTCATTTTTTCTTCAAGTGTCTGTGGAATATATTCCAAGAGAAACCATATCTTGGGCCATAAAAAATCCTCAGCTAGGGGCGCCTGGGTGGCACAGCGGTTAAGCGTCTGCCTTCGGCTCAGGGCGTGATCCCAGCGTTATGGGATCGAGCCCCGCGTCAGGCTCCTCTGCTATGAGCCTGCTTCTTCCTCTCCCACTCCCCCTTCTTGTGTTCCCTCTCTCGCTGACTTTCTCTATTTCTGTCAAATAAACAAATAAAATCTTTAAAAAAAAAAAATCCTCGGCTAATTAAAACAACAACAACATACAGAGTATATTTTCTGACCACAGTGAATCAAATTAGAAATCAATTTCCAAACACTTGAAAGCTAAATAACACACTTCTAAATAATCTATGGACTAAAGAGGAGGTTGCAAGGGGAATAAAAAAGTACACTGATGAATGAAAATGAAAGCATATGAAAAATGCTTATGAAAGCATATGAAAAATTGTGAGAGCAGCTAAAGCACTGTTGAGAAAAATATAGCATTAAATGCTTACTATTTAGTAAGAAGAAAGTCTCAAATCAAAAATCTATCCTTTTGAGATTCTAATTACATGTATGTTAACTGTTTGTTATTGTCTCATAGCTCTCAAATACCCTGGTACATTTTGTTCACTTTTATTTCTCTCTTGTGCTTTAGTGTGGTTTTTTTATTCACCTCTGTTTAAATTAACTTATCTCTTCCTCAGTTACATCAAGTCTACTGGTAAGCTCATCAAAGCCATTCTTTATCTCTGCTATCATGTTCTTTAAAATTTCTCCTAACATTTGTATTTGTTTCTTTCTTATAGTTTCTCTCTACTCAAATTCTCCATCTGTTAAATCTTACTATTCACTAGAGATTTTAACGTATTAGTCATAGTTATGTCAAAGTCCCTGTTTGATAGTTTCAACTTCTGGGCATCTCTGTGTTTAGTTCTATTGATTATTCTGTCTCTTGAGAGTAGATTGTTGTTTCTTGGGGGTTTTTCATATCACAAATTTTTCATAAAATTCCATACATCTTGTGTAGACTAGTAAAGACTGAAGTAAATAGTTATTATGCTTGGAAATTTGCATACCTCTTCTGCTAGCCAATAATATGGAAGGACAAAGAGGAGTGAGTCAACACAGTCAGGAGTTGAGCTAAGTTTGAGGTTTGTTATTGTTATGGTAACCTCCACTGTATGGCTTACTTTAACTTCCTCTGGAATGTGTTTGTAGGTGGGGATAGACCAGCATTTCCTCTGGGTTTCGTTCGTTTAGGCTATCTTCTCAACTTTCAGTCTTCCCTGTGCACTTGCACTACACAAGGGCTCTTTCTTCACACACTCTCTCTCTCTTCTTTTTTTTTTTTTTTTAAGATTTTGTTTATTTATTTGAGAGAGAGAGAGTACATGAGCAGGGGGAGGAGCAGAGGGAGAGGGACAAGTAGACTCCACACTGAGCACGGACTCCCATGCCAGGCTCAATCCCAGTATCCCAAGATCATGACCTAAGCCAAAATAAAGAGTTGGAGGCTTAAACAACCCCACTGTCTTTTTCTAAGTCAGTGCTAGTGTTTACTACCCAAAGGCATGATGAGGCAAGGTATTTTACTGTGGTCTTGATACAGCCTCATTCTTAGCGAGGCCTTGTGCATAGGTCTCTGAATTGGGATTTCCTTAATGATCATGCTCTTCTTCCCCACTGCAGTCACACTCTGCCTTGTATAGTTGGTGGATGTTTTTTGCAAGAGACTTTCCTGCCTGTTGCCTGAAGATAAGGGAATATAACTGTGTTAGTATGCCATCCTAGCACCAGGATTTTTTCTCTCTCCCCTGGAAGTAGGTTTTTGTTTTGTTTTGTTTTGTTTTTGTTGGTTTTTTTGTGGGTATTTTTTGTATTTTTGTTTTATTTTTTTTTCCCCTCTTTTACCCTTTCCTCAGCTGCAGTGGGTCATCATCTGCTCATTGGGGGTGACGGCATTTGTTTTCCCTTCCCCACCATCTTAAATTTTGTGTGCCATTTGTGAGAAAGTTCTGGAGGGGCTTCATGCTTTTCACATAGACACTGTCCTTCCCCTCACTCAGGCCTGTACTTCTGAGGGAGTCTCTATCAACACTCACTCCTTGCTCCTAACTTTTTTCATGAGCACCCATTAAAGGTCTCTGGAGAAGAACCTGCAAGTGGATCCATTTGTGTCTGTGACTCCCAGGTTTCAATACTCTCACTTGGCCTTTAGCAATTCATTAAAACTATAGCTGAATTGTAATAGTTTGGATGGCACCCAATCTCTTCCTCCCACACTCTACCACACACGAGCCCGTGCTTCTGCCCTGTCACTCCTTGGAGCAGTCTGCCTGTCGTTAGATTGCCAGTTGGGTCCCCTTTCACATCAGCTCTCTGATGGGCTCAAAAAATATTCTGATTTTTTTCATTTATTTGACTTTATTTTTAGGGTGGGAACACTCTTTTTAACTTTTTATATCCTAAACAGAAGTAAAGGCCTCAGAATTTTTAATTTATGATGAAGATGTATCAAATTTAAGTCACTAATCACATAATTCCTTCTATAGAATTTCATTTTTATTTTGGGGGGTGTACTGAATGATTTTAGCTCTTCAAAAAAAAATCATTCTGCAAACTGCTGTTAAGTGAACGCATCTCAATTGCTAGTTTTTTTAAATCAAAATTTCAATATTCAATATTCTGTTTCCTTCAGTTGCTTTGTAATTTAAATTAATGTTCTGAGGCACCTGGGTGGCTTGGTCAGTTAAGCATCTGTCTTTGTCTCAGGTCACCATCCCAGGGTCCTGGGATGGAGCCCCGCAATGGGCTCCCTGCTCAGTGGGGACCCTGTTTCTCCTTCTCCCTCTGCCCCTCCCCCCTACTTGTGCACTCTCTCTCTCTCTCTCTCAAATAAATAGACTCTTAAAAAATAAATTAATGTTCTTAATTTAACTTAAACTGCAAAAATAATTTAAAAAATTAGAAGTATCCACACTTTGAAATTTTAAGTGCTAGACATATAAAATTAAAGTTGCCATGTCATTTGAGGAATCTGCAAAGGAATAATCAATATGTTAAAGTTTTTAAAGCTAGATTATATTCAAAGGCATATGAATAGAACCACCATCAGTTTAAATACGACCATACACAAAATGAAAGAATTTGGGTTAGAAAAATACCAGGAACTAAAAGAGATTTTTAATATATACTGATTGCTATTTCACTGGTCTGTAATCAATTTTATGATTCTCCAGCAGCTTCATCAGTAACATATCAATCTTACTTTAGTTAATTTTAAGAAAAGTATATGTCACCAGTAATCAAAAGCGAACATTCTTGTAAGGTTGTTCAAACATTTCTGTTAAAGCTATCGAAACATTACTGTTAGGATATAATTAGTAAATTCATCAAATTAGATATATTACAAATTGAACTTTCCTTTAATTCATTTCTTGTGAATTGATTTGTGAACTGTATATTAGGCAAATTGTCCATTTTGGAAAATTGAATATTGACCTATTTACCTGCTCTCATTAAAACTTCAAACATTAGAAACGACCTAAGCATCCATCAATAGGGAGACATTAACCACATTATCATATATCCACAGAGCTCAAGTGTCCAACAGAGAGTCATGCAGTTTCAAACAAACTGGACAATAACAAATCTTTAGCAGATAAGGAAAAATGGCAAGTTACTGCCATTTATATAATTCAGTGATTCTAAAAGTGTGATCTGCAGACCAGCACTGTCAGCATCACCTGGGAACTTGTTACAGAGGCAAATTTTCAAGTCTCAGCCCTGAGCTAGTGAATTGGAAACTCTGAAGGGCGGTGCAGTAAAGCAAACTGTTTTAACAAGCCCCCCAGGTGATTGTGAGGCATGCTAAATTTAGTGAATCACTGATATAATTAAAAGGGAAACAATGAACACACACCATATACACACACAAACATACACACACTCACACGCAGATCTCACACATCTCTCTAGAACCATAGACTATCCTCTTAAAGTATATAGGAATCTGTAAGAGTTATTCTTTCTGGGCAAGAGAACAGAGGCACTAGTGGTCCCAGATGGAAAAGAAGCTTACTTTTGATAGAAGCTTGTGTACTTTTAGAATTAGTTTTCTGTGAACATCTTTGACAAGAGTAAATTTTCAAAGAAACCTTCAGACTTCAAGCTAAAGAAATGTCCAGAGTTATTGTTCATGTAGGGTTTTTTTTTTTTTCATTAAATTTCCATGTTGAAATGAAGGAAAATTACAATTGAGACAAGGGAAAAGAAAGCATTTTGAAATATTTTCTGCCCCTTTATACAGTAAACATATTAAGTTAGAAGAAAGGTAGCAGGTTACAGCCAAGGTACATATTTCATTGTTAGGAACTTGAAACAAGTAAAGTAACAAATAGTGATTTTAATTAATTGTCATGCTATTACCTTTCTAAATATATCTCCACATGACATTTTTCAAAATGTCCACACAAAGCAGAAAATTATTTGTAAAATGTATCAGAGTGGGTATCTACAGGCTACAACTTTAAATGGAATACAAGATATCATATGCATAATTCATCTCCTTCACATTGTAGTGAACTTGGCAGTAACCTCAATTGAAGCATACAGACATGAGCTCATATTAAGTCTCTGAAGGCAAAAGTTTGCAGTTATTTTTTCATTCTATAAGATTTTCTGAATTTGTATGAAATGTCTCAAAATGTTTGAAATATAGCCTATGAGCATATCTTTAGCTTTCTATTTCTAAAACAATGCAGATGATCAACTAATTAATAGTACCACTATCAAAAAAATTAAATGAATAGTATTTCCAAAGTCCAGTATGATTTTCTTTTTGAGAGAGTAAATAATACTCATTTTTTTCAAAACACAAATCAGGCAAATTCATGTGAAGAACTGAAAAAATATACATAATCCTTGTGATTATTATAAGTTGTAAGTTTTACTTATGAAAATCCAGCAGTGGTTTTTGAAATATGTCCACAATTTTTACTTTATTTCTCTCTTTCAGAGATGGGGCTGAACTCTTTTCTCCTTGAGTGGAACATGGCAGAAGTGATATTATATCATTTTTGATATTAAGTTATAAAAAGGCTTCCATCTTACATACAAAAAAATCTCTCTCTTAGATCATTTGCTCTTGGAGAATTCACCTTCCATGAGTGAGGAACACTCGGGAAGCTTTTGGAGAGTGCCACATGGTGAGGAGCTAAGATCTCCAGCCAACAGCCGGCAAAGAACTACAGCCTGTCAACAAACAAGTGAGTGAACTTAGAAGTAGATCCCACTCACACTCATCTCCAGTCAAGTCTTCAGATGACTGCAGCCCTGGCCAGCAGTTGACTGTAACTTCAAGAGAGACCATGAACTAGAACCACGCAACTAAGTCATCCATTCTGGCTTTAAAATTCTGACTCACAGAAACTATGAGGGAATTGATATTTGTTGTTTTAAGCTGCTGAATGCTTGAGTAATTTGTTATGCAGAGACAGATAACTATTGCATGCCCTAAACCGTATTATCAGTTAAATATGGTGAACATATGTTTTGTAGTTCCCCAACATCTCTCACTTTGTAGAATCACTCCTTCCCCTCTCTAAATAACCTTGCACAATCCATGACATTCCTGGTATGGCTGATTTTTACACCCTTCTTGGTAAGGAAGCTCAGGAAATCAGAATATACTGTACCTTGACCTGAGTGATTGCTTCAGAGTCACACATGGAAGCTAAACTGGGCCAATCAGAATCCCCTCAAATAATGTTACCAGAGTAATTACGAAAGATAATCACCCTTTCTCTGAGATCAACATTCTAAATTTCACATAAGATTAAAGCAGCGAGGTCATCTCTTTGGGAAGACATTTTCTGAAAATAAAGCACATAGATACACAAAAGCAAGCAAGAAAACGAGTGTGTGATTTTTATCATTCCCTTTAAACCTCTGTATCCTATTATCTACCTTTTACTTTCCACTTAATGAGGTCTTCCATATTTCAGCTATTTTAGGAAGTTGAGCTGGGTTTCTGGTTTTGAACGAGTCTGCATTAGTCAATTGAATGAGTCCTAATAAATATGACAGATTCTATGAACTCAAAATACACCTAAGACTTTTGCTTTTGGCTGTGATGGAGTAACAGGAACCAGTTTTTCCCTGTCAACACAAAAAACTTAAAATGAACAAACTATATGAAACAGTTTTCAGGGGTGCCTGGGTAGCTCAGGTCATGATCCCAGGGTCCTGGGATCGAGCCCCTTGTCGTGTTCTCTGCTCCCTAGCCTGCTTCTCCCTCTCCCTCTGCCTGCCACTCCTCCTGCTTGTGCTCTCTCTCTAATGCATAAATAAAATCTTTTAAAAAGAAACAATTTTAGACATTAGACAAAAGTCATCTCAGCACAGTAATTCCTGAAGAAAGGAAACTAATGAAGTGAGCCCTAGAATTTCCCCAGACTATTGTCTGCAGAGATTCTAGACCTCAGCACAGAATGGTGAAAAACAAACAGACCCTAGAAGTCATCCTGAATTGAGAAGACAGTTGAGAATGGGGAGACCAAAGCAGCTAGACTTCATAGGACAGAATAACAGACGAGGATGCTACAGAGAGAGATCTGAAAATATGCAAGGAATTTCTCGAGTCTTCAGCTGAGTCGTTTTTAGCCCATGCATGTGAGGTAACTACCTGAGGCTGGTAAAGCAATTCCAGAGATCATAGCGGGCTGGGAATAATTCAACCTCCCAACAGCTAGACTGTAGAAAGTTCTTAATGCGTGAGGCAACGGGTTATGTACTTAGAAGGAGATTATCTCAACAGTGGAGCCAAATTAGCTCCAGGCTAAAGGCTACCCAGCTATTTTCAAGGAATTTAGATAAATCATAGAATAAACTTCAAAAAATATGTAAAAGAATACAAAGATTCCAGAACCAGACAACATAAAATTCACTAAATCACTGACAATTTTATTCAACATTGTACTGGCTGTCCTAGCCAGTGCATTGAAGAAGGAAACTGAAGATGCACAGACTGGAAAAGAAAGTTATCTTTATTCACAGATGACATGATAATCCATGTAGAAAATCTTAAGGACTCTGCAAAAAAAAAAAAAATCTGCTAGAACTAATAACAGTGTTTAGCAAGATTTACAAAATCAGTATACAAAAATCAATTATAGTTCTACAAACTAGTAATAAGCAATCAGAAATTCAAATTTTTAAACTATAACATTTATAATAGCATGGAAATTTTTGAGATATTTGGGATAAATTTGATAAAATATGTGTAAAACCTGTACACTGAAAAATATAAAACATTGAAGAGAGAAAATGTAAAGAAATAAAAAGAAGAGGCATACCTCTTCAGGGGTCATGTCAATTTATTAAGATTTCATTCTTCCTAAATTGACATATATAAATTGAATGCAATCTCAAACAAAATTCCAGCAAGTTTTTAAGAGACTGACCACCTGACTCCAATATTTATATCTAAATGCATAAGACCTAGAAAAGCCAAAATGATTTTTTTTTAAAGAAGAACAAAGTTAGAGGACTTACACTATCGGATTTCAAGATATATAACAAAACTGCATTAATCAAGAAAGTGTGATATTGGCATAAAGACAGACATGTAATCCAATGCAACTAAGTAGAGAGTGAGAAATAGATCCACACACATATGGTCAATTGATTTTAACAAAGGTGCCAAGGCAATTCAATGGAGAAATCATAATCCTTTCAACAAATTGGGCTAGAGCAATTGGATAACCTTATTTAAAAAATGAAAAGCTTCAATCATTCTTTGACACCATATTTTTAAAAACTAATCATAGACCAAAGTATAGGAGCTAAACTATTAAATTTTTAGAGGAAAGCATAGGAGAAAAATCTTAGTAACCTTGGATTTGGCAATGATGCTTGGAATAGTATACAAAAAGATATTAGAGGAAACATCAATAAATTAGACTTAATTAAATTTTTATGACTTGACTTTTCGTACAATTGTCTCCACAGACATGGAGACAATATTTTCAAAACATCTATCCAAAAAAGGACTTGCACATAGAATATATAAATTCTTACAACTCAATAATAATAAGAAAAATAATCATTTAAAAAAATAGGCAAAAGATTTGAACAGACACTTGACCAGAGAAGATATATGGATATTTATTTACATATGAAAAAATGTTCAACATTTTTATTCTTTAGAGAAAACAAATGAAAATCACAATGATATACCACTACACATACTAGAAGAGCTAAGATTTAAGACTGAGCATAGAAAGTGTCAATAAATATATGGAGAGACTTAAATTCCCTTGCTTATTTTGAGAATGTAAAATGATTCAGCCACTTTGGAAAACTATGGACAGTTCCTTTAAAAAGTTAAATATGACCATAACATTTAACCTAATCATTCTGCTCCTAAGCTTTTATACCAGTAGACGAATGCATATGTCCATACAAAAGCTTGCACATAAACCATGAACGATTGTAGAATTTTTATTTATATTAGCCTCAAACCAGAAGCAATCTGAAAGTTCATCAGAAGGTAAATGAACAGATAGATATATATATCCATACAGTACTGCTCAGAAATAAAAAGAAATAAACTATTAATATATGCAACATTTATGAATTTCAAAATAATTATGCTGAGGGAAAGAATCCAAAGTAGAGTGCATACTGTATGACTCCATTTATATAAAATTCAAAAAAAGTGCAAGCTAATCTATATTGACAGAAAACAGACTAGTGGTTGGTTGCCTTAGGGGAAGTGGAGTGCAGGGATGGAGAGAAGAATCACAAAGGGCACAAGGAAATTTCAGAGGATGTCAGATATATTCATTATATTGGTTGTGGTGATTTTTGTTGTGGTTTTGCTGGGTATCAAAATTCATTAAATTTTATACTTTCTAATATGAAAAGTTTATTGTATGTCAATTATTGCCCAATAAATCCTTGAAAATGCTTTTTTTTTAAATTCCTAACTGGGACTGAAATGTTATGTCTATATAAATATACAAAATTTTTTGTACCAAGAACTAGTACAAGTAGTAGATAGCAGAATCTTAATAACAAAAACAGTTCTCCCTAAATATTTCAATCTGCAGGATACATTTTACACGAGGTGAATACTTCAGACCATGGTGATTAATGATCACATTTAGAGCTAAAATGACCTGACAACTCTGGATTTTGTCTAACGTTTGCATATTCCCATTAATCTCTAAACATTTGGAGCAAATAATACATTATTGGGAACCACTTTTGTTATGTATATATTCAAGAAGTAGCTAAATATTTGAAGCTAAAAATATTTTCTTTAACCCTCAGATATCATTTTTATTCAATATATAGTTGGGAGATATATGGTGCCTTTTTTGAAGTCATCAGTAAATGCTCCTGACTCTTTAATGGAGCTAAAATAGAATACTAGATGCTACCTTCTATATCCACCCCAATCCCCATGAAACCAGAAATGTCTAAAAAATGAAAAAAATCTCAAATGAGAAAGTAAACAAGGCTGTCTCATTGAAGTATTCCCTGGCTCAGGGTAGAACTGAATCCCTAAGAAGTGACAAACCCCAGCTAATACACACACACACACACACACACACACACACACACCTGCATCTTTTTTTTTTTTTTTAAGATTGATTTATTTATTTTAAAGAGAGAGAGTGCATATGGCGCATGGGGAGGGGTAGAGGGAGAGGGAGAGAGTCTTAAGTAGACTGTGCTGAGCTCAGAGCTTGACTCAGGGCTCCGTCTCATGACCCTGAGATCATGACCTGAACCAAAACCAAGAGTTGAACACTTAACTGACTGAGTCATCCAGGTGCCCCACAACTACATCTTATAATAGCCAAAAGGAGGGTGGGTTCACGTTGTTAAAATGAACAGGTTCTCTCAGCTTGGAATTAGAAAAGCAAAAATTAACTCAAAACAATGAATAATGAAACAGGTAAGAGGAATAAAAAAATACTATTTGAGGTCTGGAATACTATTGAATAAAGAAAAGAATACAGAGCTAAGTGTAAGAATCCCACAGTCTTTTTTTACCACTGATATTTTCATCCACATTGATATTTCGGCATGATGGCTTTCAGGATATTGTATGGTACATGGTAGTCTGGTTTGTACAAACATACCCTGAATGCCCCCATTAATCATTGCCATGAGAATGTAGAGATCCCTTCCTCCTTCTATACTCCCATCAAGCAAAATGCATAGAAGAATGTATTGTTCGGTGTTCAAGGTCAAGGTCTCTGGGGGTGGCAGACCCAGAGCCTCTCCTTTGTGACAAAGAGCATCTGGATGGCAGGCCTTGATCTCCTGGAATGCTGGCCATGCAAGGAGGGGAAGAGCTATAGATAGTTGCTAGGCTAAGTGGCTACACTATAAAACCCTGCTGTATGTACATTCCAGCAGCAGATGCTTTGTCTGGTCTGCCATTCCTGGACTCCCTGTCTGTAAGTTCCCCAGAGGGTCATTGTCCTACTCACTGTCTCTGGGTCATTTCTTCAGCCTCACCAGACCATCACCCACCCTTGGCTTAGACTCTGCTGGGGTACAGCTACACAGATATAAAAAAATGTATAGTAGCCATTGAAAATTAAGTTTTAAAATATCCAGATATTTTAGATTATATAAATTTATGAAAAAACTTTGGTTATAATATATCTGTGCCTTACAGACAAGGTTTAACGTTGCACTTGGATAAAGTCAAAAGCCACATAGTAATAGTGATGTATAAAAACCTGACATGGGTCAATACTGCTCTACTCTTCCAACATTATCCTAATGTCAGGAAGAGATAGGAGACATGGCTCACTGAGAAGCAGGCAGATTATATGACAAGAAAAGAACACTGTCTAACAAGAGTAATACTTTCTAATCTGGAAGAAAAATAACACTGTATATACCAATTTCTACTCCCCCCCCCACCATGCTCATTCCTGATTTAGTGGATTACTTTTAACTCTACTGATGACTGTGTTCTAGTCACTCCTGTTTAGCTGAAACACAATTTGTAGGATAAAGGACAAGTCTTTGCCTTGATAATCCTAATCTTTTTTGAAAAAGAAAGATTGTTAGTAAGTGCACCTGTTCTTAACACAAAGTCCTCCCACAAATTTCAAGGGAGACCCTTATTAGTCTCCTCTCCTATCATAAATCAACAACTGAGGTTCTTAACAAGCCATATTGTGCCCACCCTACCCATGTGCTTTCTTCGGCATCATTCTAATGAGGAAATAGCTCACAGAAACTAAACTCGTATTGGATAACCTTGTACCAAAACTGCGCCTTCCCCAGATCAGCCTTACTTGATGCCCTCCTGCAGTGAAACATAAGAGATAACACTGAGTTAGAATTTACAGGGATAACTTAAGTTTGTAAAGGAGCTGGTAGTCCTTACCTGTGGCTTTACTTCTTCCCTATTGTTAATACCGTGGAGGCAAATGGCCAGTGCCTGGATTTACATTGCTGACCCTCTTCTGGCACCCACCACATGCACACACATATGCACACACTCTCAGCTGGGTTCCATATATTTTAAAATCTCTAAAACTTAGTGATTAAACACGTTTAACATTTTAAAAATGAAGTCCTTCTTTAGAAGCTGAACAGCTCAATGTGTTGCTCATTTAGAAAGTATTAACTAACATTTACTGAGCACTCACTGTGTATGTGCCAAACAGTTTCAAATGCTCCACCTGCGTTATCTCATTTTATCCTTCTGAAAACCCTGAAAATGCTTCTGAAAATCCTGAACAATCCTCCATGAGGAAGTACTACTATTAACTTCTACTTTGTGGAAGTGAAAATGAGGCACAGAAAAGTGAAAAAATTGCTGAGAATCAGACACACTAAAAAATATTATGGCCTATGTTGAAACCCTGGCCATCTTGATTCCGGAACCAAATTCTAAATGCCGCATAATATCCATTCTGAAGAAACAAGCGAGAGTGACAAATGTATTCAAAAACCCCAAGCACCATAAGTATTCTTAACCCACGTCGGTCGCTTTGACTTGAAAACACAAGGGTAAAATTGAATGTTCCAAGATTATTTTGTCAAATCAAACTTGAATCCATGAAGGAGTGAAAGCATATCACAGTGGTGAGCACTCAAACTTCCCTAGGGAATGTTATCCATCAGGGCTGTGGATCAGACCTTACACCAAGCCAGGCAGGCCAACTCTCAAGCATCTGAGCTGTCTGAAGGCTTTTGCTGTGACCATGGCAACAATTGCTTTCCAGCTGTGTCACACCTGCCTTCCATCATGACAAGAACATTTTCTCCCAGCTAAGGAGCTGTATATTTCTACAAATAGTGATTTCAGCAAAATGGTTAATCTCCAGATTATAACTCAGCTTTTCAGGTGGGCAAACTGAAGCCATTTCTTGGCTGTTCTTCAGGAATGAAAGAAAAGAGGAAGAAAAGGAGCGAGGAGCACTTTCAAAATTACATAAATGGAATTTAATCTTATTTCTCTGAGACTCAAAGCTTAATCTGAGTATACATGTTTTGTTCCTTCACTTATCCAATCTACCTTTATCAAGTCAAGCTATTTTTATTAAATCAGAGACAAATTAAAGTACATTATCATTAAATTAAAAAAAAAAAAAAAAAGATTTTACTTCTCCCAGGGCAGTGATTTGCTAGTTTGAGTGAGTGTGAGAGCATGAGAATCCCCCATTTAGTTATTTACAAAGCAGATTCCAGGGTCCTTCCTCCTTGAAGATCATGATTCTTTATGTAGAAGGTGAAGCAGAAAGTAACCAATTTGGAATTTGGGATTACTTTCTATGACCATCTAAATTTTCATAACTTTTTTCTCTTTTTAAGTTATTAGTTCTTCAGTATTTTTAATCTCCCTCAATGTTAACCTATTTTCCTGTCCTTTTATGCAATGAAGTATACACGTACATTGGCACACTGATAGGTATTTATTCAACAGCCAGGAATGCAATTACAATGTGCCTCCCTGCTTCCCCACTTCAAGCGGATGCTTTCTGAATCTCATCATGCTTTCCTGTGGGATACCTGACTAGCATTTACAAGTATATAAAGAGTTCAGGGGCACACGGGTGGCTCAGTCAGTTAAGTGTCTGACTTCGGCTCAGGTCATGGTCTCAGGGTCCTGGGATGGAGCCCCTACATGAGGCACCATGCTCAGCAGGGAGTCTGTTTCTCCCTCTCCCTCTACCCCTCCCCCACTTACGGTCTCTCTCTCTCTCTCTCTCTCTCAAAAAAATAATAAATAAATCTTTTTTAAAAAGAGTTTCAAATTGGTCCATGTGGCTGTAGAGAGCTTACCCAGCAGCCTTAGCAGTCTCATGTGGCAGAGAGGAAGACTGAGACCCAGACACAGGTGGAAGGATAGACGAAAATCTGGGAATCTTCTTCATAAAAATGGAAAGAAGGAATCTAAGAGACACCTGGGGAGCAGGGGATCTCTGGTTGATTGGGAGCAGCCTTCACAATAAGGCAGTACAGCTTAGAAGTAAAGAACATGGCCTCTGGTGTTGGAATCCCACGTCTCCGCGGTGTGATCTTGGATCATGTATTTCACCTCACCATGCTTCAATTTTCTCATATGTGACAACAGCATAGCAGTGAAACTCACCTCACAGGGCTGTTGTGAGGATAAAAAATTCACTAGTACATGGATAGTGCTTGGTGGCATACCCGGACTATAGAAGTGATAAGTTATTACAACTATTACTATCGAAGAGAAAGGAATAGGAGAGCTTCAAACACCAAAATTTTTGGCTAAACAAAGTTGAAAATTATATCATCCATCTTTCTTCACTCCTTTCAGCTATGCTCATCATAAACCTCCACTTGCTGACGAAAACTCTCTTTTTGACTAAACTTTAGTCAGGCTTCTCCGAGCCCTCTTCTCAACTTAGACTTGCCCTTGGTCAACTGAGCCTAGTTTAAGCAAGAATCCTGCTAAGTCAGTTTGGTGAAAACCCATCCAATCTTTGATATCTAACCAAATTCCTCTTAGTAATTCCTATCCAGTGACTCCCTCACATCACCCATTCACTATAAATCCCCAGCTGTCCTTGTTGTCTTCAGGGTTGTCTCTTTGCAATAGTCTTGACCTCTGTTTCAATAGTCTTAAATAGAGTCATCCTTGCCTAATTAACTCCATCCAGTGCAATATTTGCCATTTTTCAATGAAAAACCAACATTCTCTTTGGAGAGTCTCTGACTGGGGTAAAAGGGAGAAAAGAAGAGACAAGAGGAACCTTGCCCTTAAACTTCTCCTTGTCATCCCAAGTCTCTCCCACCCAAACCTGGTTATCCATTCCTGGTTAAGTGGTTTCCAGTGTAAATGAAGTCACTGGAATTCATTTGTAGTAAAGTATAATGTATCAGCCATCACATTATAAGAATTTAAAAGTGAGAAGCACTGGAAAATGGGCAAGAATTTGGGCATTGGACCCATAAAGTAGGGGAGGGAGTCTGTTATGAGTAAAAGGAGACAAAAGGGGGAGGCTGAGTATTTGAGTCACAAGCTTACACCTTCACAATGTGGTCTACCTCAGAGAAATATTCATATTGTGCTTAATTTTTCAGAAGCATAAAAGGAAAACAAATGGGAGAAATTCTTCATGAAAAGAAGAGAAATCCCACAGATTTAATAATTATTCTTTGGGTACGGCTTCACAATAAGAAACATTGGATGTAGTTGTACACAGACTTTTTAAACAGCGTTTTAGAAAGCAGCACATAAAATAATTACACTGTAGAGATCACCTACACTCAAAAGAATGGAAAAAAACTGTCCTAATACTCTGTGAGGTGTAGTGGTAGACTGAGATAAAATTTTCTATGACAGCATCACACACACAAAACAGAGTGCTATGTCTCAACTTGAGATCCAAGCTACTGGACCCTGAATAACAGCTTTAAATTATTCAAAAAGTATGTTTATTGATGATAAAGACAGAGATATTAAGTGTGAATGGGGAAAGTGTCAATAAGTTTTGTTTTTGGTTGTTTTTTTTTTTTTTTTCATAAAAAGCAAGTAGAAAAAATTACTACTTCTAAAAAATGTCAGATATTACTCTGGGCCAGATATTCGTCTTAACACCTCAAGTAATACACATAATTACCTGTAGAGAGAACACGGAAAGTCCCTAATTTGCAGGTGAGGTGGAAGGATAGAGAAGGGAGAAGTTTATGAACACCATTTCACAATGACGAGACAGGGCCAGAATTGAAAGGCAGACATCGTGGATTTAGAGTGCACAGGACCACCAGGCTTTTCTTGCTCTGCCGGGTGTGTTCTCCAATCCATCCATGCAAGGAGGGCATCTTTCTTTAATTCCCACAAAGGTGTTATGAAGAATATCAGTGTTGAGATCACAGATACATGTGCGTGCGCACACACACACACACACACACGTAATGATAAATTCAATATTACACTTTATGTATTATACCCAATTTTGCTACATTCCTAAACAGTTATATATTCCCATCAACCAAATAAATTTTTTGGAGCTTTTCATCAGGAAAATGAAAGTAGAGCATATATATTTTCTCCAGGAAACCAGTCCTGCTCAATGAAGATATTCTTATATCAGGTGCTAAGAAAATCATTTTTATCCACATCTTTGTAAGAAAAATGTTCAATAAAGGAAACATCCAAACATGAGGAGAACATTTTTTAAAAATTTTTAACATCTAATTTGACCTAGTTTCTCTCAAATGTGTTGTTCATAGATAAACTTTGAAGAGCTGAATCCTATTTAGGAAGTTTGACATTTATTTTTTTGTCTACACTGCAATAAGCCGTTAAGTAAAGTGTACATGGATTTTGGCTCTAGATTGTCTGGATTCTAATCTCTACTGCCTAGGTAAGCAGTTTTGGGAAAGTTACTTATCTTCCAGTTTCCTTGTCAGTAAAATAGGAATAGTAATAATCCTTTCCCTCACAGAGGTAGTACGAGTGTTAACTGAATTAAAAGCGCCTGGCAGACGCTCATACAGCCCAACTCAAAACAGCTTTCAAGTAGTGCGTAATCTATTCTCTTCATTTCTACTATGCTTTCACAAGGCAAAAATTCAGGGAAAAAAAACACATTATTTACCTACTTCCACTTGTTTTCTTAAGTGATATGAAGCCTTTCCTTTATAAAACAAATACTTTGCCCATTAGTTTTCTCCAATAGGCATTTGCCCCTGAAATACCATCAGACTCACTGACCTGGAAAAAGCCTTATCCTCATGTAGGTGTAATTCTCTTTTGAAAAAAGAAAAGGAAGTTATACAAATTTACTTCCGTTTTCTTTTTCAATTTACTGCTTAAAAGAAAATGCAACCAACTCCAAAAAATTATTTTTTCAGACAGAAATTTATTTTCATGTAAAGGAAATAATGCTAACAAAGTTATATCATTCAACACACGCACTCAAAGCCTTCACTTAAAGCACAACATTGCCTGCCAAAAGCAACTATCTAATATATTAATTACCAAGCTCTCTTTTTTGGTTTGTTTGTTTGTTTTTAGTCTACCATTAATAAATGCTTTAGTCTTATCCATTTTAGGAAAAAGTATCTTATTCCAACTTTCTACTTCTCTCTTTTGTCCAAATTCTCAAACGATTTGTATACAGTTTCTGAACCTGTTCTTTGCTATACATTCCCCTTTTAAAATTCCTTCTATCACTGCTCTCCTCCTGTAATGCTCTTTTAGGAGCTTACCAGTGACCTTTCAGTTAAAAGTCAAGCTTTTTTCCCTCCATTTTTTTTTCTGTTGTTTCCTGGGACCCCTTTATTCTTCCCTCCTGACAGCTCCTAATCTTCCTCCCCCACTCTTACCAAAGCTCCCACCCTAGTCCCTCTGTTCCTCTCTCCATGCCTGCTCCTTCAGAGAAACAACACACCATCAGAGCTTTAAACATCACTCCTATACTGTCTCTAGAGTTAATGTACAATCAATGCTCCAGGGTCATTTCTTCAACTCAAATGTCAAATACCATCTCAAGTCTCAAACATCTGAATTCAACAAGTTCCCTCATCAAAAGAGTATCTCTTCACAGCCCTCTATTTATTTCCTTTGGTGCCACCATTCTCTGAACTCCTAAGCTTCAAACTGGAGATATGCTCCTCACCATTGTCAAAGCAAAAACTGCACTGAACAAAATTAAACAAGTGAAGAAGACTTTACTGAAGACTATTGCAATAGAAAAGAGAGTCCAGAAGTCAGTCTGAACCAACTCTGCTGAAAGAAAGGGTAAGAAGGATTTTAAGCCCTGGGGTGAACATGTTGAAAAGTATGATGTTACTGGAGAACATTAGGAAGAAATCATAGGTCATACGTGTTTTCTAATTGGCTATTTCCCAAGGCAAAATAAACCTCTCCTAACTTGATGACAGGAAGTGGTGATGCAACTTGAAGCAAGGTGCCCAGTGAAGTGAGGCCCCCACCCTCCCACAGAGACTAAGAGAAGATATTGCTAAGAAGTACTACCTTCATTGATAAATACATTTCAAACGGTCCTTGAGAGGGGCACCTGGGTGGCACAGTCGGTTAAGCTTCCAGCTCTTGGTTTGGCTCAGGTCCTGATCTCAGGGTCATGAAATTGAGCCCTGAGTTAGGCTCTGCACTGAGCTCAAAGTCTGCTGAAGTTGCTCTCTTCCTCTCCCTTGACCCCTCCCCACTAAATTAAATAAATAAATCTTTTTCTTTTTAAATAAAAGGGTCCTTGGGAAACAAAATTGGCAAAAGGCTTTTAAAAATTTACATCTTAAAAGAGCAAAGAAAGAACTTACAATTACAAATTCTCTAAAGTAAATGGTCTAAGAAAAGGGAGTGTAATGGCCTACAGTCAGGAAGTCGGTCAAAATGTAATCCTGCTGAGAGGAACATTAAAGCCTTCTTGGTCATCATCACCCACCAACAATTACAGAGCTTGTTACGAACACAGCTCTGGGTCATGAGAATTTTAGATGCATTATATGTACACTTCCCCTTCACTGCCGGCAGTCCGCCAGCACAAGCAGCAGTCCAGTGACCTGCAGGCTCCCAAGGAGCGGTGGTCAGTGCAGGAGAGGGACACTGAGACCAGACCGACCGCACAGCAGATGGAACTGAGCACTATAGTCTTGGATTCGGAGAAAATGTAAAAAAAAAAAAAAAATCCTCTCCTTCTGGGGGGGGGGGTCCCACCTCCCAGCAGAAAAATAATGTTATCCAGATCCTCAGTTAATAGGACATAGTAAGCATTTGATAACACCATTGAGGATTTATTTTTAGCCTTTAGGGAGGCCTATGTCCTGAGAGGGAAAGACTGATTTCCTCCTCTTTTGGAAACTAGAGCGCAGACCATCAAGATTTAAATATTACTCTAAACGTGGCACCTTTTCTCTTGCTGGAAAGTGAATCCCAGAATGTGAAATTTCAAGTCTAAATTATCGGTAGAATTGTTTCAATCTTCAGTGAAGAGACCTCGGCATACCTCTGGGCATGAGTTGGCCTTTGAATATGGAGGGATTTTGTTTTTCCCTCCCTCACTCTCTCTGTGTTAGTCAAGCACACTCACACACACCCGTGCCCACAGATTACAAAAATGATTCATGTTTACTTCTGTGGGAACGTAAGAATCCATTTCAGCACTCCAAATTAGGAACAGTGGACTTGAAACATTGCAAATTAGAGCGATGTGCTCTACAGAACTTTTTGTTCAAATGATGACGGGACAGAAAACCTGTAAAAGATTTTTAAAAATATGTTTCTTTAAATGTTTTCATGGGGTGCCTGGTGGTTCAGTTGTTAAGCGTCTGCCTTTGGCTCAGGGCATGATCCCAGGGTCCTGGGATCAAGCCCTGCATCGGGCTCCCTGCTCCGCTGGGAGCCTGCTTCTTCCTCTCCCACTCCCCCTGCTTGTGTTCCCTCTCTCACTGGCTGTCTCTCTCTCTGTCAAATAAATAAATAAAATCTTAAATTAAAAAAAATGTTTTCACAGTTTTTTCATTTGGCATTGTCTTCACCTCTTTGGAGTGAAAGAGAATTACTCTGACTTAAATTTGAGAGAAAAAGAGAGGATTTGTGTTGCCAGTGGATGATTCAGTTAATTTGTAGTGTCATTTATTTGCTGATTTGCTTTGCTGATGATTGCCACTTCTATGCACCTCTACTTATATACTATAGCAAGTAGGGTATGAAAATATACATGGCTCTTAGCTGTGTGTGATGCCATGCTTCTCTTTTATTTATTAGTGTGACCCCAAAAGTGACCCAGAATCCTTGGGAGCTGTTAAGAAAAGAGGATATCTTTATCATAACACATATAACCAAAGCAATAAGAATCTGAGGGGAAAAAAGAGAAGGGAAACAGCTTTGGAAATTGAAACTTTCCTACAGATATGGGAGACATGATTCTCTGAAGACCATTTTTAGAGAAGAGAACACAGGACCAAACTAAGCTCATTCCCCACACTAATGACCAGCACACCATGGAGAATGCCACATGACCTAGACTAAAGTAACAGCTAGTCTGTTTTCTGAGTCCTGTCCAAAGCTCCTGTGGTAGCTTATGGCAGGTGACTTTCGAAGCCATCATATGCCAAAGGTCCCAAATAGCGTTTGCCAGTGTTTGAGTAAATGCAAATGCATGGCCCTCAACAAATGAAATCCAAGAATTTCCTTAGACCCATTTCCCAGTTTTCACCAAACGCTCAATTCTAGCCAGACTATTCCTACTAAACCTCTCCTGTTCATTTCTACCTCCATAGCTTTGCTCAGGACATACTAGCCTGAAATACCTGTTGTCTTTCTCATCTAAATCCCACTCATTTTCAGGGCTCTGTTTATCAGTTTGGGTAAAGCCTTTCTCTACTAGTGGGCCTGTTAAGTTTCCTTCCTCCTTAAATTCCTAGAAAGTTTTGTGTTCATAATCTTATGAAAGTGCTTTTCTTTTTATCTTGAATTTTTGTTTAAATATAATCATATCTGGGAGCACCTGGGCTCAGGTAATGATCCCAGCGTCCTGGGATAGAAGCCCCGCATGGGGCTTTCTGTTCAGCGGGGAGTCTGCATCTGCCTCTGCCCCTCCCCTTGCTCCTGTGCTCTCTCTCTCTCTCACTCACTCACTTTCTCTCTCTCAAATAAATAAATAAAGTCATATCCGTCTTGTGATTTTTAATGTGTCTTGTAAACTTGTCTTATAAATATAACCTCTGTCTTTAAAGAGTTCACAGTCAAAAAGTTCCATAGTTTCAGGATCCACGTTTTGCATCTTCAAGCCTACCATTAATGTTTAGTCTCTTGATGCGCTGAGACTACACCAGATGATCTCTCACCTTCTGGAAGTGGCAAATGTTAATAATAAACCCTAGTAATCCGTCCCTCCCTCAAACTCAACACCTAATTCATTTTAGATAAAGATCAATCAGATTTTTCAAGATTTCCCAAAGGCAAATTTTCAAAGCCTCTTCTGCTCTTTGCTATTCATTTGAAAATTACCTCCACAGTTGGTCTGACTTCACCACACAACTCCCTGCAGATCCAGACAAAGTTTTCCCAAATTCCCCTAGCTCAATGGATCTTAAATGGGAGGGATTTTATCCTCCTCCAGGGAGGGGTGGGGTGGCAATGTTTGGCAACATTTTTGGTTTTCACAGCTAGGGATAAGCTACTGGCATCCAGTCAGTAGATGCCAGAAATGTTGCTAAAACACCCTGCAATATACAAGCCAGCCTCCCTTGACAAAGAATTACCCATCTCAAGAGGCCAATAGTGCTAGGGTTGAAAATTTCTGTCCTAGCTGAGGTATTATCCCCCCTTCTAGATGCTTAAAGTGCTTTGTCTCTAGCTTCCTTATGGGAAATAATTAATCTTTACTTTGTAGGTTGGTGAGAACGTGTCATGCCTTTATCGTCTTTTGATCTCCCTGTGCTCAGTACTTAGCACCATGCCTTAAACTCCCATCTAGTTCCAAAGACCATCAGCAGAGCCCAGGACAGAAAAAGCAGACCCACAAAATAATAATATCTATGTATTAAAGATTAGTAAATTATTGAAGATTTATTAAAGATTAAAGATTTATTTATTAAAGATTAAATTTATTTATTAAAGATTATTTATTTTAGTAAAGATTATTGTTCTCTGGTGTGCCTGGGTGGCTCAGTTGGTTGAGTGTCTGATTCTTGATTTTTGGCTCAGGTCACATTCACAGTCAATAAAGTAAAGATCCAAGATTCAAACACACAAATTCTCACTCCAGTGATCATCGTCTTAACCAATTATCTGTACCATTTGCATTCTATTAATGTTTGAACCATAATCCTCAAATATAGACCTCAGAATTTTTGGTACTAAAGTTAGGAAGAGTATGCTTTCAAATAACAGGACACTTTCAAACAAATGTAGGAAAGCAGGTTTTTTATCCATTACGTTAACCAGATGAACAGCGTCCAAAAATAAAACTTGTTTCTCATAAACCACATTTATCATATGCCTTTCACTTTCCAGAAATCATGTTAAGCTCTGTGTACAAAGATGAACAAGACATAGTCCCTGACCTCAAATAACTTACGTTGTATTAGGAGAGACAGAAAAGAGATTCAGTCCAGTGAGGCTGGTACTCATCTAGACCTATGAACAAGGTAGGATGGGAACTGAATAGAAGTAGAGAAAGGCAACCTACCTCAGCCTGGGAAGGTAAAGCAGCGATTAACTCTTCACGAAGTAGTGAACAATATGGAGGTTATGCCAGCAAGGCGGAAAGGACAGACCTAGGCATGCATATGCTCTTCGTGGAACTGCAAGTAATTCATCTGGCTAAGTAAAAATTAAGTATAAATCAGGAGCGAGATAAAAACTTTGAAAAGAAAAAAGTCAAATGATGATGCACCTTGTTTGTGAAGCTGATTGTAATCCTCAAAACAATGGATTAAGGATCTTCAACAGAGAGTGGCATGGTCAGATTTGCCCTTTTAAAAGGTCACTCAGGCACCAGAGTGGAATATATATTCAAAGAGGACAAGATTAAAGGAAGGAAAACTGGATAAGCATACACTGTAGCAATCTAGGCAAGAAATGGTAAGTGCCTAAGGAAAGACAGTGGCAGCCAAGGTAACAGGAAGTTCCCTGACAATAAACAGATGTTCCTTACCTGAGTTATTTCCGGAAATTTACAACCCAATACACTTCACCATCAAAACAAAGCACTTAGGCACCCCTCATAAATATCTTGCTCTTCAGCCAAACATTCAGCACTTCTGCGATTGCCCTTGGCCGTCTTGACAAGAAGTCTAGATCTTGCTCTCTAAAAATCCCAGTCAAACCAGCATTTTATGAGGAACATGAAAGAATTTAACAGTGGGTAAGTTTTAACAGTGGGTAAGAGTTTCATTTTTCAAAGAAAGATGAGAAATAAGCAACAAATCTTAAATTCCTCACATACACCTGCCCTATGGTAGGCCTTCAACAACATTGACAACAAATGATTTAAGAACGTCTTCCTGGTAGTTCTCAATAATATTCCATCTAAATCCTTCATACTGTACCTAGAGTTCATTTGCTCTTTTATTTGTATTATTTCCTCACATTTTAAATGCCACATAAACATTTATTTATCTTGATTTAGTTTTTTTCCAGCTATTTATTATTAACCACAAATTAAGAATTTTCACTTCTGAAAGCTTAAGCCTTAAAAAAAAAAAAAGCTAAATCACTTCAAAGCCTAATAATGCTAAATGTGCTCAGATATATCTGACAGAAATAAGTGCTAAATCACAGGAACTACTTAAATATGACCACATTGCATCCTTTCTGCCTCCAAAGCCTAAAATAGGTGACAGAATCTGTTAAAGCCACTGCCTTTCTTCCCCAGGTTTTAGCGTACATGCCATTTTCCTAAGAAAGACCTTTTACAACCCTCTAAGTAGAGTTAGGTACCACTGCTGATGCTCACCAGCACCCTGTACTTCCCTTACCCCAACACTTCTCACCCTTAGGAGAATGCTCATTTAATTACTTTCCCTCTTTCCCCACTTGCCCCAGAAATTCGTTGAGGGCATATTCTTAAGTGGCCTTTATCATAACATTCCCAGAACTAAGCATAATGCCTGACATATAGGAAGTGCTTGATAAATATTTTCTTAAATATGACATAATCTATTCATTCATCCATCCAGGCTAATTATGAGAGATTCAAGGTGAAAAAAAAAAAAAAAGAATCCTTGCCAATGAGAAGTGAGGCTGTGTTGGAAGTTAGGAAAAAGACTTACTCTTTCTCTACACAGTTTTTTCATTGTTTGATTTTGGTATTGTTTGCAGGACTTTTTTCATAATGTGAAGCTTTTCTTAATTAAAAAAAAATTAAGGTTTAGGGGCGCCTGGGTGGCTCAGTCGTTAAGTGTCTGCCTTCGGCTCAGAGTATGATCCCAGCATTCTGGGATCAAGCCCCACATCAGGCTCCTCTGCTGGGAGCCTGCTTCTTCCTCTCCCACTCCCCCTGCTTGTGTTCCCTCTCTCGCTGGGTGTCTCTCTCTGTCAAATAAATAAATAAAATCTTTAAAAAAAAAATTAAGGTTTAAAAAATAAAATAAATGAATAAAGATCTTTAAATTCAATAATGAATACTTTTCTTCTTTTTGACAGATGTATGAGAGAGAAAACAGAACACAGCACGTTTACTGATTCATAAATACTAAGAACCTCTTTATCTCCACAGTATAGACATAATTATTTTAAAAAATTCTTTCTTGAATATGTCTCAGATTGTTTTTTGCTTTTTGGGTTTTTTTACTTTACACTGGATTTATTAGCATTTGTGCTTTTGCTTTTTTTTTTTTTTTTGTAGTCATCTCTACACCCACTATGGAGCTCGAGCTCATAACCCCGAAATCAAGAGTAGATCATGCTCTACTGACTGAGCCAGCCAGGCACCCCAAGTATATTTCGGTTTTAGAAATATCATAGCACTCATATCAATTTTCCAGTGCTCTTAAAGCAGGTGTCCATTTTTGTATTACTAAATGTAACAGGTGGGAAGAAAGCATTTTCTTAAATCACATTGTCTCATTGAAACCCTTCCTAATCTGTCTATCTATAAAACCCTTATCTATAATAGTGATCAGAAGTTCTCCACACCTCATCAGCATTTGGAGACATTTTTCTCAACCCAACCAAAAGTACTTAAAGTCTCATCAGTATCTGATAATTGGCTAGGCTTTATTTACTAATCTTTTTCTAACAAAATGTAAATGTATACACTAGGCCTATCATGTCCCTTATTAAGAAACCATTCTATAAGAGTTAGCAGTTTGGACTGCAAGTAATAGAAGACCTATTCCTTTTAAAAATAAATCAGTTTTATTATTTCACACAACAAGAAATTGGAAGCAGTATTTCTGAGGGTGGATGATATTGTGATGCTTATTTCCCCTCTGCTACCCTCAGCATGGTGGCTATTGATCTGAAAGTCCCCAAACGGCTTCAGAAGCTCTAGACATCACATCTTTAGTCAACAATCTGCAAAGTCCAGAAGAGAGAAGAGAGTAGTTCCTTTTCTTTATTGAAATAACTTGCCTGGCCTGAGATGGAGCCGCTTCTGCCTGGAACTTAGATAACTTTTATGTCCCTGTAAATTCTCCACCTGGCCAGAAATGCAATATATCCAGGCAGCCAATGCCCAAACACCAAGCCAGCTCTGGCTCTGGACTTATTTCTTGTTCCTTCTCACCCCAAACAAGGTTGACAGTCAGATATGTTCTGTTTTTCTTTTCCGTGTTCTTTATTCTTTATCCTATAAAAGCTTCCTGCCTCCCAGCCCATTTTGCAGTTCTCCAAGCAGAGACTGTTCTCTTCATAAAGCATTAAGTAAAGGTTGTTTGTATCACCTAAATTATCTTCTTTAATCATTTTGTTATCACCTTGGACCCCTTTTCTTAAGAAAGAGGAAAACTTTCTCAGAGTATGCCAGCAGCCCTCCTTGGTCATGCCCATTCCTAAAGGAATCATTGGCAAAGGGAATGGAGGTGTCAAGATTACTTTTTACTGATCATGATGACACTTGGTGCTGGGGATGGACCTCTTCCTCGCCCAAGCTAATAGATGCCTAGCATCTGAAAAATCTCAAGGCTCTATTTACGAAAAGAATAGAAAACAATAAGAACTTGATAGCCAATCAGATGTGTCAGTCCCATAAATATTTTTTCCTCTGATTTGCCCCTTTTAAGGAATAAAATCATGATCATAATTCTTGGGAGCAATTTACCCTAGTTAGGTAATTATCTTTAGTAAAAGAAAAATTGTATTTTTTTCTTTTTTTTTTTTAACTTGAAGATTTATTACAAGTACAATAATCAACACAATGTGATATTACAATAAGGATAGATATGTACACAAATGGAACTAAGTAGACTCAAAGAATAGCAATAAGTGCATAATAAGATATTTGATCATCAGATTAATACAACAGATATATGCAAATTAAAACCAGAATTATGTACTATCACATACCTACTAGAATGACTGAAATTTAAAATAGTAATGATATCAAGTAGGTGAGAAGATGAAGCATCTGGAAATCTCATATAATACTGATGAGAGTGTAAAAGAGTATAACCATTTTGTTTTGTTTCGTTTTGTGTTTTGTTGTTTTTTTAGATTTCTTTTTTTTATAGTTTATTTTATTTTTTATATTTTTCCTTTTTTTTCAATTTAAAGTCAATTAATTAACATATAATGTATTATTGGTTTCAGAGGTAGAGGTCAGTGATTCATCAATCATTTATAATACCCAGTGCTCATTACATCATGTGCCCTCCTTAGTGTCCATCACTCAGTTACCCCATCCCCCCACTTCCTCCCCTCCAGCAGCTCTCAGTTGGTTTCCTATGATTGAGAGTCTCTTATGGTTTGTCTTCTTCTTTGGTTTTGTCTTATTTTATTTTTTCCTCTCTTCCCCTATGATCCTCTGTTTTGTTTCTTAAATTCCACATATCAGTGAGATCATATGATACTTGTCTTTCTCTGATTGACTTGTTTCAATTAGCATAATACCCTCTAGTTCCAACCACATCATTGCAAATGGCAAGATTTTTTTGATGACTGGTAGTATTCCATTGTATATATACACATACCACATCTTCTTTATCCATTCATCTATCGATGGACATCTGGGCTCTTTCCATAGTTTGGCTATTGAGGACATTGCAGCTATAAATATTGGGGTGTGGGTGCCCCTTCGGATCACTACATTTGTATCTTTGGGGTACTCAGTAGTGCAATTGCTGGGTCATACGGTAGCTCTATTTTCAACTTCTTGAGGAACCTCCATACTGTTTTCCAGAGTGGCTGCACCAGCTTATATTCCCACCAACAGTGTGAGAGGGTTTCCCTTTCTCTGTATCCTCGCCAATATCTGTTGTTTCCTGGCTTTTTAATTTTAGCCATTCTGACTATGGTGTGAGGTGGTATCTCATTGTGGTTTTGGTTTGTATTTCTCTGATGCCAAGTGATGTTGAGCACTTTTTCATGTGTCTGTTTTGGCCATTTGTATATCTTCTTTGGAGAAATGTCTGTTCATGTCTTCTGCCCATTCTTGATTAGATTATTTGTTCTTTGGGTGTTGAGTTTGATAAGTTCTTTATAGATTTTGGATACTAGTCCAAAAAGGATATTTTTATTCACTAATTTATTCAATGCATTTAAAACAGCTATGGCACTAGAATAACTGATAAATACATGGTCTTTGTTCTTGTGGAGTTTATACTGTAGTAAGGGAGACTTACAAAAAAATTAGCCAACAAATGAAAACACAACCATGTTTGGGATAAGCACTACAAAAGGTGAAACCATAGTAGTAAAAGGATAATACAAGGAGGAACCACTTTGATTCAGTGGTTCAGCCTTCTCTGAGGAGCTAACATTAAGCCTGAAAGATGAAAGGGAGGTGAGTAGAAGATAGCCACTATGGGCAGAAGAAAAAGCATGTGAGGGTCTTGAGACAAGGCAGAGACTATCATATCTGAGAAGGGACACTTCATCTTCCGACTCAGAGAGAAGAAAGCAAGATGGTTCCAGGTACAGACAGTAGCAACAAGTTGAGAGGTTCCCTTTGAATAGGTTCTGTCTTTCATGAAGTAAGACACTGGGTGATCTACCTTAGTATATTGCCAATGATGGAAGCCCAGGATGAACCCATTAAAAAGAAAAGGGGAAGAGGGAGGGGACTGCAAAGCTCCTCTCAGGAAAGGAAATTATCTTTTTCCTCTATTTTTTTAAGTTCTCAACTGGGAACCCTGAAACAAAAGGCAGATTAACAAAAGAAAAGCGTGCAAATTTATTTAATCTAAGTTTTACAGGACATCAGAGCCTTCATAAGGAAATGAAGACCTGAAGACAGGTTAAACCTCAGTGTTTTTATGCTGGATTGGATGAAGACTGGAAAGGTACGATAGGGCCAGGGGGAGCTAAGTGCAGTAAACTGGAGGAAACTTAGCAAGGCCTGTCCATTCAGATCCCTCTCTGTGTGCCTTCTCTTCTTCAAAGATAAGAATACTCTTTTCCTCTGAGTATAGGGAGGGCACCTCCCTCATGAAGGTTTTATGACCTTCAGGGAAAGGTCAGAAGGTCCTTCCCACACATGCCATTTCTCGAATTCCTTCAGCTTGATACACTCAATATGCAAAGTTGCCAGATTTGGGGGTAGTGTGTCCTGATCCCCACCACTCCTGTGGCAGTCACAGAATGAGAAGCCCTGCAGGAAAGCACAGCAGCCCTGAGGACCTAAGAGACTGCAGCCAGGGACTTAGAAGGTATCAGGACTCTTCTCAGGCTTGTCTGCCCCCTGGTCATCAGCTGTCTTCTCTTGCGAAGTGTGACATGGGCAACTCCGCAGGCAAAAGCTTACGATCCCACCAAAAAAGAGAAAATGGATAATTCTCTACCACTTCCATTAAAAAACAAAACAAAAAAAACCAGTTTAACACATCCTAGAATTAATCACTGTGGCCATGACAATGGAGTGCTGTTTACTGACTCCCTGTGTCACAAGAGTTGGGCCCGTTGTCCAAATGGAGAGGACACGAGAACACGGAGAACAGTCTTGACTCTCCAGCTCTTCAAAAACACAACTCAAGTGTGGCTGATAACTAAATCTATACTACATAAAAACATCATTTACAATTAATTTATATAAATAAACTACAAAAATCCTCTACAATTCCAGTATTGAAGTTCTAACCCAGATCACAAAGGAAGAATCGATAAAGCCTCAAGCCAGTCACAGCTTGAAGAACGGTTTCTCATACATTTGGAACCTGTTCTTTCACTGCGCTCGTTCTGTGAAGCTAACTTCTTTCATTTTGTATCCCAGTTTATGCCACATCCCAAATCAGACCTCCCCTCTCTCTGCAAATGCTTAACATTTCACACTTTTTTTTTTTTTACTCTAGCTATTGTGGCTCTTAATTGGCCACTCCACAAATTTGTGCAAAGATGGAACAGGACAAAAATATAGATAAAACCATGAAAATGGTCATCCTTGATCTTTATCAGACATCATATAATACACATGCAATTTGCTTGATTTTCATTTAAAGTGCTAATAGTTTTTCTAATAGAGAAAGGTCATATGACTAACTGTAAACTTCAGCTTAGGTTCAGAGAGCACCACCTGCAGAGTCATTATGGGACGATGCAATTCAAAAACCCAAGCAAGCATAGCATTTACTTTGAAGAGTAAGAGACAGAACTAAGAGGTCAGATTCTCAGTTGTTACGTTTTTTTTCCCAGCCCTGCCTTTACTCTCTGCATTGCAGTTTTCCATAAGCATGTTTTCCAGAAAATTTCAATGGCTAGGGCTTCAACGTCTCAACTAAATTCACAGACCTTGAAATCTAAAGGCTTAGCTTAAAAATGTAAAATAGAATTTAAAGGATTTTAAAATATTTTACTACTTCCTCTTACGTTGCATGACTTTCTTTAAAAGTTAATGGAATTATTTGCAAATTTGGAGGAATGTCAAACAAAACTTGAGCAACATAGAAAACATGTTAACTACAGACTAGTTTGAAGAAAAAAATATCCTTTCCTCCTCATTATTCCAAGTTCACGATACACCTCCATCCAGTGTCCATAAACAGTTAAACCTTTTAGTTAAAGTATTTATTGGTTGTTCTCTACAGTACATTAAAAATGGTTTCCTACACCTTTAACTGTTAATTAGCTTAAGTATTTGGTTCAGAAACCACAGCCCGGTTTAGTGTGACCTCACTGGTATGGCATCTGGGCAATTATCTTTGAGATAATGAGCCTTTTCATCCATAACAGAACAACAACCTCTCACTTGCATTGCAAAAGATCAGAGCCAATCTGCTGCACACCAGGGTGCCTGCCATCCCTTTTGTATCATACCTTATTTTCAAACTAACCTTTCACATTTTGAATTAATTAAAATGTTTTCAGATTAAAAATTAATGAATTCACTTTAGCATCATTTGGGGGGATAATAGGCACAAAATACCATCCCAACAATGTTTTGGATTTTAATACCACAGCCTAAAATAGAAGGAAAACTACGTGTCTCACAGCATTTTCTGACACATGTCACAGCCTAGCCAGATCCTGATTCTGGTTACTTAGGAAAGCAAAGGCTCAGAAAAGAATAGCTCAGTTGCTATTTTGGTACATTTTAATTACATTTAAAAATTAATTTAGAGGTTACCAAGTGTTCTGTCAGGTTGTGATAAAGAGGTTCCTAACCTTAACCGTCAACTGCTCCCATTTATTCGTGTCCTGCCTTCTTGTCTCACCTGTCTTTCAACACCAAACATGTAACTCTTCGGATGTAACAAAAACTACTACAAAACCTGTTTCTCCAAGTGTCAAGCTCTCCTTCTCAGATATCTGCTGTAACCCCACTTCTTTAAAAGGCTCCCTTCACGAGGAAGCTTGAAATGGATAGATTCTATTAACCTGAAAATATAGAGCCGCAATGAGATGCAAGCAAGGATTTTACTTTAGGTTTAAAAATTGCAATTTGGGGAGCAAAGGTTCAGGGAGAAACCCAAATAGTATCCCACTGGTAGGGTAAAAAGCAAAGGGTTTTTAGGAAGAGAAAGAGGAGGGTAATCACATGGATTAAGAAGAGAAAGAAAAGCTGTCTGTGGGTATTTTAATGAACTAAGTTACTCTGGGTTCTGCAGAGGCCACTTTTAGGCAACAGGCTTGAGCGATGGAATGTAGACGCCGCCCACTCCCCCCCACCCCCCACCCAGTGATCCCCTGGCTGAATACAGACAGGCCCAACAGACCATCCACCTCCAAATAGCCACAGGCCCTAACTGACCAATGGGCTACTTACAACCAGGCACAGTTCCCAAAAAAGGAAAATTCCATATGGTCCCATACCTCCCCACCTCCCCCTTCTAAATACAGCCCCAGCCCACTGCCTCCTCAAAGACAGCCTCTCCTCTGCCGTCCTGCCCACCACTCCCCTATGGTATAGTCAATAAACCTCTATCTCCTTTGTTCTGCTTCAGGTGAATTCTTCCACTGCTGTACCAGCTTCCACGGGATCGTCGCCCCACATTTGGGGGCCCCCATCTTATCAAGAGAGACACCACAGGTTACATATTGATGGACTGCTGATTTTATCTTAGAAAGTCCACAGCTATCAGTGTGATCAGCATGACCTTTCTCCTGCAGACTTCTCAAGCAATTGCTTAAAACAATTGCCACTTTGCCTAGCCCTAAGGTTGTGGCCCAGTTCAAACAAAGGCAAGTAAAGTCGTTTCTCTACAATGGCCACTCTGACTCCATTTTAAAATAGCTCTAGTCATGTCGATTTTTTACAATTCCATCTAGACCTGTTGTTAAAGTTATTCAGATGCTTGTTAAAGACAATAAGAAGAGGGTGCCTGGATGGCTCAGATGATTAAGTGTCTGACTCTTGATTTCAGCTCAGGTCATGATCTCAGTGTCTTGAGATCGAGCCCCACATCAGACTCCACACTCATCAGGGAGTCTGCTTGAGATTCTCTCTCCCTCTCCCCCTGCCCTTTTCCCTGCTTATGTGCTCTTTCATTCGAGCATGCTCTCTCTCTCTCTCAAATAAATAAATCTTCAAAAAAAAAAAGTAAGGGAGACTTTATTCAAGAAGGACTACTACAAGGTTGAGTTCTTCAGTAGGGGAGACAGACTGAGCTTAACTTCAAATGAAACAAAGATAATAGGAGATTTACAGCCCAGAATCTGAATAGAGTCAGTAGTTTGAAAATTACTAAGAGGAAACATTAAGGCTAGGGGGACTCTTGCTAGACCGACTCAACAGGATTCTTGTCAAAGACTGGTCAAGGTGATAAGACATGGAGGGTGGTGGATGAGAAATTTGATCAGATACAGAGGATGAGGAATTTGATAAACTGATTTAGCTGGAATCTTGCTAAAACCAGATTAAGTGTGCCAAGGACAAAGCCCAAGTTCAGAACCTAGTCAGAAGAGGGCTCAGAGAAGCCTGACACAAGTTTGGTCAAAGGAGAGCATCTTTATAATATTAAAACTCCTCGATATAATCGTGCAATGATACGTCAGTTCTCTGTTTCATGTTTGACTACTTAATAAGGAAGGGATGAGAAGAAAAGTGATGCTAACCACTCTGTCATCATTCCCTTCATCTTAAGTTTCTTTTGGTTGTGAGAAACAGAAATCCACTCAAATTAGCTCAAACACAAAGGAAGAATTATAAAAGAAATTTTTATAAGAGGACTTAGTGCAACCAAACCTCATGAAGAATAAGATCCAAGGCCAGGAAAGGAATCAAAGCAAAGCATTTCTCTCTCTCTCTCTCTCTCTGTCTCTCCATGTTTGTTTCTTGTTTTTGTTTTGTTTTGTTTTTTTGTTTTTTGTTTTTCCTAGGCTGGTTTTTGTCTCTAGGAGTGAATCTGACTTGACCACTTTGGTCTGCTGAGGCACTGCTGTTGTTACAGGACTTCTTTTCCTTTAGTGCCTGGTTCTTGGTCACACCGCTTTGAAGAATGAAGAGGTAGACCAGATGAATGAAGAGTGGTGGACAAAAAAGCAAAGTTCATTGAGCGATCGTACCCAAAGAGGGAGGGAATCTGGAAGGGTTGCCACCAGGGTTTCTAAGTCTAGGGGTTTTTAGAGGCTTGTTGGTGGGCTGTTTTAATCTGATTAACCCTCCATGCACCTGTCATCCAATCAGATTTTTGTCATCAGCCTATCAGGTGGGAAAGGGTGGAGGGCTCCTCCCAGGATGGCGTAAAATCCTTTTAAGGGTGGTTTCCTCTTAGGGCCTGGGCCCCTTGTACCTGCCTGCCTTTTTCCTTCTGACTACCCTGCATTACTGTTCCAAGTCACTTTTGTAAGGGAAAGTAAGATGATACCAAAGGGGAGCAAAATACACCACCCCAAAATATGCCCCTTTGGCAATTGAATATTTTGAGCTGGTTATTTTTAAGAAACAGCAGATACAGGTGAAGCTCAGAAAACTTTGTGGAAGTTACCCTTTTGTAAGAGACATTTAAATTTATACAAGAAATCTCCGTTTGTCAGGTGCCTTCCTCTTTGTACCTGGAAGAGAAGGGTGACTCTAAATCTCTAGAAATTACTGTCAATGGACAAGGCAGGACTTAAATCCACATAATAATGTTACTCTTATTTACCATGCTTTTCCTGGTAACCTCCCATAACTGACTTCCCAGCCCCAGTTTCCTACACCTTTAGGTGTAGGAATTTTTGTCTTTAGCTGAAGATGGTATTTAAGGTGATGCCTTTGGCCCATTTCAGAGCCTTAACTCAGTTTTCCTGAGCCTCTCCCATATCATATACGGGTATACACATTATCAAACTTCTGTTTATCTCCTGTTAACTTGTCTTATTGTCAATTTGATTACCAGCCAAAATATTTAGAAGGGAAGAGAAAGTTTTCCTTCCCCTACATCTCCCTGATACCGGTGGAGTTAGGAATTAAATTCAGCTGGAATGATGATAATGCATCTTAAAAATCACACCTAGAAATCTGGCTGATTAAGTCACATAAAATTCATATAACTCCTTTGCCCTTTTAAGAAAACCCATTCCTGTCATCAGCTAATCTAATAAAAGGTTTTTGCTCACATTAGAAGTTATTTATATGCTTATTTGATAATTCTAAAACATGTGGCAGTAAAGTACGCGCATAACATAAAATAACTAGAAAATGTTAATAGTTGATTAACCATTAAATTTAAAAAGAGGGCAATGGAAGATAGATTTCATTTTAATGCAGTAAATTTAGAAACTTCACTCCATTTCGTTTCTTCTCTCCTAACAATAAATTCTTGCTTTTGGCTATTATTTTTAAGGACCGTTCAGTTGAACATTGTAGGGGTTATAACTTGGTATTTTAAGGGACTTTTCCTTTGAGGAGGTCCAGGAATTAAATGCATCACTCACTTACATGAAGCAAGGCAGTAAAGGAAAGATACACACTGAAATATCAGCAAATTAAAGATCTGTGCTGAAAGCCATGTATAAGCAATACCGGGAACAGGACTACATCTGTTTTCTGTGTGATACCAAGCTTTCCTACACATAAGATTAGGTTTTGCAGGGCAAAATTGAATCTATGAAATATTTAGTCAGATTAACATTCATTCTGCAATATTCATACAGTGGAAAATTTTGCACAATTGTTCCCACCCGACTTTCTACATCTTTCCAACTCTCTTCCACAAGCCTCTAAGGAAACCTCGAGTTTGAAATACATTACACCTGCGAATAACACCAAAATGTACACTCTGTGGTTATGGTTGAAAATCATGGTGTACAGACATCATGTAGTAAAGCTAATTCCTATAGCTAATAAATAATAAATATTGTACTTAGATTTCTTGGCCTAAGTACAATGCTCCCTGGGAGTTTATAAGGCATTATTTACCACTTAGTAGACACTGAGGTTATGGTAGCATGTTAGGACTCTGAATAAGCCATGACATCTTCCAGTTCTTTCCAGTCAAGACCACAGCCTGCTCCCTTGTCTTAATTCTTCTGATTTCTCTTTCCCCCAGTCAACACCCTGGCCCAAGCCCCTGTCACCACCTCTTAGAACTATTGCTTCCCTTGCCTCTCTCATCTGGATGTTGGAATGACACTACATCACTATTGACCTGCCAATCTCCAGAAAATAGTCCAATCTCTCTCTGAAGCCATGCACATTATTTCTGGTTTCCTACTTCCCTGACCCCCTTAAAAAAAAAAAAATACATAGCTAAAAAGAATGCATAGCTCTATTTCTTTTAATCTAGAAGAGCTCAACAAGTACTCCATGGTAAAGAGAGGTCCCTCTTCAGATAAGTGCTACCTAAATTATCCTCCCTATACAAGCATTCTCACTAATCCACTGGCATTCTGCTCAGAGAGACCATAAAGATGGGCTGATTTGGGAGACTGTGATGACATTTTATTTTCTTTATTTTTCTTTCTTTATTTTTTTAAAAGATTTATTTATTTATTTGAGAGAGAGAGAGAGCAGGAGCAGGAGGGGCAGAGGGAGAGGGAGAAAGAATCTCAAGCAGACTCTGTACCAAGCACAGAGCCTGATGTGGGACTCAATCTCACCAACCTGAGATCTGGACCTGAGTAGAAACCAAGAGTCCATTGCTTAACCAACTGCACCACTCAGGCACCCCTTCTTTATTTTTTTTAAGATTTTATTTATTTATTTGAGAGAGAGAGGGAGAGACATGAGCAGGGGAGGGGCAGAGGGCAAGGGAGAGAGACAAGCATACTCCCCACTGAGCAAGGAACCTGATGCTGGCCTGGATCCCACAACCCTGAGATCATGACCCAAGCTGAAGTCAGACACTTAACCAACTGAGCCATCCAGGTGCCCCATATTTTCTTTACTGAACCAGAAAATCTTTGCCAGAAAAGGGTCTCTGCATTTCATTCAGTGTGGTGTTAGAAAGGTGTACTACTGCTATAATAAAAATGGCAACTTTGGACTGCAATGTGTCATATATACTTAATAATGGCTATGCAGTCTTAAATAATGTAAATATTTGATGTTGATTAAATAAAAATATCCCAAGCTCTGAAAAGAATCTTCCTATTTTTTAGAAAAAAAATAATTTTAATCTTTTTGGTATTCTTTAGGCAGTCAGTATTTAGGATTTCTTTTATCAACTACCTCACTATCATAGTTACAAAGGAGGATTATTATGCTTTGTTTTGTGTTTTTTTAACTAATCAAATAAGTAGCTGATTTCTATTTTATAACACCTGCAGGCATTTCATTACCACATTGAATAGGCGAGAAAATAAGTCATTAATATGTATAGATGCTTTCCTTAAGCAATTTAGAAAGATATATACAACAGGAACTCTTTCCAGATCTCCACCGTTGTAAAGCTAAAAAATTATATTGAAATTCTGCTATTTAACCTTCATAAATGAAGTAACCTGCATGGCTAACATTAAATGTTTAATTTACTTGCACAGGTAACTCACTGAGAAGGCATTTAACCTTAAAGTTAATGATATCAGATCTATTCCACAGTGTATGTGCCTCCAATTGCTTTCTACAGCACTGCACAAACTAATATTAAGTTCTCCTTTTTAGTAATATCCATGGGCAGGAGGGAGACATTATCCTCAATTATACCTGCATAACATCTTTGTCAACTTCCAGTGCCTTCCATTTCAAGAGCTGTAGGTGAGGAAAGTAAGGGGTAGGACCCAGTTCACACCAGATAACCCCTGATAATGGATTCAAGGAGAAACCTTTTAGAGCCAAGCATGAGTGTCTGTTTTCAATTGTTTCTAGGCCAGAAGAGCCTCCTTTTCCCTTTTTGATATTTGTACCTCGGCCACCTTTAGGATGATTGGGTGGGGGTGGTTTCTAGGGGGGAAATAACTATAGAAGTATTAGAAGATATCTTTGGAGGATTTATCATAATCTCAGAGGGGGAAGACTTTTCTAATCACGATTTTAAAAACTCAGAGGTCCTGGATTAGAAAATGGAAAAATTGGGGCACCTGGGTGGTACAGTGGTTAAGCGTGTGCCTTCGGCTCAGGGCATGATCCTGGCGTTCTGGGATCGAGCCCCACATCAGGCTCCTCCGCTGTGAGCCTGCTTCTTCCTCTCCCACTCCCCTGCTTGTGTTCTCTCTCTCACTGGCTGTCTCTATCTCTGTCAAATAAATAAATAAAATCTTTAAAAAAAAAAAAAAAGAAAATGGAAAAATTTAACTAGTACATATCAAACATTTCTGCATAGCAAAATTCACTAAAGTCAAAACACATGACAAACTAAGAGGAAAACCACAGCCATGTGTCATAAAACACTTACCTCCTATTTAATATATAAAGAGTTTTTATAAATCACTTTTAAAAGTCTGATAGCACATTAGAAAAATGGCAAATAATGCGAACACAGAGTTCACCTTAAAGAAATAAATATGGATCTTAAGTGAATGAAATAATGACCAAGTTCATTCACAGCAAGAGAAATAAAAGGTACCAAGACACCAGTATTCATTATTAGACTGGCAAGGATCCAGAGGTTTAATAAGATACTGAAGGTGTAGAGTACAGTACCAACAAGCATATAATTTCACAACTTCTATGGAAAATAATTTGTCAATATCCAGCAAATTTACAAGTCTATATGCCCAGATAGTTCACTTCTAAGAATAATACATCCTACAGATATGTTCACACACTTAGGAAAAGACATTCATTGTCTTCCACATTTCCTATACGACCAAAATGAGCAACAACCTAAAAAACTCACAGAAGTGGATTTGTTAAATTAAGGAAAATACACAAAAGAATACTGTGGAGTTATTTAGAAAAGAATGAAGAAGCTGATTATATTTTAAAATAAATTGACCTTTAAGACATACTGTTAGGTTAAAAAAAAAAAAAGCAAAATGTAGAACAGTGTGTGTAGTTATAGCATGCATATTTTTGTGTAAAAAATAAGGCAAAAGGAATATTTGATAATAAAGATACCCAAGAATAAATAAAGGACACACAAGAAACTGGTCATTTTAGTTTGTTGCACTGAGAATTTTGTACCTGAGGGACAGAAGTGAAAGGGAAAATCTGTGATGAATGTCCTTTATATTTTTAAATTTTGAAGCACGTAACTACCTCTTATACAGAAAATAATTTTAAAAATTAAAAGAAGGAAGCAGGGGTGCCTGGGTGGCTCAGTCAGTTGAGCCTCTGACTTGGGCTCAGGTCATGATCTTGGTCCTGGGATCAAGCTCCAGCTTCTCAGGCTCCCTGCTCAGCAGGGAGTCTGCTTCTCCCTCTCCCTCTGCCCCTCGCTGCACCCACCCCCGTCTTGTGCACATACATGGCTCTCGCTCTCGCTCTCAAATAAATAAATGAAATCTTTAAAAAAATAAAAATTAAAAATTAAAAAAATAAAAGAAGGAAGCGACCAGATAGTTAATTGCCTAAAATAAGGCATGTAGATTTTCTATGAATTTCATTTATTAAAATTTTAACTTTTATGGAACAAAGATAATCAATATTATTTTTTGAAAGAAAAATTAGGAATGCCTTTCTGAAAACAACTGCCTGAGTTGTTTATGAGAATTCCTTCTGGAGAATTCTGAGTGTTTTTTCAGCGCTTTCCCCACTCAGTGCCCCTTTTCCTTTCATGGAATGAACCATGATTGGACAATTTCTTTAAAAAATATCAGTAAGGACTTCGAATCCTTGCCTGCGGTTTATATGGAATTAGCCCAGGCCTGCTCAGTATCAAATTGCAGGCTTTATTGGGATGTAATTTCTATATTTCTCAAATAAGATGGCCTTATCTTATATACGCCCTGGCACTGCCAGAGGACATTTTAAATGGGACCACTTAGAAAATCATGGATAAAAAAACAAGAATTTTTTAACGTTTATTGTTTAAGGTTAGAGATTTGATATGAAATTAAATATTCTTAGGTTTTCTTTGATTCTCTTTATGTTTGATCTTCACATTTGTTTAATAGAGAAGCTCTTTAGTTATTGGTCAGAAAAAAATGTTCAGTCTAACACAAAAAGCCACAGACTCTTCCCCAGGGTAAAGCCATGGAGGGAACGGAACGGGCAGGAAGAGGCAGAAGTTGGCAGCAAAGGCACCTGTGAATGAGGCAGGTGCATGAATATTTCAATACTGCGTGTGGTCCAGAGATGGAGGATGTTGGGAGGGTGGGAAATGAAATGTGACCCCAGTGATTACTAAAAAATTATCACTACACTGCTCATCTGTTTTTTGAAACATAAAGTTATCTCCCGTCCAACAGGACTGCAAGGTGTATGTTATCATAATTGAAAACAGGCAGTTTTTAAATACCACCTGTAACAGGCAGGACAAGCCAGGAGTGTGTTCAGTGCAGCATGACACATTTACCCTACACGAGAGAGAGGAGATACTGATCAAAATAAAAACTCAGCCAGAAAGATAATTCTCCACATTTACATTTTTGTGGTCACAGAAATTTTTCCTTCTGGCACAAAATATTTTTCCTCATAAACTCAAGCTGGGCACAAGATGTTCCTTCTATCCTCTTTTTGTTCCTCCCAGCACAAGGTTTGACATTGCTTTGTTGTCATTAGCACCACCTTCAACAAATCATTTTCTTCACTTGTCCAATTACAGACAACATAAAAAGGCCTGTCCTCCATGTTTCTTATTTCAACACTGGACCTGACATGACTCTACTCTAAATCACAGAAGCTGCTTGTCAGTTTCTATGACTTAAAGTTAATTTTCACTCGGCTTTCTCTTCTTTTTATTTCACATTTCTTACGGGTAATGGCCAGGGTGAAAATGATGGTTTAAGAGCATCTCTCCTTCGGACCCCTACCTTCCCCATCATGGATTTATAGCACACTTTTCCTCAGGGAAATTTTAGTGTATCTCCCCTCCACTCAACAACAAAAGCAAAAACACTATCATAAACCAGTACAGGTATCCGCTTGTGCTCTTTAGGGACGGGTCCTTCCCTTACACCAAAATGTAGAACAGGTACCACAATCAATGAAGAAAATGCAGCACTTGATGTCCTAAGGAAATCACCTGTGTTTCTAATTCTTTTCATCCTACTGCTCCCAAAACAGGCTTAGAGACATACATACAAAAAGTCAACTCCCTCTGTGACTGCAATCCAGGTAAATACACAACAGTATTAGCAGATAAGGGAAGTAAGAGATCGCTCTCCTTTCAATTTGAAGAAAAATATTTTACTGAAAAGGAGACAAGCTAAGTAACTTGAATTTAAAGTAGTTGTGTGTTTTCAATTCTTATTTTCTGCATAAAAGCAGCAGCAATGGAAATATGGGCTAACTACTCAAAGCAGAAAATAAACGCATGAAAAAGGTTGCTTATTTTGTTTCAGTGCATGTTATCTTGGCCTCTCTTGGGGTCACTGGTTCTTCATGGGCACCTTCCATTTTCTGGTTTGTTTTGTTTTGTTTTGTTTGGTCCCCCTTTTAAGGTGTTTAAATGCCTGATTTGCAGTACACACTTGTAGATTTCTATGGGAACCACGATTCACCTTGAAATATAAGATAATATTCTAATCAGCATTCTGAAACACCTCCAGGACTCCTATGTAGCACTGCTCAAGCTATTACGGTCGGGCTTTTATGGGTGAATTTCAGAGTTCCCTTGGCCTAGTAGAAAATGTGAGCATCTTGAAGATGAAACATCTTTCACTGCCAATGTTTCCTTCCTGTCTATACTTTATCTTTGATCCTGTGTGTTTCTATTTTACTTTCTTTAAGGAAAAAAATAATATCATCACAATTTAGACTCCAGGAATTTACTTCCAATTCAATTTATACTACCCTAAAATTTAAACTCCAGCCATTTTATAAAATCTGGAAGAAGAAAAAAAATATTCATCAGAGATAAAAATGTACCAATCCCCAAGACTATCCCAACTACAAATGCTTTTATAATTTGTGAATTACTATAACATCTTCACCAAAACAAATGATTTAAACAATTTCTTCTTAATGTTAATTGCTATGTTGGGAATACCAACATGCACTGATTTAGAGAAAATATCCAAAACCATTTCACTAAGGGCAGAGGGAACTATGGTCCTTATCTTGCACGGGCTCTATTTAATCCTACATTGTGTTACAGTATTTGATGAGAACCTCCTGTTCTAAAGGCGCCTGCACTGCTCAATATGGTAGCCAACAGTCACACGTGTCTATTGAGCAGTAGGAATGTGGATAGTTAGAATTGAGATGTGCTCATTGAGAATGATACACAGTGGATTTTAAAGACTTAGTAGGCACTCACACCAAAAAAAAAAAAAAAGGCAAATATTTGAGATGATGAATGTGTTAATTAACCTGATGGGGGGAAATCCCTTCATAATGTTCATGTATACCAAATCATCATGTTATATATGTTAAATATCTTGCAATTTTATTTGTTGATTATGCTTCAAGAAGACTGGAAAGTTAAAAATTTGGTATACAAGTTGGGGCGCCTGGGTGGCGCAGTCATTAAGCGTCTGCCTTTGGCTCAGGGAGTGATCCCGGCGTTCTGGAATCGAGCCCCACATCAGGCTTCTCCACTAGGAGCCTGCTTCTTCCTCTCCCACTCTCCCTGCTTGTGTTCCCTCTTTCGCTGGCTGTCTCTCTCTGTCTAATAAATAAGTAAAATCTTCAAAAAAAAAATTTTGGTATACAAGAAAGACTGTGAAATATCTTAATAATTTCTATACAAATTATAAGTTGAAATGATAAAATTTTGAATGTATTGGGCTAAATATGCTATTAAAATTAATTTCACTTGTTTCCTTTTTCACATATTTGATATAACTACAAAAAATTTTTAAATTACACATTTGGCACATGTTATATTTCTGCTGGAGAGCCCTGATAGAGACATTTTAATAGTATCGTGCAAGGGTTAGGATCATCGTTCTTAATTACGGTATTTCAAAGTCTAGCACATGTTCTAAATTAACCCCAGTCCTTGGCATAATACGGGTGCTCAATAAATATTTATTAAATAAAATAATACATGAAAGTAAATAAATAATTTCTTAGTTATCAAGTATATTTTCTCTAAGGAAATCAAAATGTTCCGTAAGTATGCGGAAATGAATAATTTGCATGTTTGAGGCCTAAAGGAAGACAAGTGCTAAGAGAGATAAATTTGGAAAGTAAAGAAATTGTACTTAAAACAAAGAGTAAGTATTGGTTCTACGTAGTTGCAAAACCAAAAGCAAAGAAGGGAGAAATATTTGTAAGGTGTAATAAATGTGATAAAGAACATCTATATACTGTTTCTAAGAAAGGTAACAAAGTAATTGAAAGATCAATATATCTTATGTAAAATTTGGGTCATTTATTTTGAGAGTAAATTATGCAGTCATGAATTAAGGAAGTTAAATTAAAATTTGACTGTGATAAATGTAATAGTCCTAAATGGTATGAAAAGAAAAAATGGTTTAAAACAAGTGACTAGTGACATCAAAAGTAAGCTAGCTATAAATACTAAGTAGGCAAAATTTGCTTTTTTAGAACTTTAACAAGAAACAAATACCCATCAGTTTTACCAGATATTAGAAATAAGTTGAAAGTGAATTATTTATCATAGAGAAGCATTCTAAATGTTAAAAAACAAATTAGGCAGTTCGGAAAATCTGCAAATAACTAATAAAGGAGAAATTTCTTGAGTTGGTTTTGATTGTGAAGTAATAGGACACTAAATGTCTAGAAAGGAACAATGGTATTTTTAACTAATGTAGATATAGTGCTTAATATATGCCAGGCAGGTCCTAAGCAATTTATATAAATTAACTCATTTAATTTTCGCAAGAATTCCATGACGTAAGGATTATGATCGTCCCTATTTTACAGATAAGAAAAGTGAAACAAGAGGTCAACTAACTTGCCCCAAGGTCACACAGCTGAGTTGCATAGCCTGAATTCAAACCCGGGTAGTCTAAATTCAGTAACCCTGCTTCTAATCACTCCGCTACACATTTATGAGAACTTGTCGTGTGAGAGGTGATTTGCATAGACTGCTCAATTCATCCTTGTACAATCCTAGGAGGAGGTGCAATTATTACCAGTTTTAAAAATTAGGAGATCAGGACTCAGAGAAGTTAAGTCACTTGTTCAAAATAACCCATTTTGAATATCAGAGTCAAGATTTGAATCGAGATCCATCTGACCCCACAATTCTTTCCACTACCAGCTCAATCATGCTGAATAAATACAGCCTGAATAAACAATAGAGAATTTGAATAAACTTTTTGTCTCTAAGCACCTGTCAATGACTCAGATTAAGGCAGATCACTTAGATTACCTGTACCAACCATTCTGAAACACTTTCTCTTGTGAAAATAAAATATTCAATCCAATAATAACAAGTTATTTTCTTTTAAATATATTGCTCTTGTGAAATTGCACAGATCTGTACTCTGGTATTTACTATATATCCTTATTTTCAAATTTTACAATATCTGCTGAAATACGTATAATACAGAAAATATAAAACCACAAACAATAGAAGGATAGAGCTCAGGATCTTGGAGAGCTACACCAAGTTCTCCTCTGCCTCTTCCAAAAAGGATTGTTGGATTTTGAGAAAGCATTTGCAAGCTGCAGAAAGCACTTCTTTCAAACAAAGCAAATTTTCTAGACTCCTTCAAACCTGACCCATAAATACATAATCAGTCTCAAAAGTCAGTGAACGGTTAAAACACGGAGCTACATGGTCATCTCTCTCTCTTTTTTTTTTTTCTCTTTAAGAAATAAGATCAGGAAAAGCAAAGGAACTGGTGCTAATTGTGCCAAAGAATTAGAATGCAGGAAAGTTAGAAATGAAAAGTTATGCTTCCCCTAGTAACTATAACTTGGCATATTCTATGTAAGGACATAAATACAACAGCAAATATAGCACATAAAATACTATCATGTGTGCAAGGAACGAATAACAATAGCTGGGAGGGTCATAATTTTGACTTTCTTGACTTTTATGAGTTTAAATTCTCAGCCACAACGTTGCATTAATACATGCAAGTTTTTTAACCAATCTTGACTTAAGTTTTTGCCTCTTTCTAGGCAACTGTCCTCTAAGTTTTCTTGGCACTATGCTAGCTAAGGCAGTAATATTTGCATGCTGACCTTCCAAATTTGATTCTGATTCAAGTCTTGACCTTTAAGGAGAAAAACGGGAGGAGTGAATATTTCATCTTGGAACTCATTAAACAAGGGAAAGAAAGTAAAGGCAAAGCTTTCAGCTGCGCGTGATTGCTAAACAGTGGGGGAATGCAGGAACTGCTAAATAAAACAAGTCACGCATCAGGCCAGAAAAAAAAGCTGAAGCAATCGTTTAAACCTGCACACTGCTGTTTTTTATTTAATGCTGAGAGGTGTTTACAGTGCTGTGATTGCTGGAGAAAGGTTAATCCAGACGAGTAAAAGAGTAGCGGTCTATGAGACTGTTTCACGCCAGCTCCTTGCAGTGAATATTTTAGTAACTATTGTGAATCCATGTCAGCAGTGCAACCATCAAATGCAACAGGAAAGAAAGCAAATATTACCCCAAAGAATGAATTTTGATTTAAAATAGAAGCAGAGGCATTTTCATTGCCCTCTGCTGTAGTGATGATGGGGTCGAAAACAGTTTCCATCAGAGTAAAGTGCCCTTTTTGAGCCCCTATACTCTCAACTCACCGTCCTTATTTGTGAATTTGAGAGGTAGGGAGGAGTAAAAACTTCCACTCATTCTCCTTTCGGTTCTCATTTAGTTTCTTTTCCCCCATGAGCTTCAAACTAGAGAAGCAGTTCCCTCCTTGGAGAGTATTACCTTGCCTCTGCATCAAGCTATGTAAAAAACTACTCGATATTCTAAGCAGTTCCACCAGGGCACATGTTCCTGTCTTATTTCCTTTCCTGAAAAGAATCTGTATTGATCTCTCCAAAACCTTGGGGCCAAATGAAAATAGCAGGAGAGGCATTCTGTAGGGGGAAAAACGCAGATTTGTACGGTCCCCTCCATTTTTTTCTCGCTCACCAGAAGATCAGTGCAGACAGAGCAATATTGGAAACTCAACACTAGTTTCTTTCTTCTTTCTTCCCCAAGGCTATGTTAAATAGCTGTATTTGTGTTCCTGCCTTTATAGCTTCAGGACCAAAGATCAATGAGAGTCAGTGTTTCAACTTTCCCTTTGAAAGAACCATTGCCCAACCCATAAATAAAATGCAAATTTCCCCTACTGTTGGTCAGTGCTACTGATTTCTATAAATAATTACTGCAGCGATTCATTGTTTGTGCTTTTGTGCCCTGTTAACATTATTCATACTTTTGTACTCTGTTAAAGAAAAAATTATTTAGACGTTCGTTAAAGACAGTAAAGCAGACTTTATTCAAGGAAGGTTACTACGTAAGCTGGTGTTTGTCGCAGAGGAAAGAGATTACGCTCACTTCAGAATAGGACAAGAAGTGGAGATTTATAGCTATTGGGAGGAAGACCTTCCTCTGCCCTATAATCCTTCTAGCTGCACTTAGAATCAAATTGACATAAGACAGATTAACACAAGAAAATCAAATTTAATAGGAATACATACAGGGAATTCATACCGACATGAAATTCTAAAGACAATGAGGCAACAGGAAACTTACATGAACTAAGGAAAGGGATAGAGTCTGAAGATACAAAGTGGGGAAGACCATTAGCAAGAAGATGAAAGGAGATGTTTGGAAAAACAAAGGTTGCTCTACTACGCACGGATAAGTTCCTTAGGTAAAGGGGAGTCTCAGTTAATAGCTTTCTTCCTGATAGAGTTCTCCTTTCCAGTGTAAATTTAGGCAGTTGGGGGGGGGGGGGGGAGGCAGAGAGCTTTTCCTGCATCTACTGGGTTTTCATTACTTTTAACTCAAAACAATCTTTACGCCAAAGTGGCCCATCTAGAAGCAGCCTGCCCTTGGCCCCTACATAGACAAGGAGCAGGGTGGGGTCAATAGATACAAAATTACTAAGAAGAAACATCAGGGATAAGGGGATTATGTCAAGGGCTAAACTAAATTGCCAGAATTTTTGCTGAAGGCAGGCAAGGATGATAGGGTATGAAAGGTGGAGGATAGGAATTTAAAGAGATCATCAAAAGTGGTCATTTACCAAGGATGGGGTAAAGAATTTGATCAAAATGTCAAGGGTGGGTTTTTTTTTTAATAACATGACCTAGCAGCAGAATTCTTGCTAAAACTGGACTGAGTCAAACACAGAGCCCGATAGAGAGTCAAAAAGAGAACTTGGAGGATCTGAATTAATGTTTGGTCAAAAGAGAGTCCACATCAACTGACTTTTTAAAATTAACTGTATATTTTTAGACAAGAAAAGGAAACTATGATCAGACATGTTCAAAATATTACTCTGATATGTATTGCAAGCAAATGTATTTTTGATAATATAATTTCTATTGTAATGATTATTTTCAAAACAAATTTTATTAATAAAAACATTCCAATATCTACTATATAAAGCAATGCCAAAAGGTTAGGAAAAGAATCAAAGTCCCTAAACAAATTGGATAACTGGCTTCTTATCTGAATGATAAATTAATAAATTCTTACATTTATGAAGTGTTTTATATCTTAAGTTATTTTCAAATGATACTGTCAGGGAGTCAGTCCTCTTGCCCAACTATAGATCCCAACAATCAAAACCAAAAATAGACAAGATTGATTAACTCATGCTCTAATTGAAACCCATATTCTTATTTCTTATCTCACTTATTTGAAGCATTTATGACAAGGTTTTGCTATGACTGGAACATTTTAACCACCAGGCCAGAAATGCCCTGATAGCTGTGGAATGCCTAGAAGACCACATCCCACATGCTACTTCCTTGCCCAAACCCATTGGCTGACCAGATACCAACCCCCACCTATGATCATGCAATCTCTGCCTGCTCTGTTGCCTAAACCTCTCCCGATAAAATGCTAGGTGTCCATCTTGCAAGCAGAGACGTCAGTTGTTCAGGCTTGACCCTGCCACTTCCTCTGCTTGCTGGCACCCACAATAAATTTCTTCCTTTCTCTTTTCCAAACCCTGTTACCTTGAGTTATTGGTTTCTTTCGAATTTGTTCGGCAACAGTTTTGGCAAACACGGCCTGGAGCTATGCTTTTGATTTGTCCAGCCTCCTTGGGATTCCTGGGAACAGAGCAGTTGGCCTCAGTAGCACACCAGGACTCACCGTTCATTTCCCGAGTTAGCAGTTGTGATAGATTGATCGGTAAAAATACTACTAAAAACTTAGGCTTACTGGGTGTTAAATAGTATCAAACCCCATACAGAATACTATGGGTATTACCTCACTTAATTCTTTTTAGATTGACACCATTATTATTCCCATTTTAGGATGAGAAAACTGAGGCAAAGACTATTACAAAGATATTCAGTGTTAGAGTTAAGACCCAAACTCAGATGTGCAATGGGTCACTGTGGTATAATGCATATCCATAATTTCACTTGATCATTTATACATTTTTACAAAAGGAGAGAGCAAATCTTATGTCTACTTGACAGATGTGCAAACTACAGAAAATGAGGCAATGACGTGAAAGGTCACAGAGCTAAGTATGGATGAGGACTAACATCCAGGTACAGAATTCCTGTAAATGCATTGGTCTTTTAACAGTTCTATGTGCTTTAACTATACATGGTTTAATTATGACTGTGAATTGCTACTTTGAGAAATTCAACTTCAGAACACTAAAAAAGGCAAATTAAAATAAGCTGCCAACTATATCACTGAATAGATCATCCAGACAGAATACTGATAAGAGAACACTGGCCTCAAGTAACACATGAGACCAGATGGACTTAATATATACATACACAACATTCTATTCCATAACGGAATATACTTTCTTCTCAAGTGCACAGATAAGATTCTCCAGGATAGATCATATGTTAGATCATAAAACAAGTCTCAATAAATTCAGGGAGACTGAAATCGCAGCACGCCATCTTTTCCAACAATAGTATGAAATCAAATACAAGAAGAAAACTGAAAAAATCACAAGTACATGGAAAGTAAACAAGATGGTACTTAACAACTAATGGGTCAATGAAAAAATCAAAAGAGAAATAAAAAAATAATGAAATAAATGAAAATGGAAGTACAACATATCAAAATTTATGGGATCCAACAAAAACAATTCTAAGAAGGAATTTCAAAGCAATGCAGGCCTACTTCAAGAAACAAGAAAAGTCTCAATACACTATCTAACTTTGGAACTAGAAAAAAAAAAAAGACCAAACAGAGCCCAAAGTTAGTAGAAGGAAGGAAATAATAAAGATAAGAACAGAAATTAATGAAGAGACATTTTAGAGAATGAATGGACAATAGAAAAGATCAATGACACTTAGAGTTGGTTCATTTAAAAGATTAAAAAAATTTGACAAAACTTTAGCTAGACCCTCTAACAGAAGAGGATTCAAATATACGGTATCCGAAATGAAAGTGGAGAAGTTACAATTGATACCGATGAAATACAAAGGATCCTAAGAGACTATTTTGAACAATTATACACCAACAAATTCAACAATCTACAAGAAAGGGATAAATTCCTAGAAATATACAATCATCCCAAACTGAATTAAGAAAAAATAGAAAATCTGGGGCGTCTGGGTGGCTCATTTGGTTAAGCAACTGCCTTCAACTCAGGTGATGATCCCAGGGTCCTAGGATTGAGCCCCACATCAGGTTTCCTGCTCAGCAAGGAATCCATTTCTCCCTCTGTCCCTTCCCACTTCCCCTGCTTGTGCTCTCTCTCTCATGCTCTCTTTGTCTCAAATAAATAAATAAAATATTTAAAAAAATAAAAAATAGAAATCTGAGTAGACTTATTAATAGTAAGGGGTTTGAACCAGGAATCGAAAAACAAAAGCTCAGGACAAGATTAATTCACTGGTGACTTCAACACACGTTCAAATAAGACTTAATACCTATCCTTCTTATGCTCCTCCAAAAATGCCGAAGAGGAGGAAACACACCCAAACTCATTTTATGAGACCAGCATTAGTCCAATACCAAAACCACACAAGGACACCACAAAAAAAGAAAATTACAGAAAATATCCCTGATGAATATAATTACAAGTCTTCAACAAAATATTAGCAAACCAAATTCAACAATACATTAAAATGATCATACACTATGATCAAGTGGGATTTATTCCAGGGACGCAAGGATGGTCAACATGCACAAATCAATCAATGTGATGCACACCATGAACAAAATAAAGGATAAAAATCATATGATCATCTCAGAGATGCAGAAAAAGCATTTGATAAAATTCAACATCCATTTATGATAAAAACTCTCAACAAAATGGATATAGAGGGAAAGAACCTCAGCATAATAAAGACCATATATGACAAGCCTATAGCTAACATCATACTCAATGGTGAAAAACTGGAAGCTTTTCCTTTAAGATCAAGAACAAAACAAGGATGCCCACTCCTGCCACTTTTATTCAACATAGTATTGGAAGTCCTAGTCACCATAATTAGACAGGAAAAAGAGATACATTGGGAAGGAAGAAGTAGAGTTCTCATTATTTGTGAATGACAAAAAAACTACTAAAACTAACTATTTAGTAAAATCGTAGGGTGCAAAATTTATTTACAAACATCTGTTGCATTATTATACACAAACAATGAACTCTCAAAACCAGAATTTTTTAAAAATTTTTTTTAAAGATTTTATTTATTTATTTGACACAGAGAGAGAGACAGCCAGCAAGAGAGGGAACACAAGCAGGGGGAGTGGGAAAGGAAGAAGCAAGCTCCCAGTGGAGCAGGGAGCCCGATGCGGGGCTCAATCCCAGGACCCTGGGATCACGCTCTGAGCCAAAGGCAGACACTTAATGACTGAGCCACCCAGGCACCCCAAAACCAGAATTTTTTAAAATCCCACTTATAATTGCATCAAAAAAAATAACTTAGAACAAATTTAACCAAGAAAGTGAAAGACTGATACACTGAAAACTCCAAAACATTTTTCAAAGAAATTGAAGAAGACACAAATAAATGGAAAAAATATTCTGTGCTCATAAATTGGAAGATTTAATATTGTTAAAGTGTCCATATTACTCAAAGCAATATACCGATTCAATACAATCCTTATCAAAATTCCAATGACATTTTTCACAGAATTAGGAAAAAACAACCCTAAAATCTATATGGATCCCCAAAAGATCCCAAGCAAACAAAGCAATCTTGAGAAAGAACAAAGCTGAAGGCCTCACACTCTGGTTTTGAACTGTATTACAAAGCTATAGTAATCAAAACAATATGATACTGGCCTAAAGACAGACACATTGATCAATGGAACAGAACAGAGAGCCCAGAAAAAAACCCACATATATGTGGTCGATTTGTTTATAACAAAGGAGTCAAGAATACACAATGGGGAAAGGACAATTTCTTCAATAACTGATGCAGGAAAAACTGAACAGCCACATGCAAAACAAATAAATAAATAAATAATAAAAAATTAAATTGGACCATGCAAAATTAAACTCAACATGGATTAAATACTTAAATATAAGACCAAGAACTATAAAACTTCTAGGGAAAAAACATAGGTGGCAAGCTCCTTTACATTGCTTTTGGCAATATATTTTTTTGGATCTGATTCCAAAGGTAATGGCAGCAAAAGCAAAAATAAATGCAACTGTAGCAAACTAAAAAGCATCTGCACAGTGAAGGAAACCATCAACAAAATGAAAAGGCAATTTACTGAATGGGAGAAGATAGTTACAAATCATGTACCCAATAAGGGGTTAATATCCAAAATATATAAAGAACTCCTACAACTGCATTACAATTAAACAAAGAATCTGAATTTTAAAATGGGCAGAGGATCTGAATAGACCTATTTTTTCAAAAAAGACAGCTGGCTAAGAGGCACACAAAAAGATTTTCAATATCACAAATCATCAGGGAAATGCAAATCAAAACCAGAATGAGATACCATCTCACACTTGTCAGAATGGCTATTATCAATAGAACTAGAAGTAACAAGTGTTGACAGAATGTGGAGAAAAGGGAGACCTCATGCAATGTTGATGGGAATGTAAATTGGTACAGCCACTATAGAAAACAGCATAGAGTTTCCTCAAAGAATTAAAAATAGAACTACCATGTGATTGAACCATTCCACTTCTGGGTATACATCTAAAGAAAACAAAAACATTAGTTTGAAAAGATATGTACCTTTACATTCATTGTAGCATTATTTACAATAGCCAAAATGTGGAAACAACTTAAGTGTCCACAGCTAAATGAATGGACAGAGATATGGGATGTGTGAAAAAAGTAAAGGGTACAAAAGTAAAGAGGTACAAACTTCTAGTTGTAAAATAAATAAGTCATTGGGTTATAATGTACAATATGGTGACTATAGTCAATGTTATTGTATTGCAAATCTGAAAGTTGCTAAGAAAGTAATTCATAAAAGTTCCCATAATAAGAAAAGAAATTGTAACTCTGTATGGTGCCAGATGGTAACTAGACATTTTCGTGATCATTTCTAAATGTTTACAAATGTTGAATCATTATGGCATACGCTTAAAACTAAAATAGTATTTTATGTCAGTTACACTTCAATAAAAAATAAATAAGCTACTATTGCCTATCAAATTAACAGAGATTTTCAAATAATAATATTCAGTGTTGAGTTAGTATGGTGAAACTGGCAGTCTCCTATGCTGCCAGCTGAGATGTAAAATAATACAAGTTCTCTAGGAAGGTTTATAGTACGTAGAACTAGCTTTACAATACTGACGCTCTGAACAGTAAAGTCATTTCTAGGCATCTCTCAATGAAATAATCTGAGATGCCTATGAAGATTTATTTATGAAATTGTTCATATCAGCATGATTTAAAAATAGCAACAAAAGTCTGAAATATTTAAATATCCAACATTAGGAAAATAGATAAATTATGGAATACTTTTACCATAGAATATTATGTAGGCAATAAAAAAACAATGTTTCCAAATAATTTTTACTCACTCTTTAATGTTTATATTCAAAACTGCATAAACAATATGATTCTAATTTTATGATCAATAAAATATGTTTATCTCTCTATATATATTATAAATGCAAAAATACATGGGGAAAAACGTGAAAGGCAATAGACCCTGGTATTAACAATGTTTCTCAATAGGCTTACAAACAATTACCTTTTATTATTTTTTTTAAAGATTTTATTTATTTGTCAGAGAGAGAGAGAGCACAAGCAGGGGGAGCAGCAGGCAGAGGGAAAAGCAGACTCCCCACGGAGCAAGGAGCCCAACGCAGGACTTGATCCCAGGACCCTGGGATCATGACCTGAGCCAAAGGCAGTCTTAACCAACTGAGCCACCCAGGCCTCCCAAACAATCACCCTTCTTTATACTTTCCTCTACATTCCAAATATGTACAAATGCACATGTATCTATTTTTGTCTATGTAAAACCAAAGTCACTATTTTAAAAAAGAAAATTCTTACTAATTCAAAAAAATGTGGGAGAAGGTTGTTCCAGAATTATCAATAGCTTGAAAAATAAACATTTTTTTGAAGTGCAGTTTTTGTTTTCCAGGTTCGAAATTCAGCTAATGTAGTTTCTTATAAGTCATATTTAAAAAGAAAAAAATAATTTCAGTCAGTTTTTCAAAGTGTGATCTATCAAAGTTTACATGCAACTATGTGGTTTGTAAATTAGTATTTCTAAATTAGTTAAGAGAGTTTACATTTTTACCAATAAGGAATAAGGATTCCCTTTGCAATGTTATTTATTGAACGCAGTTGCTTATTTTCTTTCACCATACCCATATCCCATTTCCCTCATAATATTAATGTTATCTTCAGTCTTTTATATTCTTATAAATCTAAATTAATGAAATCTAAACAAATTATCTAATACTGATTTTTAACATACTGTTACTAGCTCTTTAAAACTCTCTTTTAGAGATGTGATACGATGTTTTCTACCTACTCAAAATAAATTTTAGTTTAAATAATGTGTTTTGAAGATTGTTACATAGAAATAATTGGGAAATTTGTAGGCAAGAAATTCAAAAGTTAAGTTTTCAATGTTTCTATTCAGAATATCCTATGTGTATTTTTAGAATGTATAATGTCGTCAGAATATTAAGATTAACTTGAATTTTCTTCAAAAATTTTTTCTTTTCCATTTTAAAAAGCCATCGTAAGTTTCAAATATTAGTAGCAGATGTTATCATCATGGCTTTTTCCCATATGGCAAATACTCTGAAAAATGAGCAATCAATGTAAGAATCCTCAACACCACATCATCTACTTTGCATATTCATATGGTGAAGGCAAATATATGATTATAGTTCATGGTCATGTATTTTCAAGTTTCAATTTTTTATGTTAAATCTTATAGGCAAATGGATCCCCAATATGTGTATGAGAGGCAGAAACTAATGCCAGATAATTCTAAATTACTGAGAAAACTGCAGATGCTGTCTTCAAACACATTTCAATCTCAAAATATTTTATAGGGGTGAGTTTGGGATAAAATGCTCTCGTTTTTTTATGTATAAATAATAGTTGTTTAGTGAAGTTTTTATACTAGCTCTTTAAAAAGAAGAGGGGAAGAGAGGCTTTGAACAAGGCTACACACTTAATTTATTTCCCTCATGAATTCTCTGCTACCCTCTGGGCCTTAAAAGGTAGAAGCTGGACATAGACAGTAATTATTTTGGATTGCACTGCGTGAAGGCAGCTCAGCGTCATTCTATACTTCAAAGAAGTGTAGCCATGTGTCACTTTGAACAACCATCATGAATATAACTTGAGGTGTTCAGGGATGCCTTTAGAGAAATAATCTGCGTAGATAAGTGATTTTCTTTAGATGTTAGATGTAACCACATGCATATACACACAGAGGTTTTTAAAAAAAGAATAAGTAGAAAAATTGTGACTGTGAAACAAATTGTCTTTTGAAAATGTTGAATCAAAACGAGATTTTAAGTGCACCATTAAAATGAATTTAAAATACCAAAAGTAGTACTAAAATAGATGTTGAACTTTTAAAAACTAATAATATATTAGTAAGGTGGCTTTCTTTTGACTCCTCACAAAGGCAACCCCAAGGAAATTCAACTCTGGATAATTGGAAAGGGAAAGTCTCTTCATCTCCAGGAGTTCATGAATTTTACTCTTGTCTTTAAATTACTGCAAGATCTAAGCATAAAACTAACTTCTTTCCAGTGACAACCTGAAAACAGTAGGTTCTAATTCTCTTAAACATACGCAAACATGTGCATTTTACACACACACACACACACTCCTATATTATTTTACTAAAACCAAACCATTCAAAGACTTGACAGTCATTCATAAAACATTTATGAGCAACTTCTACAGCAGCCACTGGATGAGAAACTGTGTGGATTTTAATGGTGAATAGGATACGAAAGGATCCTGCCCTAGAGAAACATAATCGAGTGTTTGAGATAAACTTGGGCTCAAACACTTTAATTCCTAATCAATGTACCCAAGGGTACATTACTGAAAAAGCACAGATGTTGGCAATATTCCTAGAAAGATCAGTGTCTCATGGAAAATAGGAGGAAAACAACAAATTATAATTGTTCTTTAACTCAACAAAAATGCAAGTTATAGAAACCACCTTCTTTCAAAACAAAAGAGGAATTAAGTGTTAAAAACCTGCCTGAGATGGCAACATTTTTCTGGGCCACCCTACTCTATTATTCAGAAATAGTAGTATACCATTATGATCTGCCAATCTAAATCCTTCTTTGAGTTTTACATTACTATTATTATTATTATTATTTTTTTTTTTTTAGTTTTGAAATCAGGCTTTACCTTGTCTTTTATTATGGTATAATGTGGTAAAGTTTTGAGATATTAACTGAGACCACTTTTCAGGCTTTCTTGTCTCTGTTCTTTTCTCAGAGAAAAGCTGGTTTGCCCAGGAAGAGGAAAATGTTCAATTTTAATCCAAATATGCTCTTGAATCCCATAGAGAAAAATGGGAGAGACAGTGGTCTTCAAAGCCAAGACTTTCATTGGCAAAAGCCAGGTTTTTTGAAGAAAGAAATCACCCGTCAGTGGGAGATGTACAAAGACCTACAGCCAATCCAACAAATGTGGTGATTTACTTTTTCCAACTAGCACACATTAACCACGGAGCATATGTGTCATACAACAGAGAAGCGAACTGGAAACCAAAATAGTTATACTCTAACATCAAATCTGCCACCAATGAGCAGCCTTAGTCAAGGTATTTAGTTGTCCTGACTCTCACTTTCTCATGCATATGATATAACAACGAGCAAGGAATATCTAAGGCCACTTCTAGTTCTAAAATCCAAATACGTGAAAGACGATTGCTATATTATCCTGTGGAAAACATAAACATACATAAGCAGACATGGGGCAAACTCTATCAAAGAGCTTAAAATACATTTGTAAAATCAGGATAAACATACACAGAAACATAATTAAAAATATAAAGCATGTAATGACCTTGATTTTTAAACATTTCCCCCCACTAAACAAAAAAAGAACTTCTTGAAAACATGGCTGATTCCAGGACTATTGTAAGGAAGATAAAGATAAGGCTAGGGGCGCCTGGGTGGCACAGCGGTTAAGCGTCTGCCTTCGGCTCAGGGCGTGATCCCGGTGCTCTGGGATCGGGCCCTACATCAGGCTCCTCCACTATGAGCCTGCTTCTTCCTCTCCCACTCCCCCTGCTTGTGTTCCCTCTCTCGCTGGCTGTCTCTATCTCTGTCAAATAAATAAATAAAATCTTAAAAAAAAAAAAAAGATAAGGCTAGATCATTATGGTGAGCTAGAAAGGAAATACCAAAAAAATTATGGAGACATGTCAAAAGGACATGGAAGTCAATTTAAAGTAGCTCTCACTAGACAAATTTGGCAAAATTTGAACATCAAAATGAACAATAAAAGTAATGACAACTTATGTATTATCAATATCTCTGAATTCATACTACAAATGAAGAAATAAAGAAATAGCTCTCTCTTACAGTAGACTGTCAACTACTAAGAGTAGAATAAATGACAGGCATAAAATCACCATTTCTAGCCATTATAAGCAAAAATCATAAATGTATGTTAAAAAAAACTATTGAGCCGATGTTTAACGAAGAACAGGATATTTACATAACCACAAAGTGTCTTCACACAGAAAAAAAGCTTCACTATAATGCAGAAAACTGGTGAATACCACTTTACATAATTAGTCAAAGTTATCATTATTAATTGTTGGACAAATTACCATCATGGGTCTCCTGAGATGATGTACAGAGAAGTACAAAATATCACTTAGGTAATATTTCTGCTCAAAAACATACTCAGAATTTTGTAATTAAGGAACAATAAGCAAACTCAAATGAACAAACATTCCACAAAACAACTGACCTGACTGCCAAAATATCAGTACAGTGAAAAACAAAAACAAAACAAAATTAAACAAATAACGACAGCTGAGAAACTATTCCATATTGAAAGAAACTAGGAGACTAAAGAAACATGACAATTAAAGGCAATGCATGATACTCTATTGGATCCTAAATCGGGGGGGGGGGGGATTTGCATTAAAGGGTCTAATTGGAACAACTAGTGAAATTTGGATGTATATTAGATAAGAATTTTGGTTCAACGTGTAAACAGTTTAAAAGTTACCATTACTTTCTCACAAGGAAAAAAAAAAAAACCTGACAAACTAAAATCAACAACTTTTATTAGATCCATGAAAGAATTGAAGTCATAGGGCAACCCACAATCCTCAAAATTGGAGACAGGTGAGTAGAGCCCCAGATCATTCTTTCCCACTTAACAAAAGCCTGACCTGAGGGAAATTATTTTGCAAGAGGCAAATCCTCTCAGGTTTTACCAGATCCTAACCAACATGAGAACAGGAAAATTCCCAACTGCAGCACCCTGTAGCCTTTCTGTCTCTTTTAAGGAGGGAAAGGGGAAACTCTGAGAAGTACATGTGAAGCCCCAAGGACACAGGCTTACTAAAAGATTGATACTTAAATATAAAACAGCAAGATGATGGAATAGGAAACTCCGGACCTTCCTTTCCTCCATGAACATAGGAATTCAACAACTCAAAGAAAAATTTCCTTAGTGAGAAATCCAGAAACTAATTGAAATGCTCCTGCACACCAGGCAAGTGTGAAACCAAGCACATTGAAATCAGTATGAAAACTCAAGACATTTTCTCACCATAGTTCCTACCCCTGGCACAATACCATACCAACTGGGAAGAAACCCCCAAGCCCCCAGTTTTCCCTAAGGGAGGGAAAGAGTTAGTCTTCATGTCACATACACCAACTTTTCTGGAAGTTTCACAAAGGGTTGGTTCTGTCTTGTCTATTTCAGAGTGCCAACAGGACCCAGCACAATCTAGCTACCTGGCTAGACAAAGGATTGAGTGACAGTTACCATAGGCCATCCCCCCAGCTCAATACAGAGAAAGTGGCTGAAAACTTACAGATCCATTTTTCTCCACAAAGGGAGAGTTAGATAGAGCATCCATGAGCCAGCTTATCTGGAAAGTGCCCAAGGAACTACCATCACTCTTGCTTGTTGATGAGACTTGACATACTCTAGACAACTTAGGGCTGCTAAGAATAAAGAAAAGAGGCTAAACTAATGTGAAGGTTTGAGACACACCCAGTATCTCTGTCTGGGCTAATTCCTATAGGTCCTCTGTTATATGAGGCAGTCCATGAAGACTGGGAGAGGCGGCTGTTTTGCCTAATGTGCAGATACCAAAACAGAGTCAAGGAAAGTAAAGAAACAGGGAAATATGCTCCAAACAAAGAAAAAATTAATAAATCTCTATAAACTGATCCTAATGAAATCAAGTTATATGATTTACCTGACAGAGAATTCAAAATAACTGTCATAAAGATGTTCACCAAAGTCAGGAGAATAATGTAGTACAAAATGAGAATTTGAACAAAGAAATAGAAAATATTAAAAAGTCCAAACAGAAATCATTCAGTGAAGAATACAATAACTGAACTAAAACAGTCAAAGAGGAATTCAATAATAGACTAGATCAGGCATAAGAAGGGATCAATGAACTCGGAGACAAATCACTGGAAATTATTTAGCTAGAAGAGCAAAAAAATAAAAATAAAAACAAGTGAGGAAGGACTAAAGGACTTAGGGGATACCATCAAACAATGCAATATACATTTTATAAGAATCCCAGAAAGAGAAGAGAGAAAAGAACAGAAAGCGTAATCAAAGAAATACTGGCTGAAAATTTCCCACATCTAGGAAAGGGAATGGACAACCAGATCCAGGGAACCCAAGACTGCTCAAATAAGATGAACCCAAAGAAATCAACACCTACACACATTATGAATTGTCAAAAGACAAAGAATGAATTATGGGGGCGCCTGGGTGGCACAGCGGTTAAGCGTTTGCCTTCGGCTCAGGGCGTGATCCTGGTGTTATGGGATCGAGCCCCACATCAGGCTCCTCCGCTGTGAGCCTGCTTCTTCCTCTCCCACTCCCCCTGCGTGTGTTCCCTCTCTCGCTGGCTGTCTCTCTCTCTGTCGAATAAATAAATAAAATCTTTAAAAAAAAAAAAGAATGAATTATGAAAGCAGCAAGAGAAAAGTAATTTGTCACACACTAGTGAGCCCCTGTAGACAATAAGCAGTTTTTCAGCAAAAACTGTGAAGGTTAGAAGGGAGAGGGATGACTTATTCAAAGGACTGACAGAAAGAAACTGCCAAACAAGAATACATGTACCCCATATCAAAACACCTAAATATATAAAGCAACACCTACATCAAAAAAGAAGAAAGATCTCAAATAAATAAGCTTAACCTAACTTTCACACTTCATGGAACTAGAAGAAGAAGAAGAAGGAAGAGGAGGAGGAGGAGAAACTAAGCCCAAAGTTAGTACAAGGAAAAAAATAATAAAAATTAAAGCTGAAACGATGAAATTGAGAATAGAAAAACAAAAGGAAAAAACAATGAAAACAAGAGTTGGCTCTCTAAAAAGATAAAATTTACAAATGTTTAGCTGGACTAAGGAAAAAGAATGAAGACTCAAAGAAAAAAAATCAGAAATGAAAGAGGACACATCACAAGTGATACCACACCAATACAAAGGTCATAAGAAACTACTGGGAGTGATTATATATAAACATACTGAATAACCTAAAAGAAATAGATACATTCCTAGAAACACACACCCTACCAAGACTGAATCTTGAAGAAATAGAAGGTCTGAACAGACCTATAACTAGTAAAGACATTGAATCAGTAATCAAAAATCTACCAATAAGAAAAGCCCACATCCAAACAGCATCACTGGTGAATTCTATCAAACATTTAAAGAAGTAACACCAATCCTTCTCAAAAACTTCCCAAAAGAAGAGGAAAGAAAACTCAACTCATTTTATGAGGTCAGCTTTATCCTGATACCAAAGCCAGACAAAACCACAACAGAAAATGAAAACTACCAGTTAATATCCATTATGAATATAGATGCAAAAATCCTCAAAAAAATACTAGCAAACCAAATTCAAAGCACATAATAATTTATGTGCTTTGAATAATAATCCTACATCACGACCAAGTGGGATTTATCCCTGGGACACAAGGATGGTTTAACATGCAAAAATAATAATGATACAACATATTAACAGAATAAATGATAAAAATCACATACTCATCTCAATAAATGCAGAAAGTGTTTGACAAAACTCAACACCCTTGCATGATAAAAACTTTCAACAAAGAGTCAAATAAAATTTTCTCAACATAATAAAGGCCATATACGAAAAACCCACAGCTAACACCAGACTCAAAAGTGAAAAACCGAAAGCTTTTCCTCAAAGATCAGGAAGAAGGCAAGTATACCTATTCTCACCACTTCAATTCAACATAGTACTAGAATTCTCAGCCAGAGCAATTAGTCAAGAAAAAGAAACAAAAGGCATTCAAAGCAGAAGGGAAGAAATAAATTTCCATTTGCAGACAATATTCTCTTATGTATAGAAAAATTACAAAAACTCTATTAAAAAAACAATTAGAACAAAGTTGCAGGATACAAACTTAAAACACAAAAGTCGTATGTATTTTTATACACTAAAAGTGAACTATCTGAAAAGGAAATTAGGAAAACAATTCCAGTTACAGTAGCACCAAAGAAATTAAAATACTTAGGAATAAACATAATTGAAGAGGTGAAAAATGTGTGCACTGAAAACTGCAAAATATTGATAAAAGAAATTAAAGAAGATACAGAAGTAGAAAGACTTCCCATGTTCTTGAATTGGAAAACTTAATATTGTTAAAATGTCTATACCATCCAAAGCAATCTACAAATTCGATACCATCTATATCAAAATCCCAATGGCATTTTTTACAGAAATAAAAAAAAAAGATTCTAAAATTCATATAGACCTTTATCACAAAAGACCCAGAATAGTCAAAGTGATCTTGAGCAACAAGAGCAAAGCTGAAGGCATCACACTCCCTATTTAAAAATATACTTTAAATTTACAGTAATTAAGACAGCATGGTACTGGCATAAAGATAAACATATAAATCAATGGAACAGAATAGAGATTCCAGAAGTAAATCAAAGCATACATAGCCAACTGATCTTAGATATGGATGCCAAGGATATGCAACGGGGAAAGTAGAATATCTTCTACAAGGGTTGATAGGAAAACTGGATATCCATATGTGAAAGAACAAAATTGAACTCTTACCTCACACCATACATAAAAAACACTCAAAATGGATTAAAGACCTAAGACTGTAAAGCTCCAAGAAGGGAACATAGGGGACATAATTTATGATATTAGTCTTGCAATGATTTCGTGGCTACACCACCAAAAGTTCAGGCAACAAAATCAAAAACAGACAAGTGGGATTAATCAAACTAAAAAGCTTCTGCACAGCAAAGGAAACAATCAACATAATAAAAACACATCTACAGAACAGGAGAAAATATTTGCAAGCAATATATCTAATAAGAGGTTAATCTCCAAAACATATAAAGAACTCCTATTACTCAATAGCAATAAAATAAACTGAAATGAAATAAAATAAAATAATAACATAACCTGATTTAAAATTGGGCAAAGAACCTAAAAAGACATTTTCCCTAAGAAGAATTTTTTTTCCTTTTTTTCCCAGAAAACATTTTTGAGTTGTTCTATTTACAATGACAATAAAAGGTCACTGAAGTTAAGTAGACAATAAAGTAGCTGGTATCATTTAGAAAAAGATGAAAAGCCCAAGATGCCTTTATTTTATAGAGAACCTACAATTCAAGTTTTTTTAAAGATTTTATTTATTTAATTGAGAGAGAACGAGATAGAGGGAGAGAGAGAGAGCACCGAGCAGGGGGAGGAAGCAGGGGGCAGAGGGAAAGGGAGAAGCAGACTCCCCACTGAACAGGGAACTTGATGTGGGGCTTCATCCCAGGACCCCAAAATCATGACCTTAGCCGAAGGCAGACTGAGCCACCAAGCGCCCCACCCACAATTCAGTTTTATTCAGAGCAAAGAAAAAATAATTTTTTGTATGTTAAATGTATTTCTTGCACACTTAAGCTTTATTTAAACCTCCCACCCACACCTCTGGCAACCACCAGTTTTCTATACCTATGAGCTTGGTTTACATATATATTTACTTATTCTACATATAAGAGAGATCATGCAATATTTGTCTTTCTTTGTCTGACTTATTTCACTTAGCATAAAGCCCTCAAGGTCTATCCATAGTGCTGTAAATGGCAAGATTTCATTCTTTTTTATGGCTGAATAATATATATTATTTTACATATATACACTATATATACCTACCACATTTTCTTTATTCATTCAGATGTCAAAGGACACTTAGGTTTTTTCCATATCTTGGCTATTATAAATAAAGCTGCGATAAACATAGCATACATATATCTTTTGGAATTAGTATTTTCGTTTTCCTCAGATAAATACCCAGAAGTGGAATTGGTGTGTCGTATAGTAGTTCTATTTTTAATCTTTTGAAGAACCTCCGTAATGCTTTCCATGGTGGCTGCACCAAATTATATTCCTACCAACAGTGCACCAGGGTTCCCGTCTCTCTATATCCTTGCCTCCACTTCTTATTTTAGGTAGTTGGGTTTTTTTATAATAGCCATTTTTATACGTGTGAGATAATAATTCATTGTGGTTTTAATTTGCACCTCCCTGATGATTAATGATGTAGAGCATCTTTTCACGTACCTGCTAGCCATATGTATGTCTTCTTTGGAAAAATGTCCATTTTTCAATCAGAGTTGTATGAGCACATTATATATTTTCAATATTAGCTCCTTAACAGATGTATGATTTGCAAATATCTTCTTCCATTCATTAGGTTGCTTTGCATTTTTTTGATGATTCCTTTGCTGTACAGAAGCTTTTTAGTTTGATATAGTCCCACTTGTTTGTTTTTGCTTTTGTTGCTTTTGCTTCTGGTGTCAGATTTAAGAAATTATCTGCAAGACCTATGTCAAGGAGCTTACTGCCTAAGTTGTTGTTTTGTTTTTTCCCCCCTAGGAGTTTTATGGTTTCAGGTCTTATGTTCAAATCTTTAATCCATCGGTGTTCATTTTTGTGTGTGGTGTGAGATAATAGTCCTATTTCATCCTTTTGTGGCTGTCCAGTTTTCCCAGTACCATTTATTGAAGAAACTGTCTTTTCCTCATTGTATATTCTTGACGCATTTGCATAAATTATTAACCATGTGTGCAAGGGTTCATTTCTGGGCTCTCTATTCTGTTCCATTGATCTATGTGTCTGTTGGCATACCAATACCATACTGTTTTAATTACTATAGCTTTCTAATATAGTATGAAATCAAGGAACATGATGTTTCCAGCTTTGTTCTTTCTTAAGATTGCTTTGGTTTTGGGGGACCTTTTATGGTCCTACATGCATTTTAGGATTGTTCTATTTTTGTGGAAAATGCCATGGGAATTTTGATAGGAATTGCATTGAATCTATAGATTTCTTGCATTATATGAGTATTTTAATATTATTAATTCCTTTGATCCATGAGCATGGAATATCTTTCTATTTATTTATGTCTTCAGTCTCTTTCATTAATGTCTTATAGTTTTCAATATACAGATGTTGCACCTCCTTGCACCTCCTTCATTAAGTTTATTCTGATATTTTATTCTCTTTAATGCAATATAAATGGGATTTTCTTTCTTTTTTTAAAATTTTTTTTGAGTATAGTTGACACACAATGTTACATTAATTTCAGGTGTGCAACATAATAATTCAATCTCTCTCTACATTATGCTATGCTCACCACAAGTGTAGCTGCCATCTGTCCCACACAACACTACTACAATATCATTGACTATATTTCCTATTCTGTGCCTCTCATTCCCATGACTTATTCATTCCATAACTAGAAACCTATATTTTCCACTCCCCATCCCCCAATTTACCTATCCCCCACTCTTCTCTCTTCTGGCAGCCATCAATTTATTCTCTGTATTTATAGATCTGAATCTGCTTTTTGTTTGTTCATTTATTTATTTTGTTAGATTCCACATATGAGTAAAATCATAGGTATCTGTCTTTTTTAGTCTGACTTGTTTCACTTAGCATAAAACACTCTAAGTCCATCCATGTTGTCACAAATGGCACAAATGGCACAATCTCATCTTTTTTATGGCTATGTATATATATATATATCCCTTTTTATGGCTATGTAATATATATATATATATATATATATATATATACATATATCCCTTTAGTCAATGGGATTGTTTTCACAATTTATCTTTCTGATACTTCAGAAATATAATAATAATATATAAATATATTAGATAATAAATATATAAATATATTAGATAATTAATATATATTTATTATATATATTCTTTATTCAATGGGATTGTTTTCTCAATTTAACTTTCTATAGTTCATTATTAATATATAGAACTACAACAGAGTTTTGTGAATTGATTTTGTATCCTGCAAATTTACTGATTTTTTTTATTAGTTCCAACAATTTTTTGATGGAGTTTTCAGGGTTTTCTATATATAATATCATGTAATCTGCAAATAGTGACAGTTTTACTTCTTACTCTCCAATTTGGGTACCTTTTTTTTTTTTTCCTTTTTCCTGCCTAATTGCTCTGGCTAGAATTTCCAATACTATGTTCAATAAAAGTAGCAAGAATGGGCATCCTTGTATTGATCTTAGAGAAAAAGCTTTCAGCTTTTCACCATTAAGTGCAATGCTAGCTGTTGACTTGTCATATATGACTTTATTATTTTGAGGTATGTTTCTTCTAAACCTGTTTTGTTTAGAGGTTTTTTTTAATCATAAATGGAAATTAAATTTTATCAATGTTTTTTCTGCATCTATCTAGATGATCATATTTTTTTATCCTTTGTTTTGTTAATGTGGTATATCACACTGACTGATTTGCTGATATGAACCATATTTTCATCCCTGGCATAAATCCAACTTGACCATGTTGTGTAATATTTTTAATATATTATGTTTGTTAATATTTTGTTGAGGAGTTTGTGATACTGGCCTGTATTTTTATTTTTTGTAGTATCCTTATCTAGTTTTGGTAGGAGGGTAATGCTGACCTCATAAAATGAATTTGAAAGAATGTCCTCCTCTTCTCTTTTTTGAAGAGTGTGAGAAGAATTGGTATTGATTCTTCTTTGAATATTTGATAGAATTCATCCGGTCCTGGATTTTTGTTTGATGGGAGGTTTTTGATTACTGACTCAATCTTCTTAGTAGTAATTTGTCTATTCAGATTTTCTCTTTGAGCATGATTCAGTATTGGTAGGTTGTGAGTTTCTATGAATTTGTTTCTAGAAATTTACCAATTTCTTCTAAGTTATCCAATCTGTTAGCATATAATTGTTCATAGTAGTTATAATCCTTTGTATTTCTTTGGTAACAGTTTTAACAGCTCCCCTTTCATTTCTGATTTTATTTACTTGAGTCCTCTCTCTTTTTTCCTTGTTAAGTCTAGCTAAAATTTTGTCAGTTTTGTTTATCTTTATAAAGAACCAGCTCTCAGTTTCATTGACCTTTCCTATTATCTTTTTAGTCTCTGTTTCACATCTTTCTGTTCTAATCTTTATTTCCTTCCTTCTTCTAACTGTAGGTTTTGTTTGTTCTTCTTTTTCTAGTTTCTTGAGGTGTAAAGTTAGGTGTAAAGTTGATTGGAGTCTTTTCCTGTTCTTGAGGAAGGCATGTATCACTGCAAACTTCCCTCTTAGAACTGCTTTTGCTGCATCCCATAAATTTTGGTATGTTAACATTTCCATTTTCATTTGTCTCAGGAATTCTTTCAGATCTCTTTTGACTTTGTCCCACTGGTTGTTCAGTAGCACGTCATTTAATCTCTACATATTTGTGAATTTTCCAGTTTTCTTCATGTAACTAATTTCTAATTTCATATCATTATTATCAGAAAAGATGCTTGATATTATTTCAATCCTCTTAAATTTATTAAGACTTTTTTGTAGCCTAACATATTCTCTCTCTTGGAAAATGTTCCATGTGCATTTGAGAGGCATGTGCATTCTGTTGTTTTTGGATGGAATGTTCTACAAATATCTGTTATGTTCATGTGGTCTAATATATTGTTCACTTTTTATCAAAATAAACTTTTTGTCATATCAAAAGAAACTCAGCCATAGGTTTGGAATCCGTACTCAAAGTACACATGCAATGAGGACAGCATTCTGCTAATATAATTGATTTGTTTCTGCATTTGTCTACCGTTTGTTTAATATTATCAATTATATACAGAGTAGTACAACTAGTATTTGGAACAATCGTTACAGTGTTACAGTGTCAGGCATAACATTTACTTCTCTTCACACCACTAGTTTTCTTTGTTTACCTGGGCTTTAGGTACATACATATGACCAACAGGTACCTGAAAAGGTGCTCGACATCACTAGTCATCTGGGAAATGGAATATCAAAACCACAATGAAATATCACCTCACACCTGTTAGGATGGCTATTAACAGAGAGAGAAAGACAGAGGGAGAGATAACAAGTGTCAGAGAAGATTGGGAGAAATGGGAACTCTTATACACTGTTGGTATAAATGTAATCAGTACAGCCATTATGGAAAGCAGATGGAAGTCCCTCAAGAAATTAAAAGTAGAACTACCATATGATCCAGCAATACCACTTCTAGATATATATATAGAAGAACTGAAATCAAGATCTGAAAGATGTATTAGTACTCCCATGTTCATTGCAGCACTATTCACAATAGCCACAGTATAACTTAAATATATATCCATAAATGAATGTATGGAGATGTTTTATGTACACATACACACACACACACACACACACACACACACACAATGGAATAGTATTCAGTGTTTAAAAAGAAGCGAAATTTGCTACTTGCAATAACATGGATGGATTTTAAGGACATTGTGCTAAATAAAATAAGCCAGTCACAGAAGGACAAATACTGTATGATTTCGTTCATATGAGGTATCTAAAATAGTCAAACTCAAAGAATTAGAGAGTTGACTGATGATTGCTACAGGCCAAGGGGGAAGGAAAATGAAGAATTGCTAATCAATGAGTGTAAAGTTTTTTTTATGTAACATGAGTAAATTAAGTGATTTGCTGTACAATATAGTGCATACAGTTAACAATATTGTCTTACAGTCTTAAAAATTCGTTAACAGGGTGGGTCTCATATTGTGCTCTTTCCACAAAAAAAAAAAAAAAAAAAATTTAAAGAAAGACCAAGATCTAATCATTAGAGTATAGAATGCTTCCTCTACCCCCACACCTTATCAACACATCAATTGGATTCCTGTTTAATAACAGAAGATTACAATTGAAATAACTACAGACTTCAGACTCTATTTAAGAAACAGTTTCTTGAGAAACTTGAAGACAACAGGGGAGACAAATATAAGACACTAGAGGACTTTTTAGGTTCTGACACCAATAGTTACAGCAGACAACAAACACAGACTAAATTCTAGCTAAATAAACATAAAAACACACACTTAAAGACCTATTTATCTCAGTTCCTTTTACCCAATACATCACAACCAGCTAACACCAAAAAACTGCAAGACATGCTAAAAGGCAGAAACAGTCTTGAGCGACAAAGCAAACGCCAGAGCCAGACTCAGATATGGCAGAAATTTTAGAATTATCAGATGGAGAATTTAAAATAACTGTGATTAATATACTAAGGGCTCCAATGGGAAAATATGGATGCCCTTAGTATATTAAGGGCATTCAGCATGCCAGAACAGATGGGTGATATAAGCAGAGAGATGGAAACTCTAAGAAAGAATCGAAAGGAAATTCTAGAACTCAAAAACATAACAAGAAGTTTAATTATATATCAAAGTTAAATCAAAGTTAATTGAATTGTAATTACATGAGACTATGTCCTTTTCTTAGAAAATACATGCTAAATATGTAGGAGCAGAAGAACTATTGTCTACAACTTAATCTCAAATAGTGCAGAAAAGAATTATAATGTAGACTTGTGTGTGTATGGGGGAGGAAACAAGTATGCTAAAATATTAACTTCTGGTGATTTTAGGTGAAGGATATATAAAAGTTCATACCATTCGTATTATTTTTCTGAATGTTTAAATTTCAAAATACAAAAGATATGTGTGTGTATAACAATATAAGGTAAATTCCAAATAAGTAGTATAGTAGATACTGAGTAGAGTGGGGTAGGCATAAATAGGCTGTGGAACACAAGGGGAGCTGTGAAATTGGAAAATTTTCAGGAAGGCAAAGAGAAACAGAAGACTTCAATGTGAAGAAGTGACCTTCAGAAAAGCAGCAGTAAGGAATGTGCACTATATGTCCAAAAGATGATGAGTACAGCAGTGTGACTAGGAAATAAATTTCGAAAATGAATGAAACTACTTGACTATACATAAGAAAATAATAATTAAAAACTCGCCATATGGAAGAACAAGTTACCAGTACTAGAAAAAACAGTGCCCAGAGATACCCATATTCCTCATATATATGTATTCACTGACTTCCTCTCAACCAGACACTTGGACACTTCCTATATTCAAATCTTTTTGCAGCCTTGTTTGCTCTATGAACTGAACTCATGGGGTTCCAATTCAGAGTTTCCCTGGGGAAGTTAAAGTTATGTATTCTAGACAACTTTTACTGACTCTTGGTCGCCATTATAAACAATGTGATCTTCCATGGATATTAAGATGCCACAGACAAAACTGATCAAAGTGCAAACTCGGAAGTCTAAAGGCAGTTGGATCTGGGTGTGAATCTTGACATGGATACTCATCAGGTCTGTGACCTTGGGCAATGTGCAATCTTCCTAGTTGCAGTTTCTCCTCCTAAAGTGATTACAATAACAGAGTCCTTTCAATATGTTTATTTAAGAATGGACTAGGTAGAGGCCTGGCACAAGGAAGGAACTCATTATGATGGTTAACTAGAGCCTGTGTCATTCAAAGAGCATCTGACAAATATTTCTCTAAACCAGAAACAGGAAAATTATAACAGTTAGATTTGACCTACACTGCTATAACCATAGAAATTTATTTTTAAAGAAGAAGAGAGACAGTAAAATATCTGCCTACCCGATTCGCTCACTCATTTGCAAGAAAGCATTGGAATTTTGAGTGAAAAATTCATTCTAAAGTGAGGTCCAAAAATTGTCTGCTGATCTTTAGCCTACCTGAGCTATCTTCAGAGTCGATATAAACCAGGAAGAAAGCACATTGTGACTAACAACTGATGGAACAATATATCTCAAACTATGATCCTATAGTTGTAGGTAAGGAAACTTAAAGTTATCCTTCTCATGGAAGACATTATCAGCCATTATTCCCACTCTGCACATTCTCTTCACAAATATTCCAAGCGCTAGAATTCCAAAGGAAAGAAGTGATAAAATACTTATTTCAGGCAAGATGCCTCCGAATTAGAACCAAGTGGAAGGGGTAAAAATGCAGGTGTGGGTTGTAACCCAGGAGCTAAGGTATAATTCTTCTGTCCCAGAAACTGTTTATTTTCTTTCCTGTAAAGATATTCTACAGCCGAATTATCATAAGGCAAAAAAAAAAAAAAAAGGGTTGAAAAGCATCCAAATAGAAATTGCTTACAAATGCTTGAAATACTGCATGAAATCCCTATTTAATCTTCCAAAGAGATTTTAAGAATCACTGTCTTAGCCATTTTCCACAGCTGTTCAAAAAGCCCCACAGCTTACAGTTCTCTGCCAGGCAGAATTGAATTTGTTGTCACCTAGGAGAAGGAGAGAGTTTGGGTGATGTAGGTCAGAAAACAACTCATGTATGAACTACTTACTGCTTATTTGCCAGATTCTATGGATGTTCTTGAGTTAGACTTGGTAGATTTGTGTTTGTTTGATTGATTAGTGAAGGTTTATGTTGAAGGGAAAAGAAAGTGTTGAATTAGCGAACACCTTCACAGGAATAGCCTCGTGTCTCGTTGATATCATTTTCCACAAGATAGGATCCCCAGACCCACAGAGACCTTTGGATACCGGAATGTCTCTGAAGGTAGGGGGATGAATGAGAGATCAACCAGCTCTACTATCATATTATTAAAGAAGAAAGTATTCCTCTACGGACTGCGTTACTGTTGCAATGTCCCCACTCTCACCAAATCTTTCTAAGAACCATCGAGTTTAAGCCAGTTTTCTCCAACTTCTTTCAATTCATTCTCCCACTCAGTAATTTTTTAAAATTTTTTATTATGTTATGTTAGTCACCATACAGTACATCCTTAGTTTTTGATGTAGTGTTCCATGATTCATTGTTTGCATATAACACCCAGTATTCCATACAATACATGCCCTCCTTAATACCCATCACTGGCCTATCCCAGTCCCCCACCCCCCTCCCCTCTGAAGCCCTCAGTTTGTTTCCCAGAGTCCATAGTATCTCATGGTTCATTCCCCCTTCTTTTTACCCCCCTTCATTCTTCCCTTCCTTCTCCTACTGATCTCCCTGCTATTTCTTATGTTCCATAAATGAGTTTCACTCAATAATTTTTTTATTCCTTTGTATATTCTCCTTATATCTATCAAAGCTGTTTTCCTCTGTGGGGGCAGTTCTCATTAAAAATCTACCCCCCTTCTTAGCTAAAGGACAGCTTGTTTTTAACCTATGAATCACCCAATCATTAAACGGATTTCTTAAAATAATTTATTGATGCTCCAATCTATGCAGGATGTTCTTGAGAGATAAAGAGAGGAATAAGTTAGTGGACCTGCCTGAAGGAGACAATGCTGTGGAAGGCACAGTGCGACAAGTGCTGCCCAGCAGCGTGAACATAATGTTACGGGATCACAACATTTACGTGTGCTGAAATAATTGTATGATGTCAACATACTTTCTTTTTTTCTCCTTTCTAAATCTCTTAGCCATTATATTAAAGACTTCCCAAATATCAGCTGTGAAAAGAAAACTTTTTAAAGCTTTTCCAAAATGTGAAAAGATGGAAATGCTTTTGGTATCATGCCATAACTGACATACGTGAATTAATTCCAAAGGAAGAGAGGAAGAGAGGAAAGGGAGGGAGGGAGGGAGGGAGGAAGAACTTTTAACCAGCATACACTCAAGGATCTGCCAAGAATCACAGTTGATTCACATTCTGTAATGACTGGAGTAGCCCTTTAATTGAGTGCTGACACTTGTATGGCATCAAATGATATCTGCTGCAGGCACTTGTAGAGTATTTTTCATACCCTCCCTGTACTCATCTGATGGCCAGAATTATTAAAATACTCTTTCTAATGAACAGACTTCCCTGTAATTTGAACATGTCAACCCCTTAGAACAGTGGCAATAGCCTCGTGCAAATTCAGCACGCTGGAGACAAGGATAAGAGCTTTTTCGTCCACTTATTCTTTTTCATTTTATCTCGCACTACCTTTTTACAAATTGAAGACTAGAGTATAAATTTGCGATTCACATTCCACTTTCAAAACTGAAAGGCTGATATTATGGTGGGTGAAAATATTTCCCTCAGGACCTCTAGCCACAGAGCCATGGCACATTCCCAGATAATGAGGTCTCAAGATAAGTATAGTAGCAGACAAAATAAATGCATCTTACATAGCACGTCTAGAAGGAATAACTGAGCCCTCAAATTTTCCTAAAGTCTTCGGTAAAGTCCTTGAAAGTTAACTCACTAAGACAATTTCTTATTTCTCCCAAAATGTTAAAATGAGTCACAATATGCTTAATGGAAGCCAGGTTTATAAGTTGTCTGGTATAGGATTATAGACATTGAATAAATATTTACTGAGAAATTCAGCCACTGTATCAGAAAAGTTTACAAGCCTTCTATTTTTGTCAGTGGCCTGGAACATAGTAACTGTTTTCCCAAAAGAATGACATGGCTTCTGAAAGAGAAGGCTATACAGAAGCATTAATTAGTTACATTATTTTGCCTAATATATGGCCCTGATTTATATACTGTTGAATTCCAACAAAGATTTAGAACAGTTTACAAAGATATATTAAATTTAGCAAGGAATTAAAAATAAAAAAACAAAAAACACTAGTCTAGCTCGGACAAAAGTATAGGGAAATGGGACATCTCAGGCATTTTGAAAGGGAATGTAAAATATTCAACATTTCTGGAGGGCTATTTGTACCAACATTCAAAATGTGCATACCAATTCATCCTGAAACTCTATTTCTCATTATTTATCTCAAGGAAACAAGAGTGCAAGTGTATAAATGTGCTATATAAAGATGTTCATTGAATATTGTATAATACAGAACACTAAAAATAATCAAAACATCCAATGATAAAAGATTGAGTAAAACAATGACATATCCATACAATGGAATACTTACTTTTTTTTTGAGGTAGATTTCTATACTGACATGGAAAGATGTCCACAATATTTTGTTGAATTGAAACAGCAGGTTATGGATTACAATGTGTAGTGTAACTATATTTATGTAAAATATATACATTACAGTTTATACTTGCAGAAGCATCATGAAAGATATAATGAGATTCTTAACGACAATCACTTTTGAGGAGTGAAATGAGGGACTGTTTATATTACTTTAAAACAGAGATGTCCTCCATTTTCAGAAAAAAAATACAAGAGGACAACTCATTTTAAATGATGCCTAAGGACTATTTCATTACATTGGAAAATGCTCACCATCAATTTTTAAATGAAAAGAAGCAGTTTCCTAGGCAGCACAAATAATATAAACGTGCTTTTCTAAGTTTATTCATACCTAGACATTAAGCCTGAAAAGTTTGTCTCGAAGCATTAATATAGTTCCATTTTCATGGGAAGAGTTGATCAAAGCTGTATATTGAGAGAATCACACCTGCCTTCATGAAGCCTGGTGGCGAGTGCAGGGTTCTCTCTTTTCATTTGTCTGTCAGGGTACAGCAACAGGAGCAAGATTCCCACTGCTGCCAGAGAGGCCCAGAGAGCAGAGGAGTGAGTCCCAAGCCGACTTAGCAGTAGCTAGAAAGGGAGAAAACCCTGGGAGACAGCTTCCACACTGTCCAGGGCAGTGAGGTAAGTCCAAAGTCAAACCAAGAATAGGCACGTATTGAGAACTTGCTGTATGTTAGGCAATCTGCTAAGAGTCTTGTATATGAATTATCTGTTTCATCCTCAAAACAGCTTTCGGAATAAAATACTATTATTAGCTCCATTTTGAGATGAAGATACCATTGCTCAAGAAACTGATGCTAGTAAGTAAGTAGCAAGTGGTAAAACCCAGTCCAGAGCATAGACCTGCCTGCTTGTCAGGTCTTTTTTTTTAACCATTTTATATGCTTGGGTAAATAATGTAAGCACTGCCTTTGTACCTTTTTTTTCTTGTTTTTAAGGTCTTAGTTAAATCAGTGCAGTCTGCTCCTTTGTCTTGGCTCAGACCAATTTCACCTGGTTGCCATATGGGTACTCACGCAGGGTGCCTGCAAGAGTATAATCCGCTACATAAAACTCAAGGCATCTCCCTAAAGTGCGCAGTACGGTTTTCAACTGAGAAATCAGAGAGAGAAAATGACCGTCCCCAAGATTGCTATTCTGAAAGAGATAATTGCTGTTCATCTCACTCTGCTCACAAAGTGCTTTGCTACGGTGACACTTACACCCTTGGAGGTCAGCCCACACTTCACTGACAGCTACCAGTTCAGCTGTGTCAATTCCACCTGAATCTACTCGCTTGCAGGGGTTTCAGAGCACACAGCTTACCAAACCATTATTATTTTGTACCTGTGCCCAGAGAGCGCTACAAAGGGTGCATTTTAATGAGCCTGAAATAGGTAAATAAATAAATAGCTCATAGGTAGTATGTAATTTACTAGCAAAAAAAAAAAAAAAAAAAAAAAACCCAACCGTGACTTGCTGCCCTCACAGTCCATAGCCTGATGCCTCTGGTGATTACTTGCAGAATTCTATGGAGCAGAAAAGCTGAATTTCATTTTTTTTAGCTTATTCCTTACAGTTGTTAGTTGATGGATCTTTCCTCAGCTTGCCTCAAATGTCCTGGCTCATCTCCACTCTAAGGTAAACATATTTCACTGAAAAACTCCATCTATGCATAGATAACAACGCATTCAACATCCTCTGCATGCCTACCCATTCTATATAGGGAATGCAATCAAGTGTTTAGAAATACCAAAGCATCTTTTCCTTTCCTTACTGTTCAGAAAATGAAGGAATTTAAAGATCTACTTATCATTCTCCAGCCACAGGTCAATCTATTTTGTAACTTTCAGTTGGATCAATGATGTTCTAATTTGATGTTTCTGGCAAAGCTGGTTGAAACATTTCAGAAGAAAAGGGATATTAAAACATAGTTGCTACTTGATAGCAAGACTGAAGTGCTTAAAAACAGTCGGATCATTTTGCAGTCTGGGTTGCATGGACCCTCTAGCTTTGGAATATCCATGAACTCCCTAAAGTGTATGCAAAATTTTGCATTAATGTGCATTTTCTACCACTTATTAAGTTTTTGAAGTATCTGCTCACCAAAACAGATCAAGCATCATCAGATCATACAGAAAGTCCTGGTGGGGAGGGAGAGAACTAAAACTAGTGCTTTTTACACAAATGTTTATCTCAAGAAAACTCATTTGTACTTTTTGCATTATTGTCCGGTCATTATTCACATCGGGTCAGCCTCTGTCCCATTATATACTCTGCCCATTTCTACTTCTAACTTCTTTCATTGACCCATCTCCCTGTTGGGTATGTTGTGCTTGCCTGAAAGCAAACTCTATAGTATTTCCTTAGAAAAACTCTCAGTGGACTGACTTTAACCTAGATCAATTTTATCCCACTTGTGAATTCTTATTGTATGTAGAATCTGGGGAAATCAGAGAATGCGTGTGTGCGTGTGTGTGTGCATGTGTGTGCACATATGTGTGTGTGCATGTGTGTGCGTGTGTGTGTGTTTGCCATAGATGTTTCATATATGGAAATCTCTCTAGACATACTATGACATATATCACATATCTTAACCTATATCTTCATTATTTGCCAGGGATCCCAAAGCTCATCAAAATCAGGGATAAGTCATACTTTTTGTGTAGCTCTCACTATGACCAAAACTACGCTTGCTTGCTTAATTCTTACTACGAGCTCTCAGTAACTCATAACCCATGGAAATGCCTGTAGTTTCAGCATTCCTCTCTGTAACTGAATTACCTTTAAGGAAATTTTTCTTCCCTAAAGTTAGAGACTATGGTACAACATTACGGCAAACAAAAATGGAGATGAATTTTTTGAAATATGAAATGTTCTACCAAATTATAAACTCTATATCTAATCCATACAATTTACCAGCAAATCCTATTGCCATTTTTCCCCATTATCTGACTTATTTTTCCCAGTGCATGGTTCTTGACCTCGTCTTACTCTGATTACTGCAACAACCTCCAGAGCAGCCTCTCCATTTCTGCCTCTGCCCCCTTGTGGGTCTATTTCACAGAGCAATAAAAGTGAGTCTTTTAAAATGTGAGTCAGGGGGCGCCTGGGTGGCACAGCGGTTAAGCGTCTGCCTTCAGCTCAGGGCATGATCCCAGCCTTATGGGATCGGGCCCCACATCAGGCTCCTCCGCTATGAGCCTGCTTCTTCCTCTCCCACTCCCCCTGCTTGTGTTCCCTCTCTTGCTGGCTGTCTCTATCTCTGTCGAATAAATAAATAAAATCTTAAAAAAAAAAAAATGTGAGTCAGATTATGACACTCTTCTCCTCCAAATTTTCCCATGACCTCCCATTTTAGAATTAACGAATAGAGTCTTTAAAGTGATCCCTAAGATCCTCGTTATTCAGCTGCTCACACTTCACTTTGGTTAAAACTGCTATAATTTTAACTTTCCTTCTGGTCTAGTCCACTTGAGCCAACGATTCCAATTCCTACACCAGATTCCTAGCTGGTCCCTGAACCCATCAAACATAATCCTTTCTCAAGGAATTTGTACTGTTATTGCCTCTGTACATTTCTCTAAGATCTCTTCTCACTACCTTCTGTTCGAGAGTCTTGCCCTGACCACCCTCCAAAATTAACACATACACAAAGTAACCTCATCCTCTTTTCCCTGCAGATCTATATTCCTCCTAACATTTATCTCCATTCAATGTATTATATATTAATTTATTATCTTTAGTTCTCCAACTAAAGGGCAAGTATTTTTGCCTATTTTGTTCACTGCTGCAACCTTAGCGGCTAGAACACTGTCCACACACACAAAGTGCTCAATATATTTTTGTTGAATGATTGACCCACATTAGCCAAATTTCTTTTGAACAAAAGCAACCATTTGAAAATAGTTTAAAGAATAAAATTATTTTAAAAGATTTATTTATTTTGGGAAGAGAGAGAGAGAGTGCGTGTGGTGTACAGGGGAAGGGGCAGAGGGAGAGGGAAAGAATCTCAGGAAGACTCCCCACTGAGCACAGAGCCCCACTCCGGGTTCAATCTCATGACCTTGAGATCATGACCTGAGCTGAAATCAAGAGTTGGGCGCTTAACCGACAGAACCACGCAGGTGCCCCAAGAATAAAATTATTAAAATGTATCTGCAGAAGAAAGATTAGGAGCAAAACACCAACAATGTCCACAATATGGTCAGTGATTTGCCATTTCCTAAATTTCTTTGATGAGTAAATAGAGAAAAAATGAGGAAGAGGCAAAGAGGAGGAGTTGTTTAAAGCCCTAGTAAGACAGATCATCTGGAAATTTTCGAGACTAAAAATCTACTCTGGAGACTACTGTCAGAGGTAGTGGGAAAGGGGTACTATCTATGCTGTCTAACACACCAAAAGATACCATTCCTTCTGACAATTATTTATTTGCTTATCATCCACATTATCACCCCTTTGGAAGACAGCCTTGGTGCTCCTCCTGAATCCTCTTAAAACCCTACATTTTCATGCATCCTATGTCCACCAGTGTGCTTTCACTCTCAGCAGCCAGGAACCATATCTCTTTGTCAGAGGGTGGACCTCAGGAGGCCAGAACTCCTAGCCTGTGCACACAAAGAACCGGAACGGCCTGGAAACTGATGTTCCAGCAATGGCAACCACCTCGGCCAGTGTCAGAGCTGCCGAGGAACAAAGACTCCAGCTCTCCTGTCTCCTGGTCGTGCATGACAGGCCTGCGGTGTAGCTGCAATGTCTTTTGATCTTCCCCGCGTGAATGAGGCAAAGGTCTTCCCTCTTGTTCTACCTCTTTCTCTACCTGGCCTCAATGTCCCACTGCACTGCCAGTCTTCCTGGTAACACTTCTTCATAAATCACTCTCCCATAAATCCTTATTTCAGGATTTGTTCCTCGAAAACCCAATCTAAGACAATTGGTACCAGAAATGATCCTGGAGATCGACGCTCAGGGTAAGTTTCTAGAGTTGGATGATTCACTGGCTAGAAGGCAATAGGAATCCCATTGTTTGTGGTAAATAAAGTGACATTGTTAAAACTTCCATGTGCAGTAAATTGGATGGGATACAACAGGATGGGGGTGTACTGATTGTACAATATTTCTAGCATTTGAGACATATGGTAATGAGGCTTATTATTATAAACACTGTGGGGTTCATAGTTATTATTAAGTGTTACTAATGGAGAAAGAGAATTACAAATTTAAGTTAGCCAATTACCAGTTCAGAGCAGAGTGTGAAAGCCACATCTTCTCCAGGGCAGCATTGAAGGGGACCATCGCATCTGGAACTGCAGGGACGACTGTTGAAGACAGGACCAGAACTTGAGAGAAAGTAGCAACGCTGCAAAGAAGGTTGATTTGTACCTAGGCAAGTTCTTATGGTAAAAGTAGGATTGTGATAGGGAAAGAATGGGATCCTGAGACTTGGAACAAAGATACCTGGGATGCATACAAAATCATTGAACTCCCAATGCCCTTAATCCCCTGGGCCTGAAAATGTGACTCAATTCATCTAGCTGGAAAACTACAGCTTCCTCTTATTGAAGACTGTACAGAACTTTCCACTGAGACCAATGCTTTGCAAAATTGTACTTGTCTGTCCCTCAAGATGAGCCAATTCCTCTCTTGCTATCTACTAGACCAGCATGATTGTATTGGCAAAGTACTGCCTCTGCTAAGGGAAGAAAGGAATTATGCACTCAAAGACATACAGACTCTGGCTAACAGGTGCTGGAAGGAACTAAAAGAATACACCTGGAAATGGATATTGAAAGTGCTAGACTGGAAAAGGTAGATTTTAAGGCTAGATGGGGGGAGGGGGATTTGTTGCTATGGGGCAGGATCTTGTAACTTAACACCCCAGCAGGGGCACTTGCAGCCAATCCTCATATAGTTTGCTTAGTTTGTTCCTAGAAGCTTTGAAAAACCAGTGACTCCTATTAATTGAGGTAGAAATACCAGAGCTTCTTTGGTAGAGTTTGAAAAAGACATCAGCAGGCTCAAAGAAGTGGACAAGCTAGTTATGTAAAACCTAAAAATCCTCCGGGAGACCGTGTCCCTGAGAAATACCAGAAGACACTCCTCTCACTAAGTGTCAAAGAATGCACTAGTGAGGAGGACATTGGTGTTGTCAAGAAGTTTATTGGTGATTATTCTCAGCAGGATTGAAGGTAGGGAAGCTGTTATGAAACTACTTCCTTGTCTCAGCGGGAAGGGTAGAATTTGGAAGAGCAGAGGCCAGGTAGCAGCACTTAATCATCGAAGGCATGGGAAGAGTTACCGTAACAGGCATCAAAGCTGCAAGTATCTGTGGTGATATCTAATAAACTACAGTGTTTCTAGGACAAGATCGATGGGCAGAGAACAAAGACATTACCTGATAATATATAATTTAAAAATTTTTTTAATGAAGAGCAGATGAACACAAGATTGATGTCATGTGTACTAATGAACAAACAACTGCCCTTTCCTAGTTTCCAGCCTTGAGCCAGTTTTCAGACAGAGTCCATTATTTAAGGGAAAGGCCAAGTCTACCTGAAAAAGAATCCTGCAATCCACAGCAAGGATATTCAATATTGGTTCTTTCAGTCTTCCTCAAAGAGTACTGTGAATATTTGCACAAATAACTATACACTAGGAAATGGGGAATATCCATATTTGCTTTGTATTTTTAGCTACAGGATCCAAGCTAACACTGATACCATAAGCTTCCAAAACATCATCATGGTACCCTTATAACAGTGGGTGTGTCGTATAGAGGCCAGCTGATAATGGAGTCCTGACCCAAGTCTCTCTCACAGTGTGTCCCTGGCCCCACACATCCGGCTAATAACATATCCATGGGTCTACTGCACTAGTACTGGGGTGGCCAAGGACAGAGGCTTCATGACATCTACAGGATGACACATCCTATCCATGGGTTGTTTTCCTTATGCTCTGCAGTGGATGCGATCTAGTGGATATTAACATGCAGGATAAATATTCACACACTTTGTGTCCATTCTCACAGACCTATCCACATGCTTCTTCCCCAGATTTCCTCAAACTTCTCTAATCTTTTGCCCTAATCTTTTTTTATATTATTTACTTGATAGAGAGAGAGAGAGAGAGAGCACAAGCAGGGGGTGGGGGAGGGGCAGAGAGAGGGGAAGAAGCAGATTCCCCCCACTGAGCTGGGATCCTGATGCAGGGCTCCATCTCAGGACCCCAAGACCATGACCTGTGCCAAGGCAGATGCTTAACTGACTGAGCCACCCAGACACCCCTTGCCCTAATCTTCTAATCTTGCTGCCTCCAGTTCACCTAGAAAAGACTGGGGAAGATAAAGGAAACACTGAATGTTCTTTCCGTCTTAGTACTAGCACAGTAGACCCAGCTGCCCTTATAGCAAAGATGGAAGCTATGCATGGCCCAACAGCCTGGACTATCTCATCAAGGCTGGCCCAATGACCGATGCTGTTGAACATCCAACCACTCAGCAGCAGAAACAGATACTAAACCCTCACTGTGGTACCATCCCTTACAGAGAGCAAGCAGCTACTTGGAGGTGAGTTTATTAGGTCAGACCCATTCCGCATTCTAGGCATTGGTTTGCCTCTCTAGCCCGTAGTGCTGCAGCTTGAGGAGTCAATTTAATAGTCAGTATACATGGAACTGAGTGGTATACTTAGTAGTCTGGGGAAGACATTGTCAGTACCCTACCATATCCCCTCTGATCTTTTTACTACGTTCATACTCACAGATATCTAGATGTCCTTTTATTCTCAGTATCAACTACCTGCACCTTTTCAAGCTTCGGGAACTTACTCTGTCCGCCATTCATGGGAGAGCTGGAAGTGCCTTAGAATTTACATTCCTCCTGGAGCAGTTTTCTTGCTCCAAGATCAGGGCAACTCTCAGCTGTGACCTACTATCTCCAGGGCTCCTCTGTGGAACTGATCCAAAGTCACCCTCTGTGGGATTTTCACTGATACTATCCACTTACTAGGCCTCCTTCCTCCTCATCCTAGCTTCCCACTCCCTTAAAAGCTTTTTTTCCAGGAACACTCCCTAATAAATCACTTTATATGAATCATTGTCTTGATTGTTTCACTATAGCTGTGACTCCATACCCAGCACAGGGCCTAAAACATAGTAAGAAGTCAGTAAACATTTGCTAATAAACAAATGGTCATTCAGATTTAGCAAGTGTCCTCAAGAGAACTGCGCATCTCACTGGCAGTGGTTGGTTTTTAAAAAGGGTGTGATTTGTGGGTACTTGGCAGGGGTACCTACCCTCCAAAAACCCAAAAACACTACTGGGTCACCATCAATCACAGAGCTCTACTTCTGGGACTTTTGTGCAGGTCAAATCAGATTTTGTTCTCTGAGGTACTCTGTTAAATAGAGTGAGTCATGAGTAAATATTTTAACTAGGACTTGCAACTATGTAGGGTCAAGATAAATGTGAATGTCATAGAGCATACACTTGAAAAAGCATCCAGAAAGAGGAGAAGCCCCTGGACGCGAAGCTAGATCAAAAGCAATTCTTCCTTTAACATTTACTTCAGAATCAAACTTTATTTGCAAATGACTGTATCTTCAACTAGAAATCTCTTGTAGCTTAAAGAGCCCTTGTATTAACCAGGGTTTCTCAGAGAAATAGAACAGGAGAGAGACAGATTATTTATGAGGAACTGGATCATGTGCTTATGGAAGCAGAGAAGTCCCACAATCTGCTGTCTGTAAACTGGAGGCCCAGGAAAGCTGGTTGGATCCTTCCAGTCTGAGTCTCAAAGCCCGAGTCTCAACTATGAGAGCCAATAGACTAAATCCCATTCTGAGGACAGAAGACCCATATCCCAGCTGAACAGGCAGATGTAGGTAGGGAACAAACCTCCCTTCCTCCAATTTTTATCCTATTTAGGTCCTCAACAAATTGGCTGATAGCCATCCACATTGAAGAGGGCAAATTATTTTACTGAGCCTGATAATTTACATGCTAATCACATCCAGAAACATCATCACAGACACACCTAAAACTGTTGCTTAATCTGGGCACCCCATGGCCCAGTCAAGTGGATAGATATAAACCATCACAACCCCCAAAAGACTGAAGAAGAATTGAACTCCTAAGCCACACTGGAACTAGAGAAAAATAGTGGCTTACACTATATCCAACATTGGCTCTTCAAACAAGCCTGGATCTTTTGATTGCTAACAGGGTGCTTTTTAGAACTGCTCATGTCTTCTGAAGATACTCTAGTGTAATGGACTCCACTGGATAGAGAGCAATCATTTGGCAATTTCAATTACTGGATATTTTACACATGACTCTAAGGCCACATAACTGCATGTTGTGGTTTTAGATTCCCAAGTCTTGGCTAGAGGAAGCGGGTGACTGCTTTCCGTGCACAGAGCCCACCTCCACACACCTCTACCCTCAAGGAAAAAGAACACCAATATGTTCTGTCCATATTAAAGAACAGCACATCCTGCCAATTCTACCTTCAAATAAAAATCCCAAATCTGACCTCTAACCACTTCCTCCGCCAATACGATTTGGATCAAAGCTGCCATCATTCCTCTTTGGATTATTGTAATAATTTCTATCTTCCTGTTTCTACCCTTGAACCCATATAGTCTAATCTCAACCCAACAGCCAGTATGTCCTCTTAAACTGTGTCTGAGAATGTCATTCTGCATCTGGAAATCCTCCAGTGGATTACCAGTTCATTCGGAGCAAAATCCAATATACTAGGTTTCCAGGCTCTTCGTGATCTGCTTTCCACCACTTCCTCTCTAACTTCTTCTCCTACTCTCCTTTCATTCAGCTTGCTCTCTTTAAGCCACTTGACCCCCTTGCTAGTCCTTGACCCCCTTGCTAGTCCTTGACCCCCTTGCTAGTCCTTGAACACACTGTTTTCCTGCCTCTGACCACTGAACTTGTAGTTTTTATCCTAAATGCTCTACCTGCCCCTTCCTGTGGCCACAGGGCTTGACCCCTGACTTCCATCTGGCCCTTTGATGTCCTCTCTAAACAAAATGGCCACAACCCCCCTCACCCAGTACCCCCAGCCCCTTTCACCTAGCACTTCCTATACCCCTCAGCTCACTTTCTTTTTCTCTGTATCCCTTATCACCATCTGCCATTACACGTTTACTTGTTTGTATGTTTATGGCCTGTACCACTAGTCTATAAGTTCGTTGGAGACAGGGATTTTGCCACTTTTGTTTACTTCCATGTTTCCAGGTCCTTGATGGCAGACACGTTGTACATACTTAATATTTATTCGCTAAATTTTTTAAAAAGATCTCTAAAAAAGTCATTGCCTCCATCTCAGTATCATTTAGACCAACCCTCTACTGTCCCTTTATACCCACTGCTGTATGAGCGAGCCCAGTTGCATCCATTTAGCTATTTCCGTGTCCTGATATCTTCCATTTTCCCCATGCTTCAGATTTTTCCTGCCTTCACAGTCATCAAATATTAACAATCCTCCATGTCCTCAGGAACCACCTTTCTCCTCATTTGACTACACTGCCTTGTACATAAAAAAGCTCAATTACTAGATGTTAAATGACTGAAGGTGGCAGTTTGCCAGCCTATGCTAATGAAACAGCCCTCCAGTCCCTCCAAGGCAGTATGCACATGTTGACAGGGCCTTCCAGGAGACCTTGCACCAATGCCTGAAGACAAAAGTTATTGTTGAAAGTTATTGTTAAAAGCCGAGGCCAAGATAAAGTAGGATGAGTTTAGACCAGGGAAGGTGGTTTGGAGGGTGGCCCTTATAGTACCTCAAGGTCATTTATAAATCCAACTCTCTGAATCCCTGATTTAGCAAAGAATATGCTGTTTGGCTTCTTATTTATCATGCTAATGCAGAGCCAATTTGTAACAAACAATAATGAATACATTCTGCAAAATGGTGTAAACCTGAAAACATTTGCCCTCTTGTCCTCCTTGTACAAATGCTCACCTGACCCAAAGAAGCAGTTCCAAGAACAGAGGTTATAAACATTTATGCGGAAAGCAAGCACACAATGTCTGGCTAACTTTTACAGAAGCAAATGCTTCTGCTTCTAATCCTTCTCTCTAACGTGTGCAAAGGCTATTGCAAAATAAAGAATATGTCATAATAACGAGGTTCCTAGAGGAAAATTCTGAAATATCCTTTAATGCAGAAGTACACGCTATATTAAGTTCTGGAGATCTGCTCTACATGACTGTGCTTATAGTAGGGGTGCCTGGGTGGCTCAGTCGGTTAAATGGCTGCCTTCAGCTCAATTCATGATCCCAGGGTCCTGGGATCAAGCCCCACATCGGGCTCCCTGCTCAGCAGAGAGCCTGTTTCTCCCTCTCCCTTTGCCTGCTGCTACTTGTGTTCTCTCTCTCTCTCTCTGTCAAATAAATAAATAAAATCTTAAAAAAAAAAAGATTGTGCCTATAGTTAACAATACCATATTGTTGTCAATACATAAACTTGATGATACATAAAAATGACAACATAAGATGTTGTCAAGCGGGTAGATCTGATGTTATTTTTTCCACAATAATAATAATAAAAAAAAAGTCATACTATCATGGGTCCACATATGTATATGATTGCATTGATAATGGTGATTTATGTTGATTAGAAATTCTCTAAAACAAAATAGTAAGTACTTTTGTTGTTGCAACTTTATCAGGGAATGAAAAGTGGATTCTCAACGAGCTCTTGGTATTGCACTGGGAACTATAAATTCCAGACTGAAAAAGTATCTAATATACAGAAAATGGGAAGAATAGGGTGAGAACAGCAAGTAACTGCTGAAGAGGGATCTTAAAACTGCTTTGACCTGAAAAACACTTCAAACACAAAACTAGTGATTTATAAACTGAAACACAGATATAAAAATATATTTGGGTCATCCATTTTCCTAGATCTTTCTGACAACAGTGCCATCTGGAGACTCAGTTTGACCAAGGACATGAGATCTTAAGGAAACTTAGACCCTGAAAAGGCTGCTGATGAAGTCATTCTGTTTTTCCTGTTACTCCTATGCTGTTTGTCACCGCAGCAAAGAGACAACTGAAAATTTGAAAACTGAAATCTTTTTTAAAAATCCTATATATGCAAAGTTACAAAAGAGAAAATAAACTCTGTAATACTCTAGTGTGAATTACAGAGAAGTTAACGTATGCGTGGTTCACCCAGAGGGTGTTATTATTTTAGGAGAATTAAGAAATTAGTAATATATTGCAATCATTCATGAGAATGCCCATATTCACAAAAGTGTTCTTAATTTGTAAATCTGAAATTACAAGATGGTCTTCCAATCCTCAAAATGGGCAATTCAAGTGGGATCAAAAGACCTGAGAGGTCGAGAGAAAACATAACTCAAGTTTCCATAGGCTTTCCTCCCCCTGCTCATGTGGTACCTCGGCAAGCTCTGAATTTTCTCCCCAGGGGGACCTATGAGGTCTCATGGAAGGTCTTGCAAGTGTTCACAGAGACTCGATGAGCGCCCCCTGGATAACAATACCACGTCGTTTTCGTGTCTGCACTCCCACTAGGCGTGATGCTACCTCCACTGTGAATAGCTTCCAAAAGTCACCTCTTGCTTTGCTCATATTTGCAGCAATTTCCACGCTGTCTGGCAGGTGCGGCTGACATTTTTCAGCCGGTAATGCTGGGCATCACCACGACTGATGCGTGGGGTCCTCGAAATATAATATTTGAGTGTTGCTGGGTGGTAAAAAGGAAAAGATGTCTTCTCCTTTCTTCCTTCTCCAAGACAGATGTAAAAGCATGATTGTTTTTTGTCCAGACCTTCCAGAAAAGTCCTTCACCCAAAAGTTTTCAAGTCTTTTTTTGTTCGTTTTAAAAAGAAAGCCATTTATTCTAACAAGCACCACTACTGAAATATCCACTTCAATACCTATATGACAGTAATGTATTTTTAAATACACATGTAGACACAGACAGTTACACAAAAATACAGTTTCATGGGCTACAGTAGAATTCTTTTTTTTTTTCCTGTGAGCACTTTGGAATTAGTATGTTTATTATAATAGCATACAAAAGACACAATACAGGTGCTCAAATCAATTATGCACCAAGTTGCCATGGACTGGATTTCTGGGTGGAAGACATATAAGATATTTTTTCTTTTTTTATTATATAAGTTTCAGGTATACAACATTATAGCTCGACATCTGCATACACTACAAAATGATTGCCACCAAAGTTGAGCTATCATCCATGACCTGCAATTGACCCCCCTTTTATCCCTTTCTTTCTTTCTTTCTTTCTTTCTTTCTTTCTTTCTTTCTTTCTTTCTTTCTTTTAAGATTTTATTTATTTATTTGAGAGAAAGAGACAGGGGCAAGGGGCAGAGAGAAAGAGAGAGAATCTCAAGCAGATTCCCCGCTGAGCGGAGAGCCTAACGCGGGGCTGGATCCCACCACCCTGAGATCACTGCCTGAGCTGAAATCAAGAGCTGGACACCCAACCAACTGAGCCACTCAGGCTCCCCCTACTCTTACCCCTTTCACCCACCCCCCTAATCCCCTTCCCCTCTGGTAACCACCCTGACATGTTCTCTATGAGTTTGTTTTTGTTTTGTTTTGCTTGTTCTTTTTTTGTTTGTTTTTCAGATTCCACATAGTGAAATCATCTGTGATACAGTGTTTGTCTTTCTCCTTCTGACTTATTTCACTTAGCATAATACCCTCAAGGTCCATCCATGTTGTTGCAAATGGTAAGATTTCATTCCTTTTATGGCTGAGTAGTAATCCATTTATATACATATTCTTTATCCTTTCATCCATCAATGGACATTTGGGTTCTTTCTACATCTTGACTATTGTAAATAATGCTGCAATGAACATAGGGATGCAAATATCTTTTCAAATTAGTGTTTCTATTCTTCCAATAAATACCCAGTAGTGAAATAGCTAGATCATATGGTAGTTCTAGTCTTAATTTTTTGAGGCATCTCCATGCTGCTTTCCATAGTGGCTGCACCAATTTACATTCCCACCAACATGAAGGTTCTCTTTTCTCCATGTCCCCTCCAACATTTGCTGTTTCTTATCTCTTTGCTACTAGCCCTTTTGACAGGTACAAGATGATACTTCATTGTGGTTTTGATTTGTATTTCCCTGATAATAAGTGATATGACCACCTTTTCATGTGCCTGTTGGCCATCAATAGGTCTTTGTTCAAGAAATGTCTATTCAGATACTCTGCCTGTTTTGTAATTGCGTGGTTTGTTTTGTTTTTATTGAATTGTATGAGCTCTTTACATATTTTGTAAATATATGATTTTCAGCTATATGATTTGCAAATATCTTCTCCCATTCAGTAGGTTGTCTTTTTGTTTTGATGATGGCTTCCTTTGCTGTGCAGAAGCTTTTTCGTTTGAAGTACTCCCATTTATTTATTTTTGCTTTTGTTTCCCTTGCCTTTGGAGTCAGCGCCACAAAAACATTCCCAAAACTGATGTCAAGGAGCTTACTGACTGTTTTCTTCTAGGAATTTTATGGTTTCAAAATTTACATTCTAATTTAATTTGAGTTAATTTTTGTACATAATGGTATAAGATAGTTTCATTTTTTTGCATGCCACTGACCAATTTTTCCAACACCATTTATTGAAGAAACTGTCATTTCCACATTGTATGTTCTTGGCTCTTTTGTTGTAAGTTAATTGTCCATATATGTGTGGATTTATTTCTGGGCTCTTGACTTTGTTCCACTGATCTCTGAGTCTGTTTTTGTGCCAGTACCATACTGTTTTGATCACTATCACTTTGTAGCACAGTTTTAAATCAGAGAATGTGATACCTCCAATTTTGTTCTTTCTCAAGATTGCTTTGGCTGTTTGAAATCTTTTGTGGTTCCATACAAATTTTAAAGTTATTTGATCTAGTTCTGTGAAGTATGCCATTAGGATTTTGATAGGGAGTGTGTTGAATCTGTACATTGCTTTGGGTAGTGTGGACATTTTAACAATATTAATTCTTCCGATCCAAGAGCACAGAATACCTTGCCATTTATTTGTGTCTTCAGTTTCTTCAATCAATGTTCTGTGGGTTTCAGTGTACAGGTCTTTCACCTTCTGGGTTAAATTTATTTCTAGGCATTTCATTCTTTTTTATGCTCTTATAAACGGAATTTTAAAAATTTCTCTAATAGTTCAATGTTAGTGTGTAGAAATGCAACAGATTTCTGTATCTTGATTTTGTATTTTGCAACTTTACTGAATTCATTTATTAGTTCTAAGAGATTTTTGGTAGACTCTTTAGGTTTCTCTATATAGAGATAATATCATGTCATCTGCAAATAGTGACAGTTTTATTTCTTCTTTACTGATTTGGACACCTTCACCCAAAAGTTTTTCAGTCCCTTATTCATACAGACCCTACACTCTCCAAGCCATCTGTAATCTCTCTTACACAAGAACTTGGCGAAGAGTTTGGGGTCAGATCCAGCGAAACAGTTAGGTAATAGACCCCACTGATACCAGAGCATTGAGTTGTCTGAAGGCCGCCATCGATTTCAGCAGAGCTGAATTCCATGTGGAACCTATGAGACTGACTTAAGATATTTTGTGCGTTCTCGTTTTAACTGAAGTGCTGCTTTACACACCAAATGTCTCATAGAGATTTGAGTTAAAATAGCTTTTTCTGATTTAATTTCTTTTGTTTAACTTTTTTTTTTTACAGACCTCCCTCCTTTGGATATATTCATGGGTTCATGTGGCATGTCTAGAGGACACGTATTAGTGAGAGAATCTGGCTGTTGTCCTCACTGCTTATCCCTATTTTCATCCCCCATTCCCAACTGAGACCTTCTATCCAGCCAGCTTCCATGTTTTACGCCCTCTTTGTCCAGTAGCAAAGGTTCTTTTCATCTCCAAAGTGCTGCTATATCTCTTAGTTGAATATCCTCCCAGCAGGCCCCTGCACCAGACCTCGGGCCCCAGCAGTGTGCAAAGGTCAGACTCAAGCTGAGCCCTCAGTGAAACATGATTGAGACATTATGTGAGCCACAGAATCTGTTAAAACAAAGATGTGATGGATCAAATTCAAAGAAATGTTTGAAGATTACAGGTTCTGGGTACTTTGGGGCTTTCTGAGGATTATAAAGTTGTGTTGCTTTATAATAACCAATCAGATCTATCTAGAGTTTATCATACCAAATCTGACTTAATGTTTACAGCCTATCAAAAGGGAGAAGAATGTGAAAAGCAGAATGGGCAGGAAGCTACTATTGGGACATACGGGTTGTTTCCATCAATGCCACTAAGAAGTTCTGAACTTGAGCAGGGCTCTTACACTTCCTGGTCCTCATTTATCACATGAAAGGGCTGGACTGAGTGATTGTCAAGGACCTTTTCAGTTGTAACAATTTATTTCAGTAATAATATATGGTTCTCTAAGCAACCTAGACAAGAGGGCTGGTCATAAATAAAAGAAACAGAGCCGTGCCTCAGTTGGTAAAAGGATTGTAACCCAGCAGGGGATTTGGGCAAAAGGAAAGTGGTTTTCAGAGCTGACAGTAAGAGGTGGGCAAAATGCTAGGCAGCAGGAAAGCGAGAGAACTGCCATTTCAGTGCAAAATTTATAGTGATAACATGACAACTGGCACACTGTCCAAACAATGGTATTTCATGAGTTATAATAAATTCAAATCAGATAAAAGTACTTTCTCAGAACTCCAAAATACCATCTATATGTTAAAATTAGCTTCATAGATAACGTTGTAAGTGTGTTCTTTGAGATTAAAGTGCAGTTTACAGGGATTCCAGCTAATTTTAAGAAAGAATAAATCTGACTTCATGCAGTTTCCTATTTGGTTTAGGACATCCATTTTTAAAATGTCATCTTTTAGGCAATGGGTTTTTTTCACTTAATCCCAGTGAATGCCAGCTATATCAGCAATTGCCAAAGACAACTCTTCCCAGCCTTTTATGTGTAGAAAACCAGCAACTTAAGCACAGGAGAATCAGCACTTAAAAAGTGGTAGTACTTGGGGAGTCCTGTGGAAGAAAAAATAAATTTCTTGGGTCTTGTGGAAGGAAAAGATACACACAGGCGCACACGCATGCACACACAGCCCACATTCTGAGTCTTCTTGACAGATGTTTTACTAAGGCCTAAGCCAGGGTTATTCGAGCCAGAAGAAAACAAAATTAGTCAAAGAGCTGGCAGGGCTGATAATCAGCTGTGTATAGGAGTATAAACCTTAAAAAGGTACAGTAAGAGAGGTGTTTAGATTTATAGTGACACATATATAACCATCAAAATTGGAAAGTCCAGACGCAATGGTAATTTGGTTTGTCTCTACTATTCAGCACTCTTTATAGCCTAAGAAGGAAAACTGGGATTCAAATGTGAAATTCATGTTTTGTGGCACCTTATTAAAATTATAATGAAAAATTCAATTCCTCCACTTGGAACTTCAGCATATAATGAATTGCGTAAAAAGACAGAAAAGTACGGGGGAGAAAAAGTGTAGTTCAGCGTGATAAAGTAGAAAGAATATCAAGCTAGGAGTCAGAAGACCAGGATTCTATTCCCAGCTCTGCTAATAACGGGCTGTGTGATTTTGGACAAAACATTTCATTTCTCTGAGCCTCAGTTTTCTCATTTATAAAATGTGGGGACTGGTTCCGATGAATACAAGTCTGTGATCACTAATGTCGGACCTTGAAGTACTTCCTGTGCCAGGAGAGTCACTAAGCAAATTATCAAACACTCTTGCATAATAGCAAACAACATTTCATTAAATCCATCCCCTCCCATGAGGTCTGAAATAGACAGAAGAACCCAAACACTTGGTATCTCATGCATCTAGTTGATCACAATTTATCTGCAGAATATCCCTTTTCTGACATTTAAGAAAGGTCAAAATTCTCAAGAGCTTAATAGGAATGTTAATGCCCTTTAAAATGGTATGGCCACTTGGTTATGTTGAATCATTCAAAGGTCCCCGAGACGGTGAAAAATGAATGACAGTGACCTTGAACATCTACTCTACTCTCGTCCAGGAGTTGGGGTAAGGGAAAGGGAACACTACTGCTAATCTGTTCAGAAATTATATAATCGCTGTTAGTAATATATATAGTGCTCTGTTCACATCTTCTCTACCTACGTATATGTCCTGATAGGCAATTTTATTACATTGAAAGATTTATGTGCAACATTCCAGTAGTTTTCTACTCAGGTGGTAAGAGGCAGTGTAATTATGATAAACACCAGCTAGCATGCCCCTGCCTGGAATATTACAAATGGAAAGGCAAAGAGATGCAATTAGACATTTGACTGCACAAAAGTGAGTGCTGGATTAATGCAGTTTTACTTTTAGGGGTTTTTATTCTTATTTTGAGAAAAATCATTGTTTAGCCTCTTTCCCAGATTCTCATCCCTTTCATTCAGGCCTATAAAAATCCTCATCCATTTTAAAAATACGGAGAACCAGACATCATGTATTCTATTAACTCATAATTAGCAAAATACATTAGGTAATTTTTAAACGAATGTATATTTAAGTTTTTCTTTATCTTTTGCTGAATATTTTGATAAAAAAGAGAATCTTACAATGTCTTTTTATAGTTTTCGTATCCCAAATGTGATAGACCACTAATATTCAGAGAGACTAAAATCCTAGTTTCTTACTCCTGAATTCCATCCCTATTCTCACTTCATAAAAAGTAAATCAAAACCAATTGATAGTATATTCCTTTCTAGTGTCTGAGAAGAAATCACTGAAGCAACAAATTAGTTACCTGATGTAGATAAATATATATGAACTTCAACTTTGTCATTATTTAAATGCTAAGGATTAAAGGGTTTTAATATTCACTTCTACAAGCCTCCTACAAATTTTTTATTTTTTTTTTTTTTTTTTTTTTGACAGAGAGACAGAGAGCACAAGCAGGGGTGCAGCAGGCAGAGGGAGAAGCAGACTCCCTGCCGAGCAAGGAGCCTGATGCAGGACTGGATCCCAGGGCCCTGGGATCATGACCTGAGCCGAAAACAGATGTTTAACTGACTGAGCCACCCTAAAAACCTCCTACATTATCAAAGAAAAGTATTTAATATATCAAAACATTTTTATAGGGAACAGACTTGAAGTGAGGTGGAGGTACAGTGGGTAAAATAGCAGTAAAATACCCAAATTTATTGAGGAATAATTGACAAATACAATTGTATATATTTAAAGTATACAATGTGATGACTTTATACAATGTGACACTTGATATACACTGTGGAATGATTACCAAGATCAGGATATTGGATACATTCATCACTGCACATAGTTGACTCTTCATGCGTGAACGTGTGATGAAAAGGTTTAGGATGTTCTCTCGGCAACTTTCAAGGATACAATACCGTATTGTTAACTATATCATCATGCTGTACGTTATATCTCAGAACCTATTCTTCTTATAACTGAAAATTTGGACCCTTTGACCTACATTCCCCTTGTCCTTCACCCCCCAGCCTCTGGCAACAGCCATTCTATTCTTTGTGAAATAAAAGATTTTCATTCCAATGGATTAAAGCTGTATTACATGCCCACTATAGTATTCCTCTTCAAGCTAGTGAGGCTTCCTGCTTAAATATTTATATTCACTTAATAGTACATGAATCTGTGTTGGGAATAAACAATTTTAGAACTCAAAGAAAGTTGTGCAGGAGTCCATTCACATGGTCGAGAGTTAGGAAGCCAAGCCTAACAACATAGGTTAGAACATATGAACCAATGACTTTGGAACAAGACCGCTTGGATTTTAATTTGGCCCTATCACTTACTAGCATGAGGAATTTGGCAAGTTTAGAAAAACCTCTCTGTGCCTCTGCTAACTCATCTGTAAAATGGGGACAAAAGTACATCATAATGTTGATGTGAATGTTCCATGAAGTAATTCACGTAAAGGATGGGAAAACTGCTAGGAACATAATGATAAGTATTGATAATGAACATAATTAATACGTATTTTCTACTATTCTGCATTACTGTAACAAAATGGACAATTTATGGATTCAGCTGTCCCAATTCATTGCAGCCTGCAGCCAACTTTTATGGCTTTGAGAATGTCAAGAAAGGTGGAAGCACAACCAGCATGTGAGCTGGTGACTCAGTTCACCGGCTAACCTTCCTCCTACTCCCATACTAAGCTGCGTTCTTAAATAGCAGAGGCTTTGTCCCTGGCCCACAACGTGGGGATTATGTTCTAATCCAAGTCTGCACAATACTAACACCTGGATAAAAGTTTTTAAGCAAATGATTTAAGCCATCAATCTTGAAACCTGTTGGTGTATTTTTTAATGGAAAATAGAGATGATTGTTTTATTAATCCCAATGATGGTTGTTCAAATGATTAGTTTTACAGTGTAAATGCCATATCTATTAAATGAAAGGAACACTACATGAAAGTACTTTACTAGGGTTTACTTAGGGTTAAAGGAAGGTGAGCCCCAGTGATGGAATTTGAAATGAAAAAAAAAAAAAAAAAGAACCACCAATGTGTTTCTTTCTTTATTTTTTTGGCTAGATTCTCTTCACTAGTTTCCTGTATTTTTACTTTCTCTCCAAACACACTGTGAAACTCAGTTAAAAGGTGCAGAATAATGATTCCCACGTCTCCTGCAAACCTTACCATTACCAGTTTTATTAACCCACATTCTTTACTTGAGCCTTTGGGGGGAAAGTGATTCAAAAGAGTTCACAAATGACCTCTGAGTTCAGAACTATTCTAAGAAAACAAGTCCTGCTCCTTATCTCAGAAAGTCTGACCTCTCAACTTTTAGAGCAATATATGTCCCTGGAGGGGGCACTTGACAATCCCAAAGGCCTTCCCATCCGACCAACTGATATCAACAAGAAGCGTTGACCTTTTCAGCACAGCGTTATTCAACTTTTCTTCACAGCTGTCAACAACCCTGGACTGCAATTCTGACAGTTTTTAAGCAACCTATTTTTCTTGCCTTGCCGAATCAAATTGTGAGTGAAATTGCATTGAAGTTTGATATGTTCTTGTTACCCACATGTCATTTAAATTCTGCTCTATGTAATTCATATATTGTTCATGAAAGTTTACTGAAAACATTTGGAGGGAGAAAATATTTTCCATTTTTAGGTCTATGGAACTATTTTATTTTTAATGAAGCAATGAGGGTTAGGAGTCTTTTTCTTCTTTCACAAGTCCTCCCATGCCACAGAAATAAAAGATACACAGGCAGAAAGTAGCTGTTTACTTCTTTAAGTTTCCTAACTAAACCACATTATCTCCACGGATAAGTCACTTTGCAGTTGGTTGAGTGTATAAGAAAGCTAAGCAAATTTCTACATGTCACTAAGTACAATTTGCTGCGCAAACGCAGTAATTTCATGAGCAGCGTCTTAATAATTTGAAAGAGCGAGTACAGACATCTAAAAACCCCAAAGGAATAAAATACCTGTTGTGCTCCTACTCTACAAACTAGAGTTGCAAGACTCAGCAAGGAGATTCCCACTAACACAGAGAATACTCCTGTAGGGGAAACGACACGGAAACACGTTACATTACAATGCAGTAAAAGTTAAATATGGGGTAAAATGATAGTTAATACTGATTTAATGTAATGCCAGGTACTGCTATAAGCATTTTACATGTGTTAAGTCATTTGATTTTCAAAACCCAAAAAGAGGGTACTTTATAAGCACCATTTGGTAGATGAGAAACTGAGACAAAAGAAAGATTAAATAACTTTCCAAAAATTACAGCGAGAATCAGAAACAGAATTTGAGCCCAAGTTGTTGGGTGCCCAAGTCTTTCTCTTCACCACGGTGATAGCTGGTAGTCACTGGGGCTGTTGACAAATACTGTAATTGGAAAGGGGCAGCCCATGTGCTTGGTCATTGCGGGAGCCGGGGCACAGTTCATTCCTGAGGTGATGGAGTGTGTATCGAGTAAAGCTTTCATTACCAGGGTCCCTGAGTAGTTACAATAAGAAAACAGCTCCTGTGAACCAGCACTGGGTGTGTAGTATAGATGAGAATCAAAGACTTAGTATGTTAAGCCTTTCGAGAGTTTGGGATTCTCTATTACTATTGCAAACCTAGCCTACCCTAGCATGGACATACTGCCTCTACAATTACAAGGGTTCATTCATGCTCATTTAATCCAGTTTTGGAGGGGGTTCAGGATGAGGATGATTTATCCAGGTGAAGGCAGGACACAGGGAAAGAAAAAATTATAAGCAAAGGCCCAAAGGCAAAAAAAAAAAAAAAAAGTATGATGCTTTTAAGAATTTCAAGTGGTGGAGCGGACTAAAGATATTCACATTAAATTATTCACACAAAATTTGATTTAAGGATTAACTCTTTCTTATAATCCATTTTAAAAGACATGGTTAATAAAGAGTTTCAAATTACTCATTAGCTTATATATTTATGGATGTCAAAGAATCCTCAAGTTCATTAATACAAGTGTTGGGGGCTTAATTCTGTTTCACTGTCATCACAGAATCACAACGCAAGTTTCAAATCAGACTAACTCTAAGCAGTCCCACAGGTTGTTAGAGGCAGAGGGTCAACTAGCAAGATCTCCTGATTCCCAGAAATTTTTGCTTCTTTCTCATTCCACTTTTTAATTTTTATTTTAGGTTTATAAGTGAGCAGGAATAAGTTGATAGCATATTATTTTAAGGACAGATTAATAACTTGTTAAAATGTTCACTGATCGTATACATACAGATGGGACCATTTCTCAATGCCCCATCACCAGCAGGCTTAGAGTTGCAAGCTATAGAACAACTCCCATTAGGAAAGGCTTTTGTAATTATTTGTCATCTTAGGTGACAAGTAATGGCATTAAGAGAATTGCGCTAATTATTTCTAAATTTTAGTTGCATATTATACCCTTTGATAAAGGCTCTTTTTGTCTAATTAAAGATAGATATTGACTACTCACTTTTTTATACATGGAGACCAATATTCTTTTCTCAGTTGATAGCTATCATCTGTGAATTATTTAGAAACATTGCCAGGGTAAACTACCTTTGCTAAACAAACATTGCTTTGAAAAGGGGTTACCCACGGCAAATTGTTGGGAAGGTGTGATGGACATGTGTGTTTACATCAGAAGGGCAGATGTAGTAAAAATGCATTGAAAGGCGGCGAGATCTACTTATTCAGTACTGAACTTAGAGGCAGAAAGTTTTGTTGAAATTTAAACTTGGGTCAGAATCTGAATCTATTTCTTTCTTATGTGCAAATCCATCCCTCTAATAGCCTATACTCTGCTATTGCCTTCCTGGAGAATTGGACAATTGATGAGATATTGATGGAGTTTCTGCAAGATGGAAAAAAATTTTTTTTTAAATATGGTGAAAGTTTCTCTGAATATAAAAATTCTTTCACCATGTGTTTCTTAAAATTATCACTTATCCTCTTAGATAATGGAAAGCTGTTAGATATTACACTTTCTTTATATGTTGCTTTCAATATTATTAATTTCCCTTCTCGTTACACCCATCCCCCAGAAACATACACAAATATACACCACTTGCTGCATTTTGCACGTCACGAAATAATTTTATTCAATCATGGCTCCTCTATAGAAGCCACTTCAAACAATCTCTAATTTTACCCATCTGGTCATGCAGTGTGTCTAAAAGCCCATACAGTTCATTTTTCATCACTTTGACAGATTCTCTTCAATTTCAGCTTTTTTCTCCTCAGTCAGCAATTCTCCTCACCCATGCATGAACACTATCCAGGGACGGAAGCTGTGACTATAGCCTATACAGAGCAGCCTTCGATTCTTTCTTGGGAGTGAGTTTGATTTAAGTAAATTTAAAATGTTCATATCTTTTAGCATAAAGTGTTAAATGATCCATTTCTGGCCATTCTACTTTCTGATCCAGTTTTTAAAGGCACATTGCTATGAAAAACAAAGAAAGTTCATGAACAATGTGCCTCATTTCCCTGCATCTAAGTAGATAGAAAAAATTGAATGAAACTTCTTCAGTTATATGAGAAGAGTAAGCCAAGCAATCCCTCTCCAGAAATTCTAAGATTTAAGATTGTTTATTGAAGGAAGAATCCTTCTTCATCTTCTTTGTCCTTCTCTGCCCAGGTCCTTCCCCTTGAGACTGACGATTATAAGGTTGCATCGCCCTGGACAGCTGGTTCTAGCTAGCTGACTTCTGATTGGGCTCAACCAATGGGATTTATTGGCAAAAGACCAGAGGAGAGGAAGAAAAAGAGATTGAGGTATTTTGTCCCCATAACTACCCACGCTAGGCCAGTTTTACAGCAGGGGTTATACATTTCCAGGGTTCAGCCACTGTCTGTGGTTCCTTTTCTTTAGCTCCAGCTCTCACTGGACTCTGCTAATACTATTTCCTTTCCTTGGTTATTTAGAACGAAAGATCCTAACTGCTTTTTGCTGTTATGAATGTCTGGATAGTTCAACACTCCTTATTAATAAGTTCCCTTAAGACCCTACACCCAAATACAAGTACTCTCTCTATTAAAATATCTTACATCACTTGAGTTAAATTTTGTTCTCCACTGAGACCTAGCTGCTATAATCCATTTACTTGGTTATTATGTACCAGTGTCATTCCAGTGGAAGCTACTGCCAAACAATCATTCTGAAAGAGTGAAGCAAAAGCCACGAGTCTCTCAAAGAGTTGTTTGTACACCCAAGTTGATAGCAGCATTATTCACAATAGCTATAATGTGGAAGCAACCCAATTGTCCACCAACAGATGAATGGATAAGCAAAATGTCCATATACATACAATGGAATATTATTTCTTTTTAAGAGGAAGGAAATTCTGACATACGCTACTTCATGGATGGATCTTGAGAATATTATTTCATTGAGTGAAATAGCCAATCAAAAAAAGACAAACATTGTATGATTCCATTAATATGAGGTACATAGAATAGTCAAAATCACAGAGATAGAAAGTAGAATAGTGGTTCCCAGGGGCTGGGGGGAAGGGGAATAGGAAGTTATTGTTTAATGTATAAAGAGTTTCAGCTTCACAAGACGAAAAGAGTTCCGAAGATGAATGGTGGTGGTAGTTGCACAAAATTATGAATGTATTTAATAGCACTGAACTGTATATTATAAATAATTAAGATGTATGTTTAAAAGTGGTTAACGCAGGGGTACCTGGATGGTTCAGTCGGTTAAGCGTTCAGCTCTTGATTTCAGCTCAGGTCATGATCTCAGGGTTGTGAGATCAAGTCCCACCATGGGCTCTGTGCTGGGTGTGGAACCTGCTTAAGATCCTTTCTCTCCCTTGCTCTCTGCCCCCCCCCAAAATAAATAAAAGTAAAATAAAAGTGGTTAACATAAATTTTATATTGTGTGTATTTTACCACAATAAAGAAATTGAGAAAAATAAGAGTAAAACTGATGGAGCATTGTGAGAGTTAAATAATCCATGTAAAGCTCTTAGCCCAGTGCCTGAGAAATAGTATATGTTCCTGGTCATAGCTGTTTTGCTGTCCTTGCTGTATTTATTCTATTTTAGCTTTAATATCATTGTGGTAAAAAATGACGGTTTTAATAATGGTGTTATTTCATTTTCATGCTGAAGAAAGCTATATGTGCAATGTTTTACTCCTCAGAACACTGATTCATTCAAATGTATTGTTTCATGTAGGTCAATTTGTTGAGAAGCAGTATTGTGAATATAGTTTACATTATGACACTTCATTTATTTAAGTAGTTCTTGATATTTCATTACTATTTTATAATTTTCAACATACAGGTTCTGACCAGTTTTGTTAGAATTTGTATCTAGGTTTTTTTTTTTTTTTTTTTTTGAGTGATTGTAAATAGTGTTGATTTTTAAACTTTCATTTTCCACATTAAAAAAAAAAAGTTTGTTTCAAGTGACTGCTGTTCTAGAGAATGCTATGGGAAGCATGAAAGAGAGTGTCTCTAAATAAGAATGATTAGGGAGGTTTCCACAGAGGAGGTAATATTTCAGCTGAGTTTTAGTAGGCCAGTAGAAGGCAGAAGAAGTCAGATTAAAGGTAAGAAAGATAGTCTGAGTCAGATAGAACATGGACAGACAAGAATCTTAGGACTAGAATTATGTAGAAGAGTTGGCAAGTGATTTCCTTTGTACTTTACTATGGTGCTTTGTTCTGAGCATTATTTCTGTGGATTTAAAATAAAATAAAAATAATAGTTGTAAAGTATCAATGTAAAGACCCATATGCTTTAGAGATAAATACGTAAGCAAGTGCATTTCTTAAGCATACAAAATGGAGGTAAGAAACATGTCATTCCTTTGACTGATTAACATCAAAACCCCTCCCCCATGTGGGGGAAATTCTTGGTCTTCTGATTTCAGAAGATTCAGCATTCCACTATAGAAATGTAAAATTAAGTCTCCAACCTCTCTTGTAGGTCAGTGTGGTCCAGGTTTTGCCAAAGGGGCTCAATAGCTCAGATTTTGAATTGAAGTTTGGCAACGCAGGAATCAGGAGATAAAGGAGGAATCTATGACATAGAAAGCACTAGGAACAAGGTCAAAATCCTGGACAAGAAGCAAAAACTACTCAAATGTAAACACATGACACCTTTCATAAAGGAAAAGAAAAGACGATGACTAAGTCTCAAGACCTTGAGACTTAATTACCAAACATTAGCCTAGATGGATTTCAGAGTTCCCATCAATGACTGCTTTCTGCATCCCATCCCCCCTCCCTTTTTTAACAGTAAATTTTATAAAAGAAAAATAGCCTATGTCTATCCCAACCCTGTACATTGGAGGGGGGAGAGGGGAAGAGATAATTGGTCTCTTTAGTTTCACAGCTTTATAGATTGAAGGGATATGTACCTGAGGAACTGTATTTAAGGAACTACATCTGATGATGAATTCTATCCATGCCTGGACCTAATTTGATAAGATTCTGCACTTTGAGCTGATGCTGTAATGAGATGAAACTTTGGAAGATATTGGTTGGGAGTGAATGTATTTGCATGTGGGAAGGACTTGGATTACTGGGATCGAGACAATGAACTAAGGAAGGCACTCTCTGAGATGGCGCCCAATAGATCTTGCCTTCTGATATTCAAGGCCTAGTTTAATCTCCTCCACTTGAGTGTGGGCTTGACTTACTAACTCACAGAATATAGCAGAAGGTATACATACATACATATGTATGTAGACATACATTTATATATGTGTGTATGTGTGTATACAGCAAAAGGTATGTGACGATATTAGATTATAAAAATACTGAGAACTGGAGCTTCCAGCTTTCATGCTCTCTCCCTTGCTCGTTCTGAAGGAAATCTCCCTCCATGTTGTGAACTGCCTTATGGAAAGATTCCCATGGTAAAGAACGGAGGGAGGTCTCTAGCCAACATCCACAAATGAAATAAGATCCCCAGTCCAACAACCTGCAGAACAGGATTTTTCCAAGAACCACCTAAGTGAATTTGGAATTGGTTCCTCTGCCACAGGATGAAACCACAGGTTGGCCAATAGCTTAGTGGCAACCAATAGCTTGAGGCCTTGAACTAGAGGCATCCAGCTAAATTGCACTCACATTTCTGACACAGAGAAACTGTGAGAAAATAAATGATTGTTGTTTTAAGGTTCCAAATATTGAGGTAATTTGCTATACAGTAAAATATAACTAATATGAATCTCTAAAAAGTCAATACACTCCAATTCATTAGATTATGTTTAAAGTTAAAAATAATCAGGAAATAACATTATTTATTATTTAGAAATATGAAGGTTGGAGTTGAAAGGGATTGGCTCTGTATCTCAGGACTAGAAAATAGAAAGGGGGGAAGCAAGGGCCACTACTTTTTCATTAAGCTCTTTGACTTTCAGAAATTTGCCTCAGGTTTCTGAAAAACCTCTTCCAGAAAATCCCTTCTCGAGGGCTTCTGAAGAGCCAAGCTTCATTTTAAGATCTCAAAATTGCATAGCATTATATAGTATTAGCTGCATTTCCAAATGCATTACCTCTGTAATTCTCTCATTTCCTTCAATAGAAGGTGAGAATAGTGCATTGTCCTGAAAGCAGAAGAAAAGGACTAGCCATGAAAAAGACTCCATAACTCTTGATGGACAGTTAATTCATAAAGTGTTGAATATTAAATATTCAAATTATTTGAGTGGTCTGACGCTTAACAAATTTGCAAAGGGGAAAATATAGAACACATGAGAAAGACTCAAAAAAGTGACATTCATAAGCTAAAACTTGAAAAAAATAAATCAATGTAATTTAATGCTGAGCCGATGGGGCCTTGCTTGATTTAACTTCTTTCATTAAAAAGTCATATTGCTTTCTTTGCTTTTTTTCTTTTGAACAATAGCTTACATCTATAACCATGTCAAAAATACAGAAATCAAGAGAAGTGGCAAGGCTCAGAGGACCAAGTAAAATTCTAGGATTTTAAGGAATTGAAGTTAAGCACCGCCACTGACCTTCTTGAGGTTACCTGAACTCACTTAAGCTAATTAAAAAACACCTATGGAGTAAAAATAAAAATGATCATGGACCTCATAAGATTGTGTTAGGACTAACAAATAAAATGGATCATAAAGCACTTAACCAAATAGAACTGAAAGGTCTGGAACTAAATACTACAGTAACAATATTTGGGTGTCCTCATTTAACCCGTAGAAATTGAAAAACATTGACTACAGACCTAAGAGCATAGAGATGGAAAAAACTGGCTAACAGTTTACAAAGCAAATCTTTCTCCTTGAAAGAAGTGTCAAGTGCTTACCATTCAAATATAATTAAAATGAAAAAAACAAAACAAAACAAACCCAAACTTCTCCCAGGCTGAAGGATGGCAAGTAATGAACATAAAAACCACAATAACCCATGACCCCTGTGATTTATTGAGGGCTTACAGTATGTCAACGATTGTGCTGAGCACTTTATTTCTATTATTTATTTACTCATCACAAACTCCCACTAGTTGGGTATATTTGCACCTATTCTATAAAAGGGACCGTAATAATAAATAGGTCATAAAGTAGTTGAGCTGATATCCAAACAAGGATCTGTCTGAATGGAAAATCTGGTGGGCAAGAAAGCACAGCACTGGTAATGTAAGTATCCTGAAAAAAATGTTTGTTGTTTTAATGAAGAGAAAGATTTCGAGTTCCTTGTTGGGAAACATACTAAAGACCTTTCACGGTGTCCATGGGCCCAGGCTCTACTAAGGGAACTTCGGCAAACATTTCATGTTTGATGATGGCCCTGCACCCTGGCCATATTGGCAAAACGCAGAGCAACCAGCATCCTGAAATTAACCATCCATTGACTGGCATTGTCCAATGAGGAAAGTGGAATGATCATTCTAAACTGAAAGGATGGTTATGAACGAGCCAATCAGATTCTCTCTTTAACTTAAATTTGTTAAGTTTTGAAATAGTTTAAAACCTACAGAAAATGTATCAGCAAAGCACAAAGAGCTGATGCATGCCCTGCCCCAGACTGCCTGATTGTTAAATTTTACATTCACCCCATTTTTTTTTCTTTAGAGAAAGATGGTGCTGTTGACTCATTACCCTTAAATACTGCAGTGTGTACTGCCTTCCTTCAAAACAAGGGTACGCTCCTGTATTAATACCATACGCTCTGGCCAGTCAGGAAATAAACATTGATACACTACCGTCTGATTTACAGACACCATTCCAGTGGTGCCATCTACTGGCATCGAATTCGCCATCTGTCTTTATAATGGCTCTTTTTCATTTCTAGTCTAGGATCGTACCTGTAAACATGCATTACTTTTACTTGTCTCCTTAGTGTCCTTCAATCTGGAACGGTTCCTTAGTCTTTTCCTATCTCTCATTCTTCATAGTCTTAAAGAATACAGGTCTTTTCATTTTTTCCAAAAAACACATCCAGATGGCTAACAGACAAGAAAAGATGCTCAACATCACTCATCATCAGGGAAATATAAATCAAAACTACAATGAGATATCACCTGACACCTGTCAAAATGGCTAAAATTAACAACACAGGAAACAATAGATGTGGCAAGGATGTGGAAAAAGGGGAATCCTCTTATGCTGTTGGTAGGAATGCAAACTGGAGCAGTCACTCTGAAAAACAGTATGGAAGTTCCTCAAAAAGTTAAAAATAGTACTACCCTATGACCCAGCAATTGCACTATTAGGAATTTACCCAAAGGAGACAAAAATTGTGATTCAAAGGGACAAATGCAGCCCGGTGTTTACAGCAGTATTATCATCAACGGCCAAATTATGGGAAGAGCCCAAATGTCCATCTGCTGTTGATTGGATAAAGAAGTGGTGGTATATATGCAATGGAATATTACTCAGCCATAAAAAGAGTGAAATCTTGCCATTTACATTGACATGGATGGAGCTAGAGAGCATCTTGCTAAGTGAAATAAGTCAGAGAAAGGCAAATACCATATGATTTCACTCATATATGGAATTTAAGACACAAAATAGATGACCATAGTGGGGAAAAAGGAGGCGAACCATAAAACAAACTCTTAACAATAGAGAACAAACTGAGTGTTGCTGGAGGGGAGGTGGGTGGGTGGATGGGCTAAATGGGTGATGGGGATAAAGGAGGGCCCTTGTTGCGATGAGCACTGGGAGTTGTATGTAAGTGAAGAATCACTAAATTCCACACCTGAAGCTAATACTGTATGTTGGGGCGCCTGGGTGGCGCAGTCGTTGGGCGTCTGCCTTCGGCTCAGAGTGTGATCCTGGCGTTACGGGATCGAGCCCCACATCAGGCTCCTCCACTATGAGCCTGCTTCTTCCTCTCCCACTCCCCCTGCTTGTGTTCCCTCTCTCGCTGGCTGTCTCTATCTCTGTCAAATAAATAAATAAATAAATCTTAAAAAAAATACTGTATGTTAACTAATTGGAATCTAAATAAAAACTTGAAACAAAGGAGTACAGGTCTTTTATTCTATAAGGTGACCCTAAACCTAGGTCTAACCACTGTTTACCTGTAACTAGAATCAGGCCAAGCATCCAAGGCAGCAATGCCAGAGAAATGACACTGTTCTCTGGTCAGTACTTCACTACGTTTACCTGTCCCAAGGTAATGTTTTCCTTGATCACATGGTCAAGTTGGTATCTGCCAGATTTTTCCACTATAAAGTCATTATTTCCTCTTTTGTATTTGATTAGTATTTGGAGGGAGATATAGATCCCGCTTTACACCATTCAGTCTGGGAATATATAAAGACCTTGATAAGTGAAAGCAAACAGATGCAGAGAGGAACAGACTCAAATAGCATAGCTAATTCACCTTAACGGCAAATGCCTGAAATGAAGATCAAACCCTCTACTTCTGGAAACTTGTTCCACATGGCTTAGCTCTATTATGATTTCTCAGCTTCCTGAATCTGGAGAGTTCAGCTTTTCCTGAATTTGGGTTCTGTGCACACTTGAAATCACCTTCGGCCTGGGTCAGATTCCAGGAGAAACATGCTCTGTGGCAGAGATTTGTGTGGGGGAGGTTTCATGGAAGGTGCTCTAGGGAACAATGGCCTCTAAAGAAATGAGAGAAGCAGGACTAAGGAGAGTGAGAATTTGAACTGCCATTCAGGTGTAGAAGCCTCGGCCAGTGCCATGAGGAGCTCTGGAGCTGGGATGGCCCTTCGGAGTTGGCCTGAATTGAAGCAAAGGGATCTGGACCTTTATATTCTCTCCGTGGACCAGTCACTAGGCGAAGTTTTCCCCAGAGAAGGGTAAGTACTGTGGGTGAGATAGCTCCCGCTGGCAAGGAAAAGTCCCAGGGAGGGGTTGCGTTGGGAACCGTGAGCAGCCAAAAGTCCTCCCCATGAGGGAATGAGTGCCTCAATCCTGAAAGGCGCAGCTGGGAGGCTCGCAGAGCACTGTTTATAACCCACCCTTGTACCGCTTACATCTATGCACATCCTAGAGTAAGTCCACTCCACCTGGGAAGAACTCCTTCAGCATTTTAATTGGTCTTTTTCCCCCGGGAAGCTTACAAAAGCACAAATTACAGCAACCACTGCAGCCAGTGTTTAGAGCATAAGTGATACTCACCTTCATCCTCATCTACTACTCATCTCACGGCTCTGTGGTATAAACAGCATACTTCCTGAGGCAACCCAGACCCTCAGCCCTGAGGGATCTGAGTCTCTAGACATCAGGCCATTTTCAGTCCGTGGTCGCTGCACCTGTCTATCACTAAAATTGAACAGGGGAGTATCAGGAGATGACCCAGTAGATCACGTGGGTGTTACATATGTTCCTCCTGCTGCTGTCGTGTAACAGCCACTCTACTCCCTCTTGATGATCAAGGTCAACTTCCCTGCCAGCCTCTCATCCTTGTTTATTAGTCTCTTATCACAAGAAACCAAAGTAACCAGGTGGCAGCTATAGCTGAAAGCTTAAAGGAGCTCGTTTTGTGTTCCCTGATGCAAGGTTCCATACTTAAAATCACAGGAAAAAGAAGCACAAATTATCCAAGCAGATCATTAAGAGTTATAGTGAAGAGGGACACTTCTATTTCTGAGCTCAGTTGTTGATTTATGGTGTATAACACATACTGGAAAATAGTGCCTTATCCTCAAAGAGTTTCACCTTCAAACTGGCACCTGAGTTAAGCCTTTAAAAGTCCATTTCATCAGTCTGTTGGGTCAGGATATTCTGGGAGGCATGGTATGTTAAAAGATAATTGGATCCCATGGTCATGTGTCCAATGTTCATCTCCTTTACTATAAAGTGGGTCCTTTGATCTGAGCTGAAGTGATACAGGTTACTATGTTGGTAGATCAAACATTATGCAAGTCCCTAGACAGTGAGGTCCTGCAAATAGGAAAAGCCAATCCATACTTAGAATATGTGTCATCTCTAGTCAAGATGAATAGCTTTCCTTTCCATGATGGCAAGAGTTCAATGTAATCAACCTGCCACCACATGACTTGTTGGACTCCTAAAGGTATTGTGTTAGGTTGGGGGCTCAGCGTTGATCCCTGTGGCTGGCATATTGGACATCTGGAAGCAAGAGCATCTAGATCAACCTTCTTAAGTGGCAGTCCATGCTTTGGGGCCCATGCATAGCCTCTACCGCGTCACAGTGACTACCCTGTTGGGCCCGTTTTGGAGCAAAGGATGATAGAGCCTGGCTGACATTGGCTGGCAGGTTGTTCAGTTTACTTGGCTGTTCATATCTCTCCCATAGGGAATGTTCTTTAGCGGGAATTAACATAGCTACAAAGATCTTTATACTTTGTACTTACTCCCATATGGTCCAATCTCCTTGTCCCTAGTTTCAGTCTTTCCCCCTTCTAGTCTGCTTTATCAACAAGCCATTTGCCACCACTCAGGAATCTATATATATCTTTACTAAAGCAAACTTCTCTTGTCACAAAGTGCTGACCTCTGGAGGGATTTCTCTTCATTGCTATCTCTCTCTCTCTCTTAAAGATTTTATTTATTTATTTATTTATTTATTTATTTATTTATTTGAGAGAGAGTGAGAGCACTCAAGCAGGGGGCAGGGAGGAGCAGAGAGAGAGAGAGAGACAAGCAGACTCTGCACTGAGCGCAGAGCCCAAGGTTGACCCCAGGACCCTGAAATCATGACCTGAGCCAAAATCAAGAGTCAGACATTCAACCAGCTGAGCCACACAGGTGTCCCTTCATTGCTGCCTTTTAACGTCACATCCAAGTGGTGCTATAATGAAGCAACAGTCTCTTTTCACTGTGCATCCATGTAATAAGCCAAATTATTCACAAACCAAGTGTGGCCTTTCTCTTCCTCAATTAGTTGGTTATAAAACATCCCCCACAAGGCCAGAGGATGAGCTAAGGGATTAATGCCAGTGCAAGAGTGATGGTTGATACAGGTTTCTACATTTTCTTATGCCTTCTCGCCTTCTCCATGCCTGATTTTGAATATATTGTTACCATCATTTGATAAATTGCTGCTGATTCTACCCAGAGGTGACCTGGTGGGTCTGACCAAATCCAGATCATCATGGATAACTCTGACCCCAGTTTCAGCTTCACCGTCTCTACCAAGGCCCAGTAGAATGCTAGGACTCTTCTTGAACGGAATATTATTCTCTGTGACAGATAGCCCTTCAGAGTTGTCCCAAATTGAGGCAAAACAGCCAGGTAGGTTCACCTCCATATCAACCAGTTAATAGATCCTGGGAGAAGGTGCAGCCCTGAATGATGCAGCTCCCTTCTGCTGAGGGCAATGCCTGAGCAGGGTGGGTGGGGAATCAGCTCTGAACCACAGGCAGCTAACACTCCCAGCAGTGGGGGCAATGTGACTCTTGGTCTTAAAGGAGAGATGTGTGGCCCACCATAGCAGCCACTACGAGTAGCTTAGGTCAGACTATTTTCTTACTAACATAGCCTAACTAAAAACACGATGTAGAATTTACTCTTAGCACTTGAGATTCGGTTAAGAAAACAACAGATTTGTAACTACTCCCGAATAAGAGTTAACCATTTCAGAAAGCAAATGGGTAGACTTTTTTCCCCTTTTCCAATTTTTTATTGTGATAAAATGCATATAACATAAAATTTACCATCTTCGCCATTTTTAAATGTACAGTTAAGTGGCATTAAGTATATGCACATTGTCGTGCAACCATCACCATCATCCATCTCCAGAATTCTTTCCATCATGTAAAACTGAAACTCTATACACATAACTCCCTGTAACACATAACAACTCCCCATTCCCCTTCCCCTGAAAATCACTGTTCCACTTTCTGTCTCTGTGATTTTGACTACTCTGGGTATATCATATTAATGGAATCATACAGTATTTGTCTTTTTGTAACTGGCTTATTACACTAACGTAAGTGTAATTTACATTAGGTTCCTCAAGGTTCATCAGTATTGTAACATATGTCATAATTTCCTTCCCTTTTAAGGCTGAATAATATTCCATTGTGTGTGTGTGTGTCTACACACCCCGTTTTGCTTATCGATTCATCTATCAATGGACACTTGGATTGCTTCCCCCTTCTAACTATTATGAATAATGCCATTGTGAACATGGGTGTACAAATCTCTTCAAGACCCTGTTTTCAATTTTTTTGTGTAAATGCCCAGAATTAGAGTTGCTGGATCACATGCTAATTCTATTTTTAGAATTTTAATTTTTTGAGGAACTGCCATAGTGTTTTCCACAGCAGCTGTACTATTTTACATTCCCACCAACCCTGTACAAGCATTCCAGTTTCTCCACATCCGCCTCAGTACTCGTTACATTTTGTTTATTTGTTTGTTTGTTTTATAGTAGCCATACTAATAGGTATGAAGCAACAGTATCACGTTGTGGTTTTGATTTAAATTTCCCTGATGTTTAGTGATATTAAGCATCTTTTCATGTGCTTCTTGGCCACTTGCAGATCTTCTTTGAAGAAATGTCTAGTCTGTCTAGACCTGTACCCATTTGAGTCAGGCTGTTTGGTTTTTTTGTTGTTGGAAAATGAGTAGACTTTTAAAACCAATGTTCAATGTTGAACTCAACAATGCCAAATTTCTCCAGCCTAAGGTACCCACAGGAATTAAGGTAACTAATGGCAAGATAGTTCAAATGTGATATGGTAGGGGGCGGCTGGATGGCTAAGTTGGTTAAGCATCCAGCTCTTGGTTTCAGCTCAGGTCATGGTCTTGTGGTTGTGGGATCGAGCCCTGCATCAGGCTCCAGTTAGGGATAGAAACATTTTTTTTTCATAGCTACAGTTATACTTCTATGGGCTTGTTCTTAAAATTTATCCTAATGGCTAGGAATTTATACTTAAAATGTCATCATGCAGACAATTCCAACTTAAATTCTATTTCAAAGGTACATCTGAAACTCAAAAAAAGCCAATTTCCCATTGAGGCAATGCTATGCCTGATTGTCAAGGCCATATAGCTAGTCTACAAAAGCCTAATACTGGAAAAAAATTTCAAAAAATAAATCACTATCTATATTGAGATTGGTATAACAAAAAGAGTGTCTTAGAAGAGGTGACATAAAGGCCTGGAAGCAGTTAAGAAATAGAAATACCTTTTCTGATAAGTGGTAAGAAAGAAAGGTAGGGTGAAGTACAGACAAAATTCTCTACTCTTCCCCCCATCTTATCCTGTCCCCAAATTTAGGGATAGCTACTTTATGTGACTGTATTCTGTGTTCCCTTTAGCACTTTATATGGCCTTCTATTAGCATTTATCTCAGTATTTTAATACCTTATTTAAAAGTCTGTCGTTTTATGCATTCAATACCTGGCATCTTTCAAAAGCATTATATGCATTAAATATATGCTTGATAAAAGAATGAGTGAATAAATGAAGACATCAATAACAGGAACTCATTACCCTGGTGGAACTACCTTGATTCTCTTGGCACCTTTAAAAATGGCAACTAGAAATTCAATGTCTTCCACAGAATGAAAAATTGAAAACTGACGAAGCAAAACATTTTTTCAGAACTACTTACTAGCTTGAATTTTCTACAGTGCTATTTTACTTCTGCTCTGACTTTAATGTCCAACACAAGGATGGCAGCCAGAGGGCTGGTGGGAATCACACCTCTGTTGCCTCCTACTATGAAGAAGGGTGTTAGAACAGAGCCGCCCTGGAAACACACAGTTTACATTCCTCCCAGTGAACCCCTTTCCTCATAGAAGTGCACATTTTGAATTTTAACCAGTGCCCCACCTCCACCATGATAATACATGCAGCATGTACTCCGTGTTCCCTTAGAGAAAAAGGAAGCTATAAATGGTTTTAGGTTCAAGCGAAACCTTTAAAGGACAATCTAAAAATTCCTCCACATTACCACATTCATTTTATTTCAACTTATATATGGTTCCTACTTTTCTATCCCAAAACTCATTTGGAGTTAGCTTCTCTTGAAATTTTCCCCTTTCACCAGGAGAGGAAAGTTTGCCGTCCCTCCCAACCTCTACTGAGATTCCTCAGAAAAGGTGAGGGGAGGATTTTTCTTTCTCCTGGTTGGCTTGGCTTGGAGTCCCTTGTGAGTTCTATTACTTGGTTTAACAGGATCATTTCACTACACCCTTCACACTGCTTCAACCACCAGCTCCCCCTCTACCTGAAGTACCAACAAACTAAGGACTGGGACTAGATCAGATGTCTAGGAAGGTTTAGGGAGAGCCAGGAGAGCTATGCTGCCGCACAGCCCGGCAAGCTTAATTAAACATGGATATAAGAGGGCGCCTGGGTGGCTCAGTCGGTTAACCGTCTGCCTTTGGCTCAAGTGATGATCCCTGAGTCCCAGGATCAAACCCCACATCAGGCTCCCTGATCAGTGTGGAGTCTGCTTCTCTCTCTGCCCCTCACCCTACTCGCGCTTGCTCTTTCTCTTTTAAATAAAATCTTTTAAAAAATGTATATAAAATATCTATATTGTGAATGTCTTTCCAGCCATGCTCACTGGACATGCTCACAGTAAACTCTGTAAATCCTTAGCTTCCTCATTATAGTTAGTCTCCTTTTCCTTTGTCCAGTCCCTCCAAATTCTTGTTTTATTGATAAAGGCAGTTAATTCTTTTTCTCATTCCTATGCTTTCCAAACCATTCCCTGAAGCTTATCTTTTTTTTTCCACAGCTAAATGTATCATCTATTCCAAAGAGAAACTCGGCCACTTCCATAGGATTCAAAAGTGGCTACAGTCTGCCGGGATTTTAAATAACAAATTGTTTCTCCTACACCCAAAGACTAGCTGGATATAATAAACAACTCTTAAGGGGCTCCCACCGTCTGTAAGAA
>NW_024423453.1:47026315-47176272 GCF_017311325.1 Ursus maritimus | reverse complement strand
CCCCCCACATGGGTGTGGTGGGCAGCCACCATGTGTGTCCTTTGTCACTCTCCCACCCCCAGCCACAGCCGATAGATCCTCAAGGGAAGAACTTATGGTAACTGGAGAAACTGGGATCAGGAATTCGAAACAGTAATTCATTCCAAGAAAGATGCAGCATCAAAATTGCCATTACCGGATAGTCACACAAGATCTTCTAGAAATGCCTATCGCCATCACATTTGTTAAACGATTTGGGGGGGAAATGTCTAAAAGTTGTTTTCTTTTTTAAACCTCCTGGGTTCCCCCCAGAACCTGTCATTTCCAGGAAGAGACTAAGAAATGCTGCTCTTCAGACTCTGACCTATTACAGACATGAAACCAGCTGCGTACAGAAGGCTGTTTCCTCTGCTAATCGAGTTATCGCTCCTTCCATGCCCTTGGATTTCAAAGTGAAACTTATAAATAATCTGATCTTAACATTTAAAATATGCACTCTCCTTCTGCCCGCCAGAAGGTAATGAGCAGTCTAAAGTCACTCAGCCTGGGTTTCCTTTCCCTAATTGCCCTAAAAATTAAATAAAACTTTCCTGCATCCCTTCTGCTGCTCTGTGAAAACAGGATAAAATACAGCAAATTCTAATAAGCCAGGCTGCGTGAAGTTTTCCTCCTCACCCCTTAACACCCCATTTACATTCCCTTCCAAACAGCACTAACTTCCCTGCCTCTTTATCTCCATAGAAATCAAATCGCTATAGCTCAAATTCATGCTGCAGAGAGAATTTTCTTCTATTGGAAAAAGATTGTCTCCCATTTTGTGGTGAGGAGTTTTTTTGTTTTATTTCTTTAATACAGGATTGGGGGGCAGGGGGGAGGGAGAGGGACAGCTTGAATTACAGGACTATTTAAGACATAATATTTAATTTCAAACTTTGTCCTTTACAGCCTATTACCTCAGCTGCTGTCTCTCTCCTTTTCCCTCATTTTCTGTTGAAAATTGATCTCATTGTTCTTGTCTGAATAAAAAGGCCCAGGCTCTGGGTGTTTCAATTGGCTTTGGCTCAAGAATAAAAGATCCCTTTTAAAGTGAAAATCCTTGTTTTTGCCAATTCAAATCCCATTACTCATTTCCCTCCCAGGCCAGGCGGGAGAGCTGGGGGCTGCACCCATCAGGACGGTACACACCACAGAGAGGTCTGGCAACTTCACCGGCAATCTCCCTGGCTGTGTGACCTGTGGGTCATTCAGAAACCTTTTCTGAGGGCTCTTCAACTGGCAGCATCAGGCAAATCCTTATACATTTCCATGTAGTGTCCCAAAGGGGTAACTTTTTACACTTGACTTTATTTTCTGCATCACTGTTAGCTCCCTAAATAGGAATACTGCTATTTGTTACCCATTTATAAGTGAAAATTGACATTCGAGCCTATTTGGAAAGTAAGATATTCCGAGCACCGAGAAGAAGCTAGAGTCTCTGGCCCCCCTGTCTAGCACACCCGCCTGTTGGATCATAGCACTGCTAAGATACTGTTACTACAAAATTTCCACTGTTTCCTCTAAAAATTGTCCCCTCTCTTCCTCCCCTCCTTCTAACAATAATCCCATTCCCTCCCTAACCCTCCTCATTAGCATCCAAACAGACCCTTCACGTTTTGATTTCTATGCTCTACACAAGTAGTGAGCTAGCTAGAATTCTGAGAATTAAGAAATGGTCATTTCAGGGGCACCTGGGTGGCTTAGTTGGTTAAGTGTCTGCCTTTAGCTCAGGTCATGATCCGGGGATCCTGGGATTGAGCCCTGCATGCCCAGCATGGGATCCCTGCTCAGTGGGGAGCCTGCTTCTCCCTCTCCCTCTGCTGCCCCCCCACCCCCCGCTTGTACTCTCTTGAGCTCTCTCTCTGTCGAATAAATACATAAAATGTTTTAAAAATTTTAAAAATAAATGGTCATTTCAAATTAGCATCATGTCAAGCAAATGCAGTAAAATGATAACAGTTGGGGCATCTGAGTGATAAAGATACAGGAATGTGTTTTCCTAGGCTTGCAACTTTTCTGTGAATGTGTTATTATTTCAAAATATTACAAAAATATCATCTTCATAGCATTTGACAAAACTTTGAACTCACCAAAAATCTAACAGAGTTGATATTTGTAGAGGTCAATAGAACAATAGAGCATCCCAGGGAGAGGAAAATGTTAAGGATTGAGGTTAAAAAAAAAAAAAAATCACCCCTGAGTTGAAGATGTAAGTGGATTAAAGGTTTTGCTATAGAACTTTATCCCCTGCTTTAGTTTATGAGTCTAGTTTCAAGGCAACAGGCAGAGGGAGGTTGTCGCCAAGAAGTTCTGTTTGCGAGTCTCCAAGCTTATCCTTCAGGGCCATCATATATCTGCAAACAAAACGCCCCAAGAGAGTCCTCAATCTTTATACCAGCATCAGGCAAATACAATCTAGGGACAAATTAAAACATAGTAAGCATAAAACATGGCTTTGAGACAGATTAAAATGAGCAAGGTATTTGCCCACATCAGAGATGGCAAAGTTTAATCAATAATGATAATGAGTCCCTTATCAACAAAGAATTATTCACAAAGATAGAGGGGTTGGAGAGGCGGTCCAGGAGTGAAAGGAAGCAGAATTCTGTTCCTGGGTGATGTTACATTACAGATTACCCAGGCGAGCTATATACTATGTATCACCTTTGAGACACAAAGAAATTAGCATCATTATCATTAAATTAAATCGCATATACGCTTGTTGTTTCTTTACATCCCACAATGTGAAGTTGGAGTGAAATCTCCTCTATTCAAAATTCTTTCAGCTCAACAAGGCTCAGTTCAAATTGCCAATCCTTTTTGAAGTTTTCCCTGACTAAATAAATCTACCAAGCATAGCACAGGTGCAAGAGAGACAGACTGACGATTTTTTAAACTGCAATGGCCCCTTTGGGACATGACAGGATTTGCTGTTTCATGTAGCAGCTTTCAGGGCAAAGCCTTCTGGGGAAATCTGACCAAATAGGAAATATTTGAGGTACTTTGGGAGTTCATTTGGAGTCTGTCCCTGGGGTAAATATCTCCTATAGCTAACAAATGTGGGCCCAAAAATCATATGTATATAGAAAAAAAAAATCTAAAAGCTGTTACAATTCACCTGACAGCTATACCTGAGAAACAGCTGGTGAAGTAGTGAATACTTTTTGTTATCATAGTTAATTCATTTAACAGATAAAATAGCTAATGTCTAAAAAGAAAAATACCCCCAAACAGACTAATAGGTCATGTTGGATCAAACGTATAGCTTCAGCAGAGGGTCAGTATAACACAGCAGTTAAGGGCACACAAGTCTAGAGGCAGATACCTGGGTTTGAATCCCCCATCCGCTGCCTCCTGGCTGCATAATCTGGGCAGGACACTTAATAGCTCTGTGCCTCAGTTTCCTCATCTTTAGATAGCAATCATAATAGCTTATGGTTCATTGGGTTAATGTAAGATTAATGAGCCTAAGTTGCATAAAGCCCTTGGAACTAACTATGCCTGGTACATAGTGAGTGTTATGTAATAACACTTATATATATTAGCTGCTATTAGTAGAATCTTAAAATTAGACTTTCTAATTTAAATGATGAGGTGGTGGGATTGAAATCATTCAAAGATTAACTATTTTAGGGCTATAGAGAACTGGATTCTAGTCCATCTTCCATCATAACACTTATAGGATTTGCAACAAGTCAGTCACTTCCTTGAAGTCTCTTCATCTATGAAACGTAAATGAATAAAAACTAGAGGTAATGCATTCCACCTCGTGCCATATGGGGAATAAACTGTATGAGACAGGACTGGTGTAGGGAGATCATTTAGAAGGCCATTGCAACATAGCCCAAATAAGAGAAGCATGGCCTGAACCATGCTAATGGCGGTGTGGATGGCGAGAAGCGCTGGGATTCAACACTTCTGGGACTTGTCGATGGGTCAGGCAGGAATGTAAAAGAGATAGAGCAAACCAGGAAACTTCTTAAGTGCTTGGCCTGAACAACCAAATGGATGGTGTCACCATTAAGGAAGATAGGAGAGACCAGGAGAGAAGCAGGTTTGGAGAAGGAGAAATCAAAAGTTTAGTTCTCGGCATGTTAATTTGGAAAGTTCCAATTCCATCTCCAAGTGCAGAATCAGAAAGAGAATTGGATATATGAAACTGAAAATCAAGGCAGGGGTCAGAGTAAAGAGATATAATTCAGAGTTATCAATATTTAATGATCTCCCAATATTTTAACAAAAGAGGGTTCAAAAAGAGAAGAGGATCAAGGAGCAGGCATTAACTAAATCAGCCCAAGGTTTAAAGGTCCAGCAGAGGAGCCAGCAAAAAGAAACTGACAAGAAATTGCCAAGGAAGTCAGTGAAAGACCAGGAGAATGTGGTGGCAGGGAAACCAGGACGAGAATGTTTCCAGAAACAACAAATCTCTGACTTTGAAAACCAGACCAAGGAGTCCCATTTGAAAGCAAAGATAAAGTCTGTCCCAATTCTAACTGCAAAACAGATATCAGACATCATATAGACAACTGGAACCATTAACTCTCTCCTAAAAGTTAACTACACATGCTGTCAAAGGAAGGAAGGAATGAATTAAAATTTTGGTTGAAACTGCTTCACCATTTGCGTATGACAGATTGATTCAACAGAATCCCACTAGAGGAAGCGTTTTTCACTAACAACACATAACCTAGAAATTTAGAAGTAAAGTCTTGTTGCCCAAAGCCATTGTGAGTGTGACTGGTATGAGGAAAAGCCAGCAGCTTGAACCCCAAATTCCCCTGCAGCAAACACGGCTGCTTCCCTTCTGCTGCACCCTGCAATGGCTTCCAGCGGTTTTCAAAACCATTTAGGAACCCAGGGTGGCCAGCGGCTTCATGGATCACTGCCAACAGTTGAGCAATTCTATCTGAACCAAGCACACAGAAAGATTGAATAAAAACATCCACTCTCCTGATTCTGTACTTCCAGCACTTGGCGCAAAACTTTTATTCCAAAGTTCAGAATCCAGTTTCGTTTAGAAAGATAAAAAAGGAAGTAAATGTCTGCACTCTGAGAAAGTGACTTTTAAACAGAAAGGCACTGAAGCGCCATGTAATGTGTGCTACGGACTCCAGAGCCCAGAAGACAGAGTTAATAATGATTTTCAGCCTCATCTCTTTCCATGTGTCTGCCATTCTTGGAGCCAGCCCCCAACATGATCTGTTTTGTGGTGTAAACTCTTTTTGCAAGAACATCCTCTCCTGAGGCCCTGTACTCAAGAGAGATTTAGCAAATTCGATAGGCACACCACTGTCCAGGGGAAGGTTAATAGCACTCCTTAGCATTTATGTGGCACTTATATTCATGTTTATTGTCCATTCCTTACAGAACCCCTGCGAGGTAGGTGATCACTGTGATCCTAAGGGTCCAGTGAGGCGGAACGACTTGCTTGCGTTACAAAACAAGAAACAAGACAGAATTGGAGCTTCGGTGTGCTACCTTGCCCATGAGACATAGGCTGCCATTACGAGCAATTCATTAGCTGGAATCAGGGATGCCACGCGCAAACAAAAAGGGAAAATCCTGCCACCCTTCTACTCCCAGGACATTTCCCCAAGCAATCCCTTCCCAAATACAAGGCCAAAGTGAGAATCCACACAGCAGTGCCCACTAAGCCATAGGACGTATAGGGGTTGGTCATTCTCCCCATTCCCACTGCCCACCCACAACTTTATCCCTGATAGAAAGCCCACGTGAGCAGCAGCCTCTGCTCTGTCCTGTGAGACAAGAGTCCAGACCTGCACTATTTGAATCTCTCTCCTCCCACAACACGCACACACGCATTCACACGGAGGCCAATACCACATCATAGCTCTAGTATAGAAATTGTTTACATCACTGTGTCTTTGGAAGCGCTCACCAGTTTGGTTTCTTCTCACTTAATTTCCTCTCCTCTGCACATATGGCAAGCTGTGCTTTTTGAAGCATGCTTTTCCCTAGGACACTTTTTATTCCCTTAGCTCTTGAATAGTGTCAATAGACTTTATTATCATGCAAGTGCATCTTGGATTCATTCAAGTACAATTAGAACTGATGTGACTTAATAGGAAGGCAATCTCACAAAGCAGCTCTATTTTAATAGTAAGAACCCGGATTTATGAATTGAGGAGACATGAGTTCAAATCTCTGCTCCAGCACTTACTAGCTATGTGATCTTCATGAATCATTGAGTCTCTCTGAGCCATACTTGCCTCACTAATAGATCTGGATAATAATAATATAACCAGTAGGGTGATTGTGAAGAAATAATGATATATGGTATGTAGAGAGCTTGGCACATGAGACACTCAGTAAATAAAAATCACTTCTATTTTGTAATGTTCTTGGGTTCTATGAATTTTATTCTCCTAAAGCCAAATTCAGAAGTGCATTGTGAGGATTAAATGAGCTGATACATGTAAAGTCCCCTCCACAGTCATAACACATAGACCTATAGGCAATAAATGTTGTTTCCCCCTACTGAGGGGGCCGTTCTAGGGATACTCTGCCCCATCCTAATTTTAGTTTACAGTTAGGGAAGCTAAGGTTTATTCCCAATTATACAGATGGCGTAGGTGCCATATCCATTCTTAAGGCCGTCTCCTTTCTTGTCCACGAAAAGCTCATGGCTCTTCACGTTTATTAGAGAAGTACCTTTGAATGACAAATATAGTAAATCCCACAGCTAAGATAGTAAATAAATAATCAAAGAGTAATAATACTATAACTAAAATGTAATTGTTATATCCTATGGACCAGGCAGTGTCCTCAAGTTTTACATATATTAACTACTTTAATTAAAATTAAAAACCCTTTTATGGTTCCAAAACCCGGGTAGATACAGAATTGGCCTTAAGCCCTGTCCTCACCCTTCGCCCCACAGCACTGCAGCAGGTATGCTGGCTCATGTAGGAAAGTAAACCAAGGTCCACAGACAAGGTGATAGTAGCAGTCACAGCAGCGTGTAGCACAATATGCTTTTTTGCTAGCGATAGAGTTTTGGACAAATGCCCTGGCACAAGTCAGCAGCATGGATGTCCCCTGCTCTGCTTGATCTGCCTTAAGCACCTTATCCAAAAGGCACCATACACTCCCAGGAAATATGGTCTATTTTAAAAGCCAAAGGAAAGAGGATTTTCCACACTGGTGCAATTGAGAGGGAGCAGGCCTGCCTGAGGCCAGACCATAGCAGGAAAAGGCTTTGTGTTTTGTTGTGATTTCTTTCCTATGCACATTCATCTTGGCCTGCCACACTTTTATTCCTATAACCCCGAGCCCTCTCCAGCCAAAATCAATCATGCATGCCCACTTGTGCGCATGCATGCGTGCGCGCGCGCGCACACACACACACACACACACCTATTCCCTCTCACAGAGAGATGGAAATGTGGCTCTGACTCCTCTTGGCATAAATTTTGGTTCAGCTTCATTAGGCTAACCATCTGGGTCATTTCAATTCTGTTTCCAGTCCCAAAATAATTGCAGCATCTGAATCAGCCTTTCTCCCAACCCTATCTCTTCCCAAACCCCCACCCCCACCACCAGCTGCGTAAGTGTTAAACTTTTTAAAGAGAATATAATGAATGTTTTTGGAAGATTGGAGAATTTTTTAATACACATAGGATCAGACGGTCAGAGGTCTAGAGTTAATCTCTATGTTGGTCAGAGCAAATGAAAGCCCGTCCTGTCATGGAATAATTATTTAGAACCGTGCATCCTCTCCCCAGCCCCATTTCTGATCTCTCTGAACTCTCTGATGTGACTAAGCTCATAATTGGGACAGCAGCCAACAAATAAAATTTGACTCTGTAATTTCATCTGCATCCATCCAAATTGTACTAAAACGGCTGCTAGGGCCTTTGGCCTCTTACTAACTGCTTGACTTTATTTATGCCAAAGGAAATGATTATAGTTTGAGTTAATATAATCAGTTGCAGGCCCTGTGTGAATTCCAAGCTTGCAGAGGGTAAGCACCTAATGTATATAGAAATATAGTTGTTGGAAGACACTGTCTATTAAGTTCTTCTATTACTGAGTTTTTAAACTGGTGGGATCTTAAAGGGATTTTCTGTCTTTGCAGAAAACAAAGACAAGAAATTAAAATGAATCAGACAGGTCATGACAAATTCACTAGCGAGTTACTTCATCTGACCCTAGCCAAGTAAAAGTCATCTTTAAAAATGTAAGAATAGGGGCGCCTGGGTGGCGCAGTCGTTAAGCGTCTGCCTTTGGCTCAGGGCGTGATCCCGGCATTCCGGGATCGAGCCCCACATCAGGCTCCTCCGCTATGAGCCTGCTTCTTCCTCTCCTGCTCCCCCTGCTTGTGTTCCCTCTCTCGCTGGCTGTCTCTCTGTCAAATAAATAAATAAAATCTTAAAAAAAATAAAAATAAAATAAAAATAAAAATGTAAGAATGTAGCTACCTCTAAGATATCATCATCAGTTAAAAAGATTTCTTTTGTTGTTTTTGTTTGTTTGATTGATTTCTTAAATTGCTTCTTCTTGCCACCTAATTTATTCATTCAACCAGCCAATATTTACTAATTTATTAATATGTATTACCACCTGCTAAAAGCTAAGGACAAAACTGCAAACAAGCCAGACACACAATCTCTGCCACCACAGAGTTTATGGTCAAGTAGAAGATACAAAACAGTAAATAAGATTTTACGATATAGCATGGTAACCACATGAAAGTGAAGTATAAGGTGCTATGGAGACACTTAGGAAGAATAACCAGCCCAGACTAGAGGAGTAATAAAAACATCTCAGAGAGAAAAAGGAACCCTCGTGCATTGCACTATTGGTGGGAATGTAAACTGGTGCAGCCACTGTGGACAACAGTATGGTGTTTCCTCAAAAATTAAAAATAGAAATAGCATATGATTCAGTAATTCTACTACCGGGTAATTACCCAAAGAAAACAAAAGCACCAATTCAAAATGTTATATGCACTCCTATTTTTATTACAGCATTATTTACCACAGCCAAGATATGGAAGCAACCCAAGTATCCAATGATAGATGAATGGATAAAGAAGATGTGATGTATATACATACACATATTCATATATATATATATAATAGACTATTACTCAGCCATTTGCAAAAACATAGATGGGCCTAGAGGGTATTATGCTAAGTGAAACTAGTCAGACTGAGGAAGACAAATACCATATGATTTCACTCAGAGGTGGAAGCGAAAAAAACCCCAAATGAACAAGCAAGCCAACAAAAAGCAGAGATAGACCTGTACATACAGAGAACAAACTGGTGGTTGCCAGACGGGAGGAGGGTAGGGGGATGAGCAAAATGCGGGAAGGGGAGTGGGAGATACAGGCCTCCACTTATGGAATGAATAAGTCATGGGGATAAAGGCACAGCATAGGGAATGTAGTCAATGGTACTGTAAGTGATGTATGGTGATAGATGGTAGCTACCCTTGCAGTGAGCTTGGCATAAGGTATAGACTTGTCAAATCATTACATTGTACACTTGAAACTGATGTGATATTGTCTGTCAACTATACTTCAATAAAAAAAAAAAAGAAAGAAAGAAATTTTCAGGGAAACAACCTATCAAGGAAAACCTGATGAACGGACAGGAATTAAGCTGATAGGTATGGTTTGTGTCTTGGTCTTTTCAGGCTCCTATAACAGAATACCATAGACTGGGTGTCTTAAACAACAAACATTTCTAACAGCTCTGGAAGCTGGAAGTCCAAGATCAGGTGCCAGCGGGGTCTGGTTCTTTGTGAGAGCTCTCTTCTTGGTTATTCCCTCATATGGCCTTCCTGCGGGGGGTACATGCAGAGAGAGAAAGATCACGTCTCTTCCTCTTTTTATAAGGGCATCAGTATCTCCACGATGGCTACACTCTCATGACCTAATCTAACCCTAATTACCTCCTACAAGCCCCACCTCCAAATGCTATCACATTGGGGTCTAGGGTTTCAACATACTAATTTGGGGAGGATGCAAACATTCAATCCTTAGCAGTTTGGAAAAACATATTCCAGACAGGGACAGTCTGTGCAAAATTCCAGAGTCTGGGGAGATCAAGTCTCATTCCAAGACTCAACCACAATTTTCTAAAGCTGAATTTTAAAGTGTGAAGGAGAAGGAAGTAGAAAAGAAACTTGAGCAGTAAGAAGGGGGTGAAAAGATGGAATTTATCCTAAGATCAAAGGTCTGCATTTCCAGAGTAGACAAATGCCCTAATTAGATTTTGGTAATTAAAAAATTATTCTGTCAGCTATATGAAGAAGGAATTAGGTGGAAGCAAACTGAAAGCAGTGAATTAGTAGACACAAGGATTAAGTTTGAGAATTGGTGAAACTCTGATATACACAGATTACTTTTTGTTCTAACGAGCTCAAAGAATACATTTTCCACAAGGGACATCTGAGGATGTTAGGCTATCGGATGTTCAGTGAGTCTCCCATTTATTTATTGGAAATGTCCCTGGTTGGTGTCAGTGGTAATCACCTATCTGTCCATAGTTCGGCTCTTCCAGGCCTTAGGACATTCCAAGCAGGGGTTTACCACTTCATCTTCCCCAACCACAACAACCTTATATTCCAGCAGAATTAATTTTTATGGTTGCAAAAACTACCATTAGCAAACCCTGTTACCTGAATTTAGCGTCTGGACTCCAAGTATAATTCCTGAAAAAGCCACCGTCGCATCCTGTTAATTGCCCACAAATCATAAATCACAGTCAGGTATCGCACAGGTGTAATCATACTGCAGCTCTGAAGTACAGACCGATCTGTGGGCCTGCACAATAATTCATCCCCTGATTTACAATGCATGGGAGGGTCTGAGCAGGACAGCTTTGATGAGAGCCCCCCACAAACATGGAGAGTAGTCAAGAAGCTGGGGAAATGAGGGTGACCTCAACTCCCATGGTGATAATAGGAATGAAATTGAAGGAAGCTCAAAGATTCAAGATACATTTTCAAGGTAGAACCTGGCTAATGATGGATATAGAGGAAGACAGATTTCTAGGAAATATTTCTTTATTGAGATATAATTAACATTATGCTCGTTTCAGGTGTACAGCATAATTATTCAATGTATGTATATATGGTGAAATGATCGCCATGGCAAGTCTAGGTAACATCCATTACCACACCTAGTTATAAATTTTTTTCTTGTGATGAGATTTTTAAAAAATCTTTCTAAAGAACTTTTAAGAAGCATATTTTTAAATTAAGACTTGGCCATCTACATAGCTGGAATCTCACAGTTTCTTCTGTGTTTTTTAGAGACTTTCATGCATTTCAAAGTCTATCAACATCATCAAAATGTAGCAAAATGTTTTCCCAGCAAAGATTGTTAGGCCAATATGGCAGATGAGGAAAAATAATGAAGTCAACGATGTTTGTTTTCTTTGCCCTCTACGTCTTTCAGCATCTTCTTTGCCTTCCAGGGGCTCCCACCCTCTAACCACTTAGGGACTTAGGGACACTGATCCTGGTGTCTCCAAACTGCTCTCCAGCTTTCTTGTCTTGGAAAATCCCAGACTCTTCTGCTCTGTTCACACCGCTTCAAAATTAACTCTACCCTCAGCCAGCTGCCAAGTGGGAAGGAAAGCTAATACCAGTTCCACAGCTAATAATGATTTATATTTATATCGTATTTTAAGTCCATCACCGGCTGATGACAGAGTCCCTTTTATCTGAAGCTTTCTTTATTTTGCTGTAAAATTAAGTGATTTGAGCAGATTCAGACGTTATAAATTCAAATACAGAGTTTGTGGAACATGGATCAGTAAAGCAAACTGAGGAGTTATATAGTGGAAAGGGGTTGTTTCTTTGGGGACTGCTCTGAAGGAAAGATTCACAGCAGCTGTACTCCCAGTTTCAAAGGGAAAAAAACACTATTGATATTTTAAAAATCTATAGAAACAGAAGAAAAGGGAAATTTGTGCTTAGATGAGGGCAATAGTAGGCAGTAAAGTAGAATAAGATAAAGTTACATCGAATCAGGAACTTAAACATCCAACCTCACTAGCTGGTGAAGTTCCCTGGAGACAGACACGCTGGAGTCCTGATTGACAGGCCTGGGGGGTGCATCCTCCCCTCAGGTGAAACTTCCAACTGACCACAGGGCTGTAGCTATAGGGCACGTGACAGGGTCTGAAGTTAAAGGTTTGTTCACCCACATGGAATTTGGAGTGAGCTGATTTCTATGTTATCATGTGTTTACATTTTTAAGCGCCTGGGCTAGGTGTGCTTGTCTCCCCTCCCAGATTCCATTCTGGGGGGCCAGTCCCGCCTGGAGCCGGAGGGGATGTAAGGCAAGGTTTACAGCTCTTAGCCTCTAGACCAGAAGGGCCAATTCTGACTCTGAGGCCAGCTAATGTCAACTACTCAGGCTCCCAAAGTCACTTATACAACACAAGTCTCACAAACAACATTCTTTCTTCTGCCTGGACATGTGCAGGTGCAGGCGAAATCACAGAAACCTCCACCCATACAATACAGGGACTTAGTGAACTCCTGCCCCATATGAAAGGAGCAGCCTGGGGGCATCTGGGTGGCTCAGTCAGTTAAGCATCTGACTCTTAATTTTGGCTCAGGTCATGATCTCAGGGTTGTGAGATGTAGTCAAGTGTTGGACTCTGTGCTGGGCATGGAGCCTGCTTAAGATTCTGTCTCTCCCTCTGCCTCTGCCTCTCCCCACCCCCACCCCCAATGCTTGCCCACACATGCACACTCTCTCTCTCCAAAAAAATTTAAATAAATAAATAAATAAATAAATGGACCTGTTTTCTGCTTCAATTAACTATTGTCCTGCAGACTCAATGTTGCCGATACTTCCAAATTTTTTTCAACATAATTTGGAAATGCAGATTTTTAATGTAATTATCCAATTTCAAAAATTTGGCAATGTGACTAATTAGATATATATATTTTTTTAATTTGTAAGCCAGAACTATGTAGGCCAAACAAAATGCATCTGCTGGCCAAATTTGGCCTGTAAACTACCAGTTGGAACCCTCTGGATTAGATAGTCTCTAAGGTGTTTTCTGGCTTCTCAACTGTGGGAAAATCTAAGATGACGTCACTTTCAGGATCTAATCTCTAAAATTGTGGGATTCTAGACTCTAAGACTGACCAGAGATAAACATGAGCTTGCACCAATAGGTTGCCCAGAGTGTCCTTCAGATTTCAGCGAAAAATACTTCATCAGTCAGTACATACGATTAACCTCATTTTTGTTGACCTTATAACACTGTAAGGTATGAGATTGTCCAATGTGCTAGAAGATGAAACTGGTAATTGCTCAGAATAAATAAATCATTGCTTTTATCTTGACCCAAATTTAAATGATGTTTGTTGATATTAATAATGTCATCTGGGCAATGCTATATAGATCAGGAACAAGACAAGGATGCCCACTCCTGCTACTTTTATTCAACACAGTACTAGAAGTCCCAGCCAGAGCAATTAGGCAAGAAAAATAAACAAAAAGCCCCCAAATTAGAAAGAAAAAAGTAAAACGGTCACCGTTTACAGATGAGATGATACTACTATATGTGGAAAACCTTATAGACTCCACCAAAGAACTGTGAGAAGCAATAAATGTAAAGTACAAAACTGATATCCAGACAACTGTTGCTTTTCTATACACAAATAATAAACCATCAGAAAGAGAAATTAAGAAAACAATCCCATTTATAATTGCTTTAAGAAGAATAAGATACCTAGAAATACATTTAACCAAGGAAGTGAAAGACCAGTTTACTGAAAAGACCAGTTTACTGTAAGACATAAATGAAAGAAACTGAATGAGACAAAAGTAAATGCAAAGATATTCCATGCTCATGCAATGGAAAAATTAATATTGTCAAAATGTTCATACTACTCAAAGCAATCTATAGATTTAGTGCAATCCCTATCAAAATCCCAATGGCATTTTTCACAGAACTAGAACAAATAATTCTAAAATTTATATGGAATCACAAAAGATCCCTAATAGCAAAAACAATTTTGAGAAACAATGAAGATGGAGGTATCACACTCCCTAATTTCAAACTATACTAGAAAGCTATAGTAATCAAAACATTAGGGTACTGGCACAAAAACAAACAGATAGATCAGTGGAATAGAATTGAGAGCCCAGAAATAAACTCACACATATACAGCCAATTAATTTACAACAAAGGAGCCAAGAATATATAATATGGAAAGGACAGTCTCTTCAATAAATGGTGCTGGGGAAAACTGGACAGCCACATGCAAAAGAAGGAAACTGGACCACTATCTTACACCACATATAAAAAATTAACTCAAAATGAATTAAAGACTTAAATGTAATACCTGAAACCATAAAACCCCTAGAAGAAAACAGAGGTGTGAAATTCCTTGACATCAGTCTTAGCAATGTTTTTCTCCAAGAGCAAGGGAAATATAAGCCAAAATAAACTACTGGGACTATATCAAACTAAAAAGCTTCTGCACAGTAAAGAAAGCCATCATCAAAATGAAAAGGCAACCTACTGAATGGGAGAAGATTTTTGCAAATCATATATTCCATAAGGGGTTAATATCCACACTATGTAAAGAATGCATACAATTCAATAACAACAACAATTTTCAATTAAAAAAATGGGCAGAGGATCTGAATAGACATTTTTTCCCAAAGAAAGCATACTGATGGCCAACAGGCATATGAAGAGATGCTCAGCATCACTAATTATCAGGGAAATGCAAATAAAAACCACAATGGATATCACCTCCCACCTGTTAGAATGACTATTATCAAAAAAACCCAAGAAACAGCAAGTGTTGGAGAGGATATGAAGAAAAGGGAACCATTGCACATTGTTGGTGGGAATGCATATTGGTGCAGCACTATGGAAAAGAGTATGGAGATTTCTCAAAAAATTAAGAATAAAAATGCCATACGATCCAGCTATACCACTTCTGGGTATTTAGCTAAGGAAAGTAAAAACACTAACTTGAAAAGACATACGCACCCCTGTGTTCACTGAAGCATATTTACAATATCCAAGGTATGGAAACAACCTGAGTGTCCATCAAAGGATGAATGGATAAAGATGTGGTATATACATACCATGGAATACCACTCGCCCATAAAAAAGGAAGGAAATCTTGCCATTTGCAGCAAAATGGATAGATCCTGAAGATATCATGCTAAGTGAAATAAGTCGGACAGAAAAAGACAAATATCATATAATTTCACTCATATGAGAAAACTAGAAAACAAACCAAGCAAACAAACTCATAGATACAGAGAATAGATTACAGGTTATCAGAGAGGAAGGGGGTTGGGAGGTAGGTGAAATGGGCAAAGGGGGTTAATTGTATGGTGACAGATGGTAACTAGACCTATTGCAGTGATCACTTTGTAGTATTCACAAAAATCAAATTATTATATTGTACACCTGAAACAAATATAATGTTATATGTCCATTTTACCTCAATTAAAAAAAAAGACACGTAAACAGATTTTTTTCAGTTATGAAGCTTGAGAATAATAACGAAGGGTTTTTTAAAAATATGCCAATGGTATTATTTCTCACCATTCTGAGTTAGCTGGGCAGTTCTAGTCTGGGCCAGTGTGGCGAGTCTCTGTGGTCAGCTGGTGGCTTGGCTGAGACTGGATGGTCCAAGATGGCCTCCCTCTCACGGGCAGGCTGTTTGGTCTCAGGAACCTTAGCTGAAGTATCCTGCCTCTGCTCTATAGGCTCTCTCATCCTCCAGCAGGCTTACCGAGTCTTCTTCACACAGTAGTCTTAGGGTTCCAAAAAGAGAAAGAGACGGCAAGCCAATTGGATCACCCATGTTACACATTCAGCCCTTGAAAGTAATTCAATTTGTAACGTCTAATCTATTCCAAGTTCTTTCTAAGTCTCTGATTTTATCATGTCTGATAATGTCCTATTGGCCTGGACCTCAGACTTTTTCTCTCTCTCCCCTACACATCTGCCCCCCAACTCCCCAGGCTTGCCAATAGCAAGAACAGCCTCCCTGTATGATCTTAGAGAATGTGCAATTTTGTGAGACCATCACTGCTAAAGAAGAGCACATCATTTTTTTTTTCCTTCAAAAGCTGCTTGTGTTGCCCTCTGCTGAGGTACTTCGTAAGGGTGTCTCTTCTCCAGATTTTGGGTCAGACAGGTCTCTATTTTGTTTAGACGGCCCCTCAACATATCTTAGGTTTTGACGATCCTATAAGCAATCTTGTTTGAGACCCAAAGAGCTGTGGCACTGGATCCCTTTTGAAATACTTAGGGTCCACCTAGTTCCATCCCTTCTGATCTTTCTCTTTTGACCTTCTTATAGCAGGAAGGTCCTTTCCTTTATCAGAAGGAAAAATTTCTTAAATCATATTCTGTATCTTCTTCTGCTCTACAAATTAAACACTCCTCCAAGCATTGGCTCAATATCTTTCAATTCAAGTCCTGAACAAGGTCTAATTTGCCTTGGGTCAGTATGAGGTCTAAAGGTCATGCTCAGAGCTTCAATTTTATGACTACTTAAGAGGTCAGATAGGAAATCTTCATGAAGGCTCTCTCTTCAACAGAGGTTATCCAATAATGAGACGAATAAAGTGGTAATTTTCCAAATAAGCTAATCATTGCTTCTATCTTGGCATGCATTCAAATGGAGTTTAACCACATTAAAAATTAATGTCATCTGGACACAACCATGTGCAAATAGATTTTGTCTACTTACAAAATTTGGGAATGATAAGATACTGCAAGGTGTTTTTTAGTGCCTATAAAATGACCTTAATAACTTTGAATTGCCGTCTTATGCAACCTTAGTTCAGATTGTTTGCATATAATGCCCTGAGTCCCTTAGAAAGAAAAAAGAAACATTAACTCAGTCACTATTTTGCATGACACGCTGTTTAATTCTGTTTTCAACTTGTTCAAAACGGTTTCTTGGGATAGCTGAGTCATTTTTAAAATTATATTTGTTAATTGTTTTTAAGAAAGCGGTGGCTTTAGCATGCTATTTTCATCATCCATACATTAAAGAGTTATTTAAATATGAGCTTTTATAAAAGTATAGAGATAGCTGGCCAGGAACTTAGTACTAAACTCCGAAACTGTGGATAAACATAATAGCAACTTTATCATTTCAACCCAGCCCAATGTGTTCACCATAATTCATAAAGCATCATCAGCACATGATGCTGTATGAAAAGTCAGTTAATGTTTTGAGGTTGAATCCTCCCATTGTCTGCCACCGAACCTACTGTTTACTAAAACATTTTTGCCTTTTGTTCCATGTCATCACTAAATTATTTTTCATCATATAGTTGTATGGTTTTTTTAGCTGGCTCTAAGGACACAGCAAGAAACATCATTTCTGAGAAGTGAAGAGAAAAATACACAACAAGCAGGAGAGAGAACAGCAATTTGAGTGTTTCTCAGGAAACAAGCATCAGTAGAAACACAGTGTTTTAACTATGCTGCTGCTGGCTGGCCTCATTCCGCTCCAGGCACCACGGGTTAGGAAAAACATGAGCAAGTGCAGTTCATTCAGCTGGAGGAAGGATTGAAAATGATGCCATGTTTAAAAATGGAATAAAGACTGTGAGAGCTAATGCAACTAACAAACAGAAGATGTGCAGCGTGATGGTTACTTTCACGCATCTACTTGACTGGGCTGAGGGACACCCAGATAGCTGGTAAAGCATCATTTCTGGGTGTATCTGTCAAACTGTTTTCAGAAGACATTAGCATTTGAGTCAGAAGACTGAAAAAAGTTTCCTCTCACCAATGCAGGTGGATATCATTTAATCTACTGAGGGACCGGGCAGAACAAACAAAGAGGTGGAGGAAGGGTCAATTCACTCTCTCTGAAACATCCATCTTCTCTTACCTTCAGACCATCGATCTTTTGATGCCAAAACTTACAACATCAGCCCCAGATTTTGGGGCCTTTGAACTTGGACTGGGACTTACACCACCAGCTCCCTGGTTTTTAGCCTTTCGGACTCAGACCGAAATATACCACCAATTTCCTTGCAAATGGCAGATCACACACCTTGTCAGTCTCCATAAACACGTGCGCCAATTCTTATAATAAATCTTCATATATACCTCTACATCTCCTATTGGTTCTGTTTTTCTGGAGAACCCTGATTAAATCTGGGAAATTCAGAATAACTCCTTTCACATGGGAAGAGAAATCAGTCTGCTCTTTCTGACGCTCTAGGAGCAGAGGTAAAAGAACCTCAGCTGACTGTTAGGCAGAACCTTCTTATAGTCAGAAATGTCCAAGGAAAGAATAGACTCGTGGGTCCCCATCACGCTAATATATAATCACAGCAAAGCAACCAGCTGATAGAAAGGCCATAGAAGGAATCTGAGAATCAGACAGGTGATTGGAATGGTTGAATTTTAATGTTCCTTTGTCTTCTGCAGCCTGAGATTTGCAGTCAAACAGCATGGGGATTAAGAATAGGCATCAGGCAAACCGGGTCTCTGCTTCAGCTCTCTGTGAAGCTCAGGTTCACAGTCCTTACAGTGATGTCTACATCATAGGGCCACTTTGAGGGTTATCAGAGACAGGCATGTTCAGTGAGAGCTCAGGGCAGAGCATAACACAGTAGACTCTCAATAATGTTAGCTGCTACTTTTGTTACTAACCCAGCCTCTTGAAGATCCTTTCAAAGAATGATTCAGAAACCCAAAGACAAAGAATTGATGGGGATACACCTTTTTTTATGGCAGACATTGAAGGGAAGAGGAAGTACAGAGTAGCTCTAAGAAGAAAAGAGGAATCATTGTGAAAAACCCAGAGATCTGAACTTTTTTTTAATGTTTTAAAAATGCATTTTATACAAACCTTTGAAACATGAGGGGTCAGAACAGTTTTTTAATGTTCTGTACTTGAACATAGCAAAAGAAACCTGACTGGAGGCTGGGCTCTCTGTTCTGGGTCTCTGAAGTTAGATCAATAGCATATGAACCCGAAAGGGAGTCTCTTCCCCTTAGGTATCTTCTACTCTCTTCCATTCCAGCTCCAACTGACTGCATCCAATATTCTTCTTCACGGCCCTGCATGGAGAAGAGCCCCAGAGTTGGCCCTGAAGTTTTCCCCCTTTACCGGGCGAGAAATATCGTTTCTGAGGGAGCCTCGCTGTTTTCGGTTTTGAGTTAGGATTATGAGTGAGTTCCATACGTGTCTTCCCTAGGGATATCCTGACATCTCGTGTGGGAGAATTTTCAGCTCTGCGTTTCCGCAGGGAGCTCGCACAGCCCTCCTATTTGTTTTCTGGTTATTGGGTGACCCCTGCTGGCCACTGGGAGCTGTTACAGCCTTTCTAATTCTGTCTTGGCCTTCCCCCGTTAATTCCCGTCCTCAGCCTGTAACTGCCACTTTCCAAGATTCGATTCACCTTTACTTAGTTGTGATGGCTTCTATTAATACCTGTTGTGCATTAAATGTCATTTTTATTGCATTAAACCAGTTTTTGAAAACTGCTCCCCATAAATGATTAAATCCATAGCAAAGGAAAACATCTTTTTGCTACAGTCTGTGCTGGTGAGTCTTAATGATTCAGTGAGCTCATGCTGACAGAGAAGATGACAATTTTTATATTTGCTTGAAAAATACTAGTCGGCAACAAGCACGGCGACTGCCACATTTTGAAGCCCAGCTGCCAGCACAGAACAACATTTGCTTAACTCCTCAGCCCAGTGCTCTCATTGATTGAACATACATAGCTACCCAACCATAGCACAAGGTAATCTATGGCTTACACAGCCAGAAAGGACTTTAAATAAGGTTAAAAACATCTCACCATTTTAGAAATCAACAGCATTTGTCTTTTGAATACATTTTTGTATTGTGCTCCTAGCATGTAGAAGGCTTTAAATATGGTAGGGAAGAGAATGGGTAATAAATAGAAAATATGAGAATACAGTCATAGCTCAGCTGCAACAATATTAAATCTATATATTTTGAGCCTCTTACCTGTTCATATGTATTAAATAATTTATTTTGGTGAATCTCAGTGTCTTCTATTGAGTTTTTCATTTATCATACAGTGAGAGTAAAATGATAGCAAATGCTTAATTCCCTTCATGTTATAATGACTGGTAAACCCCTGCTCCCAGCCTCAATAATTCACTGTAAATAAAACCGCTTCTTTAAAAAGAATGTATTGTATACTGCTATGGATAATACCAGCCACTCACTCTAGCCAGAGCCACGATGGGCAAACTTTCAGTTCAGCTAATCATATGTGGTTTTAAAAACCTCTTTCAAGAAAATATAGAAAGCATCATTTTCAGCACTCTCATCATTCAAGAAAATGCAGGAAACAGGAAAGGAGGATTGGCCACTTATTGGCTATATAGATGCATATGTGTGTGTGCGTGCGTGTGTGTGTGTGTGTGTATTCCCCATATGCAACAAATACTGATAAATAAACATCCATACCTTAATGCGAATAGTAGAGCTACACCGATAACTAAATAAGTTAATAGGATTTAAATAAGGCACTGCCTGTTACCTTGCGATTTTGCTCTGTCCAATTTTAGGCACATATATCACCTCTCTCTCTTTAGACTTTGCAAACCAAGCTATTATTTATTCTATTTATTCATACTTTCTCTTGAAAAGTCAATCCTCCACAGGCCCTGAAATACTTTTGTTGTGTGGGGTTTTTTCCTCTGAATTTCCATCTCTCTTTGCCTTTATCTTCCTGGTAGTGAAATGCCTCAAACTGAATACAATATCCCAGGCTTTTCTGAAAGGTCTTCATGACTTTCTAATAGTAAAGACTTTGCCTAGGTTTTGAAAATCAGCCTGTTTAGAAAAGTAAATTCACAGCCTTATCCATTTAAAGTCTTATCACAACTCCTTTTTATTTACTGGCATGCCTTTTCCTCTCTCAGAGGTCTTTCTACTTTATGTGGCTCTTATAACATCTTGACCCTTTCAGTACACATTAACTTAATTAAATATTGCTGCTTCTCTGTGTATTTTCTCTGGAAGTTTTCAATTTTTGTTGATTTTTTTTTTTTTTACTGTTCATTTTTCCCATTTTCCAATACTTCAGTGACCGTTTGAACTTTGAGAAAATATTTGCAAATCTACACTGACTTCTTATTTACTCATGGCTCTTTTCAGCAATGTTTGTTTTGTTTTGTTTTGTTGTTTTGTTTTGGTTTGGTTTTTGCAAGGAGGTCAAAGCCACTAACAAGGGCTAAGGTCATTCTCAAAGCACACGTCTGATGACAACTGAAAAATAAAGGGAGAGTGAAAAATTGAAAAATACTTTAAGAATCCTAAATTTACTCAGTCTTGACTTCAGTTATACATTATAAGGTATATCATTCTTTTTTTAATAATATTTTTTATTATATTATATAAGGTATATCATTCTTTTTTCAGTGAAATGGCAGGGTCCTTTGGCTCTATCTCTTTTTCAGCTTAAGAATTTAAACTTTCTCCAATTTCACAGGAAGTGAATTCTCCAAATACAGTGGAATTTATCTTAATAAAAATATTTCTTTAAAAAAACCTGCTGTTGCGTCATTTTATCATTCCTTCCCCAAGAGCGTCGGCGAAAGCGCACTGAACAGCCTGCCTCTCACCTACGCATTCAACTCAGCCTGGAGAGTGGCTGAGCTTCCTGGCCGTTTTTAAATCTTTGTCTTTCTCTTTCTTCTGATTAAGGTATAGATATTTCCTCATCGTAGCTTTTGCCAGCCTTTACACAGTCTAGGCCATAAAGTTCTCATTTTTAATGGAAAAATATCTCATGGTGGATGCAAGCTTGTCTGTTCCTTTTTATCTAGCAGATGCCTCTACAGATAAACTCCTGAATCCAAGATTATGCACCTATCATCCCACGCTTTCAAGTACTGGGAACCTGAAAAGACATTTGAATCATCTTTACACCCATTTCTACCAATAATTCATTAGGGACTCTGATTTTTATTTCCATAGTATTCTTCATATCTCTACTACCAATTCCAAATGCCATAACATAGAATCAGATTTGTACAACTAGGATGGAGCTTGGTCTATTCCCTTTACTGTGTAGATGCAGGACTACAATATGGCTACAGAAAGCAAGGGACTTATCCAAGGTCATAAAAGTTGGCTGATGACATAGCTGGGATAACATCAAGTCTTTGTGTATTCATAAGTATGTGTGTAATAAATGCTTATGTAGAGCTTACACCAGGTACAAGCTGAGTCCATTTTACAAATCTTGAGTCTTCTAATCCTTACAGCAACCTTATGAAATAGATACTATTATTATCCCATTTCAAAGATGAGGAAACTGAGGCACAAAGAGATTAAATAACTTCTTCAAGGTCACACAGCTTGTTAGCAGCAGAGCAGAGATCGAAACCCAGGCAGTCTGGTTCCCAAGTGTGTACTCTTAATCACTATGCACTCTCTTTCATGAATTCCATGCAATCCGTTACATGTCGAGAAGTAAGCCTGTTTCAGCAGACACATAAATTACCTCAATACTGGCTGAGCCTAGCTCTCCATCATCAATCAATACATCTCTGTTTCCAAAATTACCCTCACACTGGAAACATAAACAATCTCTCCAAACAGTCACCCATAAAGCCAAGATATGCTTTATCCAGATGTGAACTCCTACATAAGGAAAAATATAAAATCTTACTCCCTTGCCCTCAGGGAAACAAAAACTGAACCAGAAGGTTACAGCAGATTTTTGAAAATCACCACACTCTGTCTGCTCCGCTCACAGTATGTTTCTATAAGCTCCCTTCTGTCCTCCTAGTGGGATTGGAGCATTTCTAAAGCTAAGATGCAGAGTAAACACCTTTGCTTCTAGTAGATGTGTTCTGCTTCCCCTGTTTGCCTGTGGCTGCCTTTGGCTTTTCAAGAGCCCCTGGGATTGAGACATCACGCCAGGCACCTGCGGCAAGGCGCGCAGCGAATGCAAATTGCGGTCCTCTGTCACTCAGGGCCAGTCCTTGTCCGCATCTTCTCCTCATGCAGCGGCTTCCCACAAACAGCTCTCAGTGGCCACTGGGACCGAGAGAAGAACGACCCTATGATCAGCGGCTAAGAACACAAGAAAACTTGAAAACTCAATGAGTCCACTGTGCCGGGAGAGGAGCCACGAGGAAGCCCTCGGCACCCACAATATAAACACCATCCTCTACCCAGATTTTTGTAATAGCAACAACCGCGGTGTCGGAGAGGTTTACTTCCGGTAACACAACAACAAAAGCACACCAGAGAAACAGGTTTCTTTTTTTTTTTTTTTTTAAAGATTTTATTTATTTGTTCGACAGAGATAGAGACAGCCAGCGAGAGAGGGAACACAAGCAGGGGGAGTGGGAGAGGAAGAAGCAGGCTCATAGCGGAGAAGCCTGATGTGGGGCTCAATCCCGTAACGCTGGGATCACGCCCTGAGCCGAAGGCAGACGCTTAACCGCTCTGCCACCCAGGCGCCCTGGGAAACAGGTTTCTATGACGTATCTGTTGCCTTAATGGACTTGTGCTGACAGAGTATGAGGGAAAAGACATGCCTATGGTTTTCCCCTGAGACACAGTGCAACAATTTGACAGGAACAATTATTGATGCTGTGGGAGCATTTACTGCCCCTGAAAAGTCGAAGATGGTTTGAAGTGATGTTGAAGGGGTTTCCAGAGGTGCAGGGCAAACACCCTGAAGGGTATTAAAGGAAGCAGATGTCAGGTGTAGAATGTCTCTGCACGCCCCCCGTGGAGTCAGAAAGGTTGCCAATGTTTTACCTCTCAGGAGCTGAGATACCCCCATTTGCTTTCAAGAGAAGAGGGCATGTTTAAAAGCAGAAAAATCACATAGCACAAAGATGTAGGATTTAGAGTGCCAGGGAAAATCAGAAACAAGTTAAAGATGGATTCATAAAACAGTGTAGGGATCTCAAAAAAAAAGTAAAAGGAGTAAAATTTCTTTTTCAGACTCGTATATCAAACGCCTTCCTTGTTATCATACTACATGTTTGGGTCTTTGTGTTACATGTTGTGGGTTGTCTATAAATACGACTCAGGGTTTTATTTTCTTGTCCTTTCAAATTATCATTTATATTTAAATTGGAAGTTTTAATCATGGTGCCACCTCCAACCACTGAGGGAACCATGCGTACAGGTTCTTCAGACAGGGTAGATGAGTGGAGTAAGCAAGGACCAACCCATAGGGCTGTCCCACTCCAGCTATCTATCCAATCAGAGGATGGTGATTAGCAAAGCCAGTCAGACTGGCTTTCTCCAGGCTTCCTCCTGGACTGAAGAACCTGAGTAGTCTGACCTATGAGTCAGAGGGAAGCAGAGAAAGGCCTTGGGAGCCTAGGGAGGGAGTTGCTGACCATTGGAATGGCTTTGGTTCCTTGGCTTTTCTGTCTTTGTTCCAATCCATGTGTATCCTTATAGTGAGCTTTATTTTTTAAAATCTAGTCCATAGATTTTTATTTTTAAAAAATCTAGATTTTTAAAAATCTAGTCCATATCTCAAAAAAATAAAATAAAATAAAATCTAGTCCATATCTCATCTAGTCACATCTTTGGTTCCCTGCAATCAAAGTACCCAGTTGAACACAACATAAAATAAAATCAGTGGAATATCCATTAATCAGACTAGTCTTGGATTTTATGTCTTGACTGTTCTGATAACATCTTTACTCTGTCCCCCATTTACACATTACATCTTTCATCACATACCCCTCAATGTCATAATTTTTTTCTATTTACCCCCTCTCTCTGTCTCTTGCATATCCTTTTGTGTCTCTCTTCCTTTCTCTCTCCCTCTTTCCCTCTTTCCTATACCTCTTGTAATTCTTCTTTCCAGGCACAATGTCATAGCTAGATCCTACTTCTCCCCTTTCATTTTTCCTTCTTCATCCAATTCCATCCAGGTTTCCTAACTAGGCCTTCCAAAGTCAACACTCCACCCTCACTTCATGTATACCTGAGGAAAGCACTCTTCCTTAAGGCTTAAGATTCAGTGTACAGCTTAGGCAAGTATTGGTTCTAAATCTGGTTCTTTAAATAAATTTTCTTTCCAAAGTCTGGTTCTTTAAATAAAGCCATATCAGCTCATTGCTATTCAACAAAGTACTAAATTTGGTTTTCCATAGTCAACATAATTTCACAAACGTTTATATCAATATGTTCAATAGGGAACACCAGAATGGATAAGAAACGGCCCCAACAGCTAGTTACCTTACAATCTGGAAGGAAGACAGTACATATGGAGAAATAGTTATCACTGTAGGCAGAATATAACTGCATTGCTATGATGAGGGAAGCATAGAAGGCAGCAAGGTTCCGTCAGGACTCTAGCTGCAAAAACATGGCCCAACTCCTCCAGTGCGTGCACACATGCTTCATATAATGTAACCCACATATCACAGCAAAGGTTGACCCTTCTTCATAGGTATATGGTATGAAGACAGACATTGGACTTGATGTTTTTGAGAATATGCCAAAGAGGACACCATTAAGGTTTTCAGTATTATTCTAAAAATGACCATGACGGAGTCCAAGGGCAAATTTCAGAATAGGAGATAATGATCTTTAGTCCCAATCATTTTTCTATCTGCTCTTTTCTCTTTTTTATATGTCTTTTGAAATAAAAGTACCTTGGTTCTCACTTCACTTTCAACTTGCTTGTTGGCTACCAAGTCCACCATAGGGCCCTTCTTAGCAGGCCATCCTAACCTTCCCTATGCTCTCAGCCTGTCTTTCCCAAGGGTCCTATTCCACTATATTTCAGCCATGTGTTAGGCAATGTAATTTTTTATTCAAACAGTCCACAGTGAAGTGTGAACAACTGATGGACTTTACCCTCCCCAGGCATTTTTTTCAACTTTTATTGATGAATTATTGACAAATATAATTGTATACATTGAAAGTGTACAATGTGCTGATATGAGATAAATATATATTGTAGAATGATTAACAAAGATATTTGTTTTTTGAAATGCAACTCACTTCAATCAAAAATTTTCAGACTGGTAGAATGGATATTTTAGATACAGACCTTCAAACTTATATCCTATCTCTGACCTTACTTCAGTTCTCCCAGTTTACTACCCCCTCACCACCACCCCACCCCCACACATAAAATCTCTGTGTCAGAGATATTCAGGGAGAATCTCTGCCCTCATTTGAGGAAACTGGCCTCCAACCCTAAAAAGAGGTAGTAAGAACCTAATTAAACATAACTAATATGTAAGCTCCCATGTCATTTCTACATAAAAATTGAAATTAAACACAACTAGACTTTTGTGACCACCTATTGCTATATAAATTACCTAAAAACTTAGTTGTTTAGAACAAGGGACATTTATTCTCTCGCAGTTTCTGTGGGTCAGCAATTCTAGAGTGCCTTCGCTGGGTGGTTCTGGCTCAGGATTAGTTGTGAGGTTTAGTCAAGTTGCCAGCTGGGGCTACAGTCACAGGAAGTTAAACGAAAGCTTGAATGAAGCTAGGCTTGACTGAGGCTCACTTGGATGGCTAGGAAATCTGTGCTACCTATTGTTAGAAAGCTTCAGTTCCTCACCTGTGAACCTCTCAGTAGGGTCTCTTCAGGGTCCTAATGCCACGGTGGCTGGTTTCCCCCTGGGTGAGTGATCCAAGTCAAAGGAAAACAGATACAGTAATGCCTTTTGTGACCTGGCCTCAGAAATCACTCATCATAATTTCCTCTACATTTTCTTGTTGAGAAGTAAGTCACTAAGTCCAATCTTACTCAGGGTAGAGTGAAAAGGTTAGACATTAACTTTCGATAAGTAGGAAGATCTAAGAATTTGTAGACATATTATAAAGCCATAAAAATCCCATGACCACTTCAGTCCTTTGCTTCCCCAACTATTTAGCAACATACTCTATTGAGTAAATATTAAGCAAATATTTTAAAAACATTAAATTCCTAGATTTTAAATATTCTTATAAGCAATATAATGTTTTCAAATCTTTATTACTAATCCCTTTCTCCAATTTTCCATAAACTTTTTCTATTCCAAATTGCACAGTGTTGTTCAAAAATAAATCTTATGAGTAATTTGGGGTTCAATTATACAGCATTGCTGCTATGGATTGACATTCATAAAACCAATTTTAATTCATTCATATGTGGCTAAGTAAAATATTGTATGAGGTATTAGATCAAACATCTGTTCATTTCTTTTCACTACTACTTCAGTAATTGAATTATTTTTGGAAAAAGCAATCAAATTAGCTTCTCATAATTATAGACTGCTGATTGTTCATATTTCGTGTCCATCACAACACATGAGAGTGATTGTTTTTCTACAAAGCATTTTTCCATTATTTCACTAGAATCTATAGCCATTTTATTTACCCAAGTGACCTGCTTCCACAATTAAAGTCTGTTTCTTAAGAATGATGACAAACAAGGAGTGTTTATCTTATTGTTTCAAAACTGAAGGTATGCTTCCCTTCTGGTTGATTGATTTGTATTCCTGAAAAACAATGGCAGGTATTCTCAGGAAATACTAATTTAAGTAAAGCAAGAGTCCATAAAGCAACCATGCTGATAAGTAAAGATCACTGCTTCCTCTTCAAATCCATAAATTGGGTTAACAGAATGACAAAGTCAGACAAAGTCAGAGTCAATGTATCTAATTAGGTCAAGAAACCTTCCATTTCAGTGAAAAAGTAATGAGGCCAGATGTTTAATTTGTTTACTCACTCAATGAATAATTGAATTAAGACTTCAAGTACTCTGAACACTGAAAGGATTATGGTTACCGTACTTTTTTCAAAATAAAACTATTATCTACTTCCAATACAACTAAGTAAGGTCCTCCTGGATCTTCTAGATATCAGCTATGAACTGTGGGCAAAATAAAATAAAATAATGAGCTGAAGGCACTGGAGAGGAAAAAAAGCAAGCACATTCTGGAGGGAAGAAAAAATTAGAAGAAACGAGTACAGAATATTTTTACATTTTTTAAATGGCTTTTAACTTGTGAGCAGGATGAAGATGGCACCAAATAAAGTGACTTAAAGTTTGACATAAAAACCATATTTCTGGCCAGGAAAAAAAGAACACAAAGTTCATAACAACCACAGATCCTAGAAAGTAAGGGGCTAAGTCTCAGAAAAACAGAACCAGAAGGCATGAGCGCTCTGTTAAGTACATAATTTCTGCCAAAGTCTCTGGCTGCCCCATGAATGCACGTATGGAACAGAACTAAAGCAGTGCAGCTAAGTTAAAAGAACTGAAACATTATTTGAATTTCCACCAAAAAGAGAGTGTGAAGTTTGAGTCTAAGCAAGTAAATTTTCTGATAAAAATCTCGTAGTAGGAATATAGCAGAACTGAGAGTTTCCACAAAATAATTTTCACAATGCCTAAAATAAAATCCAGAATTAGTCAACATGCCAACAGGAATATTTGACCCATTTTTTAAGAGAAAAGATGAACAACCAAGACCATTGGTGAGTTGACCTAGATACTGCAATTAGCAGACAAGAATTTTAAACTAGCTGTTATAACTATGCTCAAGGAAGTAAGGGAAAACATGTATGTTTGCAATGAATGAAAAGATAGGAAATATCAACAGAGAAACACAAATAGTAAAAAAGAACCGGGAATTCTAAAACTGAAAAATACAATTTCTGAAATTATAAATTTACTATATTGGCTTAACAGAATGGAAATGCTGGAGAAAATAATCAGTAACTTGAAGATAGTTCAATGTAGATGTGTAGAGCACAGAGAAAAAAGGTTAGAAAAAAAAATAGACCTTCAAGGATCCAAGGACAATATTAAATGTCTAACAGATATGAATAAAATCCAAGAAGGTGAGGTAAGAGAGTATAAGGCACACAACTTATTTGGAGAAACAATGCCCCAAAACTTCTCAAATTTGATGAAAGACATAAATTTTCAAAATCAGGAAGCACAGTAAAACCCAAGTAGGACATATACAAAGAAAACCATGCCTAGGCACATCATAGTCAAACCAATAGGTAGAAGCTAGACAGGAGCACTGGAGGGAACGCCCCTAGGTAGAGTCCCAAGTCCTTGAGGGGAGAATGATAGAGAGAGGAGCTGGAGGCAAGGAAGGTGATAAATTAGCTTAGAAGCTACACATTAAAAGCCTAGGGGCACAACATCTTGACGTTGTGGCTTCTGAGACCTTGTGCCTGACAGATCAAGAGCCACAAGTACAGTGCATCCTCTCCCTTCTTCCATTTCTGCCCCAGGGTAACCCCTAGACTCACTATAATACATTTGAATTACAGGTACAGCCACTGCCCCCAACCCCAAGTCATGGAGAAAGGCTGCCAGAAAGATCTGGTACAAACCTTATAGGGTCAAAAACTCCCCTCCTAACCTGTGGAAGGAGTTTCCAAAATTATTGGAAGCAGCCTCCATTAGAGACCACCCCACTGTCCGTCATAGCTCTTCCCAGCCCAGAGAGACCCAATAATTTTCAATCCTAAAACCACCTAGGGCCTGGTTCCACCTCTGGGAACCTGCCTGCTCTCCCACCTTGAGACTTTTGCTTTAATCAACTACTTTGTGCTTGCTACTTTCTGGCTATCTTTCTTCCAGCATGGATCCCCACTTAAATCTTCTCATGTGAAATCCAAGGACTAAGACCTCCATTCACACAAGGCAGACTCTCCCACCAGTAACAAAACTGTTGATAACTAGAGTTAAAAGAAAATGATAGAAGCAACCAGGGGAAAATAACACATTACATACAGAGGGACAATGACTCAAAATTTATCAAATTTTGACAAACAGAAGCTTTAGAACATTGTCCTTTAATTGCTGACAGAAAAACACTCCCAACTAAGGATCTAATGAAAATATTCTTTAAATATAAAAACGAAACAAGAACATTTTCATATTTTTTAAAAATACTAAGAGAACTCATTTTCAGTAGAACTCTTCTCCAAGAAATGCTTTAAAATTTTATTCAGACTGAGGGAAATGATAGCAGACTGAAACTTGAATCTTCAGAAAGGAGTAAAGAGCATCAGAGATGCCAGCTCTCAGGGTAAATACAAAACTATCCTGGTAAATATACGTTTATATACCCTTAAAGCCAAATCCCTATCAAGATATAGATGATCATTACTCCAGAAAGTTCCACCATGCTTCTTCTGTGTCAACTCTCCCTCCCAGGAGAAAACCAATGTTCTGAGGGTCTCTCGTCCTCGATTAGTCTTGCTAATTAGTTTTATCTGCTCTAAAATTCCATTAAATTCAGGATAAGATTTTGGAACCCATTTCAGAGAAAACAGTTACCAAAACCTTTTGATTTGCAAGGCTGGAGCACATCTAGTCTACACTGCGTAGTCAATCCTTTCTTCAGCTACCCAATATTCTCTTTAAATCTTGTCCCCTAAATAGAGTTTCCCTGGGTACCCTGAAGAGGCATTGTCGTATGGAAAAGAAAGCCACCCTGCTCCTGAACTTCAGGTAAGGTGGAGAGAACAAATTCCAGTCTTCCCATGGATAAAGTAGTGAGACCCTCCTCCATTCCCAAGTTTACAGCCTTGAAAGGAAAGAGCTATTAGAGGGGATAAAGTTGAAGATACAGACAAAAGAAGGTTTAGTGGCGCAAACTCCTGGAGAAGGTGGGAGAAGATGGGGTGTCAAAGGACAGAGTGGCCTTAAACATTAGAAAGGACATCTTATCTCTTGAGACTGGAAGAAAAAGGGTAAGATAGATGAGGATATAAGAAACTTTAAAGTAGTGGGTTCAGGAAACTAAGAGATATCTGCCTTGATTAATTGACAATTACTGTAATCAAAACAGCTGAACCTGGAGATCCGATGGACCCAGACATTAATTTACGGAAGGAGTTGTGATTTGAAGGTCAAAACAATTAAGCTCTGTGCACTTGATAAGCAAAGTGGTGCAAGCACAACAAAGCAACTGCTCTAAAATAATGCTGGATCCCTATTGCACTCTTCAAAGCAAAATTTCAATTAGATCTAGGTTCAAATATAGAGAATAAACCACAGAAATACTAGAATTAAATAACTACTCTGATATAGTACCACCCATTGCACACTTTTAAAACTAAAAAACATGTCATGATGAGGCCACACATAATTTTTAAGAAAAACTCTAGCATTTGACATTTGCTGCCTTCTTACATACTTGCTTTGCTGTCTCAGCTTTGTTTATTCAGGTTACCAATAGTTGGTAGACTTCGCTGAGATGGTAGCAACAGTCTCTAAACCACAGAGATTTATCCTATGAACTGAAATTGCAAATAAACTGGCAAGGTTGGCCAGAGTAGCTAGTTATGGAGTGTTTTAGCCCTCACACTCTTTACCAGAGGACCTGCTGTGTATTTTACCTATTGAAGTTTTTGGAGCCACAGTACAGCTGAACTTAAACAACACAGGGTTAAGGGCACTGGCCCCTGTGGAGTCAGAAATCTGTGTATAACTTTTCATAAAGAAAATACATTTACAGTACTGTACTGTAAAAAAAAATCTGTATATAAACAGACCTGCACAATTCAAATCATGCTGTTCAAGAGTCAACTGTTTATCGTAATTCAATCAAAATACTCCAAAGTCCATTTCCTTTCATTCATCCAATATTACTGATGAGGTCCCACTGAAGAAAGAAACTATATTAGAGGTAAAAACAGAAAGAGTGCAGGCATTTTTCAATCTGAGGAAACTTAGCTCCTAGGAGCCACCTTTGAGTGTCAAGAACCCCTCATTTGGAGCCGCTCCACTTATCTCCTCCAAAATGCCTTGGGTCTTCCTTTCCACATTTCTCATTCTGGAATATTGGAATAATTCAGTGGAATCAGAAGAATATTTCAGATGGCCACCTGGTTTTTTCCTGACCAAACCAAATATTATGCCATTCCCTTTATTCCTTCCTTCCAATTTATGCAACCATAAAAATAATAAAATCAAAGTTCTAGTTCAATAAGTAGCTCACGAAACAGTTTACTCAGCTCCATACATCTTACCTTCTTTCCATAACACCTTTAGGAATTATTTTAAAATTAGGGCAATGCGAGGGAACATTCATACCTTCCGTCGACTGATACTTATTTCAGAAAAAAACAACAATAAGTTACCACAAACATGACTGGTGGGTGGGATAACAGAATCAAGATATACTATCTCACATACCCTTTGGGATTAATTTTACCATTTTATAAAACACAATTAGATATTGCCTTCCACCTGCACCTCCTGGAATTCCTGGAGCAGCGTCCCAGCAGTGCTTAATTATTATCAACCTATGTATCAGCAGCTTTTGTATTTCTTTTTTCTCTGCTCAACTTCAGGAACCTGACTGAAAAACAATGGGTCCAGCCTCTCTCCTAACCACTGAAAGCAAGGCAATGCTCACCATCCACCATTCATATCACCTTGATGATTGCTCCCTCTTCCCTTGACTTTGGGCATTTTAAGATGCTTTGTTAGAGAAAGACATAAAACCTATGTGTTAATTGCTTTAAAATGTTGAGATAAGAATCCTGCTCAATTTGTGTTGACTCGCAAAGCACATTGTGTGCAGCTCAGAGGCACATCTACGTCAGAGACTGGATTTATAATGATCCATTCTTCAATCCTGGTCTTGACTTCCTCCCCAGTGACCTCAGCTCACAAGTGAACTTAAAAATTGTCTTACATGCTTTAAGTAGATAAGAGTCTAGCAGATCTTTGTCTTAAGACTGTTCTTTTTCATGGTTACTTCCTGAGGATCTGTTTCCAGAAGATAGTGTTAAGTTTGGAGAATAGTTATGATGTCGCAGGTGAAATGTTCTGGCCTAAAGATCCTTTAGGCTATAATTTAAGGACAGTAACCAAAGCAGCATGGAGTCCTCCTAGTTTACCAAGGTCAAGGCACATGAGGTGGAGAAACAGAAAGGTCTGGCTGGATGTCACATGCAATTAGAAAAGGGAAGTTTACCCGAAGTCTTTGGCCTGGAAATCAACGGCATACGTGGTAAAGGTTATGATTATTACCTAGGGCCAACTTCTTGGGCATGCAACCGTGTACTCTCACAGGCCCATGTTCAGAAGTGCCCCCATGCTTGGTTTCATATTCTGCAGTCACCATCTTCAATTCTTGCTAATTTCTGAATAAGGAGTCTGCATTTTCATTTTGCACTGGGCCCTTTTTGCAAATTATTTTGCAAATAATTTTGCAAATTATGCAGCCAGTCCTGTTGTCACTTTTTCTTCTTTGTATATATCGTGAGGCAGGAAAAAAGAAAAGGAAGAGTCAGTTGAAGCCAAAGTGGCTGATGATAAATTTTGGCTGTGGGACTTCTGAGTTTCTTCTCTCCATCTCCAGCCCCCTTTGCCAGACTAAGCCATTCAGCACATTTTAAAATTATGCCATCTGAAGCCTCAATTACCATCTGCTCTAATTTCAAATAAGAAGCTGAATAATAGTAAAATATATACCTATGCCTTTTTTTCATGCGTTTTGGGAAGATCCACTTTGGGGAATGGAACTATAGGGGAAGAATATGCTATAGCAGGAAGTCCTTGGAGGCAGGTTGAGGAAGAGAAAATAAAAGAAGTGAAAGTCACTCTCTAGGAAGAAATGAAAAGAGATCTTTGACACTCTAGAAGATGTAAAAGCAAAAATAAGATGACATCTTCAGAAAATGATCAATTCCCATCCTCCTGGTAGAATCAGCCCAGTTCCACGATACAGAATCATGACAAGGGGACAGGGGACACTGGATTAGAAAGCCCACATGGCATCTCAGAAGATAGTCAAGACTATAGCCCAAATGAATAAGGGGTTTGCTTTTTTGTCAACACAGAGAGGAGATAGCTAATTTAGCAAATGCAGTTCTGTTTTTTTCTCAGACTTAGCATTTGCCACTTGCAGGGGTGAGCCTAGGAGAGAGAAAGAAGGAGGTACTAGATTCCTGGGAAGGGGATTCAGAGTATATGTTAATGTGTGGGCCAAAAAGTCTTCCACTCTGCCCTTCTAAGTTCTTTGGCTAGTCTAATAATTAAATTGATAGGAGACGATTAACAGAAGAAAGGTAAACAAAAGTGACTTACATGTATCCACGGATGAGACCCAGAAAAGCTGACTTACTCTCCAAAACACCTGAAGCCATCACCTTAAATACCAAAAGCTAAATACCAATAGCTAAAGACAAAAGAAGATGCTGGGGTAGGGAGGGAGTTATGGGGGTGTTACCAGGAGAAGCACAATAAACAAGTATATGGTTGTTGTGCAGAGTTAAGTCCTTGTCTTCTCCATTGATAAGAGTTTCCAGAGATTTCGGGTCATTCCCCTCTTTCTCTGTACAGTGAGGGAGACACCCTTACAAAATGGCTCTCACAAAAGGGTAATTTTCTTCTTGGTTTTTAGAGCTTCTCCTGTGTTTGCAGTTTCTCTAATAATAATAATAATAATAATAATAATAAGCCTAATACTTATGCGAAAGAGACATATTTTGAAGTGGTAAATTCTGCTTCCTTACATTGAGTACACATAAGGGTGGTGAGGGGAGATGGAAATCACATCTGCTGGGGAGGATGGAGAAAGTTGGGAGGATAAATACAGAAGCAAGAGGGCCCCAGTGTCTCTGTGCTGGGAAAGGAATGGCACCCCTCTATGGGCAGGTGATGCAAATGAGTTCCATGGTCTCAGGTGATCCAGGAACTTTCATGACTTCCATTTGCACACTACATTAAAGTTTGATATATGCTATATAGTATTTTTTCTTAATTAAACTTCTTAATTAAACTTTATAGCAAAACACTTGTCTTTTATTTCAGATATCCCCAGGAGTGCTGGAAAAAGGAAATGTACCACTAGGAATTGTTCCATAAAAGTAATTACCTGAAGGAATTCATGAAACAAATGTACTGATTCAGGTATTACACATGCTATTAGTCATATTTGAAAAATCGTAATGCAAACAAAATATTTGTATTCTCTGCAGATGGTATCAGCTCTAAAAAGGAAGTCATTTCCATGTTGAAATGATAACTGTAGAGGCTACAAAAGTGGAAAAAGCCGCAGACTGGGAATATTGATTCTGCATATAATTCCACTTCTGCTACAACCTAACTATTGGACACTGGCCAATCAGTACCTGTGTGGTCTTCATCGGTTGAAAAAGGAAATGTTTAGAGAAGAGGGATATCAAACCCAGCAATATCAGCATCACTGGGAACTTAGAAATGCAAATTCCCAAGCTCCATCCAAAGACCTACTGAGTCAGAAACTCTGGGGCCTAGCAACCCGTGTTTTAACAAGACTTCCAAGTCATTCTGACACATGCTGAAAATTGAAACTGAATTCGATGAACTCCACCTTTCCTGACAGCTCAAAAATTTTACAACACTGACTTCATTGTCATCACCATCAGTAAGATATATCAAGAGCTTACTCTGTCCCCCACCCTGCTTTAGGCACTTTATGTATAATAATCTAATTATCACAGTACTCCAAGAGGTAAATTATTACCACTTGGCCAATGAGCTATGAAAGGGTCTGGTAGTTGTGGTGAAAATCACCACCCAGATACTTCAAGGAAGGACTGCTCCTCCAGCTATCAGCAACTTCAAGGTTTTCCTCAGCTCAGAGAGCCCTTTGTCCAAGGACACATTCTTTCCAGGGAAGTCCACATCAAGTAATGAATCACAAAAGGGTTTAAAGGCCTAACCCCACCCTGGGGCAACTCTGTCAGGATATATGTTCCAGAATTCCCCCTGGGGTTTGCCAAGTCTTTGTCAGGCCTATATCACAGCTCTGTTTCTCTCTGCCCAGTCCTGTTTGCTTTTCCTACCTTTCACATATATTGGCTCCTAAACATCCTGCACACCAAACTTCTTCGCACCTGCTTTGGAAAAACCCATTCTACAACAGTAGCTGAAGACAAGCTAGAGGCCAGGAATTGGTGGAGCCTGGATTCAAATGCAGACAGATGCACTCTTAAGCTTAGGCTCTTAACTATTAATTTGTCACACACTTGGGCTTGTAAATTAGTGGTTCAAACATTTGAACAGGAGACCTTAGAAATAATTTAATTTTACAAATGAGGAAACTAAGGCTAGGTGGGATTACACCAGTTTGTCCCTGGTTGGTAGTGAGCAAGCGCTGACTTGATCTGAGATGTTCCAACTCCCAGTGTTCTACTGTATCCTGTTACCTCCCACCTTAACGAAAATATTCACATATTATTATACCAGTGAGATAAGATCGTTAAGTATGTTATAACTGTACAGGGGACCATGTGCCACAAAGCCTTGGAGACCTACCACCTGATAACACAGAAAATACAAGCAATCAGAAGAGACAACTATCAACAATTATAAGCCAGTAAAGTGGATAACCGAGAAGAAATGCATAAATTGTTAGAAACATACAACCTAGCAAGATTAGATCATGAAAAAACAGAAGATCTGAACTGACCAATAATAAGTAATGAGACTGAATCAGTAATCAAAAATCTTCCAACAATGAAAAGCCAGATGGCTTCACTAATGAATTCTACCAAACATTTAAAGAACTAACACTAATCCTTCTCAAACTCTTCCAAAAAATAGAAGGGGAGGAAACCCTGCCAAACTCATTATTTGAGGCCAGCATTACCCTGACACTAAAGCCAGATAAATATCCCACAAGAAACACACACACACACACACACACACACACACACACACCCCCCAAAAAAAGCAACTATGGACCAATATCCCTGATGAATATAGATGTAAAAATCATCAACAAAATATCAAACTCATCCCAAAAGCATATTAAGAGGATCGTATACCACAGCCAAGTGGGGTAAATCTCTAGGTTGCAAAGAAATCAATCAATGTTATTCACCACATAACAAAACAAAGGATAAAAATCATGTAATCATCTCAATTGATGCTGAAAAAGCATTTGACAAAATTCAATACCCTTTTGGGGCTCCTGGATGGCTCAGTCAGTTAAGAGTATGACTCTTGATTTTGGCTCAGGTCATGATATCAGGGTTATAAGATTGCGCACCATGTTGGGCTACATGCTGGGCATGGAGCCTGCTTAAGATTCTCTCCTTCCCTCAACCTCTGCACCTCCCCCACTATCTCTCCCTTTCTAAAAGAAAAAAAAATTCAACACCCTTTCATGACAAACATTTTAAAACTAGGTACAGAAGGAATTTATGTCAACATACAAAGGCCATATATGACACACCCACAGTTAACATTAAAACTGAAATCTTTTTGCCTGAGTTCAGACTGCTGTAACAAATCCCATAGTGGCCTAAACAACAGAAATTTATTTTTCACAGTTCTGGATATGGGAAGTCTAATATCAAGATGCCAATTGATTTGATTCCTGGCAAGGGTCTTCTTCCTGGTTTGTAGACAGCTGCCTTCTTGCTGTATCTTCACATGGTAGACCGAGAGAGAGAACATCTTTCTTCTTATAAGGACACTAATCCCATACGTGAGGGTTCTACCCTCATTACCTAATTTTTCCCAAAGACCCTACTTCCAAATAACATCACATTGGAAATTAGGGTTTTAACATACGAATTTTGGAAAACACAAACACTCAGTCCATAGCACTTTTCATCTAAAGTCAGGAACAAGACAAGATGCCCATTCTTACCACTTCTATTCAACATAGTACTAAAAGAACAATTAGGCAAGAAAAGGGAATAAAACGCATCCAAATCAGAAAGGGAGAAGTAAAATTATCTCTGCAGATGACATGACCCTACATGTAGATAACACTAAAGATTAAAAAAAAAAAAACTTCTCAGAACTAATAAACAAATTCAGCTCAGTTTCAAGATATAAAATCAACAGACAAAAAACATCCATTCACTAACAACAAACTATCCAAAAAGGAAATTAAGAAAACAAGTCCATTTACAATAGCATCAAAAAGAATAAACTACTTAGGAATAAACTTAACCAAAGAGATGAAAGACGTGTATACTGAAAACTACAAAACATTGATGAAAGAAATTAAAGACACAAATAAATGGAAAGACGTTATGTGTTCATGTATTGAAAGACTTAATAATGTTAAATGCCCATACCACCCAAAGACATCTACAAATTCAAAGTTGTATCATGCTCTCTCTCTCAAAAATAATAATCTTTTTTTACAAAAAGAAAATATAGTATATATAATGGAATATTATTCAGTCTTTAAAAAGAAAGAAATCCTCCCATATGTAACAAGTGGGTGAACCTTGAGGACATTTTGATAAACAAAATAAGCCAGTCACAAAAAAGACAAACAGGGTATGATTCCACTTATATGAGGTACTTAAAATAAGCAAACTCATAAATCAAAGAATGGAATGGTGGTGACTAGCGGCTGGAGGGAAGGGGGAAGCGGGGAGCTGTTTTCAATAGGTATAAAGTTTCAGTTACACTAAATGTGTAAGTTCTAGAGATGTGCTAAACAACATGGTGCCTACAGTTACCAATACTATATTGTACACTTAAATACTTTGCTAGAAGAGTAGATCTCATGTTATGTGTTCTTACTACCATACCCAAAACAAAATTTTAAAAAAGGGGGCAGAAGGAAACTTTTGGACGATGATGGTTATGTTTACTACCTTGATTGTGCTGGTAGTTTCATGGGTATTTACATATGTCAAAACTCTTCAAATTGTACACATTAAATATGTGTAGTATTTTATGTACCAATTACACTTTAATAAAGCTGTAAAAAAGAAAAAAAAAAACCCTGAAGTGTGATTTCTGGTTACACATGAAGAAAAGAAATAAAAATTTTTAAACCGAGTAATCCTCACCAAAAAAGAACTTTCACTGGAAAGAAACACCTAAAAATGTTATAACAAGGGTAAGTGTTTTAGTGCAATGATGCTCAATATTGGCTGCTCATTGGAATTACTAGAGATTCTCATCTAATTGGTATAGGGTATGATATGGGCATTGGGATTTTTTTTTTTAAGCTCCCCAGGTGACTCTAATATTCAGTGAAGACTGAAAACTGCTTCAGGGTAAACTCAATTCTCATAACATAGCAAAGAGTTCCTTATAGGAGAAAGCACTTATGTGTGGTAAATTTGGAAGGACACTTAAGTATTTCATGAGGTAAGGTATTTGATAGATTTAATAGCATAGAAGGGAATTGCCCCAATAGTGATGAGATATAAAAATAAAAGTGCATTTCTATTGTAAAGTAGTAGGGTGGGGACACAACTTTAACTCACATCCCTCCTTTTTCTCTCTCCAAATTCAGCCTCCTATGGGTCACAACCACCAAAGCTACTGTTGGCCAGCCCGAGAATGACACAAATATTCTAGGCAAATGACTCTACCCTAATAGTAAAAACAGATAACTTTATAGAACTTTATATGTCACATAGGATTTCAAAGACAATATCACATTTAATATCAGACTTATCTCCTGGTGTAACCTTCAGGCATATGCCCAAAGTAAGTGACAAACTAAAATATTTGTGTGCCCAGTACTCATTCAACAGCTTTATCCAACAAGTATTTATTGAATGTCATCTATGTACAAAGTACTAGAGGACACTCAATAGGAAAGGATGGAAATATGAATTAAATACTGATCCTTAAAGTTTACATTCTTATAGAGAACATAAAGCAAATAGGTAATTATGTCACAAGATATGGCATAAACACGGAGAAAATGCAATGAAAATTCAGATTAGAGAAACTACATCTGGATGGACAGATGATATAAGTTCAGACTTGGTGGAAGACAGGACAAAACAATCCAGAAATACAGTGGGATGAAAATCAGCTCTCCAAAAACACTCAGTGTGCTGATCATTGTAAAGGAGTAGGATTTGGACATGGAAAAGACAATAAAGAGTAGATAGAGTGGGGCAGACCAGGAATTCCTGACATAGGGAATCAATGAGAAGCCATATTTTAGAAAAACATGACATAGGACATGCATGACAGAGAACCATTTTTGCTCGGCTAGGCCAGAGCAAAGAATGTTTAAAAGGGAATGAGAGAAAATAAAAAGAGAAAAGTTGTAAGGTCAGACCCTGAAAAACAAACATAACTTGCTAAGGAATTGGGGCATTAAAACCATGTCCACATTTTCCAGGAAGGTAGTGATATGGCCAGAGCTCTGCTTCAAGTTCATAATGGCAACAAGAATAGACTAGAAAGAGAACCCAAGCAGAAGGTTACCACAAATATAATGAAGGCCTGACACACGATTAACAATATGCACATTTCTTCCGTCAAAAAACCAGACTGGCCAGTGCAGAGGGGACATGTTGAAAAATACGATTAGGCAGAAGGACAGGATCAGAGTATAGATGATCTAAGAAGCCAAGCAGACAAGACAAGCTTTCTCAGCCCCTCCCACTATCCAGTTCTAGACCTCTCTGGATCTCGCACCCTTTATTTACTAAAAGAAAGAAGTGAGGCAGCTGGGAAGTCGACTTAGTCTCCCACTTGCAGAGTTATGATTTAATATGATTTCCCAAGAGAAACTCATTGTATGTTCTTGAGCAGGGAAATAATAAGATGAAAGGGATGGTTTAAAAAAGATGAGCCTGTCAGCAAATATCTATTGTAGGAATTATTATGTTGATAACACTTTCAGTACAATACCTTCTATCCTGATGTCATATTTGAGATTCTTCGGAAAGCCTTTGATATACACTGAACATGAAGCATATATCACTGCTAAAGACAGGCAGTATGTTTCCCTCTTAGAAAGCATAATGATATAATTGCAAAATGGATTCAGATGAGAGTTTCAAAAGAGGTACTTAAGGTGATGAAATATGTAACTATACTCAGGAACTGTTCAACAGTCTCACAGATACAGCTACTCTTCATTTATTCAGCATGTTATTGAGCGCTGCTATGTGCCAGGCATAGTGCTAGGTGAGGAAAACAGTGGTAAATCAAATGGATATGCCCTCTTCCTTCACAGAGCTTATAATCTAGGAGAGACAAATAAACACACATATGTAAAACGTCAGCAGGACTATGAAAAAAAGAAAATACTGGAATGTTGAGCAGTCTATGGACCTGGTTGAGATTGGAAAGTAGGAAAAATTGACAAGTCTTCTGTGAGAAAGAAATATTTAGGCTGAGACCTGAAGGATGAGAAGAAGTCAGCTAGGCCAGAATGAGGGAGAATACCTGGAGGGGAAGGTGTCACATTTCCTTTTTCTTGTAAGAGTATAGTGAAGACTGAATGGGAGTTTATAAGGCATTAGGTAGCAGCAGATCATGGCTGAACAGGAAATGTGGCTATCGTCCAGTTGCCCCAGTCCATTGAAATCACCAGCTATCTCTACAGAAGGCTCAGTAGAAAGAATGTGGTCCCTGATTCACCAACATCACCAACATACTTGGCTGCCCACCTGTTGGTTCACTAACCGGCCCTCATAGACGAAGGGCAAAGAAAGACTGAAGAGAGAGGCAGACCACTAGCAATTGGTAGGAGTCAGTTTTAATAAGCAAGGGAACTCACACATGAACTTTGGTTTAAGCAGTCCCGCAAGGTAAGATATTTTAATCTGCCAGGCAGAATCTTAGAAGTTTATATAGAGGCCTTAACTGGGTTCAATCGCACATCCATCTAAATGGTCTCAACAGCACATTTCTCTCTCAAGGCTATGTCCTTGGGGAAGCTTCTAGCCTCAGAAAGGCAATTAGAACTCATTCCAAAAACAGGAGGGGGGTGGGGAGCCTCTGCTTGCCCAGGTCCAGCTTGTGGGGCCAACTGGCAGTCACATTCTCTTAATGACCTCCTCTAACACTTCATCTCTTGACACCGGCTCTTACAGTCTTATATGACCCCCCCCCCTTTCACAATGTGCCCTGAGAGATCAATAAGGCATGTCACTAACATGGAGGTGGCCTGTTTGGTGGGTGACTGGCTGCATTGGAGGCAGATGACACAGCAACAGTATACACATATGCAACAGAAAATAGAGATTAAGATAAAGATTAGCAAAATAAGTAACAATTGTTTCATCAAGAGCCCCATGATCTGAACCACTGATTTTATTAAGTCCTTTAGGTTGTGGGTCAAATCACTCAGGGTATCCATTTGTGTCTTTATGTGATTTAATAAAGATGCTACATTAGTAGACTTATCAAGCAGAAACATATAACATTCTGTTTGGATAATGGCACAGGTGCCTCCTCGTGAGGCAGTGATAATATCCAAGGCCATCCTATTTTGGAAGACAGCTTTTCTCATAAGAGACGTTTCCGTGTTCAATAAGGATAGGTTTTGTTTGCTATCATTTAAGGCTTGCTGAGTGAATTTAGATCAGAGCTTCTTTATGTGCTATAACGTCCTCCAGGCCAACGGAAGGAACAGAGATGGAGGCCACTGATCTTACCAGTGGAAAATACAGCGTGCCCATCTGGCCTTGAAAAGGGGGTGGTTGACAACTGTTGTTACCATGGGGCAGATTCTCCCCTGAGCCCAGGGAAAACCCAAGTTGCAGAGGCCCAATAGCCCAGGTGGAGCCCACAGCCAAAGATTTGTGCCTCATGACCATTGGTCCCACTTGGGCTTACCCAATAAATACCTGGGAGGTATAACCAGTTAGTGCTAAACCAATCACTATCCTTGTGTGTTACTGAATGACTACATAGTTCCAGTGATATCCATCCCATGTTTCTGGTACAATTGGATTAGTTCTGTTTTGAATAAGTTTCCTGTTCCCAATGTAGGGGTGTGTGGGTGTTCAAATGTCCATGACCTGGGGTAATGCACATAAACCCATCCCAAATCTGAGCATAGCTACCCATGTCTTTAACAGTGTTATTTTTAGGACACTTCTGGTCAGCAGTTTGGTGTAGTTTGATTGACACAAAAAGAATAACCATGTCCGGTATTATTAATAGCATGTGCCATTGGCCAGGTTTCTGGATCAGTATTGGTAATATCAGATGAAATAAGAGTACCAGTCTTAGCTTGTTTCTCCTTCATGTGCTACTTGAGGGCCTTTTAATCCCTTCCCTGGATCATGATAGCCATCATGGTAATCCTGACAACCTAGAGAGGGGCAGCTGCCCACATACCTAATAGTTGGATTGATTTCTTTGTTGGGTATAGGATTGGGCTTGTTGATTGTAGAAAGGTATTTCCATCAGGTGCCCATCCTGTAATAGAACACCATAGGAGCAGCAGAAATCTAAGGTTGAAAAAATAGGTATTTAGTAGGAAATTGTATGGGAAGGTCTTTCCGTTCTATAAGAATTACACCTGTGGCCTGATCCTTAGACATTAATGTGGCTGCAGCTTTAGGAATTTGATCTGATTGTGCATATCATACATGTTGGCCAGGAGAGGCAGCACTATTAGAAGTGAGGAGATAAACTGGGGGTAGGATATGCCAGACCAGGCTCCCCACTTTCTCCCCTCTTTCAATGGTGTATGTTCCATTCCAGGTATCATGTGTTTCATGTTTCAGGTATCATGTGTTTCAAGAGGTCCTGCTTACAACAGGTCATCCCAATGGAGACTGAGTAGTTCCTCCTCACCCAGGGGCATGAAGTAATATCCTCATAAGATGTGCTATTGCAAATTTCAATAAATAATTCCTTTCTCCATCAGGATGGGGCTCGGTGTTCTCTGCAGCATAGCATGTTGATCCACAGTGAGAGGTGAAGCAATGGCTATTTCCCATGATTTCCATACTTTTAAAGGTACTGGATGTTTCAGCAGGGATCCCCAGTCTAGCATATGAGGCAATAGGCCCAATTTATTTAAATGTATTTTAAATATATTAACGCCTGGGACAGTACTTCAGTCCACTCCACAAGGTGGTTTGACTTGTTAGTCATTTAATCTGTTGCTTTAATACTCCATTTTTCCTTTCCATTAACCTTGCTGTTCATGGGTTAGAGGGGAGATAGAACCTCCATTTGATGTCATGTTCTATTGCATATTATGACCTCTGAAATGTGACTCCCAATTACTGTCTATCTGATGAGAATATCCATACGTAGAACTCAGCTTCTTTAATCCCCTAATGGTGGCAGCCTGGTTTGCACAGTGAAGTGAAAATCTTGAGTTAAGCCAGATACAGTATCCACACAAACCAAAGTATATTTAGAATCCTGGCTCAGAGGGAAGGGGTCAGTATAATCAATTTGCCAATTCTTCATCAGTTGGGAACTTCAGTAGATGGTCCCAGATTCCTTTGGCAGTAGCCTTGGGTGCTGTTTAGAACATGCAGGGCATGCTGTTACTGCATTAACAAAATCAGTGTATTTCAAGGGCAATCCAGCATCCTTGGCAATATGCCATCCCACTTGGGTGCTATGATTGTTCCTCTTTTTATACATCCAATTTGCTGTATCTAATGAAGGGTCAGCTGCTAGAGTTTTTAACCCAAGCCAGGGCATCAGCTTTCTCATTAGCAGGGCGTTTCATTGCCTTATGATGTAGAAGACAGGGAAGACTGTCTCAGGCTCTTGCAGGCAAACCCAAATGTTTTTCTCTATCTCATGATCTCACCAGGGCTTATTCATGATTGTCCACCCCCAGCTTCCTATTGTCCAAGCCATAGGGTTAATTCCTTTAGAACAGCCCAATTGTCATTGCAAAGCATTACAGCCAGAGCTCGTGAATGATCACCAGCCAAAGTGCTCTGAGCGCAGCCCACTGGCTACTGCAGTTTGTTTCTGTTTCAATCCAGATGGCATCAGTGTTGGGCTGAACAGCGATTACAATCCATGTGGCCAAATGCTTGATTAGATCTATCCATTTACTAGGTATCAATGGGAATTTCTTCATTTCTTATCTATAGGCTACAGGGGCCACCAGAGGAATGGAGGTGGAGATATTTGGAGGATCTGCATACTCTACAGGGCCTAGGAGCATTCCAGAGAAAATGGGCTGGTGGACAGGGTACTCCTTTGCCGCAAATAAGCATGCCACACAGTCAAAGTGGGAGTTTGAGCCATGGCAGAGGTGGATGGATGGAACATATTCTCCCTTCAGAGCAGAGGCTCTATGAGAGGCTCTACATGAGGGAGTGATATGGACACTGCTAGGAGCTGTAGCTTTACGGGGGTATATAGGGTTTCTGTCCCTTTCCAGAGCTGGGACCAAAATCCTCGGGGTATTCTCTCCTTTTGTTTGTTTCTGCCAGTGTCCAACTCACACCTTCTGAAGTCACAGGTATGTCTAACTCTTATGGCAGCCCTGCTTTGGGAGAGTTGCTCGAGTTTCAGTCTGTTTCATTAGTATTTTTGCCTTCTCAAAGGCATCTTGCTGCTCTAATCCCCAGTCCTATATGTGCCATTTCTTCACCCAAGAGCATATAGGATAGAGGCATTATGTCAGATGGGGAATAAAAATCCTCCAAAACCTCAAAATCTCTACAAAGGCTTGCATCTCTTTCATGTTGTTAGGGGTTGAATGGGCTTGCATTCTATCAGTCACAGTTTTGGGGACAACGCACATCTTGCCTGACCAAATGCTTCCCCAAAACATTATGGTGGTCCCTGGGCCTGGAATTTTCTGTGGATTTACTATTCATCCTCTCCCTCGAAGATGTTCCAGCAAAGTTTGCAGAATGTCCTACAGGAGAGGTGAGTCTTCACATGTTAACATTATGTCATCAATGTAATGGGCCCATCTGATTGATGTGGAAAAGGAGAACAGGAACAGATCTCAGGTTACTATCCCATGACATATTTTGGAGCCAGGCAGGTGGCCTTGGGGAAGCACTTGATATGTCCATTGTTGTCTCTCTCACATTAAAGCAAATTAATCTTGTGATTCAGTGGCCATGAGTATAGTGGAAAAAAAATGTTCTAAGCCCAGTACAGCATGATACATTCCTAGGACCATGGCCAAGGTACCTAAGATGGTGGCAGTGTTGGGCACAGGCACATGGATGGGGAGCACTACCTTGTTCAATTGTCTGTAGTCCATGGTCATGTGCCATGAGCTGTTTGGCTTTTTTTACTGGCCATACCAAACCATACCAGTAAGCCTTCCTGGTTCCCAGTTGGTATTTCCCCTTAGCGTTCGTTTGATTATGCTAACCAGGAGAAATTCACCAATAAAATTTAGAGTTTGACCTGGTAGGTTATCATTGCCTAATAACTTCTCTGGTATTGAACAGAGAAAAACTTCATGTTCTTATAGGGGAAAATACCTACTTTGCAGTGTTGAGGAGACCTTCCTAATCACAACTGTTTGCCCTCCATAAACATCAATGGCATTGAGGGGGCTAGGAAAGTTTTGAGGGTTACTATGTATTATAGTACATTTAGCTTCAGTGTCAACTGGAACTTTTGTCAACTTTTGTTGATTTCTGGGGGGCCAGTGAAGAGTGAGCTCAACATGAGGCCTCCGGCGGCTTCTAATGGTCTTCACCTGGGGGCAATCTTGGCCTGCACCTTATACCCAAGACATGGGAGGCACTTACCCAGAATAACTGAATCCCTGAGGCCTCTGCTAAAGCAGGGTGAGCATCAGGGATAATAAGAACAGGTGGAGAAGGTCTGAACTATTGTTAAGGTTTTAAAGCTTTCCATAGGCCGATCAAAACAGTATTGGGTTGCCAGTCTATTTGTTTAGGTGGGTCCTAGCAGTAATGAGGTTCCCATACCCATTTCTAGAACTTGTCAGTCAAATCCAGATTAGCAATGGATTGCCTAACATCATAAATGTTTTGTCTGTCCCATGACTGGTTTCATCAAGCATATCAGTGTCCTATACCGTGAATTCCTGCTGTGAATGTGGCCCAGTCAGGGCCTTCAAAGACAGGGGCATAGATGGCTTGTGTCATCCCTAACTCTCTAAGAATTTGTTGTAACACTCCTATAGATTTCCAGGGTCCCACATGCCCAGCGTAATTCCCCTTACTGGGCCAAGCCTCCCTGAAGGTTAGAATAATCCAATCCAAAAGGGAATGAGTACCTTGAATCCCCCAAGGGCCCTGCAGGTGCTGCAGGACGGCAGGGTGTGTGATGATGTTCATTTTCTCTGCCTCCTGGCCGGTCAGAGAAATGCAATCACACACACACCCCGTATCTCATAGCCAGGCTAACCACGCATGGATACTTTCCCTGGCCTTTTGTTGGAATTTGGCAGCCCTATCAATAAGCTCAGCGGGAATACAGCCTCTCATGATGAACATTTCCTGACCTGGGGGCTGCCCCAGTGCAGGGGTTATTGTTGCTGTGGTTTTGCTTTCCTTTGCATTAGCGGTCAGAAAAGGTGGGGCACCCGGTCTACTTCATTGTCAGTCACCGCAGCATTCTTCACTTTCCCAGGGATTCCGCCTCTTAGTGTCCCCAACAGGCTTTGTCACAAGCACTCAGACCCTTATCCTCAGCAGTTTGCGCCCCCCTAGTGTTGCAAAACGGCACCCTAAATTCTCCCACTTACTATCCTGCTCTTCTGCCTGGTCTGCCAGCACCGAAGCTAGCAGACTGGTGGACACCGACCTATCCTTCTCTAGTAACCTCAGCTCTTCTTCCAACTTTCTAACCGAAGCTTCAGCCTCTAGGTGGGCATCGGCAGCCACCAAATGGCCCGCAGTACCTGCCAGCCCGCTTGCAGCAGCCGCTCGTTTCCCATCTCGGCCACAGCGTGCTATGTGCAGCTCCTCCAACGAGCGCGTTACACCAGCTGGTGTTTTCAGGGCGCCCCATATTCATGCAGAAGTCCGCAAGCATCTAACATACAGGACACCCCTCCCCACACCGAAGTGAGAGTTCCCTCACAGATGCCTATGTCCCCAGGCCCATTTCATGAGTCTTCTGGCAGCCTTGCTAATTATTGGTTTGCAAACCGGCCACCGTACACAGAGGGCAAGGAGAGACCGAAGAGGCAACCACGCCAGATTGGGAGGCGCCAGGTTTAATAAGCAAGAGAACAACTTACTTACAAGGTATGTCTCGGGCAGTTGCGAGTTCAGTAAATCCCCAGGTCCAGTTGCCAGAATCTTGAAAGTTTATGTGGAGGCCTTAACTGGGTTCTGTCAGGTATAAATCCAAATGGTCTCCCAGTATGTCTCTCTCTCTCGGCCGTGTCCTTGGGGCAGCTTCTAGTGCTGAGAAAGCAAGTGAAACATACATTCCAAGGACAGGGAGGCGGTGGGGAGCCTCTAATTGCTCTGGTCCAGGCCTCAGGTCAACCAGGGTCATGTTCTCCCCATAACCTCTGCTAACTCCACCCCCATCTGGGTCTAGCTCTGATGGTCCCCGTGTAACTCTTTGCTTACCTCTTCCCTCTAATATTTACAGGGAGGGTACCTCGACCTTGAAATGTTTTTATTCATTTCTCTTCTTAACCATCATTTTGAAAATGATTAAAAGGTAAAAAAAAAAAAAATGCTGAAAGTAAAAACTACCCAAAATATTTGTAAACCAACTATTTAACTATTATACAGTGTGGATATTGGAAGTCTCCCTTTTGAACAACCTTACCCCTGACATGCAATCCTATTTGTACAACCTTCTTATTCCTATTAGCACATTGAGCATTTCCTTCTCAATCTTTTTTCTGCTTACTCACATCTGATTTTGTTTTTACAAATGACTTTTTACACCACATTTCAAATGTCAAAATTCCCAGTATGTATATTCCTAAGATGTATATATAATATCACCTATTTTCTGATAGGGAAAAAAGCCACCACAGTAAAAAAAAAATTCAATTATCAGCCCAGTGTTTTCCTCATAAGGGCTTTGGAATGAAGAAACTTTCAACGGATTCTGAACTGATAAAAGAAGACCTACTTAGACTGGCAGCAAGATTACTGGTGAGCAGCAACGGAGACAGACACCTGAGACAGATCAATTTCTTCCGGGATAAATTATCCTTGGTATATATTGTAAGGGCCAAGGGCAGACTGCCCCAAAATGTGCTACTTTGGTGTATTGATTATTTTAAATAAAAGTTACTTAAGAGATACAAGAGCCTTCAGCCCCTCCTCCATCCCCCTGAAAGCAGGAAATAAATCTCCCATGTGAAATGTACCCTCTCTGTACCAGGAGTAGAGAGACGTTCTTATCACTACAGATGGTGAGTTTAGAACCAAGCAGCTGTATAAATAACCCTTACTACTTTTTACTAATTTACTATCGCAGCCCAAATTCTATTTAGAATTCCCTACTAATTGAAGCTCCCAAAGTTGGTTTTCTTTGTCCTGTCAATTCCTCACAGATTTATTGTTTCTTTGTCTAACAAGTATAAAGACTGCCCACCTTGGTCATTTCTTTGGGCCTCCATTTCATTATTGGCCTCCACGTGCATGTAATAAAACCTGGGGTTTTTTTTTTTCTCCTGTTAATCTGTGCCATGTAAATCTCATTCTCGCTCCGGCTGGAATACCTTAAAGAATTTTTCTTCCCCTCAATATTTCCACCCCAAGTTATATTCAGGATAGGAGGGTTTAAGTTTTAAAGTACAACAAGTACAATCATACTGTGGTAATTTGGAAAAGAAAAGGAAATCAAGACTTAGTGTAATAAATGGCTGAGTATATAGGCTTTGCTTCATAACAAAAGTTAACATAACTTTAAGAGTTAAATACAATGAATGAATGAGACAAAAGCACTGGAAATAGATCCTATGTCCAATACACTTAATAAGAGCTCTTTAATTGAAAGATGCAAGAAAGAGGAAAAATTTAATAAGCAATATCAGCACGTGAAAAAACAATATCCAGAAAGTAGTGGGCATGTGTTTTCTATTATCACAGAGGAAAAATGAAACAGTAGACTTAAATGTCATTAGAAAAAAATGAGGTTAAGAACTCAAGCAAAGTAAGTAGATTATTGTCAGATTAATTTTAACGCAAATAACAATATAAGCGCATAATGTTTTACATGTTCTTTCCAATTACTCTCCTCTTAAATTCTTACTGTCCAAAATAAAAATGAACTGTACTGCAACCTCCCCCATCCCACATCCTCCCTTAGAGTAACCAAGCAAAGCCACTTTAATTATTCCTGTCCTCAGGAAGAGGGAACTTCTTAAATATTTTTTGTGATGTCTTTATCATTGCACTTTAAGATTGGCAGGTCTTTGAGTGGAAAGTTGACATGTCAGGGGCGCCTGGGTGGCTCAGACAGTTAAGCGTCTGCCTTCTGATCATGCTCAGGTCATGATCTCCAGGATCCTGGGATCCAGCCCCAAGTCCAGCTCCCAGCTCAGCAGGGAGTCTGCTTCTCCCTCTTCCTCTGCCTCTCCCCCTGCGTGCTCTCTCTGTCTCTCTCCCTCTCTCTGTCTGTCTCTCAAATGAATAGATAAACTCTTTTTTTTTTTAAGAGTTTTTATTTATTTGACAGAGATAGAGACAGCCAGCGAGAGAGGGAACACAAGCAGGGGGAGTGGGAGAGGAAGAAGCAGGCTTCCGGCGGAGGAGCGTGATGTGGGGCTAGATCCCAGAACGCTGGGATCACCCCCTGAGTCGAAGGCAGACGCTTAACGACTGAGCCACCCAGGCGCCCCTGAATAGATAAACTCTTAAAAAAAAAAAAAAAAAAAAAGAAAGGCAGAAAGTTGACATGACAAAGAGCACTAGGATGGAGCTGAAAGTCTGCAGCATTTCATCACTGCGGTAAGACATCCCAGGGAAATTGCGATTGCAGGGAGCGACCACCAGAGAGAGAGTGTGAGCCATAAAGAAGGAACAGAGCCCGAGAAAATCCCTTCTTTACTAAAAAAGCAACCGCAGACCTGTACCCCTGAAGCAAATAATACATTATATGTTAATTAAAAATTTTTTTAAAAAAGGAATCGGGATGGGAAATGATGTTTACCTTATTATTGTATTTTTAAGATTTATCTGTTTTATTTCTAAATCACTAATACATATAAATAAGGGGTTGAGAATGAAAAGAAACATCTATGTACCCCACCTAGGTGAAGAAAGGAGACTTAACCAATACAGTATGGCACAAACCGCAAACCCCTTGAGTATTCTTTCCTTATCACATTAGCCTCCTCCCACCCCAGGGATAAAATACTAAATTTGATATTTCTCATTCCACGTCTTTTTTCATACTTTCAATATAAACATATGAATCTCTTAAGTTTTGTATGTTTTCAAACTTCATATGATATCATACTGAACATATATTCTTCTGTATCCCGTTTGTGAGATTTATTCATGTTGACAGATACCATGTTAATTCCTTTTTAAATATATTTACAGCATGTTTTTATATTGATATGCTACAATTTCTGTATCAATTACCTGTATGCAGAATAAAGGATTCCTCAACTTAATAAGAAAATGGGCAACTTGAAAGATGGGCAAAAAAAATATTTAAAATATATTTAGGATATTATCATTTTATTCCTAGGGCAAATGATGCTACCAAAAAATCCCAAATGTATCTCATTGTATACATGTAAGGGATTCTCTAGGGTATACTTACCTAGGAGTGATTATGCTAATACAAATTCATGCTGCAGCACAGACAGTTCCTGTTCTACATCCTCACAGACATTTGATATTCTCAGATGTTTTTAAAATTCTGCTGCTCTGATGGATTCAGTGGCTTCTCATCCTGGTTTTAATTCTCATATTCATCACCACTAGTAAAGTTAAGAATAGTGCTATATGTTTATCAGCTATTCGTGATTCCTTTTCTGTTTATTACCTGTTCTTATTTCCTGTCCCCATTTTTCCTATTGGTCAGTTTATGTCTCTTACTGGATTTAGGAGTCCTATATTAAATTGGTAGTAACTCTTTGTTCTACATATTATAAATAACTTATGCCAGTCTATGGCTTGACTTTCATTTTTTTAATAATGATTTTTGATGAACAAAATTTTGAGTTTGTTTTAATGTAGTCTACTTATCATTCTCTCCTTATGGCTTGTTCTTTTTATTTTATTGTTTGTAAAAACTCATATCCTGAGGACATAGTGTCCTTCATTTTCTTTTTTCATTTTAAAGTTTATTTTTCATATTTGTTTTTCATCTACATGAAATTTATAGTTGTGTATGGCATGAGATAGAGAACCAATTGTTTTCCACATAAATAATCACCTGAGGACCATTCTTGAATAATCCATAAATATGCAATCCAACTGTATCATATATCAGGATTTTGTATAATGTACAGGTTTGTTTATGGACTCTCTGTTCTGTTCTGTTAATGTGTGTATGCTTACCCCAATACCACATTGTCTCATATTACTAGAGATTTATACCGTCTTCACGTTTCATCCTTGTACTTCAACTTTGTTTTGTCCATTTTGAGCTATGAGCTTCTGTAAAAATATTGCAAGTAGCTCCTCAATGCCATGGAAACCTTAAATTTTTTATTGGCATGGCATTTGATTTGTGGGTTGATTTGGAAAGACCTGATGTCCTGGCAATACTGAGTCTTTATATCCATGAACATAATATATTTTCTACTACTTAGGACTTCTTTATCATCTTCTAAAAAAATTTTATAATTTTCCCCCATACAGTTTTAAATGTTATAATATATGTATTTCTAGGTCCTTTATTTTCTCTTCTTGCATTTTACACCATTTTAAAATTACATTACCCGATTTGTTGCTAGTTTATAGAAATTCCATTTTTTTTAAAGATTTTACTTAGTTATTTGAGAGAAAGAGCACGCACTCAGTGGGGTGGGAGAGAGAGAAATAGAGCATGAGCAGGGGGAGGGGCAGAAGGAGAGAGAGAAGCAGACTCCCCACTGAGCAGAGAGCTGGACCTGGGGCTCAATCCCAGGACCCTGGGAACATGACCTGAGCCAAAGACAGACGCTTAACTGACTGAGCCACCCAAGTGTCCCTAGGAATTCTTTTCTTTTTTTTTTTTTTTTGTACAAATTTATTATTGTATAATTTTCATATAATAAACTGTACAAATCTAAGATGTGCTATTTAATGTGTTTTGACAATAACAATCAAGAGGAAAACAATTGCATTACCCCCAAAAGATTTTATTGGGTCTCTTCACAATCTATCTCATTGTCTATTCATGTTATCAGGCAACCACTGATCCTGTTTCTGTTCCTATGGATGACTTACTTCGCTTTGGTAAAATTTTCTATAAATGAAATAATATAGTGTGTATCCTTTCATAAAAGTTTCTTTCACTCAGTATAATTATCTTGAGATTCATCCATAATTTTGCATGCCAATAATTCATTCCTTTTCTTTTTTCTTTCTCTTTCTTTCTTTCGTTCTTTCTCTCTCTCTCTCCATCATGTAAATACAACACATTTTGTTTTACATTCACTTGCTAGTGGACATCTGGGCCATCTAGAGTTTATGGCTCCTACAAATAAAGCTTCTATGTATCTTCATTTTCTTGGGTAAATCCTAGAAGTGCAATGGTAAGGTTATATGCTAAGCATATATTTTCCTGTTTAAGAACTGCCAAATGTTTTTCCAAAGTAATGGAAGCATTTTACATTCTACCAACTGTATCTGAGAGCTCCAGTTGCTCCATATTCTGACCAACACTTGGTACAGTCATTTTAATTCTAACCATTTTAATAGGTGTATAACAGTATGTATTTGGGTTTTCATTTGCATTTCCATGATCACTGATGATGTGGAATTTCATTTTGTGTGCTTACTAGTGTGCCATTCCTGTCTTTTTTTATCAATATGTTTATTCAAGCCTTTTGAATACTTTTGATGAGTTGTCTCTTCTTGAGTTCTAAGAGTTCTTTGTACATCATTTGCCATCTGAAATACATGTTGTGAATATTTCCTCCCAGTCTGTGGCTTGCCTTTCATTTTCTTAAAAAAAGAAAAAGTTTATAATTTTGACAAAGTCCAATTTGTCCATCTTTTCTTTTAGATTTTGTGGGTATTGTATCTTTTTTTGCATCCTAAGAAATCCCAGGTCTCAGAGGCTTTACCCTATGTTTTTTTTCCCTAGAACTTTTACATTTTTAGCTTTAGCATTTAAGTCTGTGGGGCACCTGGGTGGCTCAGTCGGTTGAGCATCAGGCTCTTGATTTCAGCTCAGGTCATGATCTCAGGGTTGTGAGATCATGTGAGATTCAAGTTGGGCTTCATGCTGGGTGTGGAGCCCTACTTGAGATTCTCTCTCCCTCTCCTCTGCCCTTTCCCCTGCACTCTCTCTCTCAAATAAATAAATAAATAAATAAATAAATAAATAAATCTTTAAAAAAATAATAAATCATTTTGGTCTGTGATCTTGTCCAAGTTAACTTTTCATACAGTATGAAGTGGGAATCAAGGGACATTTTTTTCTTATAAATTCAGTACCATTTTTGGGGAAGAATTTCCTTTTCCATTGAATAGTACTGGCAAATTTGATATAAGAAACCTATCTATGTGTTTATGGATCTACTTCTCTAATTTATTCCACTGATCTCTGTTTCTATTATTTTTACCAGTACCAAACTGACTTGATTACTGCAACTATTAGAGTAGTATAAGTTTTCTTTTCTTTTCTTTTTTTTTTTTAAGATTTTATTTATTTATTCGACAGAGATAGAGACAGCCAGCGAGAGAGGGAAGACAAGCAGGGGGAGTGGGAGAGGAAGAAGCAGGCTCATAGCGGAGAAGCCTGATGTGGGGCTCGATCCCATACCGCCGGGATCACGCCCTGAGCCGAAGGCAGACGCCCAACCGCTGTGCCACCCAGGCGCCCCAGTATAAGTTTTCTTTACTCATTTTCATTATTAAAATTGCTTTGACTATTCTAGGCCAAATGGATTTTTGTATATTACTTTATTTTTTAGAGACAATTTTTAAAAAATGTTAATTCCAGTATAGTTAACATACAGTGTTATATTAGTTGCAGGTGTATAATATAGTGATTCAACAATTCTATACATCAGTGCTTATTTTATGTATATATTTTTTGTATATATTTTAAAACTGGCTTTTCAATTTCTACAAAAGAGATTCTAAGAATTTTGATTGGGATTGCATCAAATCTGTAAATTAACTTGGGGGAAATGATCATCTCAAAAATATGGAGTCTTCCAATAAACATAATGATAGGAAGACTTCTAAAACAGTTCCTAAGAACCTTCCTCTACCACTATGGTATCTGTATAATCAATCCCCTTCCCCAGAGTATAGATAGGACTCTGAATATGATAGATTTCACTCCTATAGTCTTACATTATCTTAAAAAGGGATTTTGTAGATACAATGAAAGACCCAAAGTGGTTGATTTTGAGTTAATCAAAAGGGAGAATATGGGTTGGCCTGACTCAATCAGATGGAAGACCTTAAAAAAAGAGAGAGATTGAAAGCATGAAAAAGGGGGTTATGGGATCGTGCCCCACATCAGGCTCCTCTGCTGGAAGCCTGCTTTTTCCTCTCCCACTCCCCCTGCTTGTGTTCCCTCTCTGGCTGGCTGTCTCTCTGTCAAATAAATAAATAAAATCTAAAAAAAAAAAAAATGTAAATCTTATACATGTTGTGTTAGATTTACCTCTAAGTAGTTTATGGGTTTTTATTCTATTGTAAATCGTACCTTTTTAAAAATTTAAGTTTTCAATGCTTTCATTGCTAGCATACAGAAGTACAAGTGATTTTTGTATATTGATCTTATGTCCTCCCAGGGAGCCTCTCTCCCAGCCAGGCTTGCCAACACAAGAACGTCAGTTGGTTGAGACCACCTCCACCACTCCCTTGGCTCCATCTTTGCAGATGACTCCTTTGGTCAGAAAATGTTTCTCTAGCCTCTCCTAAGAGAAAAACTTTTCTCACTCAAAAAATTCAATCTAGATAGAAAAAAACATTATAGTTTCCATGCCACTACCTCCTCTGGAGGGGATGATCTTTGTTTTTCATAACCAAGAATATTTATTATTTCAAAATCTGTTGGTTTATTCTAATAGGAGAGTGTTACCTTCTGTCTGCACTGGGTTTGAAGTATAGGTTTCAGGCACACCAGGATCCTAGGCTTAGAAAAGAAAAGGGTAGGGTTCAGCTCTTACTGAGTGCTTGTTTTGACTTCTACAAGGTGACCAGGGTCACAGAGGGAGATTGACAGTGACAGTGTATAACCACCCTCATGCCAGGTTCTTTCTTTTGTACCTGTTCAGATTTTTAAAACACTTTCTTGTTTATATCATACTGTCACTATAAAAAAAAAACAGTTAAAATTACTATTAAAAACATCTGGAGCTTGTCAACCTGAGAAAAACCAATAAAGACTCTACCCTATAACTTGGGTCTACCAGTCTTTCTTCTGCTTCCCTCATTAACTTGAACTAAACACAGCTTGTGGGGGGAGAAAATGACAGTTGCATAAGAATATGCAATTCACTTACCACAAAAGACAAGGGATAATTAGCTTCCCATAGCAAAATGTGAAAACAAAGTTTGGGGATGGTTAGGTTCTGAAATCTGATGCAAAGGAAGAAATCTGTGTCTCTGGATCTCTTGGTAAAGAATTGCTGCCACCTGCCTATAACTTTCCTAATGAAGGCTGAGGATATGCGCACTGCTCTCCAACTCTTACCTTGACCTCAGTGAAAACGTCTTAGAGTCTACCATCTTCCCCTTCTAGTCCACTTACTCATACTGCAGATCAATAGGGAGCCAAACTTTTAGCTCCGTGATGGAGGTGGGGGAGTTGGCAGGGAGGATGTTGTCACCCTGGTTCACCTCCCTGCCCCAGTTAAAAGTATCTCATGTTCAATAGTCTTTCTCGCAAGTTACTTAACTGCCCTTTTAATCTCAACAAGAGAGTTGGTACAAATAGCTGTGTGAGTGGTTAATGTGTGTGAATATCTATATGCTAATTTTGGCTATCTGATTGTTTGACTCACTCGGGTCACTCATTAGTTACTGAAGTATGAACTGCATTCAAACACAGGCATTAAAATTGATCTCTGGCCTGGCTATGGAGCCCTGGAGCCCCTGCTTTCGAATGGACCATGTAGGGTTGGACAATGAGCATCCTAATGATAACCATATGGACTGAACATCAGAGGGCCTTTTCTCAGTATTTTTTAGCAGTATACTCCCACCCACCCCACCCCACACCACCCCCCACTAAATAGGAAGGTGAGCTGCCATTAAACCCAAATGGGTTTCTTCTTATTCTAGTGGCTAAAAGCCAGATTCAATTTAATTTGGAAAAATTAATATGATTTTTCTTATACCTTGGCATTATTTAACAAATTTATGATTTTACACTTATTAACCTATTTAATCTTCATCACTCTCTGAAGTTGGTACTGCTCATATCTTTAACAAGAAGACAAAGTACTAATATACTTATATGTATGATCTTACTAGAGGATCTGACAGGTTAATACATATTTATTGGGTTAGTCCAGAAGATGGAGCCAATGATAGAGAACCTTCTTGTACAGTTAAGAATCAGGTAGCTGAACACTCTGGGAGCAGGGTTAGCTTCAGGCAGCGGTGTTGATGCAGAGTCTCAATGGATGTCATCAGAATTTATTTTATTTCCATATTTTGACTCTTCTTCTTCTGTGCTAGCTTCATTATTTAAGCTTTAGGTGGTGACTGGATGACAGTTAGCTACATCCTCCCACATTCAAGTTTAGAAAATGGGATGCGTTTATCACAGCAACCCCTACAGGTGGATCGTTTGCCTTTCCCTCACACAGTCACTGTAGCCAGTTGAGCCAGCTGAGTGGAATCCTCTTTTGGGACAAGCCTGATTAGAGGTGTGGGGGAAGACAATTAAACCTGCACGTGATATTAAGGAGGCCATGTATTGCATGGAGCACTGGGTGTTATATGCAAACAAAGAATCATGGAACACTACATTAAAACTAATGATGTACTGTATAGTGACTAACATATCATAATAAAATTAAACAAATAAAGAAAAATAAAAATAAAACATGCACATGGACTGACAATAAAAAATGGCATTAGTTTCTCTAGATGGCAGTTGAGGTACAGTTTACAGAATGCTGGGTGACAAAATAAAACAAACACAAAACAGATGTCTACTACAGTCCTCTCTTATGGTCCAACTCCTGACTCTGAGCCCATAGCCACACCATTGCCTCTTCAAGCTCTGGAGCTTGCTGTCAAGTCTGAATTCAGGTCTTAGTAGAGACCTCGGAAGGTGGGAGGAGGGGCAGCATGGGGTCCAGGGCAGGGATCTCAAAGAGGGGGAAGCTCTCTGGGAGATCTAGACTTCCCCGTGATGGACCATCCCCCAAGGTGGCACCTCATTTCCCAGATCTAGAATTTCAATCTCAAGTTCTTTGCCTCTATTTCAATAGAGCTATGACCACAACCTAGGCCTTACTTACCAGGAACAGCTTTGCCTGCTGAAATAATGCAGTTTCTATCTCACCCTCTGAATTCAACCTCCAGTCCTTCTAAGCTTATGTCCACATGCCAGTCTTCAACCTTGTCAGCACCTCCTGTCCATCCTTCCACTTTCTCTATCAGCAACCTCTTGTCTTCAGTTCTTCCCTCACCACCATAGATTTTCTGATCCATCACTTAACCAGCATCCAAAATCGGCCCTCCACCCCCACCGGTTTCTTTACTTGCCTGACAAAATCCAAACTCCCTGCCTTTTCCAGGCTACTCTCTAGTAAGATCACTCACACAAGAATATTAGTACCACTGTAAATTCATGGTCTACAATCAGTGGTCAACTACAATACCACCTGAAACTCATCCTTCACTTACTCAAGCCATCTGTTTTTACTGGGTGCCTACATGGCGCTTGCTTACCCTTAACACTGTGGCACTTACATCATTGTGTCCTCAGCCAACACTGGCGCATCCCTCTCAAAACTATTTCAAACCTTCTCCGTTTTCCTCAAACTTCTGTGCCCGACCACCTCAGCAGATGTACTAGGACTCTATTTTAATGGGAAACTAGAAGTCCTTAAGGGAACTACTTTTTTTTTTTCTCCTTATTTAAAAAGTGCTTTCCGTTACCCTCCTAAACTGGGATATATACCTTTACTTCTCTCATCACAGCAGTTTTCATTCTGTTCTAACTTTTGGCTTAATTATCTTTCCCTCCCTCGGATTACAAAAGGTGCCTTCATTATGGAGGTCTATCTCCAGCATCTGTTGTTTGGCCTCTAGCGCGCACTCACCCCTCGGAAACAGGAATGAGCTAATACGAGGCGCGCGGGGGCTGGGGTTCTAGTCTGGAGCTTTCTGGAGCGGGGCCACGTGGAAGGGCGGGGCCTGAGCGGCGCACTCCTCAGGCTGTGAACGGCCTTTGCCGTCTTCCTCCCCCAGAACTGTGAGGGTGGTCTCCTTTCCTTCCGTGAAACACAAAGTCTTGACTTACGCTCACTGAGCGGGCTTTGGAGACCCCTTGAGGGTCCTTTCAGCCTTTAGTGCCATTATTTCAGCCAGGCACGCGGGGGGTTGTGCCCATGAGACGTCTGCGGCCGCTCTCTGCCGTAGGCTGCGGTCTCCCCAGCGCAGGTCTGGTCGCAGCTGAGGAAGGTCTTGGAGGCCATGCTCAAAACTGGGCCTGCAGGAGATGGGAGCCGCCTTCACTATTCGAGGTCGGCAGAGCTCCTTAGCATCCCTACCCTCATGACTCCTGTTTTCTGCGGCTGCGCGGGACTCTGGCTGCCGGGCCTTGGGTAAGTCACTGAGCTGTCCCAGATCTCAGCTCGAATGACACATTTGAATACCAACTGACAGGGTTGTTGTGACGAGTGGCTTGAACAAGAAAAGGGCTTTTACACCAGTGGAGTTAAAGGTCGGACTTGGGGCTCTGCTGCAGTTGCCGCATAGCCTTAGAGTGACTCTGCCCAGTGAGGCCCTGGAGCACCCCAGGGCTCTGGGTTCTGGGCTGCAGGCCTTTGCATTAATATAGAAAAAATCGAAGGCGACTGCCTTTGCAAACTCAGATGTTTACGTTCTTGATTTATTGAGAGCCCACTATGGGTCAGGTACCATGCCGGATAAGAACCGTTGCCAAATTTTTCTTCACTAGAGGTAGAAGTGATGCCCACTGTCAAAGAATTTCTTGAGCCATTTAAGGTGCAACTTAGTGAGTTTATTTAAGTAGAAGGGGACCCGTGGGCAGAAAGAGCTGAGCTTTTTATTGTGTGAGGTGGTTACATACATAGTGATCAAAGGGAAGGGAGCATGCAGGGGGTATCAGATTATGAAAGTTTCTTCCAATTTCTTTGAATTTCTACTGGTAAAACTACTTTTGCAAGATTTCTATGGTGCTTATCATTGTGTTTGATATTAGCTATCCATGAGATATACAGGCAGTCATGTGACCCTTAAAGACTAGCAACCAGCAGTTTGATCTTCATGGAGACTATGCTGGCATTAGGTCCACCTTTGGGCTAAGGGTAAACGTTTTCCTGCTTCTTTGTCTCATCATTTTACCCCTAACTAAATTTTGGTCCTTAAATCTTTAAGGTTGTTGAAGGGTGAAGGGCTGGGCTCATCTTCTGTAACTTATTCAAGTTGACAGGGAGTTGTAGAGAAGTCCCTACCTATGGACTGAAATTGGTCACTGTCTGTCCCGATGAATAATATTTACAGAAGGCCACTGCTGCAGAGTGGACATCAAGGAAGGACTGTTTCGTGTAGTAAGGATCATCTCTCAACAAAGGAGTCAGGAACTGTTTACATGTATCTCGACAACAGGAGAAAACAAAGCAGAAGAGACAATGCATTAGGATTAATGTTATAATAAAAATAAGTGTGATAACAAGACCTTTTAAGGTAGGCCATAGTCCTCCAAAAATTTACCCAATCGTTAAGGGACAGTGTAGAGTCTTTAAAAGCACCCATTTGATTATTCATATCAGTAAGTAATCTTATTACGTGTTTGCCATAATCTGGACCGTAGACACAACATTATGCTTTAATAATGGCACGTGTTACTCCTTGTACTGCTGTCAAAACATCTAATGCCTATTTCGTAGAACTGCTTTACACGTTGATTTAAGTGTTTAGTAATCTATTGTTATTTTGAGAGTCACTTAAGACCTTAATTGTGTATTTATTAAGGGCCTCTCTGTGCCTGTTGTAGAAGAGAGTTACCATCTAGATACGGTGTGTAGACGGCAAGTAAAAGAAAACCCTCATTTTTTTTCTTGTTTTTTGAAGAGGAATTTGAAATCTTCCATCAGTTCCCAGGAATATGAGGGCACATCGTCTAGTTCGTTGTCACCCTGTGTTGAAGGGGTTATAAGTTTAATTCTAGAAATATGAGTCCATGTTGAATGACCTTTTAGTTTACCACAGTGAGAGTGCTTAATATGGCCCTGTAAGGTCCTCCCATTTCTGAATTAGTTCTCCTGAGTTGTCTTCCAATCATTTAAATAAGCTAGTTCTCCGGAGTTTGTTTGCAAAGTAAATTTTGATTTCCATTAGGGTCTGGTTTTGGCAGTACCTTACTAGCATATTCATTAAGAGTTTTATGGATTAATGCAGCTTCTAATGAAAAGTGTAGTAGATTATTATAATCTGGATCCAAGGATAAATCAATGGTAAGGAAAGGTCTACCATATATTAATTTTTATTTATTTATTTATTTATTTATTTATTTATTAATGATATTATGTTCAATTAGCCAACATATAATACCTCATTAGTTTTTGATGTAGTGTTCAATAACACCCGGTGCTCTTTACCACAGATGCCCTCCTTAATGCCCATCACCCACCCCCAGCCCCCTTTCTGTAACCCTGTTTGCTTCCCAGAGTCCCGAGTCTCTCATGGTTTGTTTCCCTCTCTGATTGCTTCCCATTCAGTTTTCCCTCCCTTCCCCCATGTTCTTCTGTGCTGTTTCTTTTTCTTTTCTTTTTTTAAAAATTTTTTATTATGTTATGTTAGTCACCATACAGTACATCCTTAGTTTTTGATGTAGTGTTCCATGATTCATTGTTTTCTTACAACACCCAGTGCACCATGCAATATGTGCCCTCCTTAATACCTGTCACTGGCCTATCCCGATCCCCCATCCCCTCCCCTCTGAAGCCCTCAGTTTGTTTCCCAGAGTCCACAGTCTCTCATGGTTCATTCCCCCTTCTGTTTACCCCACCTTCGTTCTTCCCTTCCTTCTCCTACTGATCTCCCTGCTATTCCTTATGTTATACAAATGAATGAAACCATATATGATAATTGTCTTTCTCTGCTTATTTCACTTAGCATAATCTCCAGACCTGTCCATGTTGCTGCAAATGTTGGGTAATCATTCATATATTAATTTAAAAGGGCTTAATCCACATGGAAGGAGCCAAGATGCCCTTCAACAGATGACTGGATTAAGAAGTTTTGGTCCATATATACAATGGAATATTACTCAGCTATCAGAAAGAACGAGTTCTCAACATTTGCTACAACATGGATGGCACTGGAGGAGATAATTCTAAGTGAAATAAGTCAAGCAGAGAAAGACAATTATCATATATGGTTTCATTCATTTGTATAACATAAGGAATAGCAGGGAGATCAGTAGGAGAAGGAAGGGAAGAACGAAGGTGGGGTAAACAGAAGGGGGAATGAACCATGAGAGACTATGGACTCTGGGAAACAAACTGAGGGCTTTGGGGGTGGGGGATTATAAAAAAATAATAATAAATAAATAAATAAATAAATAAAAGGGCTTAATCCCAATCTTTCCCATGGGGTGGTTCTCATTCTTAAAAGACCTATCGGTAAAAGAGTTACCCATTTTTCTTGTGTTTCTCTGCTCATTTTAGTGAGGTGTCTTTTTAAATTATGGTAAGTAAGCCTTTTCAGCTTTGCCTAATGATTGAGGGTGCCAGGCTGTATGTAAAAAAATATTTAATTTTAAGGGCATGGGCTACCTTTTGAGTTATTTAGGCTCTAAAGGATGGGCCATTGTCTCTGTGAAGATATCGAGGGAGCCCAAACCAGAGGATGATATTCCTTACAGTCTTTGTTACTTCAGTAGCCTTTTCTGTCTTACATGGACAGGCCTCTACCCATCCAGTAAAGGTATCTTTGTAGACTAATAAATATTTATATCCCTTAAGAGGTGGCATTTGTGTGAAATCACTTTGTCAATCTTCCTTGGGGTACGTTCCGTGCCTTTGGGCAGGTGTGAAGGTGGGGTGGTCATAGTACACCTTCTGGGTTAACCTTGGCGCATACTGCACAGGATTTGCATGGCTTTGTGAGACCGCTCTTAATTCTATTCCATCAAACAGTGGTTTGGTGAAATTCCATAAAACTTCTCTTCCCATGAGTAGCCTGGTGTAGTCCTGTTGCTAATTTCCATTGCTTTTCCCTTAGAGACAAAGATTTTTCCTTTATCATTCTTATAGCAACCCTTGGCAGTTTTAGCATATCCTTCTCCAAGTGCTTTGCTGTCCACCTCTGCAGTGTAAGTAGGAACAACAGTGCTTAAGGGATTAGAGACTGGTATAAGACTCATAGCTGGTTTGGTTCAAGCTGCCAGTTTGGCTGCCCAATTGGCTGTTATTTCCTTTAGATTCTAAATTCTCTCCCTTTTGATGTACTCTGAGATGTACTACAGCAACTTCTTTAGGGTGATGAACTGCCTCTAGTAGAGTTATAATTTCAGGTGCATATGACTGGTTAATAATCCCTTTCCTTCCAGATGGCATTATGGATGTGAAGTGCAAGGAAGCTATATTCTCTATCTGTATGTATATTAACTCATACGCCTTTAGCTAACTGAAGAGCACAGGTGAGAACTATCTGTTCTGCCTTTTGAGCTGAAGTATTGATTGGTAGTAGGTTGGCCTTCATAGTTTTTGTTACACTAACAATTGGGTGGCCAGCCTTGCTTTATCTTCCCTCTATAAAACTATTACTGCCCGTAAACCAGCGACATCAGCATTATATATAGCTCGATCTTTTAGATCTGTACAGCTGGGATAGACTAGTTCTATTATCTCTTTACAATCATGTACAGACACATTAGTAGCATGGTCTAGTCCAGGCATGCGGGTTGCCAGGTTTAGGGTTTGACAGGTTTTGAGAACAGTATTGGAGAAGTCTAGGAATACACCTTGATAGTCAGTCATCCCCCTGTCATCCATTGATGTCCTTTAGTTTCCAAAACTCCTTGAACCTGATGAAGATCATCAATGTCTGAGGCTATCCCATTGAAATTTTAGATGCTTCTTCTACCAGTACTATAATAGCTGCTACTCCTCGGAGGCATGCTGGCCACCCTTGGGCTTCATTGTCAATGGCTTTGGAAAAATATCCTACAGGTCTTAATTTATGCCCTAGTTTTTGTGTTAGTACTCCTAGATCTTGGCCCTGTTTATCAGCAGCGGATAGAGTAAATGGCTTTTCTAAATTTGGCAGAGTCAGAGTTGGGCAGAGGATAACTTAGTTTTTATTTGTTGAAAGGCCCCCTGTTGTTTTTTGTCCCATTTAAGAGGTTCTTCATCAGGTCTTCCAGTGGTCTCATATAGAGGTTTGGATAAGATTCTAAGCCCCAGGATTCAGCAAAACCCAGTAATTCCTAAAAAAGTTTCGGAGTTGGGTTTTTTTGTGGTGGGAGGTCCCGATTCTGTTATAGCTCTTTTTCTCTCTATTGACAGGGAATGATGTCCAGGAGTTAATTCATTTTCTAGGTATCGTATCTTTTGTTTAAAACTTGGAGCCTTTTTAGATGATACTTGATATCCTCTCCCTCCAAGAAAGTTTAGTACAACAATAGAATTATAGTCTGAGGTCTCTTTCATGGGGCAACATATTAAAGTATCATCAACATATTGTACTGTTCCCTGAGGCAGTGTAAGATCTTGAAGTTCTCTACTGAGTGCATGGCCAAACAAATGGGGACTATCTTTGAATCCCTGCAGTAGGACTGTCCATGCAAGCTGGCATGCTTGGTGTTCTAATGGAGTCCATTCAAAGGTGAATAGAGGCTGGGCCTCTTTGTTTAAGGGATACGAAAGAAGTCATCCTTTAAATCAAGCACTGTAAACCATTCTGAGTTGGAGTTTGAGGGCATAGGACCATCTTTGCTGGTTTACAGTGAATGTCTGCTGACTGGCTCATAAAATGCATATTTAGAATAGCCATCCCTTCTGGTGTAGTTGGGTCTAAATTTGTGTATTTACAAATTGCTTCTATTAAACACCCCTAACATAAAGCAGGATTTTCATCATTTGAAATAAAGGTGAGGGGCCTGGAATCTAGCCAGACACATCCTACAAGTCTCTCTTAGATTAGGATCCCAACTGAATGCCATGAAGGCCTGCAAGTAAGGCACTTTGATCCATTTTCTCTGCTGCCTACAAAAAAAAGTCTAATTGATAAATAGTATTGAAGTTTAAGTACCTGTTAACGGGCCATTGTTCACCATTCTCCAAGGAATATTGAGGCCAGACATTATTACAGAAAAAGATGACTGTGCTTCTTCTTTAAATCCTGTTGTCCAAATTGACTCCATTGTGTTAGGAAACAGCCTGAGGGGGAATCCTTTGGGATTGAGAAAATTGATCCCATAGTTAAATCCTATAAAATGAGGAAAATACATTAACTAAGAGTGCAATGCTAAAATCCCCCTCAGCTTCCGAATCGCACCCCATCAGGAATATTGCCAAAGGTTCCTGGGGTTCAGAGTGGCAGGAGGCGACCCTCTTCTTGACCACTCTGACACCTCTGTACTACTTGAGAAGGGGTGTCAACCTCCCTTCGCTTCCCTACTGCATCCTAGACTACAGTAGGTGCTGGTGGATGGACTGAGATGCCCCAAAGCTGAGGCTGCCTCTTTCAATTTGAGGGAGTCGATGTATTTGGTAACCAAAAATAATACCCTTTATAAGCCTCTAGATCTGGTATTAATGGATGGGGTAAAGGTCCTGGCCTTCGTTGAGAAGGGGTAGCTATTTTATATCATATTAAGCATCATATATCTAAGGTAGAAGTCCTTTTATTTTTTAAGAGGGGGAGAGAGAGAGAGAATTTTAAGCAGGTTCCACATGCTCAGCGTGAAGCCTGATCTCATGACCCTGAGATCATGACCTGAGCTGAAATCAAGAGTCGAACACTTAACCAATTAGCCACCCAGGCACTGCCCCCCCAAGTTAGAAGCACCTTTAATCTGAAAAAGACTGAGACCATCAAATAGCACATGGATAAGGACAAATGAAAGACATGAAAAAATGAAAGTATAGAACCCTATCTAATCCCGTTAACTTTCTCATGAGCTTTATCCATGATCCAGTTCCAAGGGAGACTGTCCCGTTGGGTGAGTGCCCCAACTGGGTGACAAATCCAGCTAGTTCCTTTCGGGAAGCATGGTTCAGATGTATCTTTGATTTTATGCTTATCAGAGGATCACACTGGGTTAGTAAGGAGGAAACCTTCAGATCGGCGACCATCCTAATGGTCATGTATGGTCACGTATGGTCATCCCATGCCTGAGAAGAATATAAGTATTAAAAGAACAGGTAAAACAGGGAAAGCCTGATTTCTGAGCCCAACATGGTAAGGGCCAAAGTACTGGTGTCCAGCTAGGCTGCAGGATTTTTTCTCTCCCTATAATGTAGCCACAGGGAAAAGGTTTTCTCCTAAGCACTCAGACAAGGCACATTCCAAAGGGTCATTCTATTCAGGACATTAAAAAAACAAAACAAACAAAACAAAGCAAAACAAAACAGGTAAGAAACAAAGGCTGGGGGTAAGAAAAGACTTAACCAAGCCTTAATACACCTAAGCTCTTGGATTCTCTTTGTTGCCATCCCTTTCCAGGGCCCCCAAAATGATGTGGGGTTATCAAGTGCAATGGTCAAGAAAGAATTCTTGAGACGTTTTATGGGGCAGCTTAGTAAGTTTACTTAAGTAACACAGGGGCAGGACCCATGGGCAGAAAGAGCTGCACTTGCATGAGGTTGGTGATTATGTACTGAGCAATCGAAGGGAAGGGGGGCATAACGAGAGCTTCAGATTAGAAACGTTTCTTCAAATTTCTTTGAATTTCCACTGGTAAAACTGCTTTTGCAAGATTTCTCTGGTGCTTATCTTTGAATTTGGTATTAGCTATCCGTGAGCTCTACAGGCAGTCATGTGACCCTTAAAGCCGGTAGCAACCAGCAAGTATTTGATCCTTATGGAAACTATGCTGGCTTTAGGTCCTTCTTCTGTGCTAAAGGTAAACGTTTTCCTGCTTCTGCCCCTCATCAGAAGGAAGTTTTTTTGTTTTTCTATTTGTTTGTTTTTTTTAACCCGAGTCTCCCTTTTATTCAGGTAGTATATACTGAAATTGGAAGATTTGGAAAAGTTAAAGAACTCCATAACTTCCCACCTCGCCAATATTAAAACAATGTATTAAATGTATTAAAATATGTATTACTGTATTACTCTAGTAAGTGGTTATGCTATACCAACTTAACCGTTCTTTCTCATTGACATTCTTGTGGTTTCCAATTTTTTGATATAATAATTGCTTTAAATCTTTGTGTGTAATACATATATATATATATATATATATCTATAAAGTATTTTATTCCAAAAAGCATAAAGCTTTTTCTGACATTCAGATTATGTCTTACCCAAGGTTTTGCATTTTGGCCACTGATCTTTTTTTTTTTTTTTTAAGATTTTTATTTATTTATTTGACAGAGATAGAGACAGCAGCGAGAGAGGGAACACAAGCACGGAGAGTGGGAGAGGAAGAAGCAGGCTCATAGCGGAGGAGCCTGATGTGGGGCTCGATCCCGCAACGCCGGGATCACGCCCTGAGCCGAAGGCAGACACTTAACCGCTATGCCACCCAGGCGCCCCTGGCCACTGATCTTCTGCCTCTAAGGGTTTTTTGCAATGAGTAATACTATGATCCATTTCTTATTCCCATACTTCTGACAACAAATGTGTGGGGTTTTCCACACCAACAATCAATTCTCACCAGACATCAAATGGGTATCCAATGTTTCAATTAAGTTCAGCTCTCATACTAACTACCCAGAGTTACTGGCAGTCCCCACACGATAAGTGCTCAGTTCCACAAAATTGCCCCATTTCAGATGCCAGTCATAAGTTCTGGTGTCTAGTACTTCTGACCTATCAGCTATAAATTGAGGGTTTCCACAGCCCCCTCCTCAGGTTTGATAATTTGCTAGAATAGCTCACAGGACTCAGGAAAAACAGTTTATGCATTATTACTGGTTTTTATAATGGATACAACTCAGGAATAGCCAAATGGAAGACATGCATAGAGCAAGGTAGGAGGAAGGAGTGTGGTGCTTCCATGTCCTCTCTGGGTGCACTGCCCTCATAGCATCTGTGTGTTCACCAACCAGGAAGCTCTCTGAACCCCATTATTTAGGGGTTTTATGGAGGTTTCATTGTATAAGCGTGATTGATTAAATTACTATTGGGGAATTAATTCAATCTCTAGCCCCTCCCTCTTCCCCAGACATGGGTTGGGGTGGGGGAATGTGCACAAAATTCCAACCCTTTAATCATGTCACGGTCTTTGTGGTAACCAGCTCCCATTCTGAAGTTATCTAAGGAACCCCCAAGCCACCTCTCTTTTCATCAGCATGAATAAAGATACTCACCACTCCAGAGATTCCAAAGGTCTTCTAGAAGCTTTTGTATTAGGAACCTAGGACTAAGAAAAAATACCATAAGAAAAGATGCTCCTATCACTCATCACTCAAGAAATTAGAAGGGTTTTAGGAGTTCTGTGCCAAGAATGAAGGACAAAGACCAAAAATATACCACAATATCCAGTAGGCCATTTGTGTGGCTTATTTTGGTACTGTCTTCTCTGAGCTTCAATCTCCCCAAAAGCAAATTGGTTGCTAAATATCCTCAACCTCAATTTGCCACAGGAACCCCAAACCTAATATTTTCAAAACAGCCCATTATCTTCTGCTACCAGTTTGCTCTTACTTTTGTAGTAGAGTCAATTAGTAGCACCCATTCATCCCAGCAAGAGACATATGAGCTATCCTATATATTCCTCTCCCTTTGTAATTTCCATGTCTAATCAGTCACCAGGATTTGCTGATTTTATCTTCTAAATAATTCCCAAATCTGTGCTGCTCTCATTTCGTATTATACCATGATAGTTCAAACCCTCACCAGTTCTCAAACTGCAGTAGTTGCCTAACTGACTTTATTACAGATTTTCCTCTCTTAAATTCTGTCCTCTCACTACTGCCAGAGCATTCTACTTAAAACAGCTCTAGACTCTTCTGGTTCTCTATTTCATCTTGGCTAACTTTTGGAAGTTTACAGTTTGGGGGAATTAGTACATTTCTTCATAGTTGTTGAGTTTATGAGTGTAAATTTGTTTACAGTATTCTCGGATTATCCTTTCATCAGCCCTAGGTTCTATTGTGATTTACTGTTTCATTTCTGATCGGCGACGTATGTCTCGTCTTTGTCAATCTTGCTAGAGGCTTATAAATTTTATTTATCTTTTTCAAAGAACCAGATCTTTGTTTTATTGATTCTTTTTCTCTGCTGTTTTGATATGTGCAATTATAATGATTACTACTCTTTACTATTTTCTTCCTTCTGCTTGCTTTAGGTTTATTTTGCTGTTCTTTAAGGTTGTTGAGGTGGGAGCTTAGATCATTAATTTGAGATCATTCCTCTTTTTATTTTATTTTATTTATTTTAGGGGGGGGTGGCAGAGTGAGAGGCAGAGAGTGAATCTTAAGCAGATCCTACCCCCAGTGTGGAGCGCAACCACTGAGATCATGCCCTGAGCTGAAATCAAACATTGGGCACGTAACCAACAGAGCCATTCAGGCACCCCTAGACCATGTATATTTAAAGTAATTAGTGATACATTAGGACTTAAGTCTGACATTTTGTTATTTGTTTTCTCTTTGTTTCTTTTTTGCTCCTGTGGGTTTTTTTTTTTTTTCCTTCTTGTGCATTGCTTGAACTTTTTTTTAGAGTTCTATTTTAATTTATTTATGTTTTTGAGTAAATCACTTTGTATAGTTTTCTTAGTGGTTGCTCTAGGCATTACCATATCCATATGTAACTTGTCACAGCCTACTGGTGTTAAGATTTCACCACTTAAGGGGCGCCTGGGTGGCTCAGTTGTTAAGTGTCTGCCTTCAGCTCAGGGCATGATCCTGGCGTTATGGGATCGAGCCCCACATCAGGCTCCTCTGCTGGGAGCGTGCTTCTCCCACTCCCCCTGCTTGTGTTCCCTTTCTTGCTGGCTGTCTCTCACTCTCTCAAATAAACAAATAAAATCTTTAAAAAAAAAAAAAAAGATTTCACCACTTAAGAAAAAAAAAATTTCACCACTTTAAGAGAAGTGTAGAAACCGTACTTCTACTTAAGTCCCTTTATCTGCTTCACCTTAAATGACCATCAGCTTGTGAAGGCATAAACCAGTTGTGATACATCCATAGTGGCATACTATTCAGCAATAAATGTCATTAACTACTGATACTTATAAAACATGAATAAATCTCAAAACCATTGTTAAAGAAGCCAGACTCAAATGTTACATACTATATGATTCTGTTTAGATGACATACTGAGATTGAATGGAAACATCAGTATTTGCTGTAACTGGGGATGCAGGGAAGGGGTCTGATACCAAAGGACTGAAGGAACTTTTGGGGGTGATGAATTATTCTATATATATTGAGTGTTGTTTATATGACTGCACGTATTTGTCAAAATTCAAGTGGTAGGGTGAATGGTGCAAATTCATAAGGTGAGCTTTACTATGTACAAATTATATCTTTTTATATCTTTTTTTTAAGGTAGCCTGGCTACATGGCACATTTATCTCCATCACGTATGAATTTACTTTCATGAGAATGTATTTTTTAATATCAGAGTTTTTGATTGGACTTATTTTTATGAGAAAAATTAGAATTCCATAAAATACATGATCTTAAAAGGAAAAAAATATTTAGGGCCAGTAGAGATTTGGGTGAAATGTTAGAAAGTAGATGGGAGATATCAAGAAACCTTTCGCAGAGGAAGTATCCATAGACATAATTCAAAACTAACAAAATATATTGATATATATAACTTAAAATGCACTCTTTAATGCTTGGATTGTGTTTAAAAAAGGGCATCTTTCCCACTCCACAAATCAGGATGCATATGTAGGTTGATGTGAATATATTTGAAAGAGCTGAAAAGTTGTTTATTATAAAAGGACAAGATTTTTAAATGTTGGCAGGAGGGTAGTAACCTGACTGAGAGAGAAATAAGAGAAGGACCAGTAGGATGAGATCTTTAAAAGAGAGTTCATGAGAAGAAGAATAGCTGAAAGGGGATTTTTGAATTGTTGCCTAATTGTGTGCTATATATCTCTCTTGCTCTTTGTCATCCTTACAGTATGTTTAGTAAAGACTACATTACTCACTAAATCATTTATATATAAATAGTGTCTTTGGGGGGATATTGAAGGAGAGGGTATTGATTTCTATGTCTAGATGAATACAAGTTAAAACCCACCCTTGGTCCAAAGGCATGTACTCTTCATTTTCCATTCAAGCCCATTCGAGGTCTTACAGTGTTCAGCACCTGCCTAGTAGGGGACCCAGGCTGACCTCCTTCCCTAGGCAACTTAACATGTTGTACCTCAAAAGTAAGTTCCAGTGATGTGGGTTCACTCTCTTGCTGTCACTACTGCTTGGTGAGGCTACTACTGAAACACAGGGAAACCATAATAAATATAGAGTATAATATACCACAGAGCAACATCACACCAAACTGACATGGAGATGTTTTAAATCTTGAGTCCCAACCGCGTAAGGCCTGCTAGGATTGTTTTGCCAACTGATTGTTCTACTGACTTGGGTGGACCTCACACCATCATCATCATCTCTACCTGTAGGGACTGAGTTTGAGGATTTCCTCCCATCATCATCATCTCTACTTGTAGGGACTGAGTTTGAGGATTTCGGAACTGATTGAGGAAAAAGATATGACCATGAGGTGGCAATAGCACACACAAGTTTATTTGGGTGAGTCTTAGCGCACCCCCCCAAAAATGAAATACTTAGGTACAAGTCTAATAAAATACATACAGAATTAATATTAGGAAAGCTATAAAATTCTGATGAAAAGAAATCAAAAATCTTAACAAATGGAAAGAGATTGCATGTTTATGGGTAGGAAAACTCAATATTATTATTTTTTTATTAACATATAATGTATTTGTTTCAGGGGTACAGGTCTGTGATTCATCAGTCTTACACAATTTACAGAACTCACCATAGCACTTATCCTCCCCAATGTCCATCACCCAGCCACGCCATCCCTCTCACCTCCCCCTCCACTCCAGCAACCCTCAGTTTGTTCCCTGAGATTAAGAGTCTCTTATGGTTTGTCTCCCTCTCTGGTTTCGTCTTAAAACTCAGTATTATTAAGATGTCGTTCCTTCCTAACTTGATCTACAAATTCAACACAGTCCCAGTTAAAATCCCAGCAATTTATTTTGTGTATATCAACAAATTGATTTTAAAGTTTATTTGAGGGGAGCCTGGGTGGCTCAGTTGATTAAGTGTCCTACTCTTGATTTCGACTCAAGTCGTGATTTCAGGGTCCTGGGATAGAGCTGAGCATGAAGTCTGCTTGAGATTCTTTCTCTGCTCCTCCCCACCACATTCACACTCTTTTACTCTCAAAATAAATAAATAAATACATCTTTAAAAAAATAAAGTTTATATGAAAAAGCAAATGACCCAGAATTGTCAACATGATATTGAAGAAGAAAAAATCATAAGATTGATAGTACCTGACTTAAAGACTCACAGTATAGCTACAATAATGAATACAGTGGGTATTGGTGAAAGAATGGACAAATAGATCAATGGAACAGAGCAGAGCTCAGAAATAGACCCACACAAATATGATCAACTAATCTTTGACAAAGGAGGAGAGGCAATTCAGTGGAGAAAGGGTAGGCTTTTCAACAAATGGTGCTGGAACAACTGGATATCAACATGCAAAAAAAAATGAATCTAGACACAGACTTTGTATCTTTCACAAAATTAACACAAAAATTAAGCCACGGGCCTAAATGTAAAATGCAAAACTATAAAATTTGTAGAAAGTAACTTAGAATATCTAGGTGACCTTGGGTTTGGCAGTGACTTTGTAGATAGAACACCAAAAGCACAATTCATTAATAAATAATTGGTAAGTTGGACTTCATTAAAATTAAAAACTTATGCTCTGAAAAAGTCACTGTTTAAAAAATGAAAAGATAAGCCACAGATTTGGAGAAAGTATTTGCAAAAGATATCTGATAAAGGACTGGTATCAAAATAAACCAAGAACTTTGAAAACCTGACAATAAGTAAACAACCCATTTTAAAAATGGACAAAAGAGAGACACCTCACCGAAAAAGATACAAAAATGACAAGCATATGAAAAGATGCTCAATAGCATCAGGCCTTAGGGAATTGCTAATTGAAATGAGATAGCACTACATACCTATTACAAAGATCAAAATTAAAAAAAAAAAAACTGACAATACTAATGCTCAAAGGATTGCCAAGCAACAGAAATTATAAAATGATGCAACCGCTTTGGAAGACAATTGGCAGTTTCTTAGCTGAATAATAGTCTTATCAAACAATCTATCAGTTTTGCTCCTAGGTATTTACCCAACTGAGTTGAAAACTTGTCCACACAAAAACTTACACACAAAGGTTTATAGCAGCCTTATTCATAATCACCCAAAACTGGGAGCAACCAAGACATCTTTCCATAAGTGAATGGATAACCAAACTGTGGTACATCTATGTAATGGAATAGTATTCAGTGGTAAAAAGAAATGAGCAACGAAGCCAAGAAAAGTCATGGAAGAACCTTAAATGCATATTGTTAAGTGAAAGAAGCCAGTCTGAAATGACTACATAATGTGTGATTCCAACTACGTGACACTCTTGGAAAAGACAAACTATAGAAGCAGTAAAAAGATCAACAATTTGCCAGAGGTTCAGGGGGAGGGATTAGAGGAATGAACACGTGGAACATGGAGGATTATTAGGGCAGTTAACTATTCCATATGAAATTATAATGGTGGATCTGCATCTTTACACATTAGTCAAAACCCATAGAACTGTATAAAAAATGAATTTTATTTTAAACTATGGACTGTAGTTAGGAAAAATATTTCAATATTGATTCATTAACTATAAAAAGGTGCCACACTAATGCAAGATGTTAAAAATGGGGAAACTGTGTGGGGAGTAATAAGTAGGAATGGGCTGGGTATATGGAATTCTATGCACTATGTGCAATTACTCTGTAAATCTAAATATATATATATATTATTAAAAATTCAACTGAAGATTACATGCAGAAAATCCTCTGAGTTTTTGAAAGAAGGCAAAATAGAAGATATTTTTTCTCCACTTTAGAAATGATTCATAGAAGTAATAGAGAGTATGATTATTTTTAATGTTGAAAGTCATTTTATTCTCAAATAATCCATATCTGTACTTAACCTAGAGAAATGAGTGCAAAAATTGGGCTCCAGCCCTTTATTCTTGCCTTTCAGTGTCATTGCAAAGTCAGGTGAAGTGTTAAAAAGTAAGCTCCTACCTATTCAACCCTGAGTTCCCCAAGGATTAAACATAGTCTCTTCTTTTCAGAAAGTGCCTGGTCCACAGTCTGTGAGGATGGCAGATGCTAGAACAAGTCCTTCTCAGAAAACAAATCCCTTAGAGGAGAGGCTCATAGGAAGTTAGAACCTGGCACCTTTCTCAGAGTCCCTACCAAGTCTAGCCTCCTAAGCAAAGAATGATGGAGCTGCACAATGGGTATTGCTAAGTGGTTGTTAGAGTGAGGTATAGGGGAACCACAGCTGGTTAGTTTTGGAAGCAAAATTTCCTGGTCCTAACACTGTACATTTATATAACTTACCCAAGGCTGATTCCTCACAGGTTGTTTAATGGAACACATTGAATAATGTATGTGAAAGTACTTTGTAAATGATAAAACACTAAATGTGTGAGTCTTAGTTTTATTATCATTCACCATTTGAACACCAATTCCTGGGGCTCTTGAGTCTTATCTCCAGTCTCCTGCAGAGCTTGTACTGCAGCATCCTGTAAGACCCATGCTCCTACCTCCACCACATATACCTAGTGTCCTGATCTCCTGGTTTGGAGAACTTGCCAGAAAGAAGCTAAAGTTTCCCTTGAGCTAAAGGACATATTTGTCTTCCCCTTCTTTCCTAATCTTTCATGTATGTATATATATGTATATATGTATGTATGTAATCTCTACACCCAGCATGGGGCTCAAATTTACAACCCTGAAATCAAGAGTCACATGCTCTATCAATTAAGACAGCCAGATGCTCTTTCTAACATAGTTCATGTAATTCTGGGCCCAAGTGCTGCCTAAGATTGACATAAGCTGAGGAAACCCATTGAGAAGAGAATATTAAAGCCTCTAGGTGAGTGACAGGTGTATTGTAATGTGAAGCGTGTGGGGAAATTGACCCCTTCCTGGTTTGCCAGGCCTTTCTGTCCCCATTCTGATCCTGGCTGCAGTTTGTCCCTGCTGCCTCCTGCATTCTCCATGGGAAAGCTTTCTGACCATTAAAGCTCTTTAACTGTTATACCAAGATCCCAGATATGAGGTGTGCAGTATAGTATCTGCAGGTGACCTACTCTTTGGGGTCCTCTATTCTCTTCAATCTCACCCGACACTCTAGATGACCAGTTACCAGCCCTTCTGCCTGAGCATTCTTGCCTACAGTCTTTCATCAGATTCTTCAGGCTCTGTGTGTGAGTCCTTGGAGTAAATTTCAAAAGCTTATCTTCCCTCACTGGACCCCATCTTGTCTCTGATCCTTTCTGTTTCATTTTTTTTTCATTGTATCTTGTCATCGCATTGAGTCCCATTCCCTTATCATTCCTTTAACTATAATCACTGGTCTTCTCTCTGCCACCAGAGGCCACTCTACCATTGCCCCCACATTTTCAGTATTTGCAAACCTGACGGCTGTCACCACCTTTGTCCTTCGATCCTTCCTTGCCACTTGGCCATTCTAAATTTCACTTACCTTCTTTCACCTCTACCACTGGTTTTCCCAACTGTGGCCCGAGAATCCTCCCTACTATTTTCCCCCCAATTTTTCCCTTTCACCCTCTACACTGGGCTTCTCTGTCACTGGAGAGCCTTTTTTGCCACTGTATTCCACATTCTTTTTTTTTTTTTTTTAAAGATTTTATTTATTTATTCAACAGAGATAGAGACAGCCAGCGAGAGAGGGAACACAAGCAGGGGGAGTGGGAGAGGAAGAAGCAGGCTCATAGCGGAGGAGCCTGATGTGGGGCTCGATCCCATAACGCCAGGATCACGCCCTGAGCCGAAGGCAGATGCTTAACCGCTGTGCCACCCAGGCGCCCCTGTATTCCACATTCTTACTGAACCATCTTTCATGCCAAACTACTTGCCTTTTCCGTTCTTCCCCAGAGCACACTCAGATACTGGATCTTTTTGTCCAACCAAACCTTACTTTGTCTCTAGATCCTACGTACTGCCCTGATCCCACCAATCTCAAGATTATCACCTTTTCAACACACCTTATGGGTTTTACTGGCTCATTTCCCTGTCATTCCCCAGCAAGAACTCTATTCCAGCTGCACCAGATTTCACTTTAACTCTGACTCAGTATGACTTGGTCCCAGCTTTACTGAACACTGTCTCCACACAGTTCATATCCAAATAACTCCTGTTGATTGGCGTCTACTATTTCAGAAATTTCAGACATTGACTAGTCAAGACTGTGCATTTCACCTTTCTCCTGGGAGCAGATATCTGCCAGGGATTTGTTCTTCCTCACATACTGTGATTTCCAACAAAAGCTTCATACTGTCTGCTCAAAAGAGATGCTTCCTCTCTCTGGGAAGCGTCTGCAACCAGGCATATGCAAGCTGGCAGCTTCCCATTCTTTAGTCCTGATGTCCAGGTACTCCCAGAGATGGGGTCAGAAATAGACTGGATTTTCAGATTTGGGAGGAGAAAGAAAAGGAGGAATCCCTTCCAAAACAACCAAAATCAGGCTATCAAGTAAATTCTTCTGGGAAAATTACATAATATCACTTGCTGATGAGTGGGATACCACCCAGATTATTTAGGGAATTAGTTATCAAGGAGCTCAAAGGAACCTGGACTAGAAGCAACTCAAAAAAGCATTAATGGTACACTTGGACAGGAAATTGGCACATCTCTCTCAGGACTGGATGCCCGCAGGTGCCTTCATGATTTTCTCCTAAGAATTCATTGTCTCCTCTTGGAAAATACTATGTGCCTTGGGATAACAGTATTTTGGTATCCTTGTTGGGTTCAGAAACATCACCTGAATACCTCCCCGTAGTTCTCCTTCTCTGATCCAGACCCTCACCATTTGCTAGAAACTCATAATCAACTTTGAGTACAGCAGAGGAAGGGCCTACCCCTCAAGATCTTTGAATCCATAAAACTGTTTAAAGATGAGAGAAGCCCAATTATAGTTTCTGCTCTAGTTGGCCTTCTTCTCACACATTTAGGGGCCGACACTGCAGTGAGGTTACCAGCTTCCTTGGGGAAAACCCTCTTGCAGATAGGAGATAAGGTGATCACATAAAATCTGGTCCACCAAAAAGTTCTAAGAAGGTTCCCCATCAAAGATCAGTAGTGGCCCTGCAGAGTCCTCTCCATCTCCCTACAATGGGGAGAATAACAGAATTTTTATCTCCTCTCACCTAACTCATAGATAATAACCTGGAAAACTGGAACTTTTGGGAGGCCCTACCAAAACCATTTTAGGTCCTATAGAAATAGCTAGGCCTCTCAAAGAAGAGCCTATTTTCTTGGAAGATTAATTTCTGTTCTTATGTTTAGTAATATTATACGTCCATCTTACTGTTTGATTCTCGAAACTTGAATTTTCCAAGTACTGTATCCCAAAGAGTTTGTGAATAGGTGAGAGATGGTAGCTTAAAAGGACTGAGTGATTTGCTTGGGATTACATAATATATCATACCTGCCTCCCAAATCTTTGCTTATTTCCACAGAAAGAGGGAACAAGGCAGTCAGGGTTTGTAATCCAAGAAACTACTAAATGAGTTGTCCAAAAAAATGAGATAAGGGTACAACCTAGGAGGAAACCCCCACTCTCATTTTGCTTCTAGAACTCAAGTTGTGATTTTGTTTCCCCTTTTAGCCAGCTCATGCCCATGTTGGAAAGCCAAAAAAAGGGGAGGGGCAGAAAACTCATTAAACTGCATAATGCTAGGGGAAATGAGACATTTTTCTAGAAAACTTTTCAAATACTTTGTGCCCACACCCAGAGCTCTTAGTATTACAGATGCCCAAGGGGCATCGTTCACTTTGTAGAGTTGTGCTTTGTGCTCAAAAAAGTTCTGCTGACATAGAGTACAACAGGAGTGGGACTTCCTGGAGTTAGATCACATCAAGCCCCCCACCCCATACCTGATGTCAGAACAACTTTCTCCCATCTTACCTAAAATTATCGGGAGCCTTCTCCACTTTGCTCAAACTTCAGCCTCACTACTTCAGCAGATATACCTTCTCTACTCCAAACAGGAACTAGAAACCATCAAGGAGAAAGCTTTCACTAACAAATATTATAAAACACTTGGATCTCACTCTTCCTTTCCTATTTGCTCCCAGCTTTAAAGAAAGAGCTGTACCTATAGATCTTCTTTGACCCTGATAAAAAAGGATAGGTGCCCTTATTTCCCCCATTACAGCATTTTCCACACTGTTGTGACTTTTCGTTTAGTGTCTTTTTTGAGGAAGGTGATCTGGTCTATCATGTTCACTGCTCTATCCCCAGCGTCTGAATTTGGCCTCTGGTAGGTGATCTATAAACCTTGGGGAACCACTGAGCAAAGGAAGGGAAAGCTGGGAGACCGGGCCACCCAACACACTCTGGAGCAGGGCCATCTCCAGGGACAGGGCCTGAGGGTCTTTCCCAGTCTTCACTCCTTCCAGTTCTGTCTCTGTTGCTTCTGAGTTGGAGATCTTGCCTCACACTGGAGTTTCTGGCAGAGCTTTGTGAAGTCTGAGGAGTCTTGCACTTGTTCCTGGTCAGCAGGCAAGTCTCACCCTCCTGGAAGGTGCTGCAGCCCAGGTGTGGCCTTGGAGTCTCCCAGCACCCACGTGTGGCTGCAGGTCCTCTGAGACTTTTCAGGGCATTGGTCTGCTAAGGATATGATCTTTTTCTTCAGAGACTTGGGCAGTGTAATAATAATAATGGTAGTAATACTGACCCACTGTTTATTGAAAATCCCCCTGTACTGGCTGCCTGGCATTGGGGAAGTCATTTGACCCAAACCCCTTATCTCACCTATTGCAGGAAATGTAAATGCCTAGCTCATACAGTTGTTATGAGGGTGGTGCTAGAGTCAAGGGCTCAGAGGGGTTCTTGCTGCAGTCACCATTGGCCTTACTAAATGGCCTCTTCCATTGCCCCCTAAAAAAGCCCCAGGGTCATGACAATATCAGGATGGATCAGAAACACAATGAGACCTCAAGACGCCAGCCAGTCTACTAAATTGAAGGGTTGGCATCTCAAATTCTCTCTGCAGGACCAATATCTACAAATTAGATAGTACCCACAGTCCTACTCTAAATTGCATTCAAAAGAGCTGACATGAGCTGTACAGATCCTGGTACCCAAACATAAGGCAAGAAAGAATGGTTTGTGGTTACCCCAGGGAAAGGCCTATCAAGTCCCAGGGTCAGCATCAGAGATGAAGCCTCCTTCTGAGACCCAGGGGCAGAACCACATCTCATGCTCTGCAAATTCAGCAATTGGCAAGATTCCCTGCAGGAGACAGGATTGGGTCTCAGGCTTCTGTGGTAGGGCAAAAATTCTGAGATGACTTCCTTAATACTCAGGTATTGACACGTTCGTGCGTTCATTGAGAGCCAAATATCTGTCAGGTACTGTGCTCATAGGAAGTTTATTTAGCTACATTTGTCTATCACTAGAAGTAAAAGAAAATACTTTTCTTTCAGTTTTTCCAATTATGAAAGTATTATATAGGGAATTTGGGAGATATAGAAAAGTGGACAGAAGAATCTCACAACTCTCAACCTCAAAACAATGACACTGAACCTGCAGATGTTTTTCTTTATAAAAATGTTCAGAGCGAAATCTATAATGCTTAATATATAGTGTTTTTAAAACCATATGGGGAATATTTGACATCATAAACATTTCCTCATTATTGTAACCTTTTCCTAAACACCATTTTTTAAAATCGAGGTATAATTGACATACAATACTACATTAGTTGCCAGTGTACAACATAGTGATTTGCCATTTGTATACATTGTGAAATGATCACCACAATAAGCCTAGTTATTAAATGTCACCATATAAAATTAATACGGTATTATTAATGTATTTCCTAGGCTGGACGTTATCTCCATGATGTATTTATTTTGTAACTGGGTTTGTAGTTGATCCCCTTCACTTATTTTGCTCCCCGCCCAAAAACCCCCTTCCCCTGGGGCAACCACCAATCCGTTCTGTGTATTTATGAGTCTGGGTTTGGCTTTGTTTTGTTTGTTTTGTTTTTTAGATTTCATATATAAGTGAAACCATGTGGTATTTTTCTTTGACTTATTTTACTTAGCATAATCCTCTCAAGTTCCATCATGTTGGCATAAATGGCAGGATTTCATTTTTGGGGAGCTGATATTGCTCCATTTTATCTATCTATCTCACACCTTTTTTATCCATTCACCCTTCGATGGACGCTTGGATTGTTTCCATATCTCAGATATTGTAAATAATGCTGCAGTGAACAGAGGGCTGCATATAACTTTTTGAATTAATGTTTTTGTTTTCTTTGGGTAGACACCTATTGTGGAATTGCTGGATCATGTGATACTTTTATTTTAATATTTTGAGGACCCTCCATACTGTTCGCTGTAGTGGCTGCACCAGTTTACATGCGCGCTGACAGTGCTCAAGGATTCCTTTTTGTCTACATCCTCTCCAACACTTGTTATCTCTTGTCTTTTTGATAGCAGGTGTGAGGAAATATCTCAGGTGGTTTTTATTTGCATTTCCCTGATGATTAATGATGTTGAGCATCTTTTTATGTACCTTTTGGCTCTCTATATGTCTTCTTTGGGAAAATTTCTATTCAGATCTTCTGCCCATTTTTTAATTGAATTGTTTGGGGTTGTTGTTGTTGAGCTTTATGAGTTCTTTACATATTGTGTATATTAATCCCCTTCTCAGGTATATGATTTGAAAATATCTTTTCCCATTCAGTAGGTTACCTTTTCATTTGCTGATGATTTCCTTTGCTGTGCAGAAGCTTTTTAGTTTGATATAGTCCCAGTAGTTTATTTTGGCTTTTGTTTCCCTTGTCTTTGGAGTCAGATCCAAAACAACATTGCTAAGACTGATATCAAAGAGCTTAGTGCCTCTGCTCTTTTCTAGGAGTTTTATGGTTTCAGATCTTACATTCAAGTCTGTAATCCATTTTGAGTTAATTTTGTATATGGTATAAGATAGTGGTCCTTTTCATTCTTTTGCATGTGGCTGTCCATTTTTCCCAGCACCATTTATTGAAGAGACTGTCGTTTCTACATTGTATATTCTTGTTTCCTCTGTCAAAAATTGACAATATACACATGACTTCATTTCTGGGCTCTCAAATCTCTTCCATTGATCTATGTGTCTATTTTTGTTCCAATACTACTGCTAAATGTCATTTCTAATAATTCTGATATTTTATCAAGTGGTTATACCATGTCTACTATATACGTGTGTGTATAAATATACATACAAATATATGTGTGTATATATATGTATAAAATATGTGTCTGGGTGTATATATAGGATTTTTCAATTTTTTATAAGACCTTGCTTCACATCTTGTGCATAGTTGTACTTATTTAGAAACGGTCTTATTCTAACAAGTAGAAAGCTGTTTCTGATTCCAAATTATATCCTAACCCAGAGTCTATCCTTGCATCTCTCTCTAGTCTCTTTAGTTGAATTATCCAAGAATGTGGTTTGTTAGTTCAGCTCTATGTCCCTGAGCATCATATTATTAACACACTTGCTTGCTAAACATCCTAACATTAATTTCCCACTAGTAACCTAACATCTTCAAAACCTAGCTAACTAGTCATCTCACAACTTCAAAATTTTTTTCTTTTTCCTAAGTCTTTGAAACCTGAGGTATATTTTATTTTATTTTTTTAATAATAATATTTTTTATTATGTTAGTCACTATACAGTACATCCCTGGTTTTTTATGTAAAGTTCGATGATTCATTAGTTGTGTATAACACCCAGTGCACCATGCAATACATGCCCTCCTTACTGCCCATCACCGGTCTATCCCATTCCCCACCCGCCTCCCCTCTGAAGCCCTCAGTTTGTTTCTCTGGGTCCATAGTCTCTCATGCTTCATTCCCTCTTCTGATTATCCCCCCTTTCTTTATCCCTTTCTTCTTCAAAATTTAACCCATTATCTTCCTACACTACCAACCTACTCTTCTTGTATTACAGAAATCAATTAGCAACACCCAGTAACCCAACATTAGAGCTATCTGTTCTCCTTTCATTCTTCCCATAACTAGTCACCAAGTTTTATCCATTTTAACTTCTAAATATTTCTCAAATCTGTTTCTCTTCTGCTAATTCGAGCCCTCAATGTCTCTCAGCTAAACTGTGTAGTGCCTCCCAGCCAATCTCCATCCTTGCAGCTTTACCCCTTTTATGTTCTTTCCTCTCGTTACTACCAGAGCCATCTACCTAAATAAAATTGTCCATGATATTCCCCAAATCCTTCAGTGACTCTATTGTCTGTCAGGTAAAGTCTGCTTCTTAACATGGTATACAAGCCCTCTGCTAGGACCCCTCCTCCTTCATGTTACTTCTATCATTACTACTCCCTGCTCTGTATTTGTTACTTCAGTGATATAGAAATGTTTGTAGCTTCCCATGAACTCCCATGCTGTTAAATGCTTGCGTGTCTTTGCTCAGAATGATACATCTGCCTGGAACTCCCTTTACCCTTCTCTTCACCTGGGTAATTCCTAACCATTCCCCTAGATTTAGCTCAGTCATCACCTCTTTCAGGAAACCTACTCTGAAATTTCTGGTTGGGAGAAATTCTTCTTTCTGCTCCACATAGTACTTACCTCTATCTTTTCATTTTGAACATACTTTTAAAATACTTTAAACATACTTGTTTTATATACTTCACTATAATTTCAGTAACAGCAGTGCTCACAAGTATCTTAGTACACCAGTTTGTAGTTTCTGTTGCTTCTTGCTCATGTTGTCTTTTTCCTCACATATCATAGGATTTGCTAGATTTTATTTTGAGCTCAAATTTGGTTGACTTTTTAATTTGGGAATCCCACATTACCTGAATTGCTTTGGTTTCTGCCAAGTGCTAGGAAAACGACCAACCTGGAACCATTTCAACTGAATTACTTGCATAGGGCTTTCTCAGCCTGGGTGTATGCTGAAATTCAAATCCCAGGACTACATGAGAGTAACATTGTGTGCAAAACTAGGAAATACTATTCTGAATTTTTTCAAACCCAGTATGAACTGAGACAGACTGATTTTCTTTTTGTTCACTTTACCAGCATGCAGATTTTTCTAAATTCATCTTTTTTTGAAGATTTTATTTAGTTAGAGCATGCACATGAGTGGGGGAGGGGCAAAGAGAGAGGGAGAAAGAGAATCTCAAGCAGACTCTGCCCTGAGTATGGAGCCTGATGGAGGCTTGATCTCACAACCCTGAGATCATGACCTGAGCTGAAATCAAGAGTCTGACACTCAACCAGCTGAGCCATCCAGGCACCCCCTAAATTCATCTTTTTAACTGAAAACTTGGCTTAATATAGGTGTCTCAGTTTCAGCTATCCCACTTTGTCAGGTTGAAATTCTGTTCCTTAGTGCGGCTTTGAACCAGCAAAGCTCAGGTCACTGAACTGGAGACCCAGCCTGAGCTACTGTGTTGGCTACCACACGAGTTTCAGCTGTATATTTTGTTTTGTTTTTGGACAGGAGTTATTTTTGTTGTTGTCTACTTATTTGTTCATTAAGGACTTTTCTTTCTTATGAGCTCAGCAGTGCATTTAAAAGTATGTTTACTCTCATTTATCTAGCATTTGGGAGTGCATTTCAGAATATCCATTCTTGCTAAACTGTTGGAAATGGAAATGTCGAGAGCTCATTTTTAACTTATGTTCCATATCAGGATTACTTGCAGATTTTAAAAATAATGTTCCACCAAACACTTGGGGTTTTTTTCTTGGCTAATTTTTAACTTAATTTTTTTTAATCAGAGTAAGGCACACACTGTATTACTAAAAGTCATTTAGTAAAAAACAATGATTTGTCCTCTACTTTCTATTATCTCAACTTCTGCCTCCCAGAAGCAGCCATTTAAAATCTTAAAAATCTTAAAAAACATTGCTCATATTATTTAACTCCTTTTTAAAAAAATATTTTATCAATATTCTTTGATTCACTAATTATGCACATTACATATTGAACTCTTGTAATGGAAGATGACATTTGGTTCCTGCATCTCCCTATACAGCTATATCATGAATTTTTTTAGAAGATTTTATTTATTTTTTTGAGAAAGAGAGAGCACAAGCATGGGGAGTGGCAGGCAGAGGGAGAGGGAGAAGCAGGCTCCCCACTGAGCAGGAAGCCTGATGAGGAGCTAGGTCCCAGGACTCTGGGATCATGACCTGAGCTGAAGGCAGACACTTAACCAACTGAGCCCCCTGGTCACCCCTATATCATAAATTTTTATTATACCAGTGTTTAATACCTCCCTTACTGTAACTTTAAATATTTTAACTGTTGTGTGAAGTACTACACTTCAATTATGTTATATTATTCCAGAAAAACTTTCTTTTTTCCTGGAATCAAAAATTTCCTCACTTTTTTCATTTACTCCATTTCTTATATATATTATCTCTCAAACGTGCTTATTACATGTCCCAAATCATCAAATTATCATTTACATTATTTTGCCCTGATGACCTCCCTCCTAAAATTTTCAGTCTTTATATTCCAATATGGATTTTTCCCCAAACTTCTTTTTTTTATTTATAATAGTTTTTCATTATATTCTGTTAGTCACCATACAGTACATCCCTAGTTTTTGATGTAAAGTTCCATGATTCCCAAATTTCTTATACATCTGTCAACCAGAATCTTTCATTTGTTGCTCTTCTGAAGTAAAAAAACCCCAAAAAACAAAAAACAAAACGTTTCTTGGATACTGTGTTCTCTTTCTTATTTTTTCCCACATAGTTTTGTTGGGAACGCATCCTCCAGTAGCTTCCTGAGAGAGTCCACAGGAAGTAAAATTTTTGAGATCTTGCATGTCTGAAATGTTTTTATTCTACCCTGACACTTGAAAAGTTTGTCAGGATAGGGACTTGTAGGTTGGAAGTCACCATGCAGTTGTCCCAGAACCGATGGTTGAAGAGACCATTCTTTTCCCAATAAATGAACTTGGTTGGCAGCCTTGCTGAAAATTCACACATTTTCTTAAAGCGTTGGTGTTTTCCTTCCATTTATTATATGTCAAGTTGGTAGTAAGTGTCTTCTTATTTCGTACTGTTTTCTGTAAAATGGATGTTCAGATCATGGAATGCCCTGTAATTAAAATAGTGTTTTGAATGTGGACAGTTTGGATTCAAAATTTGACTTTACTGCCTCTCAATAGTGTGAAGTTGGTCAAGTTATTTACCTTTGCTAGGTTGCAGTTTTCTCATTTTGAAATGGATATAGTACTAATAGGACACACCTCATATAGTTGTTTTCTCTAACCCAATGAGATGGTGCATAAAGAGTTTAGTGCAGTCACTGGCACAGTAAATATTCAATAAACAGCACCTGTATGCTCTAGATGCTGTCAGCCCTTACCTAGACTATACAGAGCTGGAGGGGAAGATAGTGTATTCTGGGATTAGCTTCTCGAGGAGCAGAGATCCTCAGATGTAGGAAAGAGAAGGAAGGTTCCTTCTCATTGCAGTCTGATTACGTGCCAGCAATCTTACTCTTGGTGATTCACCAAATGGAAATGTAGTATGATGAGCCCCCGTCCCCCCATGTCCCATCTGCTCTCTGGTGATCCCATTCCCAGTACCAGTGGATGCATATTTTCACTTCATATCATTAAGCAACTTCCTGTGGGTTGGATCCTGTGCAGAGTTTTCTGTTAGTTCATTCCCAATTCCAAACAGAACGATCCTCCTCTGCCTTACAAGGACAGTCCTGGAAAACTGGCCGTGTGGCTGTGAAGAGCAATCAACCACTGACATTACTGAGGGCAATTCAAACTCTGTTGTTGTGGGCAATGCGCTTTCTCCTGTTGAGCACTAGAGGGTGCTCTGTACGTGTGTATAGGAGATGCTGAACCCACAGATTTGAGTGTACTCACATGAAATAACTCAAATAGAGAAACACAGTGAAAGACATACTCATGTACATACGTGTATTCAGATACATGGATAAACACCCACGCATTATCACATACATAGCACACACCTCCACAACACAGACAGATACATATACACCCATTAGCACATGTGCACAGAAACATACTCATGAACACAGTCACATGTCCATCAAAACCCATGCAGACACACAAATGAACATATCTACAGACACAAAAGATACATTCAGATACACACACGTAGACCCACCGGGATCCACTTACACACAAATGCACAGACATAAACATGGCCAAAGACCTATACAAGCTGACAGTCTACTGACATTTTCACACGCATGACCTCACACTGAGTTGAGATTATCATTTATATGTTATAGATGGGGAACAGAGGCTGCAAAAGTTCAAGTGTTTTACCCACGGTCAAGTAGGGACAGATGATAGAGTTAAGATTAGCCCCTAAGTAAGCTCTCCAGTAAGGAGAAGCAGTATTTCAAAAAGACGTAAGTTTCTGCTCATTTACTTTTGCAATTACTCCAGTGTTAGGGTCAATTCAGCTGTTATTCCTTGAAAGCTGTTGTTTGAAATTCCCACCTTCAGATCCACTGGTTATTTAACCAATAGTTTTTAGTCAATTGGAAATTGTTCCTTTTCATTTTATTCTGACTAGGGAGATGGAGAGCAAGCATTCAGACCATTCTGTCATTGAAACTGCCTCTCAGTCCCCAGGATGATGGAGAATAGTCATGGGAACACTTGCAGCTTTGCTCACCAGTAGGAGAAGCCAACAAGGACAAGGAACATGGTCTCTGATTCATTCTGCTTTTCAAATCTCACACGAGTTCATTTAACTCACATCTAAAATGTTAGCCGTATCCAAGTTTAAAGAATATACATAGATTAACTTTCCAGTCTCCAACTAGAAGGTGATAGAATGACATTTGAACAAATGCCTCCATAGTCTACACCACAGCAACTTGCTCGATGTCATACAGCCGGTAAGAGGTGGAGCCATGAAATTCAAAATGAGTGTGCATTCTCTGAGTCCGTCTCTTACTCAGTAATCTTATATGGTTTCAAATGAATGATGTTATAAGATGATTGAATTAATGAGGAGGTTTTTGATAGGTAGAACTGAAGATGTCTTACTGGGTTCTCCAGAAAGAATCAGAAAGCAGAGCCTGAGGCAGAAAAGTCCTTATGAACTATTTATTTATTACTCCATTAGGGAGCAGAAGTGAGGGACAAAAGGAGAAAGCAGGAAAGGGAGATGAGCCAGGACAAGAATATGTTTTTTGAACTGGCCACTGCTAAGTGCAACTCATTGCTGGATCTATGGAACAAAATGTATCTCAGGTCAGTAGCTTATTTTATAGAATTGGAAAGAAGGTTCTGGTCTCTCATCAGTTAAAAGTTCATGCCTAGGATGTAAATTCCACACCACTTCCTGGTTGTATGTGCATCTCTAGGAGACCCCAGTGACTAAACAAGGATGGTTAGAGTTTGGTTTTAATGGACTTTGAATAGTGACTCATGGATTTGGGATTGATTCTGTAGGAACTGCACAACTACAGGGATATTTTGAAAAGGAAAAGTGCCATAGTCAGAGGGGGCCTTAACTAGTTGTATGTTTTCCTTATAAAATCTTCATCATCTCCCAAAGTGAAATATTTGTGGAAATTCACAAGCTAACCACTTGGCCAATAGTACTAGCATTACAGATCCACGTTTCATAAGCACTGTGCTTTGGAGTTTCCAAAGTGCTTTTCTATCCATGACTTCATCAGTCTTTCTCTGTGTCCCTTGGGATACAGGCATGGTAAGGATCAGTAACTGTTTCCATTTCCAGATGAGACAGTAGAAAGCAGGACCCATGGAAGATAGTAAAATCAGGGTGGTGGAAGCCAAACTTGGCCAAGTGATGAGACTAGACTGAGAAATTTCATTCAAATTGAGATAAAGCTCATTTTTTTCAGAGTGGATGGTGGGGGAGTGGGGGTGGCAGGGGGTAATTATTGCTTCCAGAAAAAAACAGAAAGGAAATAATTTGGTCTCCTTCAAGGACTTAAGCATTATGTCATTGGAGGTTCTCTCTTCCCCCCCACCATCTTATCTGCACAGGTCTCTGGGCTAGGTATTAGCCTGGCATTGCCAAGCCAGATGGCTTAGGTGTTTGCTGCCAGCATCATCTAGTGGGATAGGAAAGACTTTGTTCCATGCCTGCTGAGCTCTGAGTACCTTCAGTATAAAACAAAATTAGGGTAGATAATACATATAGTCTTTTGTTTGTATAACAGTTTATAATTGAAACAACTCATCCAAATATTTACGCATTTAATCTCCACAACTTTTGAAACTATTCTGATTTCCTATCCTTATATTTTTCTTTGCTCTCAAGCAGAGCAAATTACTTAACCTCTCTGGTTTAAATGAAAAAAAAAAAAAACTGGAAAAGGCAACAGTCATAACAAGTAATAGTCCTTATCTCAGATTGTTGGGAGGATTGAATGAGGTAAAATATTTTTAAAAAAAGTACTTAGGATAATATCTGGCACATAGGGAAGGCCCTCAATAAATATTAGATATTTTAATTATCATCATTGTGCCTTTTCTGATAATATCATAATCAACAGTAGTAGTAGTACCTGTAATAGTAGTATCATCAGGAGTTTGGTCCTATTTTGAACCTTCTAGAACTAATGCTAAATTATTAAGAGATAATATAAAGTATCTAGGACAATATGCAGTATAGAGTGGCTGTCTTAGTCTACTTGGACTGCTATAACAAAATATCATTGGTTGGCTTGTAAACAACAAACAATTATTTTTCTTTTTTTTTTTTTTTAATTTTATTTATTTATTCGACAGAGATAGAGACAGCCAGAGAGAGAGGGAACACAAGCAGGGGGAGTGGGAGAGGAAGAAGCAGGCTCATAGCGGAAGAGCCTGATGTGGGGCTCGATCCCATAACTCCAGGATCACGCCCTGAGCCGAAGGCAGGCGCTTAACCGCTATGCCACCCAGGCGCCCCAACAAACGTTTATTTTTCTTAGTTCTGGAGACTGGAAGTCCAAGATCAGGGTACCGGCATTGTCAAGTTCTTGTGAGTGTCCTTTTGGGTTTCGAACTGCTGACTTCTTACGTCCTCAAATGGCAGAAAAGGGCAAGAGAACTCTCTTAGGCCTCTTTTATAAAGGCTCTAATCCCTTTATAAGTGCTAATCTCCTTCCAAAGGTCCCTCTTCCTAATACGATCACATTAGGCACTAAGTTTCAAAATATGAATTGGGGTGAGGGGACACAAACACTCAAACCATAGCAGTGGCACTCAGTATATATTCCAGATGTTACCTGCCTTTCCCCTGTGGAGGAGGGGTATAAAATCACCACTTTCAGGACTCAGGAATCAGTCATTCCAGATGCTCTTTCTGTGATCTTTTCCTAGTAACTGGAATCCTTACATGGTGCTGTGTTGATAGTTATTTAAATAGTTAAGAGCACAGACTTTAGAGCCAGATCACCTGGGCTCAAATCCTCTTCTACCATGGGTAATTTACTTAACCTCTCAGTGCCTCAATTTTATCTTTAAAATAAAGAAGTTAATGGTGTCTACTTCATGGAGTTTTATGAGAATTAAATTGATAAATAGGAACATGCTTAGAAAAATGCTTGGCATAGAGTAAATTCTATGTAAATATTAGCTAATATTGTCTGTTTCTATTCCCTTTGCCTTTGAGTTCTTGCCTAAAGTTCTCATCCAAATTCTCTTTTGCTTCCTAAACACACACACACACACACACACACACACACGAGTCCAAGTGGCTGAGCCCCCGAATCTACTGATGGTTCCTAATTATAATATTGAGACTTCCCAATTGTAATATGCTAATACCAGGATACCTCATTATTGTAGAAATTCAACTACAAATGGCACAATGAGGTTGGAGTGATGCCGTAAAGGCCCCCTTGGCTTGCTCATGCAGAGCCACAAAGAGTGCCATTACTTTGGTGAATTAACAAAAATAAAGAGTTCACCCTTATGAGGACCAAGAAGTTTGACATTTTCATGTCCTGTGATTGACAAATTCAAGGACACCACACCAGTAATAAAACTCTCAAAGATTCTCATGTGTAAACCAGTGTGTCAGTTTACTAATTCCCAACAAGAAATGTGTTCAGTGAGGGGCTGAGCACTTCGCATTATCTGGCCAACAGGTTTTGTACTTGTAGCCAAACTACTCAGGAAGCCAAAGGCAATCAAAAGACCTACTGATATTTGTGAGTTAGTTAAAAGATCTAAATGTTGAAGAATCACGGCCTCAACACCAGATGTATCCATCTTAACAAAAGCAGTATCACATGCCAGAAGAACTGACAATTCAAGTCCTAGGTCAAGGTGTCCTCTACCCAGATTGTACTTACATAGTAACTGCCAACATTTGCCCCTAAGACTGTTTTTTTAGTGTTTCCATGGATGACCAACTTCTCCCACCTTTTTGATTGACATAGTATTTATAGGAGAAGAAAGCGTAGAAATAATGCTAATAACTTTAGCTAAGCCTGATCTGGACTCAGATCTATATATTTAGCATTATTTTGCATTTATGTTCTGATGATTCATAAATAATTTTATGTTATTTCAAAGTAATCGTATTGTCCTTCGTTCTGTATTCATGAAGGACACTTAGGAAGTGCCTACATTCTCTTTTGGACTTTGGACTTCTTGATGATGACAGCTATGCTCTTGGACTATCATTTGTTGTAGATTTTATGTGGCATTCTATTTGACCGATGAAGTTTATCTCCGTCTATCTCCATCCTGTTGTTCTGCTTCTCTGGAGAACCCTAACTAAATACACAGCCTTAGCAAACTAATACACTTTGTAAGAATAGAGAGGGCATTATCAATATCTTCACTTGAAAGCATAATTATAAAATTTCTCCTTAAAGTTATAAGCTATGATAAGCATGAAATAAACAAATATCCATAAAGAAGTTATATCTAAACTCCGATGAGCAAAGTTCAGAAGTAGACTATGGCAATATATTTTATTTAACAAATAATTTGTTATTGGTTGACCATCTGAGGTGCATAACCAGTAAAGACAGTTGCTATCAAAATTAGCAATAAAATAAACATATATGCTGTTAAATTTTTAAAACTCAGTGTAAAGTATGATAACATGGATCACCAGATACTACTTACATACACTAATAAATACAATTTTTTACTCAAAAAATATGAGTAAGAATTTGAGTCCAGATGTGGTTATGGTAGAAAAATATTTTAGCTGCCCAGAGACTTTCTTTTGGGAACTATTCATCTTAATTAAATGATAGGAAGGTTGATTGGGGCTGTCAGTCAGTATACCTATTTTCATTAATAACTGTGGTATGCATGTTAACCAAAGCTAATCATAGTACACAGTGGTAGGCAACATAATAATGTCTCCCCAAAGATGTCCATGTCCTAATCCCAGAAAACTGAAAATATGTTACATTACGTAGCAAAGAGGGATTAAGACAGCATAGAATTAGGGTCGCTAATCAGCTGACCTTAAAATAGGAAGATTATCCTGGATTATCCAGGTGGGCCTAAAGTAATCACAAGGTTGCAGAACTTAGTCCTACAAGACCCCACTTAGATCTATATTTAATAAAAAACAACAATGACCTGTTTCTTTCAGTCCCATGATACCGCAAGATTTTTACTTTCTTTTTCCAGTACTTTTCTGAGCTGCCTATGGCCTTCAGGACATTCTTCCTTCTCTCATATGTACCAATGAAAATAGATAATGTCAAATGTAAAATTCACTTTGACTTGCAGCTCTCCTCTTATCAAGCCTACATTCCACTGATTCCTGGCATCAGTCTAATGTGAGGACATCAAACTAAATATCCTCTTGACAAAAGCATTTGAGCATGGAATACTTAAGATTTTACTTACCAACAACAGCAGGATTTTAGACTTACGTGAATTAGTTTCCAGCTCTCCAGAACCCTCTATACTTTGTATCCACAAGCTTGTTTTGGTTTGTCAATTGGGTCCTTTGCTTCTGTAAACTTATGATATAGGCTATCCATGTCTAAAAATGCTTTTCATTTCATTTTAAACACTTTTAAGCACATTGGACATCATCATAAATTAAACCTCTGTTTATCCGGAAAAAAATGGTTTTAAACTGTAGAGATAACTTGAATTTATAGTATCAAAGTTCGATACCAAGTAAGTTACAGTTTTAGTAAAGGAATCAATAAACTCCTGTTTAACTTGGCCATCTTCTGGGGGCTTCATTTGGAAGTTTTGAGATAATTTGAATTTATGGTATCAAAGTTCGATACCAAGTAAGTTACAGTTTTAGTAAAGGAATCAATAAGCTCCTGTTTAACTTGGCCATCTTCTGGGGGCTTCATTTGAAAGTTTTGAAGCAATATTTTTTCCTCAGCTTCTTATTTCTCTTCAAAGGTCATAAAGCAGTTTTAGAAAAACACCACCTACATTTCTGTTTGTAATCCTTTTCTCCTTTCTTATCCTCAGTGTATGTCCAAATTAGAGAAGGGCATTCTTCTTGTCTCACACTTTCAAAATCAAATTACTAGAGCTCATACAATTCAGTAATGTGGCAGGATACAAAATCAATCCTCAGAAATCAGGTGCATTTCTATACACTAATAATTATATTTCATTTTTTAAAAAGATTTTATTTATCTATTTGTTGGAGAAAGAGAGAGAGAGTGCACACAGGCTGAGGGAGGGAGAGGGACAAGCAGACTCTAGCTGAGTGCAGAGCCCGAGGCAGGGCTAGATCTCACAACCCTGAGATCATGACCTGAGCCGAAATCAAGAGTAGGCTGCTTGGGGCGCCTGGGTGGCACAGCGGTTAAGCGTCTGCCTTCGGCTCAGGGCGTGATCCTGGAGTTATGGGATCGAGCCCCACATCAGGCTCCTCTGCTATGAGCCTGCTTCTTCCTCTCCCACTCCCCCTGCTTGTGTTCCCTCTCTTGCTGGCTGTCTCTATCTCTGTCAAATAAATAAATAAAATCTTAAGAAAAAAAAAAAAAGAGTAGGCTGCTTAACTGACTGAGCCACCCAGATGCCTCTCAAAATTGAATTTTATAGCAAACCAACACTTTCGTATCTTCTCTATGGCCAGCAACACTGATAGGTACTTGTGGGCATATGTCTAAGGGGGCTATCTCCTTCCATTTCTAAACAATCAAAAATCTCAATGGCTTCTGCACATTTTGAAGAAACTGAAAAGTGACCAAAAGTTTTTATTTGTAATGGCTTCAATATCATAGGAAAGCAAAGCACACCCTTTCTTATCAGTGTTGTATACAAGGTGTGCTGGACATTTAGCAGATAAGATCCTTTTATTTTAGTAAGCAGTTTACAGACTGAAAAGAATTTACCAAAATTTACACTTTCACTGTGGAATATGTAGATTAATGAGCAAGTTCTTGCTTATATTTAGACAAGGTATCAAAAATCTTTTACTTCATATTTTCTGTGGTTTCATTAAAATCTTTAAGGAGATTAAGGAGATAATTTGAAAGTCCCATTTTTCAAATCAAAGTACCTAAGAGCTAACAGGAACATTTTTTCCTGCCACTGTTCAATATATTATGTGATACACTATAGAAAGCATAATTTTTGGTGAGATCTGACAGAATTAGCTCTACACTGTAAGGGGTCAAAACACCTATTTAAATTTCCCTTTTTGTTCAACCATAGGACATTTTAGTTGAAACCTCTGGAAATGTGGCTTCACTTGGTTTCATACAACAGTCAAGGGAACAGTACTGTGTTTGTTTTTGTGGTATACCTAAGCTAATTCAGAGCCAGCTATTTTCTACTAAGCTTTGGTATCTTTTTGGCAATGAAAAAGCATTTAGTTGGTTTAGAAGTACTTGCACAGCTCATCCCATACTTGTGAGATTCAGTTTCCATGTTCGCGTTCTCCTTCTCTTCTCCACCATACTCTTATCCCCAATTCTTTTCTGCATGTTGTGCGGTATGCTCTGTTTTGATTATTTACATCCTAAATCTAGTTGTGTATGTCCTTCTATCCATCATCGAAATAACACAGTTGCTGGTTTTTAGTGATGTTGGGTTATACTGGCATTGGTATTGTAATCATTATCATTTTCATGAGCTGAGCCCTTAGAAAACATGATGACAATATTTACAACTGTCACACTTAAACTAGTTCTATCTCACTACAAAACACAGTCAATCTACAGTCAAAGATGAACTGTTAGTACTCATAATTATGACACACTTAAGTTGCATGTGCCTGCAAAGAGAAAGGTGGGCATGAGTTAAAGGCAGTAAGACACATTTTATTCAGTACTACTGCAGTAGGGGAGGGACTGCAGTCTAAATTGAGCACAACTCTGCTGAAACAAAAGGCAGAAGGCTTTTTAAATATTGGGGTGTGATAAAGGAAAGTTTTGAAGGTTGTTAAAGGGGATAGTCAATGTGACTAAGCCAACTGTTTGCTTACTGATGTTATAATCTCAGAGACTGGCAGGCAGGGGCACTATCTTTTTTGATGATTACATTTCAAAGGGATGAGCCACCTGGGCCTTGAGAAAGACATTCCTGAGTTGTAAAAGATACATCTCAAAGGGACAGAGAAATGGTCTACAATTTCAAGTTTTTAAAAAGAAAATACTTCTAAGGGAAGTCAAGAGCCTAAAGTCAGGTGTTGACAGAATGGACAGTCAAGTCTTATCAGTGTTGAGCTTTCTCACACAGGCTTTTCAGGGGGCTGGAGTCACCATCTTAGGGACATGGCCTCAGCTGTCAGGAACTATACTAGTGTTGTTCAACTCTCTTGGTTTGGGAGATAGATGACATCATCTGTGCTAAGAGTCTGCCGCCAGGTTCTCATAGGCCAAAGTTGAGGCCTACTCAAGAAGAAGACTCAGTGGGAGGCTGATTAAAGTTTGGTCAAGGAGAGAGTCTTTGTGAACACTTAAGCCACATCTTTTGGAGTGATGCAGTAATAGATAATGCATTTTTGTGCACCACAGATCATGATTGTGACAGCAGTTATGGAAGATGGTTAATCTATGCCATGTCTATTTAACACCGAAGACAATGTTGTTTTTAGTCCCTATTTGGGGGCTACCATATGGGTTTTATGCTTTACCCCCAACCTTCCATATCCACTGCAGAAAACCAGGACTTTTTGCATCCCAGGGTGAGGCTTCCAGGGAATCAGGAATTTCCATGGTATAATCAGAAAAATCATGGGTAGATTGGTTCTTTACCCTCAGAACTCCCCTTTTCACCTCAAGTGAAGAGGAACTTCAAAGAAGATTGAGGGGTGCCTGGATGGCTCGGTCAGTTAAGCATCTGACTCTTGGTTTTGGCTCAGGTCATGATCTCAGGGTTGTGAAATGGAGCCCCACGTTGGGCTCCAGGCTCAGTGGGGAGTCTGCTTAAGACTGTCTCTCCCTCTGTCCCTCCCCTCTGCATAGCTCACTCTGTCTCCCCCTCAAATAAACAAATCTTAAAAAAAAAAAAAAAAAAGGGAAGATTGATCTTATTTAGGATAGTTGGTAATTCAATATCTGGCTTGGAAAATATAGAGATTGATAAAATGAAAGAGGAGTGGCTACAATGCATGGCATGCCTTACAAGAAGACATGAGGGCAAAGGACATGAAATTATTTACCATGAAGTGACTAGCAGTAGCAAAGAGGATTAGTCTGGGTCAAGGAAACTACTGGTGAGCAATCCCAAGAGATGGAGTCAAGGAGGGCCTCTGAAGATCCAGGAAAGTGACCATGAGAAAAAGAATCAGCTTTAAACTTGAGCCAAAGCCAGAAGAAACTAACACTAGATCAGAATCTAGATCTTTCCTCATTCCCTCTCTCCTGACCACAGCCCCTTCCCTCAACAGGAAGACCTTTTTAAATGTAATTAAAATTGAAGTTTTAACTATTATTGTACCTGAGTATTTTAATTACTGACCAAAGAACATTTTAGTACCTGAGTGTGGCAGAGAAGTTGTGGGACTTGGCCTAAATTTCATTCAGTGGATAAACTACTTCTACCAAGTAAATTCCAACTAATAGGGGAAGCAAAAATAAATTTGCTTTCTGATTTTACTCTGTAAAAATTACAGAGAAAAGGTGATATGTAAAGGGGCTCTTACTATATGATAAACCCCACAGTGTCACATTCACAATTCATTCAACAAATGCCTGATAAGTATCGCCTGACTAGTCACTTAACACTCTGATAAGAAAAAGGTAGGAATATAAAGATAAAAAAAATACTGGCTTTAAGGACCTTAAGTGTACAAAGGGAGACATGTTACCATGTAACTATGTACCATAATCCCTTTTCAGCCGTGGTTCTGAGGCAGTTGGGTTTATTATTGTCATTCCACAGGTTTAAAGTTTCTCCTCAGTGTACACTATTCCCCTAGACCCCACCCCTGCTTCTCAGGAGGGCAAGTCTGAGTAGTAGTACAGGGACATTTGTTTATAATTAAGTCTTTCAATATATGGCCTGAAGACCAAGCTGAGAAAGCATGCCTTTGAACACCACAGTAATTTGTGAAGAGTTTAGCATTCTGCCAAGACTTGCAAGAGCAAAACAAGAATATAAGAGCACAAGACATTGCATTTCAAGCCAGCCACGGCTGTGTTGGAAAATTGTAAGACAAGCACATTTCATATAAAACAAAACCTGTAGCCTCAGCAGATCATCAAGCCAGCATCAGTGTTTCTTGATCAATTAAAGATGATGATTCTGTAAGAGATTATTGTACTGATGAAATGGGTTCCTTCTTGAATATTTTACTATGAATTAAAAAAAAAAAACTCCTAATGCTATTTTAGTTGTTTTCCCCACCCTTTATTTTCTAAGAGAGCTTAATCTTGCCAGAAAAAAATTACTTCTTAGAAACACCACCTCTATACCAGATAAGAGAAGGTAGCTCACTGTATATTATCGGCTACAAAATTTCTTGGATTTTATTCACAATTATATTTTTACTTTCTTTGGTAAGAGCCCAGGTCAAATCTACTTTCAGAACTGCCTCATTAATTTGACAGCATTTTGAGAATTTGAATTTATTGTTTTTCTTTTTCATAAAACACAGATTATCAGAAACTATTTCACTATACAATGAATACATAGTAACGTAGTTATTGAAATAACCAGATATTTTTCATGATTGAGAACACTCTTCGTTTTATGACACTAACTGACAATAAGTCCAATCATAGACCAAGATAATTTCTGTTTTTACTGATATTTAATACTCCAGAAAGGGTAATGTACTTTCAAGGATTTTCAAACCTCTTTGGCTTCAGGGCTCAAAAATTGATTCAACTCTTTATTGTGCAAAGAAAAGAGATTCTGAAATAATGAAATGTCAGTGCTCGAGGATAAAATGTCAGAAACAGCTCAGTGAAGCATATTATATTAGTGTCCTATAAATGATTGAAATGGTTATATTATTTGCTCTCAACACATTTATTGACGATCTGCTATAAGCAAGGAATTATTTGTAATAGGTACTATGGAGAATGCAAGAGGACACAGTCTGAGTTGTCACAGTCTAGTGAGGGATACAGACACAGACAAATAATTAGAATATGCAACACCCGGAGTTTGCATTTCAGTAGAAATGTAACCAGTTGTATAACAGTGAACATAATTCAGAGATTCTCTGTAACATAATTCCTTAACTTGTAAAATGAAGTGTTATATGGGCTGGTATAGGGGCCTTCAGATATTTGGAATTGCATATATCTATCCATAAAAATTGTTATATCATACCTCTAATATTTATTTATAATGTTCATGTTACATATTACATACTCTATAAAACAATGGTCAGGATCCCCATCAACCTAATTATATCAGGAAATCTGGGAATAGGGCATAAACATGGATTTTTTTTTAAGATTTTATTTATTGTGCTCACTTCGGCAGCACATATACTAAAAAGATATTATTTATTTGAGAGAGTGAGAGAGAGAATTCACAAGCAGGCAGGAGGGGTAGAGAGAGAAGGAGAAGCAGACTCCCTGCTGAGCAGGGAGCCTGATGGATGTGGGACTTGATCCCAGGACCCTGGGATCATGACCTGAGCCGAAGGCAGATGCTTAACCGACTGAACCACCCAGGTGCCCCATGGATTCTTCATGCCACAAGGCTAGAAGAAGAAACAGATGAACAAGAAATGAAAATTTATATGTACTTTCAAATTTATCATAAATGCTATGAAGACATTTGTCAGAATTAAAGACAATTAAGTGGAGATACTTACTTAAAGTAGAGGTGCATGTTTAGATAGACATAATTAGAGAAGGCTTCTCCAAGAAGGTGACATTTGAAGAATGAGAAAGAGCTCCCTATTAGGAGCTGAACTGTGTGGACTTGTGGGTGTGCGGGCAGGGGGCATGGATAATAAGAATATTTCAAACAGAAAAATAGGAAACACACATCTAGAAAAATAAATCAATGGGAGCAAACAGATGAGAGAGAGTGGCATAAGTTAAAGCTTGAGAATTAGTTACAGGGTAGTCATATAGGCTTTCGAGTGTGGAGCACAATTTAGTCACAGCGTAAAAGAAAGCCAGTGAGGGGTTCAACACATGAGTCATGTGGTCTGATGTTCATTTACAGAAAATACTCTATAAGCACTTAGCCTGAATACAGGCATACCTTATAACCCATCAATTATATACTCTTTCATATATACCTAACAGAAGTGTGTACATGTGATCTCCAAAAGGCATGTGCGAGAATGTTCATAACAGCATTCACAATAGCCAAAAATTGGAAACCACGCAAATGCCCACCAACAGTAGAATGGATAAATAAATTGTAGTATATTCATATAATGGTACCCTGTACAACAATGAGATTTAACAGTCTACAAGCATATTCAACAACATTGATGACTCTTATAAACTTTATGTAGAGTAAAAGAAACAGGGCATAAAATGGTCTATATGGCCAGTGACATTTAATGTACAAAAATAACTCTCCACCTGAAAAGGGAGTGAGGGGAGAGTATGCTGTGGACAGGTCATTGGAAACTAAGATTGAGAATCAGTAATGTAATACAGTTGATACCCTAAAGAGACCAAGTATCTCTCACACTTGTAATTCTCAGTATAAAGTGAAAATGTATTCCTGTATATAGATAGATACAGATATAGATGTATAGATATGTATCTATTGCAGCTTTCAAATTCCTTCTTAAAGAGAGCATGCTTTAAGAGGATTAATAGCTAAGGGTAGAATAATTCTAGCCAGAGATTTAAAAATTCTCCTTAAAAAAAAAAGCTTTTATTAAAAAAGTACTACCTACCTGGATTACCAAGAAAAAGTAGAAAGTAAAAGAAAAAACAAAAAACAAAAAACACAGAATCATCAGAAAGGGATACTAGAGGTGCCTGCAAGGGAATGTTACAGAAAGAGAAAATCACAAAGAAAAATGAATATTTTGGGCCTGTTGGCAAGGTTATCTCTATCGCAGAGAACAACTTTTCAAGCTACCTGGACCAACCAAGCAATCTTTGATTAAAGTGAGGCTTCTGAGTAAGAGTCCATCTGTAGGAGGGGACCTGGTTGATCATGCAGATAAGAACATTGCTCTGTTCTCCCTTTGTGTCTGTTTAGTGGACAGTCTAAATTTATACTTCGGTCTTTGTAAGCCAAGTAAATATTAGACTTTTCCTTACAAAATGTGCTTTTGTGTGCTTGCAAATTAGGATTCTTAGTTCACAAGGTAGGGGGTAAACCCTGTACTCCGGTGAATTTACCTGGGTGAATATATTGTTTCCTCAAACCTAGATAACATTCGCGCCAAGAGTCACACCTTCACCATAATTGTTTTGTTTCATGGGGCTGGGATATGCAGGGGAGAGAAGAAACACCGCCACTGTATTAAATGTCCCTAGCAATTGTAAGATACATCTGAACGTCTGCAATATTGAAACATGAGAAAATCCAGACATCCTAGAATCAGGACCATTCCTCCCAAGTCTCTTCCTGTTCCATTGTCTGGCAACCTTCCATTGTTTTGGCTTCCTTTTCACCTGGTGTTGCACACTGATCTCTCCAGCAAGGTCTCTCAATCTGTTAAAAAGATGAAAAGAGACTACTTCCCTCAGCAGTGACCTTTTCCACTTGAAATGTTTACTCTGGTGCCCACTCCCTCGGAGCTCCTAACACTGCAGCTGAATGCTGCCGCTGCCATCCACTCTAACGGCTACTATTTAGGAACATGGCATGCAGCCCTGCAGAGGAAGTGCCATGTGGGTCATCTGTAGTTGGAGGGGAGAAGAAATAATACAAAGACTTGCTAACAAAACCTTAATGTGGATATGGCCTCCTGGGAAGCAAGGGAAGCAGGCAGACTAACCTAGGAGGAGTCACAAGAAAATGGAACAGCTATTTTTAGCACAAGTGCCTGGCATTTAAAGGAGCTGCAAACAAAGCCTTAAGGGGGAAAGAAAAAGGACTGTGGCTACAATTGTAAGCCATATCAGACAGGTATGCAGTGAGAAAAGAACTGCTTCCCACATATAATACACATACCTCGCAGGATAGTCAACTATTGCCCTATTAAGTCAACTATTTCAAACCACTGCATTGAAATCATAATCCAGTTGTTTAGTGGTTACTGGGACTGCAATGAAAAAAAAAATGTTTAATTCCTTACTGTCTGTTTGTCAGCCGGAGCCAGTTTTAAATTCTCTCCACAAAGCAGACTGAGCAGTCTCAGGAGACTAAATGCTTAAACTGTCTTTCTGAGAGTATAAGACCTTGCTGTTTCCTTTTCCACTATACCATAAAATGAAAGAAAACAAAACAACACATACCACGTAATCACCGGAAATTTCATTTATTCTCATGATATATGCCACTCTCACCTTGAGGACATAAAAAATATTACCTTTAACATATAAAAAATATGAAATCTCTTTGATCCTCTGACTATATAAAAGAGTTCACACAAATGCAAAGAAAATTCCAACCTATTTTTACAGTAGGTTTTACTAACTTGAATGTACACATCCCATCTACACAGATTGTTTACTGTTGTTATTGTTTGTGATCGTCAGGTTCCAGATGGCTGGTTAGAGAAACAAGAACAGTATCAGGTGGCACCTGGTAGAAATCCAAGAGAAAAAACAGCACCTTGGAAGTCTCTAGATGTCAATAATCCCAAGAGAAGATGGAGACAAACTTAAAAATCTGTTGAACATCTTCCATGTGCCAGGCACTATGCTGAACACTAGAGAGGATATGAAATAAAACATGGTCTCTGACCCTGAGGACTTAAAAACCTAATGGATCTAAAGACATAAATGCGAATGCCAGTCAATTGATTAATGATTAAATAATTGATGGTCACTGTATGCCCAAGATATGTTTCGGTAGGTTTGGGGGTGTGCATTTTTTTAAATGACCCATAGCTAATTATATTGCATTAACAAATTTGGGGACAGTTTGTCCAGGTAATTAAAAACACAAACCAAGTACTTTGGGAGCACCAACAAAGAAGAAAATCAGTTAAGCTTCATAGAGGTGATTGTATTTGAACTGGGATTTGAAAGCTTTTAAACAAGCATGATTGGAGATAAGGCAATTCAACCGTGAAGGGAAGTTGTATATTATATATTTGTTTGTACCTCTGTCCTTTAAAACAAATTGGCAGTACCCTACAACAACAACAAAAAATAAACATTGATAAAAAGAGAAGAATGGAATTAAAAGAAGAAAAGCAAATAAGCCAGACATAAGTATGTACATGAATTCTGTGAATGAGCATGTGAGTCTGACTTTATGATACCTGTTACCATAAAACAGTATCAACAAAAGCAGCCACCTAGAAGGGAAGGAACACCACGGGTTCAATATGAGGTTGGAAAATAGTAAAAGGCCATGAAAAATAAGGCTATTCAGACTCCTGCACTTCTGCCTTGTACACCATCTTCTACTCACCAAAACACCTATTCCAAACTTTCCTATTTCCATTTTTTTTTAATGGCCCCAAAGTTCTTTGATACTTCTCTCAGTGGGAGATGAGGTCTATATTTCTTCTCTTTGCATATGGACTCCTTGACCAACAGAATATAGTAGGAATGATGCAGTGCCAGTTTCCAGGGCCAGGCCTTAGAAACCAGCAGCTTCTATGTCCTGTCTTTTGAGACACTCTCTCTTAGAATCCAGGTACCATATTTTAAGATCAGGCCCATGAAATGGGCCCATGTAGGTGTTCCAGTTTACATACTCAGCTGAGGTCTCTGCAAAAAGCCAGTATCAACAGCCAGATATGTAAATATAAAGAATCCTCCATGGGGCGCCTGGGTGGCTCTGCCGGTTAAGCATCTGCCTTCGGCTCAGGTCATGATCCCAGGGTCCTGGGATCAAGCCCCACATCGGGCTCCCTGCTCAGCAGCAGAGTCTTCTTCTCCCTCTTCCTCCGCCCTGCTTGTGCTCCATCTCTCTCTCAAATAAATACATAAAATCTTTACAAAAAAAAAAAAAAGGAAAAAAAGAAAGAATCCTCCAGATGGTAACAGGTGCTAGACTTTGACTTACCCTCAGCCTTCGTGTGTTTCTGGTTGAAGCCCCAGACATCAGGGAATAGAGACGAGCTGTCCCCACTGTGTTTTGTCCATGGAGTTTATGAGCATAATAAAATGATTAAACCAGTAAATTTTGAGGTGCTTTGTTATGCAGTGGTAGATAACTGAAATACTTTTCTGCATTTCCTTAGTCTCTTGAATCCTCCAACTAACTCCCCTCTCCCCAAACGTACATACACACACATTTACAGAATTTCTTTTTTCTCAGGAAATGGCTTTATTTCTTACTTTACATAAAAATAAAACCATCAAATTAGAACTCTCTCAGTCTGCTTCTACAAGCATATCACATTACCTACAATTGTAGCCACACTTCTGTTATAAAAGGAAAGCTCCTTTCTAAGGTAATATGAGAGCCCTATGGGAAGGTAGAGGGCAGGGATTCAAAGCACAGCCCTCTCATAAAACATACTTTGTCATGAATTCAACATTTCTCTCCTAATTGAATCCTTTCCATTCTTATTTAAGTATGTTCAACTGATTCTCACTAAAACAAACAATATCCCTGAACCCTTCATCTCCTTTCTTCTCCCTAGCTTCAGCCCTATCTCTTCTTTTTTCACAGTTATATATACTAAACACCTTCCTTTCGTTCTCTTTCACCCACTTTTCAAGCATCTAATCTGGCTTCCACCCTGTTATTCCATTTAAACGATTCTTACTAATGTCATAAGAGACCTCCTCTTCACTAAATCCAGTGAATATTTGGGACCTTGTACTTGATACCTTCAGCTGCATGCAGCAATGTTGAGCCTTCTCTTTGTCTTCTCTTGTTTCGGGCTGCTACAACAGGATACCATACACTGGGTGGCTTAAGCAACAGACATTTCTCACAGTATTGGAGGCTGGGAAATCCAAGCCAACCCAGGTGCTGGCAGATTTGGTTCCTGGTACCGAGCTCTCTTCCCGTGTTGCAAATGGTCATCGTCTTATTGTGGCCTCACAGAGACAGAATGAGAGAGCTCTTTGGGGTCATTTTTATAAGGCCACTTATCTCATTCATGAGGACTCCAGCGTCACATCCTGATCACCTCCAAAGATCCCACAGCCTCATACTATGACATTAGGGGTTAGGATATCAACATATGAATCTTGGGGTGACTCAAACATTTAGTTCATAACANACTCTTTCTTAAAATCTTGTTTTCTCCTTGTTTTCATCCTGTTCTGGCCACTCCTTCTAAGTCATATTGGCTGGTTCAGTCTCCTCTAATTAACCATTAAATTTTGGAGTTCTTCTCTTGGTCTCTCCTCTCTTACATACTCTTATTCTAGGAAATCTCATCCACATCCTTAGTTTAATTACCATATAAAATTACAAATTCACATCTCCAGCCCAGACCTCTACTGTAAGGTATAAACCTGTGTATCCAACTGCCTGTTTAACACCTATCTACCCTCTTAAACCTGCTCCACTTCCAACACTCCCTGTCTCAGTGAATAGTACCACCATCTGTTCAGTTACCCAAGCCCAGAAACCTAGCAATAAAAATACCTCTCTTCCTCCTCCCCATAGTCCATTTCTCACCAAATCCTGTGTACTTTACCTACTAAATATCCTTCATAGCATTTCTTTTTAACTTGCCACTGCTTCTCTTCAAACACCTGATCCATTCCACAGAGTGGAATGATCTTTTCAATGTAAATATGATCAAGTCTGTACAAAGCATCTCAAATGACTTTCATTACTTTTTCAATATGAAGAGCAAATCTTTTTTTTTTCTTAACATAGTTTGCAGCCCTGCATGATCTATCCTGTATCTGCTTCTTAAACCTTACATTACTTTGCACTATTGGTGGAAATGCAAAATGGTATAGCCACTATGGAAAACAGTATGGAGATTCCTCAGTAATTCCACCACTGAGTATTTACCCAAAGAAAACAAAACACTAATTTGAAAAGACACATGCACCCATGTTTATTGCAGCATTATTTATAATAGCCAAGGTATGGAAGCAACCCCAGTGTCCCTTGAGAGATGAATGGATCAAGATGATGTGGTAAATACACATAGGAATATTACTCAGCCATCAAAAAGAGTGAAATCTCGCCATTTGCGATAACGTGGATGGAGCTAGAGTGTATTATGGTAAGAGAAATAAGTCAGAGAAAGACAAATACCACATGACTGCACTCATATGTGGAATTTAAGAGATAAACGAACAAACTAAAAAAGAGACCAAAAAACAAACACTTAAATGCAGGGAACTGGTGATTGTCAAATGGGAAGTGGATGGGGGCATGGGTGAAATAGGTGAGGGGATTAAGAATACACTTATCATGATGAGGACCGAGTAATGTATAGAATTGTTGAATATTGTACACCTGAAACTAATATAATTATGTTGATTATACTTGAATATATTAAAAAAAAAACACAAAACCTTACTTTATGTTTTCCCTTCTGCTGAAACTATCCTCATGTTTAGTTCCTTGAAATTTCTATCCCTTCTGAATTGAATATTCAAGTTTATACCCTCCCCAACTCTTCCTCCAAACCCATGCTATTTAGTTGATCCTTACTCAGTAGAATATAAGTTCCAATAGAGGAGCTTATCCTTTTTTCTTGTCATTGTAATTCTATTGCCTAGCACAGTGCTTAATATTTAATGGATGTTTAAAATGTATCTTTTAAATGTATAAATATGCATGTTTGATCTGCTGGCCAAACACCTCTATGGCAGTGTATACCAGGCAGTCTAAACTGTAAGATCGTGCCCCAAAGAGATGTCGGAATCAGAGAAATAGATTTGGGGATCATCTTCAGAACTGGTATCTCTGGAAGGGAAATGAACATGATTCTCCAGGGAAGTTGTGGAATAAGGATAGAGGAGAGAGTTAGGAACTGACCTTTGAGAAATATCTTCACTGAAGGGATGGGCAGAAAGTCCAGCAAAGAGACTGCTAGGTAGTTTTGTCACAAGAACAAAGTAACACAAAAGGCGGAGTGAAAAGTTTCAGAAAGGAGAAGGTGGTCAGGAGAGTCAAACACCATGAAGAAGCACAGAATATGAGTGCTGACTGAGATACCACCTCACACCAGTCAGAATGGCTAAAATTAACAAGTTAGGAAAGGACAGATGTTGGCGAGGATGCAGAGAGAAAGGGGAACCCTCCTACACTGTTGGTGGGAATGCAAACTGGTACAGCCACTCTGGAAAACAGTATGGAGGTTCCTCAGGGAGTTAAAAATAGAGCTACCCTATGACCCAGCAATTGCACTAGTGGGTATTTACCCCAAAGGTACAAATGTAGTTATCCGAAGGGGCACCTGCACCCCAATGTTTATAGCAGCAATGTCCGCAATAGCTAAACTGTGAAAAGAGTCCAGATGTCCATCGATAAATGAATGGATAAAGAAGATGTGGTAGATATATATACAATGGAATACTATTCAGCCATCAGAAAAATGAAATCTTGCCATTTCCAACGATGTGGATGGAACTAGAGGGTATTATGCTAAGCGAAATAAGTCAGTCAGAGAAAGACAATTATCATATGATCTCAGTCATGTGTGGAATTTAAGAAACAAAACAGAGAAACCAGAGAGGGAGACAAATCATAAGACACTCCTAATTTTAGGAAACAAACTGAGGGTTGCTGGAGGGGAGGCAGGTGGGGGGATGGGGTAACTGGGTGATGGACATGGGGGTGAGTATGTGTTGTAATGAGCACTGGGCGTTATATAAGACTGACTGTACCCCTGAAACAAATAATACATTATGTGTTAATTGAATTTAAATTTTAAAAAAGAAAGCAGAGGATCATAGGGGAAGAGAGGGAAAAATAAAACAAGATGAAATAAGAGAGGGAGACAAATCATAAGAGACTTTTAATCATAGGAAACAAATTGAGGGTTGCTGGAGGGGAGAAGGGTGGGGATATGGGGTAACTGGGTAATTGACATTAAGGAGGGCATGTGGTGTAATGAGCGAGCACTGGGTATTATATAAGACTAATGAATCGCTGAACTCTATCTCTGAAACCAATAATACACTATATGTTAATTGAATTTAAATTAAAAAAAAGAAAAAGTGAAAAAAATAAATTTGAAACTTGGTAAAAAAAAATTAAAGAATATGAGTGCTGAGGTATTGGACTTGGAGATTCGGATATTATTGTTTATTGTAGAAGTTTGGGGACTAAGTGAAAAATGCCAATGAAAGTGCCCATGAGAGCCCTGGGCAAGCAACAGTGACAAAAATAAATAAATAAATCTAACATTCTGTTTAAAGCTAAATGCTATGCTCTTCCTTTGCTACAAAGTTAAATTTGGCCATTGTTTCCATATCTTCTTCAGCAAAATGCCAATAAACCCAAGTCCCTTATGAGTGGATATAGGGGATACAGGGGAGGAAAAACATCTTTCCTTCTGTCTTTTTAAGTTCTCTGCCTGGGGCCCTGTAAATTATACTGACAAATGACAGGTTAACAGAGAGACAGAAGTTGACTCTCAGGGGCATCATGCATACACACGGGAGCGCTCAGAAATGAGGAGATAGAACTCGGCTTGTAGAGCATCCCAACAAAAGAACAGTAAGTTGTTAGAGAAGTGACAAGACAAAGGAAACGGGCTTTGAGTTTTGAGGTGGCGAATCATGGACAGGTAAATATACGAGGGAAGTGGATGGGGGACAAGGGCTGGCTTTAGCCAAATTTGTTATGTAGATTGCTCTGACGCCATCTCTGGGCTGATTAGGGTATAGAGTTGTATCTGGTGATTAACTTCTGTCCTTCCTGATAGTAGGGTGGAGTGGGGGGAGATGGGGCACCTTTACAAATTTGTTCTATTTTTAGCCAAAATAGGAAGGAGGGCAGAGAGATTTTCTTGTCTCTGCTTCTCAGTTGCCTTCAACTGAAAAGAATCATTATGCCAAAGTGTTGTATTTTAGGGCGGCGTATTCTGCTACCCTTCAGGGGAAATAAGGGGGCCGTATTTGTTAGGGTGCAGGCTAAACTGCTACAACAGAGAATCCAATGGCTTCCAGAGCAACTAAGTTCACTTTGTTATCATGTACTAGCCCCAGTGCGGGGAGAATCATTTAGCAACCTGGTTTCCTTCAGTCTTCTCACTCCATCAGTCCTTAGACCTTTGTCATCATCTGCACAGCCAAAGCTGAATCAACCTCCAGACTAGATTCCAGCAAATGGGAATGAGAAATAGAGCATAGAAGGGACCCTAACCAAAAATGGCCCATGTTCCTTTGGCTAGAACAGTTACGTGGTCATTGTTAACTGCAAGGAAGGCCAAAAGAAATGTGATCTACAAGCCAGCAATGAGCTCAATCATGCCAATCATCTTCATATTACTCTGGAGAAATGCGTAATGAATATTGGCAGACGGCTAGCTGGTAGTCTCTGCCAGAGCCCACCTTTCTGGACATCTACATATCCATGTGCAACTTCCCACAAGTAAAGCATACCCTTTCCTCAGAGGAGAAATTCAATGTCCCACCCAGTTACTGAATCCAGCTCCAATTTCAGAAACTATGGGTAATGTACGTATGGGACCTTTGTAGTTCAGGTACCTATAAACTAAATGATTTTTAAAATCTGCCTAATCTCCCTGCCTCATCCCACTCCCACACTCCATAGGCAGTGGTAGAGCAGAAACAAGATAACCATGATAAAATTCCCACTTGGAAAAGAGACGAATAGGAAACACACAGAGATCACTAGTGCATAAGTATTATCAAGTCCTGGGTAGAAAATCATAGAACTTTACCCTGGCATTGAAGTGAGTTGTCTGGTTAGCCCAATTTTCTCTCTGGATATAACTCCTATGTCCTTTATGGACCCATCTTTGCATTATAGGAGGCTCTGTCTTGTTCATTTCTTCCAAGGTCAAAGCTAAAGTAGATATTAAAAAGTATGCCCTATTAGGAACTGGTTTGGAGTTGAACAACAAGCTTTTATAGGCGAGGCTTGTCATTTCTTTGGCAATACAATTCCCTCAAAATCTTAGTCGGCTTCTGATATATTTTTTATAGTCTGTTCCATGTGCCAGTATCCATACTCACCATTCTTTTCCAGCCATATTTCTTTAGCCTGCTCTATTTTTTATCCTCTGAGCTTAAATCTGACTTCTCCATTTTAATGAAGATTACCTTGAGGCCATGTGAAACTCTAGGTTTGGGTAGGAAAGCCACACCCAGAGTCCTGGCTCCCTTTGTTTTGCAGAAAAATTTTAAAGGGTCTTTGAGGAAAATTTTCAAGGGGTTCAAAAGTGGTTGGGCTTTAACTTATGAGGCTCTAAATGTATGGACTCTTGCCATTTCCCTACATTTCTGATTACAAACTGGCTAAATCTTGGCTGAACTGGACTCTTTATTGAATTCGTTGCTAAAATTTGCCAGGAGACCCCATACTCCTGTTCTTTCCACCTACCTTCCTTAGAGCAAATAGTGTGTCAGGTAAAATTTTAGCAACATTTTGCCATAATGTAAACAAATATGTTTTCAGCCTGCACTGTCCAGTTTCTCACGGTTTCATTATTATCAAACAATGTATAATTGATTGGCATGAAGGCTAAGTTGCCTTAATAGAGACCCAAAAATACAGCAGGTTGAAGAACGCCAAAGATTATTTCCTTGTCCAGTACCAGTGAGGCAGGGCACTCTCTTCTAGATGGCTCTTCATGGACCCAGTTTCCTTCAATCTTGTTGCTTCACCTAAGGCTTTGTAATGACCAAATCTGAGTCACAGCCATAACTGGGTTCCACAACCTGATGGGAAGGGGAATGAACAAGCACAATGTCCTAAGACCCGTACCAGCAAGTGTCAAACATCACTCCCTTCCTATTAACATTGATAAAATTTAGGCATATTACCAGGGTTTTCTGTCATATGTGGATGGATCAAGAGGTACTGAACAAATGGGAAATTCTCATTCACTGTATATTGCATTTCCCTAAATTGTAGACCAAACCTTTTCTGCTTGTAAAGATTGTCCAAATAGATTCCTGCAGCTGGCCTCTCAGAGAGGGAGTTGGCTTTCTCCAAAGCTTCATGTAATCTAGCTAAATCCCTGGATGAAGGCAATCAGTTCTCATCAATCATATGCCTGGACCCCAACCCCTCAGCAATGCCAGCAGAGAGCAGGTGTCTCTCTAATGGTAAAAGCCAATGTGGCAAATGCTGCTTCTGTTTTGTCATGTTATATGGCTATTATTACAAGTCTTGAACACCAGGCTCCTGACTATATCAGAGTAGAAGCTAGTGCTTTCCCAGTCACAAACACTGAACTCTTAGGATAGGGCTGGACCCAAGATTCCCCTTCATTATATTGCTTTTGTATGAGTGATCTGATCACAACAGGGAGGGGCTGGTACTTCCCTCATCACTTGGCTTACAAACTTGAGTTCAACAGTTAAGGTCCTCCCCCATCTTGTCTTTTTTTTTTTTTTTAAGATCTTATTTATTTATTTGTCAGAGAGAGAGAAAGAGCACAAGCAGAGGGAGCTGGCAGAGGGAGCCCGATGTGGGACTCAATCCCAGCATCCTGGGATCATGACCTAAGCCGAAGGCAGATGCTTAAGGGACTGAACCACCCGGGTTTCCCTCTCCCATCCTGTCTTAACTACATCTCTCTGCACTGCCCTAGAATACAACGTGCAGTGATGGGCAGGCACACCGGCTCTGCTCGTGTCTGCTGAGTCTTACCCAGTCCATACTGCTCCACCAGCTGAAGTACAAATGCTGCTCAGTTCTTTGTCCCCTATGGACCTCAGTTGTGAACTTGGTCTCTAAAGGAAGAAAGGAAGGCCCAAGACCTTTTTATTTGAGCACAAGAAGAAAAGGTAACTCACAGAAGCTTGTGGGACAGGAGACACATGGGAGGCTGATATTTGGGTTATACCAAATATCAAATACAACTAGATGATTCTGTTTTTTAAAAGCCTAATGATAAAGGAATTTAGCTCTTTATAATAACAGGATGCTACATACAGTAGTTAGAGAAAGTTGAAATCTCAACACAGTGATATATCACTACAGTTTTGCTACTTAAAAAAAAAAAAAGGTGTAATCTCTTTCAAATAAGCATTCTCAGTACTCCCCACCAATAGGCTTTTTGAAATCTGCTAAATTGGGTTTATAAGGTTCACTTTCTCCTAATGTGCTATCACAAGGCTTCTCCTCCTCAGCCTATGTGTTATGAGGCCCTTTCTCCCCTGTTGGTGACAAGGCAATTCTCAGAATGGGTCTTAGGTTGTCTCGGTAACCTAAAGAAAAGCCTGTCATTTTGATACGTGAAGAACTGGGATGCAGTGTTCACCCAGTAACTGGCTAGTGGTTTCTTTCCTCCCTGCTGTGCAGTTCTTAGTAAATGACAAGTTTTATTATAAATTCTGAGTCCATTTTCTTAATTTCTGCCAAACCAGTGATTACTAATTGTGTCCCTTTGCAAAGCTTTCCGGCCAGTTGCAGACATCAGACACCCATAATACCCTTAGCACAGAATTCTATGAGCCACCTGAGCTGCTTATTCCAGACCATCTGCACAAATTCAGTTCTGGAAATTTTATAAATGAAAGAAGACTAACGTTAGCTTAGAAGATAGTATACAAATATGTAACTGGCAAAGCAATTATAAAATTTTGTTGTAGAGAATGAATGAGACTGAAATCACATTAGAAGTGTAGAGAATCAGACTAAAATTAGGAGAAATGAAACAGAAGGGACAGACATATTCACATTATGCTTGTCTATTAATTTTTACCCTATGCCATTTTTTAAAAGATTTTGAACCAAAGTGAATTTTCTGCAAAGAAATTAAACCTTATAAGCTTTGGTTTAAGGATAATTCATGAATTATGTTAATAACTATATACCCCATAACAGTGGTTCAGTACAATTTTTAAAATTTTTTTTCATCAACAGCCATAGACTTCTACTACCTTAGAAATTCTAGGAAATTAGTGAATTAATTAGCAGATTCTTTCAAATTAACATTTTATATCTAAATTCCAATAGTCAAATAGATGTTATTAAGATTTAAAAATATACCTGAGAGACAGCCCATTCTTATGATCTGTAAATTTGCATTATGCTTAAAATACTGATAATAGTAAGGAAACAAGATACCACCTTTGATATGTCTGATTTGCAGTAATATTTTGTAAGCTTTATGAGAGCAGGAAACTTCTTGTCCCCCGAGACTAGTGTCCTGGCACAAGGCAGACACTCAGCGAGTACCTGTGGATTTGATAAATAGAGAATGTCTTAAAATATCAGGTCTTATATATTCAGAACTTTTGCCATCATTTCAGTCTAAGCCCAGATTCTTTCTAATCAAGCAGCAGAAAGATCAAGTTCTTTCCTTTGTGGTTTAGAAATATAAAAGATCTGTTTGCATATTACTCAGTTTTCATCTGTCATGATCACAGGGACCAGATGGCTACCTCCTTTATAGCACTTGCATCCCAAGGAGGACAGCATGACAGAATGTGAAACTGGCAGCCTTCAGTGTGAGTTCTTCATGATTCTGCAGGAAACACTTCCGTTTGTTTCATGTTTTGTGGAGCATGCGCACTCTAAATATGGCCCATCAGATGAACATTTATATAATTGAGAGACTTTTGAAGCAGAGAAAACTCAACCAAGGTTCTCAGAGCTGTTTTAAGATATTCCCAGAGAGCTATCAGTGCTGACACCCAAGTACCATTACTCCATCCCAGAGCACCCCCGTGCCTGCCGAGAAAGGAAGCTTCAGATCCTCCCTTAGTGCAAGACTAGAATACAGAGGCAGGCTGTATTCTTCCCACTTGACAAACAGTATACATATATACCCAGCTGCAAAGGGAAGTGAGTGACATGAAGCCAGGGGTTTCTAGGGCAGGAAGGCCATCCACCTTTGTCTACTCAGTAACAGTGTATCTTATCCAGGAACATGGTTTGGGAGAAGGCAGTTCAATCCCTATTACTGGTGAGTTCAGAATCCCCACCTTTTTCAAAGGATTGCATCATATTTTAGGTCAATTTCAAGACTGGAGACAGAATGTGACTTCAGTATTTCACCATGTCTGTCTACAGAATTGTGACAAATGCCATGGACAGGCCCTGTTTGGTTTCTCTGTGTTTGTGTGTAGGCTATGAAGAGCCCTCCAGTCTTCAGGTAGTTTGTGTCTCTCTATCCTGTGGTTGTCTGCCTTCAGCTCTCTGGGGTTTGTTTTGTTTTGTTTTCAGTGATGTTGGAAACTGCTGGGACTTGCAGGTAAAATCGAAAAGCCATTTTACATCTGCTCAGAGTAAGTCATAAAGCACTATGACTTTGTGATTTGGGGTAGAGATACCTTGAACCAAATACATATTTGAGGCTCCTTTGGAGAGTAAGTATGTTTGCATTTAAGGAAGTTTTGGAGGGAAAGAATTTGTGAAAATAATTTGTATACATTTTTAACAAGGAGTTTACGCTTTCTGTCAGAGTGGTAGACAACAGCAAGCTTAAAAACAGCAAATGAAAGAAAAGAGCTGTAAAATAAACAATGAAGGGTGCAGGAACTGCGGGATGGAGCGTGGGACATTTACTGACAGTAAAAGCGTATTGAATGCGACAGTATAGTCTACTTCTTTAGCCCTGTGGTATAATTGAAATTCCACAGCACAAATATATTAAGAACTATTTTAGCTTAACTTTTAATTCTTTTTTCTTTTTTGTTTTCCAGTTATTTTGTCTGTTAAACTATCCATGAGTTAAAGGTAGATAAGTAGATAGACTTAATATATAATGTATATATATTTTAAATCAGTGAAAATAGAAATAAAAATTGAGTACTATGCTAGCGTATGTGTGTGTGAATATATGCACATGTGTGCATATATCTGTGTGTCTCTGTATATGTGTGTGTGTGTATCTCATTTTGTTCTTTCTTTGTTACCTAGATAATTTGCAGGTCTTCTGCAAAATAAATATCTCTCCTCACCTCAGGTTTAGCTCTGGATAATTTATATGGCACTGTGGGATTGAACAACAGTGAAAATAGCTTCCAAAGGATAAAAGTCCTTCAATAAAATAGCCCAGTATCTATCCTTGTTTAATCCCACCTTAAATCAGCACAGCCATCATCTACATGTCCTCAAGGGGAACAGAACCAATATGACTTCATTCATTCATCATTAAGAAAATATATTGTGTTCCTACTATGTCCCAGACACATACCAGTAACTGCAAACGTTTCTATACTGCTTTAAACTTTCTCAAACAGTTTTCCTACGTATAATGCCAGGCAATCATCCTAAAATCCTTGTGAAGTAGATATTATTGTTATTCTTTTTTTTTAAAGATTCATTTTATTTATTTATGGGAGAGAGAGAGAAAGACAATGGGTGGGGGGAGGGGCAGAGGGAGAGGGACAGGCAGATTCCCGGCTGAGTGCAGAGCCCTCCATGGGGCTCAATCTCACAACCCTAAGACTATGACCTGAGATCATGACCTGAGCTGAAATTGATAGTTGGACATTCAACTGACTGAGCCAACCCAGGGCCCGGATATTATTGTTATTCCTAATCTGTTTTTGGAGATGAGGAAATTGAATCTCAGAGGTATTTAGTAACTGGCCCAAATCACATGGCATTTGAATGGCAGATCCAAGACTCAGGTCCATGGTCATTAATGGAAGGGTCTGTGACTCTTCCACAATACAAAATGGGTGATCCAGGATTCACGTTAAAAATAAATGAAAAAGTTATCATGAGGAAACCACAGGAATGTCTTCTTTGAGCATAGCTATGTTCTAGGGATAATTTTTGCATGCTTCTTTTGCAGTTAGCCTGGTAATTATAAAGAATTCGCTTTGGGGTAATCAATTAAAGTGGTTTATTAGGGAAATTGTTCAAAAATTTAATATAATCAGTTTTGTAAATTAAAAGGGAGCAGGGTGGGGGATAGTAATCCCCAGGAAATTATATAATATCTAACTGTTTAATTAGCTTTTTAAAAATGTGTTGCTGTGAAACAATGATTGCCTATAAAATGCTTGAATTGGATTTACTGTAAAGTTATTTGAAATAAGAAAAATTGATCTTTTCCTTCTGCAACTTTCATGAGCAACATCTGTTGCCAAGAAATAAGGAGTAAATAGCTTAAAGCTTGGCTGAAAGGGATCACTTTGGTGAAGGGAAAGGGAAAAACAATGTTTTTCTTCTGTGGGAATTACATGCTAGTAGAAAATAAACAAATGTAAAAAAATAATGTCATGTAAGGGAGTGATAAGTGCTAAGAAGAAGAAAACAAGGAGATAGAATGATACCGGGTCTTATTTGGGATACATCGGTTAGGAAATGCCTTTGAGAGGATACTGTTCCATAAAGACCATAAGAAAATAAAAAACAAAGCACTAAAAATATAAGGGGGCAGTACATTCTAAGCTGAGGGAAGAGCAAGTACAAGGGCCCTGAACTGGGAAAGTCCTTAGCATGTTCTAAAAAATAAGAAGGCCAGTGTGGTGGGAGCAGAGTGAGCAAGGGGAGGAAGATAGAAGTCGAAGAAATATGGGATAGCCTGATCATGGAGAGCTTTTTAGTGCATGGAGCAGAATTTCATTTTATTATAAGTGTATTAGTCAAGGTTTTCCAGAGAAGCAGGACCAATAGGAGATAAATATAGATACAGATATGGGTATCGTTATCATGAGACTACATATTTACATATAGCAGTCTCCCCTTTTACATGGTTTTGCTTTCTGAGGTTTCAATGACCTGTGATCAGCTACCCTACAAGCAGATGATCCTTCTTCTGACGTATTGTCAGATCAGTCGTAGCTTCACGTCACTCACCTCACTTCATCTCCTCATACAGGCACTTTATCATCTCCCTTCATCACTGGAATATGGTGAGTACAGGACATTAAGATATTTTGAGATGGGGAAACCACAGTCACATAATTTTTATTACAGTATATTTTTATAATTGTTCTGTTTTATTATTAGTTGTTAATCTCTTACTATCATAATTTATAAACTAAACTTTATTATAGGTATGTATGTTTAGGAAAAAGCATAGCATATATAGGAAGAGGGAGAGGGGAGAGGCAGTAGAGTATTTGAATGATCTTTACTCTTCTCCTTGATCTCCCATAACTTAAATACTATGAAGCAAAGTTAACAATACTTAAATACTATGATACAAAGTTAATACTTCTTATGTTACAAGATAAGGGAATAAGGGAAGAAAACAAAGATACTTGCTTAATGTATATCTCTATATCTGCGCATGCACACACACACACACACACTAACATATTTTTAACAAAATAAGGAGGGAATACTCATTTCTATAACTGGTCACATGGTTGTAGCTGGTATGTATAACTACTTTCTTTTACTACCCATTCCATATTCTTTTCGCCTTCATGTACCTCAACTAATCATGGTTCTTAACCTGGTGGGGTAACCCTGACCTTCATTCCTGAAGAGTTGGGACCATTAGTAGTTCTGCCTGGATTGGTTGTTGTAGTTTTCCATGGACCTTAATCACAGGGCATCATGATAGTAAGAGACGCTCTAGGGGATCTCCTGTTTTCTAGACATACGCTTCCCTGCATACTCTGTTGTGGAGTAGTAGTCTAATTTCCCTCTGGTTGTCAGAATCAATCACCCCAGCCAATGCAATAACTTTGTTTTTTGCCTGTTTTTTTTTTTTTAAAGATTTTATTTATTTATTTGACAGAGATAGAGACAGCCAGCGAGAGAGGGAACACAAGCAGGGGGAGCGGGAGAGGAAGAAGCAGGCTCATAGTGGAGGAGCCTGACGTGGGGCTCGATCCCGCAATGCCGGGATCACGCCCTGAGCTGAAGGCAGACGCTTAACCGCTGTGCCACCCAGGCGCCCCTGTTTTTTGCCTGTTGGTTCATAGGCATGAGGAACCCAAAGTGGCCAGTTTGCAGTCTTAGTTTCTAGTTCAATGGAATTATTGTTGTGTTTCTTGACCTTTGGAACTAAGACCTCTAGGCCAGTAGGATATAAGGTCATGGAAGCAAGAAGCAAAAATTTTGCTAGTGGGTCACTAGGAGTATTAGTGAGGGATGCCACTCTCATTTTTCACTCTTTGATTCCTGGACCCATGAATTCTAGCTATGGAAGAAGCAACACCATATACTGGATGCTGATTCAGTGCATATACAGCCTTCTGGAGAACCTTTCCCTATGCTTATAAGGCAGTGCCACCTAGCTGTCATTGTAACTAAGTTTTCAAAAGTCCATTATAGGGGTGCCTGGGTGGCTCAGTCATTAAGTGTCTGCCTTCGGCTCAGGTCATGATCCCAGAGTCCTGGGATCAAGCCCTGCATTGGGCTCCCTGCTCAGCGGGAAGCCTGCTTCTCCCTCTCCCATTCCGCCTGCTTGTGTTCCCTCTCTCACTGTCTCTCTCTCTGTCAAATAAATAAATTCTTAAAAAAAAAAAAAAAGTTCCTTATACCTTTCTGTCAAGCTAGCTGTTTCAGGATAGTGGGGAATATGATAATGTTAGTGAATTCCATGAGCATGGGCCCATTGTCAGACTTCATTTGCTGTGAAATGAGCTTCTGGATCAGCAACAATGCTGTGTGGAATGCTGTTTGACCAAATGTCTGCGCATCCCATGACCCAGTTGACACATAAAATTAACCATCACAAAAGCTAGCTAATAAGTCATCATAGGTTTCTAAGTAGATCATTACATGACCTGGGTGTATTTCAGTAGGATCAATTGGGCAGTTGTGTAGAGAATGTTAGAGGGAAGTAAGAACAAAAACAAGATTATTGCAGGCGAGAGCTAATGGCTTGGACTAGATGGGGAGGTAGAATGTATTGTGAAGCTAGAGTCTGCCGGGTGTGTTGATGAATAGTATGTAAGTCATGAAAGAAAGAAGGGAGTTCATTCCAATTTTGGGGTGAATGATGATGGCATTTACTAATATTTGGGAAGGAAAATGGAGTTTGGTGTTGGATATGTAATAATCAAGATTCCCATTAGAAATCAAATAGAGATATAGAATAGGCAGCTGGATTTCTGAATTTAGAGATCCAGAGAGATTCCCAGGCTGGGGAGGTAAATATGGAAGTTTTCAGCACATAGATGTCTTTTAAACCATAGAACTGTATGAAGTTGTCTAGAAGAAAGTAAGTGTGAAAAAGAAAGCAAGAGTCTAAAGACTGGACACCCCTACATTTAAAGGTGAAAAGGAGGAGGAAGAGAGGTCAGCAATGGAGGCTAAGGAGGAGCAACCAGGGAAGGAAAAGAAAAGGCATGCTGGACGCCAAGTGAACACTGTTACAAGAGGGAACCAGCCACCAGATCAAATGCTGCTAAACGTCCAAGTAACATGACTGCGAGTGAGCATTAGAAGAGGCTCCGTGGCTGACATTGACAGCAGCTGCGGACTGGTGGGCTTGAATGTCTGCTAGAAGTGGTTCAAGAAAGATGAGTGCTGATGACAATGATCCAGTAGAGAGGAGAAAAAACAGACAGAGGAAGGTGAATTGCAGGAATTTAGTCCTTCAGTAGGTGAGAGGATGGGATATGGTGTCACAGTAAAGAAATTTTCTTTAGATAAGAGCAAGGGAAAGTCCCCCATCATACCTGAAAGGAAAATAGAGAATATATATACAGTTGCATAGATGGTGGATTGATTTGGTGATGGGGAGAAATAGAGGTTTTCTTCTTTCTTTTTTATTTTTTTAAGATTTTATTTATTTATTTGACAGACAGCCAGCAAGAGGGAACATAGGCAGGGGGAGTGGGAGAGGAAGAAGCAGGCTTCCAGCGGAGGAGCCTGATGTGGGGCTCGATCCCAGGACTCTGGGATCATGCCCTGAGCTGAAGGCAGAGGCTTAACGACTGAGCCACCCAGGCGCCCCAAGAAGTGGAGGTTTTCTTCTGATTGCTTCTGTGTTCTCAGTTACAATAGAAAGAAAGATATCAGCTGAAATATTTCAGTGAAGGAGTTTGAGGAAAGTGAGAGAGTGAAATGAAGAGATATGTACAAGACAGACAGACAGTGCCAGGGACCACTTGAGGGTTTGGCATCACAAATTTAGTAAGACTCATTCAATTGTCTTAGCTGTGGATATTAGGGACAGCTGGATCAAAACAGGTGGAGAGATTGCCAGAAAGCGCAAGAATGATGTAGAAATATAAGGGACTTAAAGGTATATCCAAGGGAGTATTTACTAATGCTGAATAAGTAAAAGGTGGTAGACTCAATTAATTGAAAGTGGAGTCAAAGAATTATTGAAATGGGGAGCCTAAAGGAAATAAGCTATAAATATAAGAGATAGCATTCAAAGAATGGTATGTTTGGAATTAAGATTTTGGAGATTGTGAAATAATGGGCAATGACAAAGATATGATCATTAAAGTAGGGGGCTGAGGTGGGATGGAGGGCAAATTTTTGTAAGTGAGAATGTCAAGGAACAGAGAGGTCAAAATGTGGATGGATTATCTATGAGGATACCAGTTATCAGAATGATGACCAGAGTCATGCTGGGGATAATGACAGTGAACCAGATGGTAAGATCTTCAATAAGGGGAAAAGGGTAACCAAGAGAATGGTAGATAATTGCAGTGTGAAGGGGTAGATACAGATCTAATCCAATGTCATGTGCTTCAAAAGATCTTGAATATGTTAGGAAAGAAGATAAACAATGGTTTGGAAAGAGCAATGAGGAACCAGGAACTACATGTCCCCACCTTTACACCTAGTCTGAGCATCAGAAAAGGACCAGCCACCATTTGAGAAGTCACTGAAGAAGCTGAGTCTTCTGGGGACAACCACGTCTGAGCAGTACTGTCCTAGAGCAATACAATGTAAGCTATGTACGTCATTAAAATTTTTTACTAGCCATCATTTTTTAAAAGTAAAAAGAAACAGGGCATCTGGGCGGCTCAGTCAGTTAAGCTCCCGACTCTTGATTTCAGCTCGGGTCATGATCTCAGAGTCATGAGATCAAACCCCACATTGGGCTCTGTACTCAGTGGGGTGTCTGCTGGAGATTCTTTCTCTTCCTCTACCTCTGACCCCCTCCTCATGCTCTCTCTCTCAAAAAAAAAAAAAAAAGTAAAAAGAATTGGGTACATATAATTTTAATAATCTATTTTATTTAACCCAATAATAGTGAAAATATTATCATGGAAAACCATGGAAGCCAGAAGGAAGTGATTCATTTTTGAAGTGCTAAAAGAAATATCAACGCAAAATCCTATTCATGCCTAAATAGCCTTCAAGATACTTTAAATTTTTTTTTCTGCATAAGTGTTCAAAATCCAGTATGTATTTTGTACTGACAGCACATCTCAGTTTGGATTAACCACATTCAAGTAGTTAGTGGCCACATGTGGGTAACAGCTACTGTATCAGCTCAAAGTTAGAGCAAGAAGGTGAAAGAGATATGTTCACAGATGAGATTGAAGACAGGAAATCTTATGATGACAGTCTCTGAGTTCCAGAGGGCCAGGGGAATGGCTAGGGGTCAGGAAGGGGTGGGAACACGAGTCCATGAGAAAATGTCCTGAACGATTGTGGGAATGAGTCAGAATATAAAGGTTGACCTTGAAGACTTGGACTTTTGGAGGTGACTGAGGCAAGCAGGGACATAAGTGCTGGAGGGGTTTGTCCTCTGGTCTCCTGTGGGCATCTGAATAATCAGTTCTCATCACAATCTCTTTCAGGGGGCTGGTCTCTTAGGCAATTTATAGTGAAGACAAGGGAGGGTGAAGGGTGGGGGCTAATGGATTATCAGAATCCTTGGATCACTGTGGCTCTCCCTTTAGTCCTGCGGTGGGGGGGGGGCGGTTCAGGCTTAAAGAGGCATCAGAGCCCCCCCACATTCCTGACTTAGCCTCGTTGCCAGCTATGAAGAGTAAAAAATGGGCGGTTAACATGGGAGGTGGTGGGGAACTGAGCAGGATTTGTTACTTTGAACAAAACAGTATTTTTCTTGAGAAAAACACTACATACAGAATAGTGGAATCAGTGCCTCTTAACTAAAGGAAACTGAGCATGAAAGGGCACTAAATCAACAGAGTGGATAAAAGGAGTGCCAAGAAGGCAGGAAAAGAGAAGAGGGTGGGGCAGGAAGGAGAGAGGGTGGAGTAGGAAAGGAAGAGGGAAGTCAGAGAGGATAGATGAAGGACTCACTGTCCCTGCTTTGTTTTCAGAGACCTTAAAAAGATGGGCTGTCTGTGGACTGACGGCCCCTGGTCGGCAGCCCCATTCACAGTGACTGTCAGTGCCCAAGTGCTGAACTCTCCCCAAGCACCCTGCCTTCATCTGCGGAGTGAGCGGCCCTGTGCACACCAGCCTGGACTGAATGACCTTTTCTCATGCTGACACACCAGGCCCTTGGTCTTCCATTTAGGTCTCCCATGCTTACCCCCCAACAGAATCACGTGTATAAATGACTTACGTGTCTCTGAAATAAATCCCTCCCCAGCACCTGTTTTCCCAGCCCTGTCCTTTCAAAGGAGTAGGACTGGATCACAACCCCCAGCCAGCACTTAGCCAGGTGCGAAGCTGTCTTCTAACTGATGTCTTCCCTGCCTTATAAATTTGCGTCCACGGTAATAACAATAATGGTAACATCTCCGAAGGCTTCATTTTACTCCAAACTATTTCTCAAAAATTTAGAAGTATGGAGGTCCCCAGCAGCTCTTCTCAAGGAGTAGTTGAAACCAGTGTCCAGCACCAGTTCCGAAGGGTATACGGCTGAGAGGGTGAGTGGTAGGTCAGCCCCCAGGGCACACATCCCACCAGCAGATCCCTGTGCTGTGGGAGAGGCATCAAAATCCTCAGGAGAAATTTCTCTGTGATTAAAAAGGGCTGCCTCATCCAGTCGCATCTTTGTGTGAAACGTTAGCTAAATCTTGTAAAAAAAAAAAAAAAAAAAAAAAAAAAAAAAAAAAAAAAAAAAAAAAAAACAAGTCTGTGAGAGGATTTCACTAGTCTAATTTTAGACCAGCATTTGACACACTTCAGAGGGAAACAATTGACACTTGCTAAATTAATTCAAATTGGTTTGACTACATACAGAAGCACATTCCCCCAGGAAGTCAAACAACCCCATTTCAGGCAGAAAGGGATGGTAGAGCCCTGTCCTGAACTTTAGCCTCAGGCACATGGCCCATCTCCGCCATCTCCCAACTCAGTATTCCCTCCCCAACCCTTCCGCACGCAGCGGCGGGTGCTGGCAGGACGGCTGCATCCAGAGAGCAGGCTGCCCAGGCAGGGGCTGAGTCACCCTGGCCTGCCTCCGCCTTCCATCCAAGGAAGCACGTGCCCATAGGAATGAAAACGTCTCAGCATGCAGGCTCTTTTCTCCTTGGAGGCATCATTATCCAGTTTTGAGTGGCCTCTTTTATTCCTCTCCGATTCTTCTCCTTGTGGCTCTAGGTCAAAACAGCCAGAGTGCAATCCTGGTTCCTGAACTTACTGGCTGCGTGCTTTGGACTCCCTGGGCCTCCCCTTTCCCGGCCGTTACATGGAAATGACACTAGCACTCTCGTCATAGGGTTGCTGCATAGGTTAACATATGTAAGGCATTAAAAGACTGTCTCTCATTTAAGGAAAACACCCAGGAAATATTAGCTATTTCTATGGAGAAATGTCCATTTGCCAACTAAGAGCCTCTGTCTACTGGTCCATTCCTTGCAAGCTGCTAGTTTGAAATCTCAGTTCATCTTCTAGTGTAATGTCCTCTCTTACCCACCTCACTCCACCCCCACACACAAACACAAACATGTCTCACTCCTGCACCTACCACCATTGCCAACTCTTAAAGAATCTAAGTCAGAAAGAAAAAAAAAAAAAAACCCTCTAGTGACACCAGAAGTTAAATACCGAAAACCATAGCCCGTCCCTTCCAGTGTTGAATCCATGCACAAGGTTGGTTCCCTTGGACTTCTCGCCTCAGGGTGAGGTTCTGCCACCGCTGGTCTACCAGTTGGGCGTTTAGGGAGAGAATGATGTCCCTAAATTTGTCCAGGAGTTAACATGCTTAGGCAAATTGGGTCAGTCCTTTTTTTTTTTTTTTCCCCTCCAGGAGAGTTTAAAGCACAGAGAAACCTGCAGAAATTTCGGTCGCTTACAGGCCTAAATTCTACTAGTGGGCTCCCGCTGAGTCTTTAGCTGTATACATTCAAGTTTGGTTCCTTTGAACAAAATGGCACTTAACCAAGATGGGACATGGTATGTGAGTTGAAGTTGCTGCACACACACGGCCTGCCTTTGGGAATACAGGCCTGAGCCCCTCGTCAGTCTTCTTTCTTGCTCCCTCGCAAGCGTCTTTTGGGTGCAGCAGTAGGCAATGCCGCCTCCTTGCAGAGTCAGCTTGGTACATCTTTAGTTGTCCTTTGGTCTGTTTTCCCCAGAGTCAAACATCTGCTCAAGTCCAAGAACATTTCAAAAAGCCAAAGTAAATAAACAAAAGAAACCTTTTTTCCGTGGCTCACAAGTTGATTTCCCAAGTTTTTCCCAGCTATAAAAAGACATTTCAACCGACAGGAAATACTTCCGTGACTGACGCACTATCTCTTGAAGGGAAGTTTAACTTCTTTTCTCTCCCTGTTTCAAGTCAGCTAGAGAATCATCCCACCTTCCCTTGAAGGCCTCCTAACGTGCTTTCTGCTTTCACTTGGGGAATCAGGTGTTCCAGTCAGGAATGCCGTGATACTATATGAACCCAATGATCCTCTTAAGTAATCCAATTTACTGGGAAATCCCCATTTTATCCTTAATTAGCAGTGTTCTTTTAATTAGCTCATAGAATAAGGCCCAGGTATATTTGGAGAGCTTTTTCTCTCTTAAAGCTGTTCGTGGTTCAAGAGGTAAAATACTTTTCAATATGAGGTGATCCATTTCAAAAAGATCCATTTAACTTAACATATATTAAGTTTCCTATTGCTGCTGTAACGAATTACTACAGATTTAGTGGCACAAACAACACAAATTTATTCTAATATAGTTTGGGAATCAGAAGTCTAAAATCTGTCTCACAGGGGCACCTGGGTGGCTCAGTCAGTTAAGCGTCTGCCTTCAGCTCAGGTCATGATCTCAGGGTCCTGGGATTGAGTCCTACATCAGGCTCCCTGTTCAGCGGGGAGTCTGTTTCCCCCTTTCCTGCTGTCCCTGCTTGTGCTCTCTCTCTCTCTGTGTCAAATAGATAAAATCTTTAAAAATAAATCAGTAAAATAGAATAAAATCCATCTCACACTGACAGGGCTCGTTCCTTCTGGCTGGTCCAGGGGAGAATTTGTTCCTTGCCTCTTCCAGCCTCCAGAGGTTGCCTTGGCGTCCTTGGTTCGTAGCCATATCACTCCAAACTCTGCTTCTGTCTTCATATCATCTTTTTCCTCTTTTGACCCTCTTGCATCTCTCGCATCATTATGTACCTTTGTGATTACATTTAGAGTACACCCAGATAATCCAGTATAATCTCCCCATCTCAAGATCTTTAATTTAATTACCTCGGTAAAGTCCTTTTTGCCATATAATGTAACATTCACAGATTCTGGGTATTAGGAAGTAAATATCTCTGGGCGATGGTTATTCAGCCTGACACATATGGCTTTTTTTCATTTTGAACAATGTGTACCTGTTTTCATTTAAAAAAAAACACAGTGTCTTATTTTATACGTTATAATATGGGTCAATTGATAAAACCAAATTTTCTCTGTCTGGCAGCCTGCACAATTTTAATAGCTATTTTGAAGTTCTGTCCTATAACTATGATTTTCCCAGGCGCTCTCCTCTAGGACCACAAGACCTTACAGTATTTCATTCTTTGTCATGGTCAATAGTACCAATTCACAGAAAACTAGCTGTGTTAATCAGAACTCTTTCAGTTGTCAGTGTAACTCAGCTTAAATTGGCTTAAAATATTAATAATAATAATAATATAATTATATGATATAACAATATAATACAAGATTATGGATGAGCTCAGGCACGGAGGGAAGCAAGTACTCAATAACATCTTCAGGAATTTACTTACACCATCTTTCTGATTTGCTTCTGGGTTGGCTTTTTCTCAGGAAAATGCTTTTTCTCAGGTTAATGCTTCTAAGTATTTTTTTAAAAATGGCTACCAGAAGTGCCAGGTTTCCATTCTATCAATTTAGCAACCTAGCAGAAGACTCTGTATCTTTCCCAAAAGTTCCAGCCAAAGTCCCAACGAGGGACTTGACCCAGCTGAGGTTACAAGCACATCCCTCACCTGATTCCTCTCACTGATGTGACATGGTGCTCTGAGTGGCCAGGCTGGAGTCATATACTCTTCTTGAAACCTAGGGTAAGCATATGATCCAGGCCACATAATAGAGAAGGATGGGCTCCATCACTCAAATAAAGGTGCGGTTAATAGAGGAAGGGGAAATGGATAATGGCCAAACAAAATTAACATGTCCACTACACCTGTGTTGGACCCAAGTGGCACCTTTCACATGGAACATCTAATAGTATATTCAGACAGTCTCTGAAGGCAAAATTACCATTGCTTTTTCAAAGCCAGATCCTTACTTTTGTCCTTGAGCTACAGTGTTAATTGGTTGTTTGTGGAGTCTCAGATAACACTGGAGTCAGAGGAGAAATTATGTTTTCTCATGCCTAGGGCTGAATCATGAAAGGACTATTTTCTTTCTAAAATGACCAAATACTGCAGGATCGCAAAACCACATCACAAAAATATGAACCCATGGTCAAATCTGTTAACACTGGGGAAATTTAAATGAAAATAAGTAATTCAATTGTCTGAAAGGTTAAATGACAACAATGAAAACATGATGTTTAGAGCACTGTACTCTCATTTCCAGTAGGACATAGAATAAGAGTAACTGAGCCTAAGGTTCTTAATTTTGAAAACTCTCCTAACTAAATGAAATAAAAAGGGACCAATAAAGCTCTCAATTTTATGGCTTTTAAAGGCTTTTAAAATTTATTTTACCAAACTAGCTCTTGGATTCTTGAACTCAGAAATCTATTTCTACATAGGATATTCTCTCTCCATCCAAGAGTGGAAAATCAGTCTGATTTTAATTTTTCTCTTATTTGGAAAAGATGAACCAGAGAAATAGGAAACAAAGATTACAGATAAAGGAATCTGCAAAATCACAGTTTACACATTTTTCATATTGTTATCAGTTATTTCTAGTATAAAATTATAATCTTAGTGTTTCTCACAGTTTCTATGTTAAATGATTATAACAGGTAGTATAATCAGACAAGTATATGCTGAATCAAGAAATGAACCTGCAGGGGGCGCTGCTTACCTGATTTTCCCACTTCAAGTGACAGAATTTTTATTGCAGTTTTTAGTGGGGATCCACACTGCCCAGCGAGACTAACCGTGGGAATAACAAAAGAAGTCATTTAGATCAATTCATTACATAAACAACTGAAAAGTTAACAAAAGTACCTAACCTGCATTACAAAATGAAAATTATATACATTATTGTAATGAACTCAACCACATAAGGCACAACAAACAATAAACTCTGAGATTTTGATATGCCAGTTCGTCCTAGGAGCTGGTCAACTCATAACACAGTTAAAAGTGTTTTACTCTTTTCTGAGTAAATATCTTTCTTGTTTTTGAGTTCTTCTGGTTCTTTCTAATTTTAGAAGTCTCCATTTTTTTTAGTTTATAGTTACATTAAGTCAGAATTTTAAATGCAAGGTCTTATTCTTACCATCTCAATTATTTTAAAAAGTTTATTCCTTTAAAACATTCCGTAGAATTCCTCTAACTACCTGTCTGCCTCTAGGAGTAATCCTGCTCTATCAAAGCATGTGAAACCATAATAAAACAAGAGACCTTTATAGCCAGGTTTCTGTTTAGATTTGCATTCACAGACCTCCCATCCAGGAAGCAAGGTAAGTTTTAACAGAGACTGTAAACTTTTGTTGCATATACTGAAAAATATTGAAAGACATCCCATTTTAAATTCACAAAAACACTTCTCAAATGTCTCTTTTTCTACTCTTCATTACTCTCCCTCCTTCTAACCAGTCATGATCTCCTCATATGTCCAACCTAAAGCTCTCATTTGAGCTCCTGCCTATGTCTTCTGAATCTCTCTAGTTCTTTCCACTCCCCAGCTTCTGTATTGTAGGTGGATAGTTAGTCTGAGTAGGTTGTGACCCTATTTTCCTACTACTCAGCAGTCCAGTTCTACTGACTACAACACTGAAGAGTAGGAGATTCAGCCAAGCTGAACCAATCCAAACATGGGAAGGGACAGTAAATTCTTTGCAGAGGAAAAACAAAATTTTCTGAAGCCAGAGAGAGGTAAAGGGGGGAAGGAGGCAAGGAATATTACACAGTACTGAAGCTTGTCCCTTGTGTTTCTACAACTTCCAGCACTTGTGGCTCAGCACTCTTTGGCTGTTTACATCTTGTTCAAGTGTGTGTGAACTCACATCAGATAAGAAAAGGCTATGGGAGGTTTACAGTTGTCTGCTTTTTATAAACAAAAATAACTTCCAAACTCAGTCTAAACTAAAAAGCCTTCCCTATTGCTCAGAAATCATGGATGCCAAGGCAATTTCAACGAAAACCGTTTATGTAACCTTTCTGGACATAGCAATTCAAATGTTTACTGTTTAATCATTTACAGAGTAATGATTAAGACCACAGACTCTGGAGCTAGCCTGGCTGGGTTCACATATTCTAGCTCTACAACTTTCTCACTATCACATATTCTAGCTCTACAACTTTCTCACTATAGTTGCAGCAAGTAGCTTACCTCCTATGCTTGTTTTTTCACCTAAAGCAATGGCAAGAAAATCTACCTTTAAGGTGACAAATCAACCTGTCACTGAAGGTGACATGCCTTGAACAGTACCTAGCACACAGTAAAGGCTTGATATATATCAGTTATTGCCATTCGTGTCTACTCTCATGTAGGCTGCATAGACACATGGATCTGGGACATTAGGATAATGTCTGCTAAGGTACTTTTAGCATATTCATGGCATAGAAAGATTTCTGTAGGCTGTGATACACATAAAACTGTGAAGTTCTGGCTTCACAAAAAGTGTTATTTAGACTAAAAAATGACAGTAACTGCCTCTCCTGAAAGGAAAGCTAATGTATATAGATATTCTGTCCAGGGTGAGCATTTTAGTTGAATTTGCTATTTGAGAGACATATAGTTGCCCAATGGTCTGGTATTCCCAAGTTTGAAACTGTTATAAACTAAGTAATAGGTCTCAGGTCCATTACTAATTAATTATGGATAGGTCCGTCCACTTTTTGAAATTATAGTTTTCTTATTTAAGGTTTGATCCAGCTCTGAAAGCATATGTGTTTCTTGCTCTTTATCAAGGTGAAGATTTTCATGTCTATTCTTATTATTCAGAGAGTTTTTATCATAAATAGGTGTTAAATTTTGTCAAATGCTTTTCTGCATTAACTAATATGATCATGCAATTTTGTTATTGTTTTCTATTAATATGGTGAAGTTTGCTTTATGACTAAGGATATGGTCTATTTTGATATAGGTTCCAAGGTATTTTAAAGAATGTGCATTCTATTGTTGTTGGGTGGACTGCTCTATAAATGTTGATTACCTCCTGTTGGTTCAGGTTGTTCAGTGCTTTTATATTGTTGTTGAAGTTCACTCTAATTGTTGTGAAAGGAGTGTTGAAGTCTCCAACTATAATTCTGGATTGGTCTATTTTTTCTTTCCATTCTACCAGTTTTTCATTAAAAGTCTATTTTCATTAAAGGTCTGTTGTGTGGTAGATACCCATTCAGGATTGCTATAATAAAAGACAGTGTAAGTGAAAGACTATTCTTGATGGATCCCTTTTATCATTATGTAATATCTTTCTCTGTCTTTGGCAATTTTCTTTGCTCTGAAGTCTATTACCTGATATTAATATAGCTACTCCTGTTTTCTTTTGATTAATGTTTACATAATATAACTTATTCCATCTTTTTCCTTTCAACTTCCTTGTATTGTTACATTTGAAGTGAGTTTCTTATAGACAGCAAATAGGTAGGATTATAGATTTTTAAATAAAATATAATTATAGATTATAAATTTTTAATGCATATTGCCAATCTTTGTCTTTTAATTGGTGTATTTAGGCCATTTACATTTAATGTAATTACTGGTGTGTTAGACTTTAAGTCTGCCATTTTGTTTTCTGTTCTCTGTTTTTCACTTCTCTGTTTTCTTTTTCCTTCCTACCTGTGGATTACTTGAACATATTTTAGTATTCTATTTTGATTTATCTATAATGTTTTTGAATGTATCTTTTTGTATTGTTTTGTTTTTGGTTTGGTTTTGTTTCGTTTTACTAATTTAGGTGGTACATAATATATACATAACTTGCTGCTACCTCCTGGAGTCAACATTTTACCCATTTTACCAGTTTGATAGAAGTATGAAAACCTTTTCTCTCTTTATGGCCCTTACTCTCTCCCATTTGTAATAATTGGCTTAAGTATTTCTCCTACATATGTTAAGAACTATATCTAGCAGTATTACAATTTTTGCTTCAACTCAAACATAACTTAGGAAATCCAAGAAAAGAAAGGAATTATTCTGTATTTACACCATACTTACTCTTTCCATCTTTCCTTCTTCCTTTCAGATGTTGCAAATTTTCTTCTTCCACTCTTTCCTTTCTGTTTTGAGAACTTCTTTTAGCCTTTTTTAAAATTGAGAGATCTTTGTAGTTTATCTTCATCTGAGAATGCCTTGATTTCCTCTTTATTTGTGAAGGATATTTATTTTTATTTATTTTTTTTTAAAGATTTTTTTTTTTTATTTGACAGAGATAGAGACAGCCAGCAAGAGAGGGAACACAAGCAGGGGGAGTGGGAGAGGAAGAAGCAGGCTCATAGCAGAGGAGCCTGATGTGGGGCTCGATCCCATAACGCCGGGATCACGCCCTGAGCCGAAGGCAGACGCTTAACCGCTGTGCCACCCAAGCGCCCCTGTGAAGGATATTTAGTTCAATGTAGTTTTTTGTCTAGACAGGCCTTTCCTTCAGCACCTCAGAACTGTTGTTTCACTTACTTCTGGCTTTCATGGTTTCTCAGGATGAATCTATTTGTTATTCAAATTGTTTTTTCTTTGTAGTTAAGGTGTCATTTCTTTTTCCTTTTTCAAGATTGCTTTGGCTATTTGAGGTCTTTTATGGTTCCATACAAATTTTAGTGTTGTTTGTTCTAGCTCTGTGAAAACTGCTGTTGGTATTTTGATATGGATTGCATTAAATGTGTAGATTGCTTTAGGTAATGTAGACATTTAACAGTGCTTGTTCTTCCAATCCATAAGCATCCATTTCTTTGTGTCATCTTGAATTTCTTTCATCAGTGTTTTATAGTTTTCAGAGTACAGGTCTTTCACCTCTTTGGTTAGTTTTATTCCTATGTGTCTTACTATTTTTGGTGCAGTTATAATGGGATTGTTTTCTTCATTTCTCTTTCTGCTGCTTCATTATTGGTGTATAGAAATGCAACAGTTTGTTTGTTTGTTTGTTTGTTTGTTTGTTTTTGAAATGCAACAGATTCCTGTAGATTGATTTTGTATCCTGCCACTTCACTGAATTCATTTATCAGTTCTAGCAGTTTTTTGGCTGAGTCTTTCAGGTTTTCTGTATCATGTCATTTGCAAATGGTCAAAGTTTTACTTCTTCCTTACTGATTTGGATGTCTTTTATCTCTTTTTGCTGTGAGAATGCTGTGGCTGGGACTTCCAGTACTATGTTGAATAAAAGTGGTGATAGTGGATATCTTGTCTTGTTCCAGATCTTAGGGGAAAAGCTCTCAGTTTTTCCCCATTAAGGATTATGTTATCTGTGGGTTTTTCATATATGGTTTTTATTATGTTGAGGTATGTTCCCTCTAAACTCACTTTGTTGAGGGTTTTTATGTTGTACTTCATCATGCTTTTTCTGCATCTATTGAAATGATCATATGGTTCTTATCCTTTCTTTTATTGACAGTGATGCATTATCTTGATTAATTTGTGAATACTGACCCATTCTTACAGCCCAGCTATAAATCCCATTTGATGATGGTGAGTGATTGTTTTAATGTATTATTGGATTCGATTTGCCAGTATTTTGTTGAGGATTTTTGCACATATGTTCCTAAGAGATATTGGCCTATGGTCCTCTTTGTGTGTGTGTGTGTGTGTGTGTGTGTGTGTGTGTGTGGTATCTATCTGGTTTTCGTAGCATGTAATGCTGTCCTCATAGGATGGATTTGGATGTTTTCCTTCCTCTCTTATTTTTTGGAATAGTTTGAGAAGAATAGATATTAACTCTTCTTTAAATGTTTGGTAGAATTTGCCTATGAAGCCATCTGGTCCTGGACTTTTGTTTGTTGGGAGTTTTTTGATTACTGAGTCAATTTCTTTGCTGGTAATTGGTCTGTCAGGTTTTCCATTTCTTCCCGTTTCAGTTTTGTAGGTTATATGTTTCTAGGAACTTATCCATCCCTTCTACATCGTCCACTTTGGTGGCATATAGTTTTTCATAATGTTCTCTAAAAATTGTATTTCTGTGGTGTTGGTTGTTATTTTTCCTCTCTTATTTATGGTTTTATTTATTTAAGTCCTTTCTATTTTTTTCTTGGTAAGTCTGGCTAGAGTTTTGCCAATTTTATTGACTTTTCAAAGAGCCAGCTCGTGGTTTCATTAGTCTGTTCTATTGTTTTTTAGTTTCTATATCATTTATTTCTGCTCTAGTCTTTATTATTTCCTTCCTTCTGCTGGGTTTAGGTTTTGTTTGTTGTTCTGTTTGTAGCTTCTTTAGGTATAAGGTTAGATTGTTTGAGATTTTTCTTGCTTCTTGAGGTAGGCTTGTATTGCTATAAACTTCCCTCTTAGAAGTGCTTTTGCTGTATCCCAAAGGTTTTGAACCATAATGCTTTCATTTTCATTTGTTTCCACATACTTTTTTATTTCAAGTATTTTATTTCCTGGTTGTCCCATTAATTGTTTAGTAGGATGTTATTTAACCTCCATGTATTTGTGGTCTTTCTAGATTTTTTCTTGTGATTGACTTCTAGTTTCATAATGCTGTGGTCAGAAAAGATGCATTGTATGACTTCAGTCTTTTTAAATTTGTTGAGGCTTGTCTTGTAGCCTAATATGTGATCTGTTTTGGCCTTATGAAGTAGTGATCCTGTGGTACCCTGCTGTGTAGTGTTGCCTCTTCCCAAGGGTCTGGCTTTTCCAAGAGTGTCTCCAGTGTATGCTACATATGCTCTGCTGTTTTGTCCAGCTGTTTTATCCTTCAAGCCAATCGTCTGCAGAGGCTGTCTTTGCCTTTTGTGGGCAGTGTTTGGTCCCTGGCCTGAATATGGCATGCTTTAGGTAGGTGTGATCTGGTCTGCTTGTGAAATGAGACCTGTCACCACCATTGCTGGAACTTAGGCTTCACAAAACTCCCAGGTCAGAAGACACAGTGTTGGCAATGGTTTGGGCTGGTCTTCTGGGGGAGGGGACCCACTGCACTGGGACTGAGGCTAGCATGACTTGGAAGGGTGGTTCCCCTGGAGCACAAGGGGTTTGGCATAAGCAAGTTAGGTAGCAAGTGTTGGTGCTGTGCTTATGATGAGGGAGAGGGGAGGGAAATGGCACCTGCCAGTTCCCTTGTACCTGGAGGTGTTCCTCCATGAACACTACCTCTCTGGGATGAGCAAATAACCTCTGCACTGTGTACCCACACACACTCTTTAGACCACTGTTTCCATGTACGTCCTTGGCCTGTTTCTTGTCCTGCCTTTTCTTCAAGTGTAGCCCCAAATGCCTTTGGGCTCTCCCTGAGCCAAGCCCACTGACCTTTAGAACTCCAGGCTTTAAGCCCTCCTGGTTGCAAGAATTCATGAAATTTGGCCCCTCTTGCATTCCAAGTCAATTGCTATAGGGATTCATTTTCCCTGTGTAATCCCCTGTATACTAATCTGTCTCTCACCCTCCTCCAAGACCACAGCTCCCTCCCCATCACAGTGGCCAAGATCTGTTTCTCTCCCAAACTGCATCTCTGCCCTTCCTACCTTTTTTGAACAGCCTCCTCTCTACCTTTAGTTATGGAGTCTGACAGTCTTCAAGTTAGTTTCTGGGGTATTTAGGATGATTTGATAGTTACCTGGTTGTATTCATGGGACCAGGTGAGCTTAAGGTCCTCCTACTCTGCCTCCATCTTCTCTTCTTCCCAGATTGGGTAATTTCTATTGTCCTATCTTCAAGTTTACTGTTTCTTTCCTCTATCCCCCCTATTCTGCTGTTGAGCTTATCTACTGAGTTTTTTTTGTTATAATTGTGTTTTTCAGTTCTGAACTTTGCATTTCTCTCTTTTTATATCTTCTCTTTCTTCATTAATACTTTCTACTTATTTGTTTCAAGCACATTTGTAATGTTTCTGAATCATTTTAATGATGAATTCTTTAAGACCTTTATCAGATAATTCTAATATTGTTTCATCTTAGTATTGGCATCTATTTTTTGTTTGTTTAGTTTTAGTGTTTTTTTGTTTCGTTTGAGATCTTCCTGGTTCTTGGTATGAGTGATTTTCTGTCAAAACCTAAATATTATGTAATGAGATTTTTGGGTTTTATTTAAATATTGTTTTAGCTAGTTTCTTCTAGGAAGGAAAAGTAGAATTGGGAGGTACACTGCCTAATTACTGCCAGATGGCATAGATTCAGGTTCCCACTTGGCCCTCGTTGACGTCTCGGGGGAGGAGCTAATCATTACTGTGAGGTGGGAGTAGGAGTTTCTGCTCCACACTCAGCTACCCCTGGGCTGGGAGGGATTGAGAGGCTTGTGATTGCTTTCCTCATGGCATTGACTGACATTATGGGGGTGAATTGGCCTCATTGTTCCTAGGTGGATTTAAAAGTCCTGACTCTTCAGTAGGCCTCCTCTGAAACCCAAAAAGGAGAGGCAAAGGCACTTCATTATTGTTCATTACTTCTAGGTATGAAAATCTATACAGTCTTGAGTGAGACTGCCTGGGAGGGATGAAAGTCCTAGCTCTCTGATCAGCTTTCTTTGACACTGATCCAGTAGAACTTTTAAAGGGAGATTGGTGCCACTACTCTTACAGTCTGGGAACAGTGGAAATCTAGGCTTTCCATCTCAATCTTTGCTGGCATGGGTAAGGCGAGGCTACAGTTTTTTCTGTGCTGTTTCACTGGAGCAGAGCAGTTATTGTCTCACAGTTTTCTGTCTTGCTAGTTGCCCATTTCTTGCTAGAGAGCAGCCTTGTTTTATTTGCTCTCCATTCACTGACATTTCTGGATTGCCAGCTTTAGCTCCAAGTCTGGGATACATGAGGCAAAAAGAAAACCCAGGGAACACATCACCTCTGGTCCTGAGGTCTCTAGCCAGCCTGTCTTCTTCTCTCCACCTTTCAGAGTTATTTTATGTTTGTTTTTTATATAATGTCAGAGGTTTTAAAGTTTTACCTCAGTGTAAGGAATAGGGAAAAGTACATTTATTCCATCTTCTCATCTACAGATTTTTTAAAAACGAAACTGCAGTAAGCTATAAACACTAGAGGTCTCTTCTAACATACTTTTTTCGTTTTGTTTTTTAAGGAAGTCTAATTTTCAGCATTCTCAAACATAAATGAGGGATTAAATTGCTGTTTTAATTAATTTTCAATTCCTAAATATCTAAATTTTCTTAAATTTATCTTGAAAAAAAGTCAGATATATCTAATTATTTTTTAAAGATTATTCAATGAGAGGAGCTACAGGTGTGAGTAAACTGTGGCATTACTCTTTGTCCAATGTTGATCAGTTTACTTTTGACATGTTATATCCAGTAAATTCTTTGAAGGAAACACATCAACTGCAGTTTGAAACTAAAAAGTAAAACTTAAGATGTCAGGATTTTGAAATTAGTTTTATTATTCATCTATCTTTAATGAAAAAGCATTTATTGAAAATCTAAAGTTGTTTACACAACCTGAAGGAAAGCAGTTTACAATAAAAAAATCTTTTCAATTTTAACCAATTTGGTAGCTGGAGTGGGACAGCAAATGTTACAACACTTGAATTTCTAAATGTTTGTTTACCAGATGTAAACCAAAAAGGACAGAGCGAGCGAGTTAAGTGTTGCATCTGGAAAAACTGAAAATTCTTGAGGCTATTTTCTAGTTGATTGTTAGATTTATTGGCAGCGTTGCTTGCTCTAACCTCTCACCTACATTCTTTCATCTTCGGAATAGAATGATCAGTCTTTCCAAGTGTTACCAGAGACATTCAAATTGAAATCCTTAGTGTCTTTGGAAATGTAGATTACCATTCCAGTTCAAGTGTAGGTAAAGGTCATGAACTGCTTCTCTAACCTTGCTTTCTATCAACCTTTGGCCAACTAGTAGTTTAAAATCAATTCTTTATACTCAGAGAGAGTCATTCCCATGACCTCTAACAGGACCAGCAGGATTTTACTCTTAAATCACTTTTGTATTTAGAAATCAAAAATTACCATAAGAAAACATGGATACCATTTCAAACCAAGCTTCCCTAAACTTTTGACCTGGGTGCGTTTGTGAGTGAAGAAGGTAAGGAAAGAACTAACTTTCTTCCGATGGAAAGCTTTTTCAGTTGCCTATTATTTAGAATTACTGGTCATGACAGCTTAAAAAAAAAAGAAAGAAAAAAGGTCAAACATCCGCATAATGAACGACACCCCCTGCTGTGTACTCTGAAAGTGATCTGTATGAAACAAAAGCAGATTTGCTTGCTGCAGCACAGGGGGCGGGAGAACATTTCTGTAGGGTACAACATGAATGGTGCCTGCTGGGGTTTTCCAGCGCCTTCTCTTACCTCTACCACCTACTGACTGCAGCCCCTACCCAGTTTATTCATCGAAAGGAACCAGTACCTGCCGTATAGACTTCATGGAGATTTTTGAGGAACAAATGAAATAAGAAATGTGAGCAAGATATTGGAAGTCCAGAATACTACTTAAGTTTTCTTTGTGAACAAAATACAGTCATTTTACTCTGTTAAAGCTTCCCCCCCCCCCCACCCAAAGCTGGGAGAAACATTGCTGAAGCTTGAAAGTAAGTCAGAGTTTGCTGACAGTATGGGAGAAGGGTTGTGGAAAAATACAGAATAACACATTTGAAAGAAAACACAATTGTCTAAAATAATTTAGAGCATTGAAGGAAATACGAGTAGTGTTTATATAGACAAAGTTAAGAGGAGGGATTGGAGAAATAAACAGGATCTGGATCCTGAGCAGCCTAGTTTATTTCAGAAGGAATGTTTTCCTTAAGTGATAGGGGGCCAGTAAGTGCTTCTAAACATAAGAGCCAAATGAATCAATTTACATTTAAGATCTTGCTAATGGTTCTTGAAGGAGCAACTGAAGTGGGTGAGACTAGAGGTCAAGAGATAGTTAGAAACCTGTTGCCATAGTGCAGGAAAGAAAGAAAGAAGTCCTGAATGAAGCAGTGGCGGTGGGAATAGAGATGTTGAAGATGTTGAATGGATGGAACTTTGGGCTGCTGGTTCTGTTGGAAGAAGGGAAAGAGGAATTAAGAGTGACTCTTAGATTTTCTGACCTAGAAAACTGGACAGATGGTTTTAAGTATTGCTGTTTTTAGTGTTGTCTTTTCATAAATCTCTTAAGAATCGACCTCTTGCTAATTTTGATTCTGTACTTCTGTGTATAAAGCTCCATTATGTACTTGTAACTTATGTGAAGTTGTCAATCATTTCAGCCTGATGTTTATATAGATATAAAATTCAGCATTCAAAAATAATTTAAAAATGAAAGTATTTTATGTCAAAATGACATGATATCTTGGATTTTCTTCAGAATAAGAGTAGGAGTAAATAGGGCTAAAAATGAAATAAGATTAGCTATATGTTAATAACCACAGAGGGGTGGAAGTAAACTATTCTCTCCACTCTCTACCTTTAAAATTTACATAAGGAACACTTTTTATTTTTTTTTTATTTTTTTTTTAAGATTTTATTTATTTGTTCGACAGAGATAGAGACAGCCAGCGAGAGAGGGAACACAAGCAGGGGGAGTGGGAGAGGAAGAAGCAGGCTCATAGCGGAGGAGCCTGATGTGGGGCTCGATCCCGTAATGCCGGGATCACGCCCTGAGCCGAAGGCAGACGCTTAACCACTGTGCCACCCAGGCGCCCCTAAGGAACACTTTTTAAAAAAGATTTTATTTGTCAGAGAGAGAGGGAAAATCAGCGGGGGAAGGGGCAGAGGAAGAGGCAGGCTCTGCGCTGAGCAAAGAGCCTGATGTTGGGACTCAATCCCAGGATTCTGGGATCATGACCTGACCCGAAGGCAGACACTTAGCTGACTGAGCCGCTGAGGAGTCCCAGGAACACATTTTTTTTTTGGACCACCTAAAAAATTAAATAACCAAGTTTGTAAAAAATAATTTCTAAGGAAATTTTGTTCAAAAGAAAAGCAAGAGCATACCATTCTAGGAATTAGCTAGTAATGGCAATGCAGTTCTTGAATCTCTCTGGATTTCCCTGTTAAAACAATCAGAGCAACTAGAGAACAAAACCAAATACAGAGATCGACTAAATTACTCTCAGTGACTCACTGAAAGGATGGTGGACTGTTCCGAGAATAGCTGCGGAACCTGCAAAGGCATTTTGCAGGCTGCTTTGTGCCGATGACTTCTGTGGGGTTTCAGGAAATTGAGGATGCAGGATTGTCCAGGGATTTGTGCCTATGAATTCTTGAAAGTAACAAACCAAACCAGCTTTTTATGACAAAGCCCTGCACCAGGGAGAGAGTGCTGAGAGTAGAATCCTGTTTGAGTAGGACAGAAACAATAGAGTCAAAAGAGAGGTAGGAAGATCAGTAGGAGAAGAAAGGGAAGAAGAAAGGAGGGGTAAACAGAAGGGGGAATGAACCATGAGAGACTATGGACTCTGGGAAACAAAGTGAGGGCTTCAGAGGGGTGGGGATGGGGGATCGGGATAGGCCGGTGATGGGTATTAAGGAGGGCACGTATTGCATGGAGCACAGGGTGTTATACGCAAGTAATGAATCGTGGAACTTTACATCAAAATCTAGGGATGTACTGTATGGTGACTAACATAATATAATAAAAAAATTATTATAAAAAAAGAGGAAATTTAAATAAAATTAGGGAGAAGACCAGAAGCGGAAAATCTTAGGAATGTTACTGCTGTATTTTTTATCACTTTGTAAAAACAACAAAAGAGAGATCTAGAGTCATGAAGTTAGAAAAACTGTCCTGGCTCATTCATTCCTCTTAAGAAGCCAGGAGTACTCATTTCACTTAAAAATGAACTGCGGAAAAGGATTTATCAAATCTCAAGCCAAGATATTGTTATCAGAAAAAAAGAGAAATGGGTTATATTAAAATACATCCTTCACATACTACGAAATAATGCCACAGATCCAGCTCACAAAATGAATGAAAACTGTAATCTAATATTTCAAAATATGTTAAAATAACATATAGAAAAGTATTATAAGCTTTGATACAACATCAAAAATCAGAATTTTTAAAAAATTTCATAAATAAAATGAGTAGAGAAAAAGCTTTAAGTGAGAAGTGAAAGAACTCAGAAAATGAAACACAATAACAAAGCCAACAGAATGCTTTAAAGGAAATAGAAGACTCAAACAAAACTGAAACATCAAAAATAAATGAAGAAAGAGATGAAAAAAGATTTGATTGAAAGTGGTAGCTGTAAAAGTCAGTAAAAGAGGATCTAACGTGTATTATGAGAACTTTGAAAAGGAAAACCAAAATAATTGAAACAAATGCTGAAATCTGAAATTCAGTAAAATATTCTTTAGGAAAGATAGAAAACTTGAATGTGCCCGTCTGCTTGAATGAACTAGTAGCTGAGAACTCAGAGTGCAAGATTTCTAATTCTAACAAAACTATAGCTTTTCAAGGGGAAAAAGATATCCTTTAGGCGTCAATGCAATAAAGAACACAGAAAGCATTGCTGGCTAATAAATTACCCCTAAAACATAGTAACTTAAAACAACAAATAGTTTCTGTGGTCAGGAATTTGGGAGCCATTGAGCTGGGTGGTTCTAGCTCACCATCTCTCATGATGTTGCAGACAAGTTGTCAACCAGGGCACCGGCCATCTCAAGGCTTGATGGGGGCTGAAACATGTTCCAGACTCACTCACATGGTTGTTGGCACATCCATTCTTCACCACACGAGCTTTCCACAGGCTGCTGAGTGACCTCACAACACAGACTGCTCTCTCCCAAAGCTATGATCCAAAAAAGAAGCAAGGACTCAAGACCATAGTTGCATTCTTTTATAACCTAATCTTGAAAGTTCCATACCATGACTTCTGCCATATTCTGTTGGTCAGAGAGAACAGTATCCATCATGGAAGGGGCACGAGGGCATAAAGACCAGGATATAAAAGGTATACAAAACCAGAGATCATTGAAGACTACTTTGGAGGCTCAGAGATGTAAATTTCTCCAAGTCACATAATTGAAAGGAAGAAGATCTGGATTTCAAACCAAGATCTGTGTGACTCCAGAAACTGTCCTCTTTGTTGTATATTCAAACCAAGATGGAATGTAGATTACAAATGTTCTAGATCTTTCTCTTAGAATTAAACTATAAGGAAAATAGACGGACCTTTCTAAGAGTTTCATATCTACATTTTTTTTAAAATCTTTATTTTTTTTAAAGACTTTATTTATTTATTTATTTGACAGAGAGAGAGACAGCCAGCGAGAGAGAGGGAACACAAGCAGGGGGAGTGGGAGAGGAAGAAGCAGGCTCCCAGCAGAGGAGCCTGATGCAGGGCTCGATCCAGGGACCTGGGATCACGCCCTGAGCCAAAAGCAGACGCTTAACAACTGAGCCACCCAGGCGCCCCATCACATCTACATTTTTAACAGATATATAAGTCTTACTTTATTTTCAGTGACTCTGAACATCCACAGACACTTTTCAAAGTTCAGCCTAACAGCTTAGTTGTTCATCATTTTCAAATAGAAAAACTCTTTAGTTTATAATTTAATGTATGTGATTTATGTCTGTTTGCTTTTGGTTTGGTAAGGAAGGATCAAAATGGTCTGGATAACAGGAGCCCAAACTAAATTTTAAGGTAGCAATTCTCAACCTCTTTTGTTGACACATTTCATTATGTAATATCCAAATCACATTCTTTAAAATATCACTACTAATTTCATTAGAAAAATCTTTAACTATTGGGAAGTTTTCAAGTGTACAATAGCAGATACATATTTTCCAAAATTTAATTTTTACTTGAAAGCTTGAATTTTATCATTGGCAACAAATACCATCAGTTATTTTTCCTTGAAGTTGGTGGGCTCACTTTTTTATTTTTGAAGAAACAATTTACCAAATGTCATAGTCAGTTCGGGTTGTTATAACAAATTACCATAGATTGGGTGCTTATAAACAACAGAAATTTATTTCTCACAGTTCTGGAGGCTCAAAGTCTGAGATCAGAGCGCCATCATAGTTAGGTTCCCGGAGAGAGCCCTCTTCTGGGTTGCAAACTGCTGACTTCTCATATCCTCACATGGCAGAGGAACAGAAAAAGGAAGTCATCTTGCTTGTGACTCATAAGGGCACTAAGAACCATTCATGAGAGCTCCACTACCGTGACCTCACTTAATCCTAATCATTTCTCAAAGGCCCTATCTCCTAATATCATCACATGGGGAAGTAGGGCTTCAACATATGAATTTGGGTGGGGGTACAACATGACATGCAGTCCATTAACACCAAATACCCAAGGCCAAGTAACCATAGTCATTCTTCTGGAAAAAATGATGTTCCTAATATTCCATGAAAAAAAAGAGCTACTTAAGTTTACACTCAATCAAAAAAGTGCATGTTCTTTTTTAAAAAACCACTTTATTGAGATATGATTGACATCAAACAATAAAGTGCTTTTTTTCTGAGGCAATCACGTACTTCGGTATGCAGAAGTGCTTTATTGGTATTTACATTTCTTCATCAAGAATGTTAAAGAGTTCAACATTCAAGGGACAAGATTTAACAAAATCTTAAAAATTTCACTGCCTCATTAAGGACTGGTGTGTTTCTGTTTGTTTTACCGGAAGTAACTGACAATGAAAAACACAATGACGGCTAGTTCAGTTTGATGCCCCCGCTTGAGTTCATGTTAAGGTACTAACGGTTTACCCACCGTGCCTTTTGTACCATCAGTGTAGATGCCAACACAGAGAACAAAGCAAATGATGTGTGTGTTCATCCCTTATTTCCATGATAATGAAGCTGATGAGGTTTTGACCACATATACCTTCTTGAAAGTGTTTTGAGAACAACTGCTTTTAAATTGCTACAGCCATCGGACTCTGATAATTTGGAAACTTTCCCTTGATTTTTTTTCTTGGGATTTCTTGAGACATTTTCCTTAATCTTGTTGCCTGAGGCCTTGGCCTGGGTTCACACCCTCACCCCCAGCCCTGATAATATCCCCAACCACATCCCATGCCAGTTCACCACATACCCAATCTAAGGGCCAAAGGGCTGGCGAAAGCAGCCACTGTTACAGTCCACTTTGGATCTGCACAAGAGCTCTACTCTGCGTCATCAGCATTTCCCACAGGACAGGCTGGACATTTCAATCACAGCTCGGACATAGCTGCCACGCCTCTAGTTTGGGGCCATGAGATGAATCCCTGATTATTATAACCCATCCGACTTCACTGTCACTTGCAGATTTACATCGTTAAACTGTGTGTGTGCACATCTATGCCTTTTATGAAAAAAATTTCTCAAAAAATATGCATGGAGTTTGCTATTTTGGAAAAGTTATTTGATACTAAAAACTGTAAGACCCTGGTCTCAGCAGAGCATTTCCTAGGAGGAAACAAGGACTGAGGGTCGTTATGAGAGACCAATAGGACCATAGGTTACCTTTAAATGATCTCACTCATCACATGTATACGGACAGAGTCCCTGGAGGATCGTCACTGGTGGAGAGTTTTTTGGGTGTCCCTTTGCACTGCATGAGGACTCTTGCTTTTATGAACCTGAGATCTTGCTCTTAGCTCCCTGCTGGCTCAGTGACCACCTGTTACGGATTGAATTGTGTTCCCTCAATATTCATGTGTTAAAGCCCTAATATCCAATGCGACTGTATTTGGAGGGCCTTTAAAGGGTAATTAAGGTTAAATGAGATCATAAGAGTGAAGCCTTGAACAACAGGACCACTGTCCTTAGAAGACACACCAGGAATATATACTTAGGGTGAAAAGGCCATGTGAGAAAACATCAAGAGATCAGCCGTCTATAAGCCAAGGAGAGAGGCCTCAGAAGAGGCCTCTTGATCTTGGACTTGCAGCCTCCAGAACTATGAGAAATTACCTTTCTGTGGTATTATGACAGCCCTAGCAAACTAATTCAGGGAGCATAAAGGAAAGAGAGCAATCCAGGATAAACCAAAGAGACCTTTGCTTTCTACTCCTGAACACTGCCTGTCTTCCCTGTGGCCAGCTCCCGAGCCCCTCGAAGTCTGGCATGTTCACCAGTAAGCCTTCTTGACCTCCTGTCCACATGTCACCCCACTCCTTCGCAGAGCAGGATGGACACAAAACTCCCCCTTGTGGCAGATGACCACGTGGTGTGTGCTCAGTATTCCTGGTGATGCTTTGATTTGTCATAATGATGCTTTTCAAGAATAAAATAAGGAATAGGAGCTTGCTATTACAGTTGTATTTGCATTTATCCCTTAGGGCTCACACGGTCCCAAGAGGTGATTTGGAGACTTTGCTTCAGTCATAGAAGGAAGCCGGCCTGACCAGGACTAGGGTGCATACGTTGAACACCTTCAGAAATTTATCAGGTCCGTGGGCCATAACAGGAGATGCCAGAAGGCCGTCTCGGAGTGGAAAGGAGCTTGGCTCAGGGCACTCTACTGGCAGCTGAGGACAAGCTTTGCCTTCCCCAGGGAAAAAGCCCAAGATACACCCAGACTTCTTGTCACATTAAAAAAAATAGTATATGTGTATATGCACACACACACACACATACATATATGTATATATATGTGGCATATATATATAATATATATACTGTCTTGGAGGAGAGCTTCTGGAAGGATATTCATATATAGCTTTATACACACACATACCACAGGAAAAGTAGGCACAACTGAAAACTTTTGAGTCATTCACCTTCTTATATCTGAAAGAGTTCTCAGAAGAGAAATAGTCTCTTTTCATGCTGTTCACAGTTTATTTAATTTTTAAAGATAAGGGTTTGTTGTCAGGTAGAAATAAGCCAGGAAAAATGGTTTGCAATGTCTTAAAGAGGGTTAGAATATTTTCTAAATGCCTTCTGGTTTCTTGGCATCTCGGCTTAAACAGCTAGGCTACATTAAAAAAAAGTTTTAAGCTGTAACACTGTACTCACTGTGTGCATTTACTGTTTCCTCTTTTCCTTTTAATCTGTCTTCTTATCTTCCTTCCACCATATTTTTACCCATACATCCTCGCTCGCACGCGCGTGCACACACATGCCCTACATCTTCTCCCTTCACACCTCTTATGTCACATCAAACACATTTACTGTTCGTCTTGCATTGCCAAGAGCTTCTCAGAAGACAAACCCCAGCCTAATTAAAGAAATTAATTAATTTAGTGAAATGGTGATGCCCACTGCCTTTGAGTAATTTTTTAAAGGGGGAGGGACAAAAGCTCATTTTTTTCTTGGGATGGAAATGAACATTGTCTGGACTTTTGTGAGGAGGCTGATGAGAGGAGGTCTCAGGCAAGAAAGGACACCAGCGACCTTGGTGGAAGTTGTGAAGGGTGCTTTAAAAGATCCTCAAGATTTCGCAGTAGAAGATTCATAAGGAGCCTGAGGATGTGGATGAATGCATTTAAAATTTCTCTAATGAGAACCACTCTTTAATCAGGTGTGGGTCAGGGTAGAAGAATGCTCAGAGAAAGGAACTGTCTTCCTAGGGTAGGGTGGGTGGTGGCGAAGGATGTGGGGGAGGACAGGAAAAGGAGGAAGGAAGGAGGACTGGGGAAAGAAGGAACTATTTTATGGTAGAAATAAGTTGTAAAATATTCAGAGAAGAAAAAAGCACAGCAGTAGCCAATAGATATTATTTGCTTCTACTTTGTTCCAGAGACATATCAAAAGTGGTTTGAAAATCACTTAAAGCTCACTGATACTTCTAGCTTTAGGCTCACTAAAGCCCTCAGTGTGCTGTCACCATGGGGCGGAGTCTTCCTGTCTGGGTGGACAAAGCATGATTTAGAGACCCAGTGAAGCCTCCCCAGCATTTCTTTCGAGTCAGGAAGGCAGTGACGTTCCACTGTCATGAGAATTAGTTCCTCAAAGAATCTGCTGCCCTAACATGACCTCCAGTGGGAATCCTTGATTGATGTAGAGAGCAAAGGGGCAACTTCCTGGAGAGCCACGAGGAAGGAAGGAAAGTCTCACTTAGAGTCGCTGCTGAAAGAGTAACTCAGAAGTTCAAGGCTTATAATGTGTGAAGCTGATAAATTTGGGTTCCTTTCTGGGTCTGGTAAAAAATTGAAAGCACTTATGAATATTTTGTCTCTAAATAATGATATCTATATAAACCCACTAATAATTTGCTTCCTCCTGAGCTGATCAGGTCAACTGAAACTTCAAATGAAGTGAACGTGTTTAGCCTATTCTACCCTCCCAATAAAATGGCCTCGTTTGGGGGAACACTGAGGATCTCATACTCTGTAGAAGTAAAAGGAAACACGGCTGTTGAAATTTCAGTCATACTTTACTGACCTTAAAAGATAGTTGAAATCAAAGAAAACCATTCTAAGTGTAAACCAAGGAAACTCTGGATTCGGCTATCACGTGAATTTAGTCTTAAACTAATTAAATGAGCTTATCCAGTAACTACCAAAATCTGACAATTGAAAGATACAATTCTTTGCTTTTATCAGAAGTATCCAAAATATGACCCACATCAACTATTAGTAATGGGAAAATCTCAGTGCCATTATTATAATGTAAAAGGACTGGGTTTTTTTGTTTCACAAGAGTTCTGCTCTATTCCATGTCTGTGCGTTTTAATTTTGAAAACAATGTTTGCCATATACCCAAATATGAATAACTGTAGTTACTGGTTCAGCAAAGAAAAGTGAATATAAACTTCCTTTTCATTCTTTCTATTGGGTGTCAGGAAGTAAAACCAAAAGAAAAATCTGTTTCTTTTGTTCATTTTTTCCCTTTATTATAATGATAATCATATTATCAATAAAGTAATATTTTTCACATATTATGGTTAATATCTGCATATATATTGAGTTATTTGAAATGAATATGAACCACTGTGGAGATTTTCCTCTCTTGAAAAATGTTATTTAAAAAAAAAACAGAAGAAAATGTTATTTATTTCTCCCACATGATTGTTTCTTACCCATCTCTTTCTCTCCATCTTTCCGTGTCCTTCCATCTCCTTGACCACTATTCATGATTTTCCTGAGTTTTTCCATACTTTGTAATATTTAGTTCTACTCTTGACATCCTATAATCAATGATAACATTGTAGAGAATCTAGATTTATGTTTCTTTCCTCTGAAGTATTGCGTTGTGTTCTCTTGTAATTAAATTACAGACAGATCACTTTGGTCCTGGGGGCTTAGCTGTAGGCTTTGTTAGGATGAATCTTAGAGGACATAACCCGCAGTCTGGGGACATGATCTTTACTCCTAGTAATGGCCCTTTTGGGTTTTCCATGGAAAGCCCAAGGTGATTATTCTAACTCCAGTCTCCCCAGAAACAGACAGTGGCTGAAATCTCTGCTTAGTTCTCTAGCCTCCCAGCAGCTGCTTTCTCCTGGGTTCTTCGGACCATCACTTGGCACATGAACAGTCCTGGAGTCCTCCAGTGACTTGAAGGGAATTGTTATGCAGATTTGACACTCCCTCCTCTGTGACCGTTATCTTTCATCCTCTCAGGACAGAACTCCGATCTTCCAAGCCTCGTATGACTGACTTTGAGCTCCGTCCCTAGTGGGCCACGTGACTGGAAGATACCCTCAAGGGAAAAGGCAGTTCAATGTGGAGCTCACCTGGTGTGCTTTCCTTCCTTCGAGGATTGTGTCCCTACCAATATTGCTTTTGGTTGCTCTCCAATGCATTCAAATGAATATTTGCTTTTATATTTTGTCTAGCATTTATAATTATTATCAGCAGGAGGGTTAGTCCAATCCAAAGCTATTCTTCCATTACCAGAATTGGAACCCCCTACTTCTAATGTTAAAGAATGGAGCAGAAGTCATACTTAATCCTACCCGATGCTCTGCCCCCAACCTGATTAGTTAGCAAATCAATTTTCTGTTTAATTTCCTGCATCATGAATATGTAGTGCCATTCTGTTGCGTTTTTTTTTTTTAAAGCATCAATACAACGTATTGGACACAGGATGTAAGTAAGCAAGGTTATTTTAGGTTCAAATATTTTGATTCCCAATATCCTTTTAATTAAAACTGATTTGACTTTTAAAGGGAAACTTACCCCTGATTTCATATTTTCATTCTCAAAGAGAGAATTGTACAGATTTGTTTCCGCCTCTGGAAGACAGCTATAAGGAGCAAGAAGTATGGAGGCACACATGTATGTGAGACTACTGTGGGCTAATGATAAACTTTAAGAAAAAAATTTATGGTAAAATACAAATAAAATTTGCCATCTTAACCATTTTTAAGTGTCCCATTAAGTGGCAAAAGTATCATCACTATCCATCCACGGAAGTCTTCTCATCTTACAAAACTGAGACTCAGTACCTGTTAAACGGTAACTCCCCATCCCTCTAGCCCCCGGCAACCACCATCCTACTCTCTGTCTCCGCGAATTTGACTACTCTAGTGTGCATAGCTCACATAAGTGGAATCAGACAGTATAGTCCTTTTGTGACTGGCCTATTTCACTTAGCATAATGTCCAGCCATTTTGTAGCATGTGTCAGAATTACCTTCCCTTTGAAGGCTGACTAATATTCTATTACAGGTGTATGCCTCATTTTGTTTGTCCACTCATTGGTCAATAGGCACTAAGGTTGCTTCCATCTTTTGGTTATTGTGAATAATGTGGCTGTGAACATAGGTGTACAAATAACCCTTCTGGTTCTTATTTTCAATTCTTGTGGGTATATACCCAGAAATGATTTTGCTAGATCATATGATAATTCTATTTTTTATTTTTTTAAGGTGTATTTATTTGAGAGAGAGAGAGAGAGAGAGTGCTTGTAGTGGGGAGGGGCAGAAGGAGAGAGAGAATCTGCTTGAGATTCTGTTGAGCGCAGAGCCCAATGCGGGGCTCAACTTCATGACCCTGAGGTCACGACCCAAGCCAAAACCAAGAGCTGGACGCTTAACTAACTGAGCCACCCAGGCACCCCTGTTTATAATTTTTTGAGGAACTGTTTATATGGCTTCCCACAGTGGCTGCTCCATTTTGCATTGCCATCAATAGTGTTTCACCAACATTTGTTATCTTGCTGGTTTTTGATAGTAGCTCTCCTAATGGATATGCAATGGTAACCCAGTGTGGTTGTGATGCACATCCTCCTGAAATGACAACATTTTGCTGAATTGCATTAAGTTGTATGCTTAAAAGCACATTTTAATTACAAGTAGATATAGAGGTTATTGATATGTACATGCTATTTGGGAAAATATTTTGCATTTTAGAAAATCTAACAGCTAATTTTTTTTTATTACCTACTATGTGCCACATGCTGTGTAAAATGTTTAATATGTGACATTTTACTTTACCTTTGCTGTTACCATTGAGGTAGATACCATTTTACACATGAGGGGACTGAGGTGTAGAATTCAGGCTTTCCCAGAGTCACACAGTTAAGAAATCAAAACCAAGCAGTTCAACTCCAAGATTCAAATGTTTGGACCAAAAAAGAATGTTAGTAAGATTGTAAAAGAAACCTTGGCACATATTCATTTCGCCTTTTTGAAAACAAGGTGTTTTTTTGTCTTTTGTTTTTCACAGACTTGCATCCTACAGACTCGGTCATGTCCCAGGACTCTTGAAGGAGTGAGAATCTTAGCAAAGGCCTTCTCTTCCCATCTCTTGGGTAGTGAAGGACCTGACAGTAGGCACAGCAGATGCCAAGTCACCACCAGTTTCTCCCCTTGTCAGGAAAGATCGTGGGAGAAGAGACCCTCAGAGAATCAAGACTCTCCCATGAGCAGGCTGGGTATGTTCTCATTTCTGCTAGTCCTCTGGGGAGTGCCTTTTTAAAGGTGAGTCTCTGAAATTCCATATTGTAAACGTCCTTCTCTGGGCCCAGCTTTTCATGTGAATCAATAATTATAATTTTGTGGTGCTGTGGCCTAACCTCTTACCCACTCAAATTCTCTGTTTGGCTCTTTTCATTCTATTTATTCACATTCTGCTTGGCTATTTTGTTTCTTCTGTACTTTTGGTCTTTTGAAGTGCTATAAAAAAAAAACTAACCAGCTGATCCAAGATCACACAAATTCTATCATTTAAGCATAACTATAGGGTACATAGTGCTAGAAATAGTTTGGTTAGGTATAGTGGCCTGCCCTCAAAGATTTGAAACCAAGGCAGTGATATAAATGAATGATTCAAACATGTTTTGCAACATGTAGTGAATGAGCCATGAGGACTCACCAATAATGGTACCTAATGGCCCCCTGCCTCAACCACATCCAGTCTTTCCTTGTGGATGCAGAAGGTATGATGGGGATAAGGTGAAACTTTGAGTCCCCTGGACAAAAATATTTTTTGACTTGGTTTTAAAAATCAGTATTTTCTGCGGCTTCTTTGTCATTGTTACTTCCTTTATCTTAAGTGCTCAGACTAGGAATTTTAAGTCTTTGTTTTGGTGGGGAGAGGGGTTTAGTTTTTCTTTAATTTATCCTATCCTAATGGACGCCAAGTTCTATTGTGTTTTTTCCCCCTTTGAATTGCCTTTACTCTCCGGACATACTTTTCAGGACTTGACCAGCACAGGCCTGGATTATTGCAGATTTTTTCCTAGCTAACTGCCTTCTCTTTGCCTCGCCCTTATATCTTACATAGTTCTGCCAAATCAGATTGTCCTTCATAATATTGTCTCATCAAAGAGTCTTTTGCTCTTTCCCTTTCTCCCTTTTTTCTTTTTATAAACACCAATCCTCTAGAATAATCTCCGTAAAAATTTTTTTGTTTCGTGGAATCTCACATTCCCCTAAGTGTTCCACTACTTTCTCCTAATCCTGATGTCCTGTCTCAGTAAGCAGGTCTCCCCAGTGTCCCGTAGGCACTGCTTTTGTTCATCCGTCTTCCTAATACTTCAAGGGAGAACTGAAAGCTCTTCTTTACGGAAACTTCAGTCTTTATAGATCTTTCACCTGTCTGAACTGTAACCACACAAAATGGAACTCTTAAACAGTATTCAATTTTTTGTTCCTTCTGGTTAATCTTCAATCCTTGCTACCCTTGTTAACAGTCATTTGTCAATTTTACCTACAAAAAGGAAAAATAATTTTTTTATAGACTCATTTATTTTATGTCCGAGTATGGGGCACAGTTGTGGATGCCCCTCAATAAATGCACGTTGGCTGATTTTGATCGTCCAGTCTACCAGTGTAATTTAGGCCCTTTAGGTGCTCGGTAAGATAGTCATTTATTAAAAACCTTTACCATATCCCAGGCACTGTTGTACGTGCTGAGAAGAACGGTTATCAGAAGAGGAAACACAAAGAACAGGAATGGCGTCTCATCCTGGTTTGGGGAAGAATAAGAACAATTCACAGAGCCAGGCTGCCAGGGAGCTGTTCTGAGACTGGAAATCTATTCAAGTACATTAAAGACATAGCATTTGGTTGCTTCCTAAGAACCAGGCATGTGTTGCGCTAAGCTTTTCCCCCCACTCCTGTCTTTGAATAATCCCTTTCTTGACTTCAGAGACTCCTTCTTATTCATGATTCCTGCATGCTCATCACTTCTCTTGTCTCATGGCTTCTGCATACTGATTTGAGTTCAGCTTTTGCTCTTTTTTGCCTTCACCCAGAAATACCCCAAAGAGAATGTGATGAGTTCAAGTT
>NW_024423453.1:46801354-47026310 GCF_017311325.1 Ursus maritimus | reverse complement strand
TTGCTTTCCCTACTTGCCACAGTGCTTATGCCACGACCCTCTTACACATCACTGTATGCAAGAGTCCAAATGGGTAACTCTTGGCCCAGGTAGCTCCTTTGATCCAGCTATGATCAAGACTACTTGATAAGATATTCATTTATTATCTTAGGAACACTCAGTAAGTTTTCCCCTCTAAGGCTTGAGAAATGGGAGACACCTTGCAAAAAACCTTGTAATTAAAAAGCACCTCAGTTCATATTAGTAAAATCTATAAATATCCAGCATCTGAAAAAGTGCAGACCATAATAAGTACATCATATGAATGAAATCAGCTCATTTAACTACATCTGGAAGCATTGCATTTATTTTTATTTTAATGCTACACGTGACACTGACTTGATCCTACATCAGTTTATAGTCTTATTTGAAAAAACTGTTTTGTATAAATCTGTATAAATCTCAAGTGTTCTGATATACTGTTAATTCATTGGTTTCCATAAGACCATACTGCATGGCAACTACTGAGTGTTAGGTCACATAGTTAATATTATTAATAAAGTTCCTGAAATTTTATGAAACTATTTACAGAATATAACTAGCTTTTATTTTTGAGGTGTTGAATACCCTGGACTGAATTTACTTCACTATTTCCCCTCCTCTATAAATTGGTCATTTGACTCTGAATTTACTTTGATATTATATTCAATGCCCAATATTTCCCATAAATTATTATGAAAATTGTTATGATCTTCTTGATTGCCCATGAAATAAAGCCTGTTCTAAGATTCCTTTAACCTTGCATGCAATGTTTTGATCACCTCGATAAATTTGCCTGTCATACAGCCATGGCGTTGTAAAAACCAGGCAATAAGTATAATTTCAAACATAGACGGGAATTGTATTGTGCTTGCAAAGAAATGTCAATGTCAAAAAAGTGCAATTTGCAAATTAGTTTTCAGGTCCAGTGTCTCTGTCTCACGTTCAGTGGGGTAAGTTCTCATACACTTTAAAATCTTTCTTCAAAGTCCTGCCGGTGTGGCTGCAGTCTGTCCTCAGTTCCATCGCATTGTTGCCCCTTTCGACATTGTTCTTGACATTAGTGAATATTCATAAAATCATTTCCCTCGCCAACAACTTCACCCTCAGTTTCTTCACTTTTTCTTTGAGTAAGCTGTTTTTAAAAGGGAATTATATCATGGAATCAAGGACTCAAGAGAGCTTCCTATTTTTCTTTGACAAAAACAGGAATGCAATACCGCATTAATACATCAGTACAGAGACCTAACCGGTGTCATTGCTAAATGCATGCTCAGAAGCTTGCAGCATTCGGGGACGTTTGGGGAGATGTTATTGGTGCCCTGGAGATAAAATACATTAAAGCATAAATGAGCATACATTCTACACTTCCCAGTAGATGAAAATGGATTGAAGCTGAGGAGAATACCTGGAGCGCTTGAACTGGGATGTATGGAAACCGACCTGGGCCCGTGCGGCTTTTTTGATTAGGGAGTAGAGCATCCGATGTTTGCCAACAAAGTACTTTCTATGACGTTCCTAAAACTTGGCCAGATTTTGTTATTAACATGACATAGATTAAACTCTGTCTCTACTATCAATGACATCTGATGAACACATACTTCTTGAAGCCCGAGGCAGAGACAAGTTTTTGGCTACTTAAAATTAACCTAAAACATCAAAGTGTTAATAATGGGCACCGTGGCAGATTTGTCATTTTCCTATGCTTTTAGCAGAATACAAAAAGTTATGAAGAGCTTATTAACATCAGATTTTTTGAACCAGATTTGAGAAAATTAAGCTTTCTGAATGACAAATTTAAAAAGAGCATTGCATTAAATAAAGCACAGGCGGTTGTTTTGATGTGTCCCTGAGTTAGAGGCTTTATAGTAAAAAGATGGAGGCGAACACATAACACATGTACACACAGTACCCTCATTTTTTAAAAGGTATGGTTGAAGCTATTGGTTTTAATTCTCCAATTGTTTCCATGGACAGAGTTTCAAAATTTACTCACCAAGATAGCACAAATGCCTCAGAAAGATTTTTGGGTTTGGCCAGTGGCCACGTTAGCATCAGGACTAAACTCCTGACTCTTTTGCAGACTTTGGAACGTTTTCTCACGTTTTGCGCCTGTGCGCCGGTATGCTTCTGCTCCGACTTCTGAGGCTTCCCGGTGAGTGGTGGATACTGCTTTTTATTTATGCCTGCTTGAGGATAAGACACGAGTCCTTGATTTCAAAATGTGCTTAAATAGGCTGCTGCTGCTGCTGAACTGATTTCTACCTTTTTAAGTATAATGCCCTTGTGATAGACTGAAATATTATTCAACTTAGCAAACAATAGAACTCTTAGACATAACAATGATATTTTATGTACTCATTAGAAGTCTGAAATCATTAGCTAAATTATACCTTTAACCTAGTGGTCATGATCTTGAAGGACAGTTGAAGTTCTCTGAGGTCCCTGTTTCTTGGTATGTATACTGGGAATGAAAACATTATGTCCCACGGAGATTTTTATTGGAAAAGGGTTGAGAAGAGACAAATGCTCTGTAAATATATAGTGATCATCGCCATTATTTTTCACGGAATCTCAAGAAACACTGAATTCTGAACATGGTTGGGTTTGTGATATTAATTTCTCTGAATCAACAGAAAGCTACCTAAAAGAATAGGCCAAATCTCCTTGGCCTCCTGAGGACTTGCTCCTGCAGTGAGACCCTAGAGCCTTATTACACTTCAATAATAAAAAGCATGCACGATTCATTAAGGATATAGACAAGACTTTCTGTTATATTTATTTATTTTCCAGCTTGTACAAACTGGATGTAGAAGCATAAACATAGTACATTTCTACCATCTTCAACAAAAATATAACCAATATGTACAATTATTGTATTAAAAATACAAAAGGGATACAGACTCCACCAATGTCTTTCTAAAAGACATACAGGTACAAGTAGTATCAAAAGTATGAGGAGATCACCAGTTAATTGTACATTCTGCACTTGACATCACAGAGCGAACTGAGATTAGCAGTCCTATGTTCTACAATTACTTAATGCTTAGATAACGTTTGTGCAACTTGTGGTAGCGCTAGATTTCTGTCTTTCTATCTGCACATGAGGTCCATAGCCTATATAAGAAAACTGGCAAATAATGCATATTACATGTAAAATTACAAATGCATAATTGACAATGTAATATATAAGCAAGTAGACAAATGCCATGATACAGAAGAGATTTATTAAATAAAGCACTGACATCGTTTGATACAGTGAAAAAACACTGCAATTTGACTTTTAAAATTTGAAGCTATTTACGTTTATCTACTGATCAATATGATCAGCTGAATTTAATGGAAAAAAAATCCAAGACCAGCAGTTCCTCACATTTGAGTACTACTCGGATTGGCAGCCTTCACTTTTCCGGAGTCTGTGCAAAAACAACACAAAAATAGAGTGGAGGGGTCATTTCAGTCATTATAGGGTTAATAGCAGCTGTGAGCAGGTGGATGCTACACACGTGGTCGGCCTTCTCTATCTGCAGCGTCCATAAAGCCACTTACAGGTCAGCCTTTGGTGACTGACCCACCTTGCAAAGGCTGGCATATCTCATCAGGTTTTTGATCTTTTGTCTTTTACCATGTTAAAGGCTTGTTTATTCCCTAATGCCAATTCAGTAAAGGGAGGCTGTCTTGAAAGAGCAGTATTAACAGCTGGCATTAGCTCCAATATCCCGAGCTGCGTTCACTGCAATGCTATCCAGTTACGAACGTTTCTCTTTAAAAACGAACAACAAAAATCCCTAAAACTAAACAAAAATCAAAGAAACATAACTTAAAAAAAATGGGGTTTGCCATCCATCTCAATGGAGCAGGACACGCCCTCAAATGACACCATCCTGCACTCCATAAGGCTCAGACACAGGACACAAGAGTCCCATTTCCCTCCCCTGGCCATGTGCAAACAGTTTTACAGAAGCACCCCACCCACTGGGGAAGGAGTGGATGAGGTGTTGGTATTTAAGTAATTGGCTAACATCTTATATTTCCAGGATAGGGCACTTCACGGGTGAGGCCAGAAGGACACGGGAAGACAGGGTCGCAAGCCAGGTCTTCCCTCTTCTTGCTGTGACCACACCCTGTCCGGCATATTTGGTTTTTTAGAAACCCAGGCTGGCAACCCTACTTAAAGGTTCAAAATAATACTGTAATCATTAAATGGATCTAACATTTTACTCTCTGAACACAATCTTTAAATTCATTTCTTTAAAAAAAAAAAAAAGACATTGTAAACAAGTGGACAAAGCACTGTACTCAAAGGATTTCATTGCTTTTCTTTGTCTTCCTTGATGGGTTAAAGGCCCCAAGTAGTTCAATGGCTAGCTTTTCTCATTATCCCAATGAGACCAAGTGCTAGGGCTGGATTGAAATCTAAAAGGAAGATTTAAAAAAAAAAATCCTTTCAGGCATCGAGAAGTGCAGCCAGAGTGAATCATCTTGTTGTGATGACCTTGGGATTGGGAATGATACTGTGTGATGCGGCAGGCGGCAACAGTGGGAGCTCGAAGAGGGCTGCACTGTGCATTTCAAGCAACAAAGTCTGAAAAGTGCCAGGGCAATTTCTTCACAGTATTTCACATGCAAAGGGGAAAGGAAGAAGGGGAGAAGAAGCCCCATGCTGCTTTTAAGGCAGGGAAGGAGGCAAACTGGTCCACCGGCCTCAGAACGTGGGTTCCAAGGCTCTGCTGCTAGGGACGTCTTCTTGTGCTCTCCTTTTAAAGGTGGCTAACTCTGCATCCAGAAAAAGCCTGTGCCTCAAACAGCAGATACTTGTTCATCTTCTGCAAACATAACCAGAAAGGAGAGAAAGGAAAAACATCAGTGAGCAAGCGAGTCGTTTCTTGTGCTAGAGAGAACACATTACTGATAGGTTAAATAAAAATACCATAGTGGTTTCTTTGTAGTATAACTCACCTAAGTAATGATTAATAATAATGTTTTTAAAAAATACATAGATTCATCTTAAATATATATACATAATATAAAATAGAAACATTGTTTATTGATTGAAAAATTAATAAATTGAAAATTATAAATTATAGCAGCATGTGACTTTAAACAATATACACTCAAAGTCTAGAAGGATATCTAACAAAATGTAAATAATGGTTAGGTGCAAGTGGATTAGAATTCATTTTCCATTTTTGTCTTTTGCTTTTTTCCCGAATGGTTATTTGCATAATGAAATAAGTTAAACTTAAGGGGAGGGGATGATCTCTGTCACCCTCATTTCAGCATGATCAGATAGATTGATAGAAGACAAAAGAGTTATAGAGAACTCTGTTTCTTCACCAGACTTCCATCTGAACTCATTAGAGGTCCAAATATAACATCTCCACAGAAAACTTTGACAATTAGTACAGAAATCTAGCCATATACACGCTTCATGACAAGTGCTCCCCCTCTGCAATCTTCGGTATTTCTTAAGCCACTTAGAAACAAAAACCTCAAACATTTGAAAGCTTTAACCCTAAATTTGGACCTCTGAATATAAACTGTTCTCTGTATATTAAGAAAACCAATGCCCTGGAAAGCTTACAGTAGGCAGCATCAGTGAACACAGCTAACGTTATGGTTTTAAGAGTGCATATGTACCATCCTCCTCGGTGGAAAACCCTGGAGACTGATACGGGGCGAGGCGCGGGTCACACTCGTTGGGTTTATGCCACTGCGGTTTGTTCACGGGCCTGCTGCTCGGCGGATGCCCGTGCGCCTGCTGGACCGGCGAAGGCCCAGCTGTGTCCGTGGGTCGGGCGACCATCCGAGACCTCTGAAGTGCCACGTTGTAGTCTGGAGGTTTCCTGGCTGGATGGGAATGCCCTTCTGGAAAGTCAGTGATGGGGATTCCAATGTAGCCGGGAGGGGTGGGCGGCGGCTCTCGATACCTGCCCTCCTTCCGCACTGTAGTAAAGACAAGGTACCGGCCATTAACCGCTTTGTGGAAGAATATTTCATGTCCCAAATGTTTATCATAAATTGTTCAAGTAATTCTTGAGACAGCAAACACAGTGTCATCACAGAGGTAATTCTGTGTGGTCTGACACAGCGGTAGGGGATATGGTAGGTGAGGGAATGGGGGTTAACTGGACCAAATATTCGCAATGGTTATCTCTATGTGGTGAAAGAATTGGTGAGAGAAGCAGGTAAGCAATCTGCTATCTTTAAGCAGACTCCTTCAAACCTTTTATTTAACTATAAAATAGTCATAAGGTTAACAGCTAACCCTTGGGTTTACTGGAAAGATTAAGAAAAGAAAAACAGAAAAGGTACCCAAGTAGTATGCCTGGAATATGGTGAATGGTTCTTTCCTTCCTTCTTTTCTCCTGGCCCCAAGGTCAAGTTAGGCTAGTCCATCTTTGCTGGGCACTTACCCAGCATTACCCTTGTGAGGCAGAAAATCAGTCTTAGGTTACTTTCAGGTCTTGGACCACACTTTGGAAAATAGAGAATTAAATTTGGAAAAGTAGTACCAAAAAAGATGCAAATTTGGAAACTAAACTATATGGTATATATTTCTCTTAAAATTCTTTAATTAATGTTCATGACCTAGAACATAAGATCTGTAAAGGCAAGTAAAACTAAAGTTTTATTTTCTTGAACCTCACAGACTCAATTATTAGGAATGAAATCATTCTTTTCTTTTCTTGCAATAAAAATTAAGTATTCGTTTGTTTAAAAAAATGCTTTAAATTCACAACCCAAGGAGGGGTATTAACTGTTATCATCAATCCATGACTGTTTATATGGCAAAATAACTATAATTTTTCTACGAATAAAAGTGATGTCTGTAATGATTATACTCTGGAGTTTCTCACTCTGTATCCTGTGATATATTCCTACACTTCAATCACATAGATGTTGAATATGCCATAGGAAATACAACCTGATAGGACTGGGGGAACGTGGGGGACTTCGCAACAGAAACAGCAGCCTCTCCCAAGCACTCACGAGTTCCTAGCTAGGCACTGTTCTAAGTGCCTTCCCTAGATTTCCTTTGATCCCCACATCAACTGTATTAGTAGAAGTTATTCAGCCCGTTTTTACAGAGGAAGAAACAGGCCAAGGTTGGTACCTCGCCCAATGTCACAAAGCGAGTAAAGTGGCAAACAGGGATTCAAGCCCAGTCTGCTACGCTCTTCTGCGTCACGTTATCGCTCAGCACCCTCTCCCTGGTTCTGTAGTGTGCACAGAGGATCTGGTTAGCACCCAATCTGTCTGCATAAGGAAAGTCAGTGGAAGATTTATATATGCAAAGTGTAAAGTTCTAAATACAATTCAAGGGAACAAAATAGAATAAGAAACATTTAAAATAATTTCCATTAAAGAAAATTGTTCCTTTAGAAAGAATGGACAACCTTCCTCGTAATTTTAGCTTAAAAGATAAGAGAACATCCATAATGATAACCTGCTGACCTTGATTGCTAAAATGTACTGAATGTTTAGTATGTTGGAATATATCTGTATGTACCTGACCACAGAACCTGGGCTCTTGACTACTCTTCATTTCAAAATCCTGAACACACCACTAATGCGGAAGCTCTAGGCAACAGTGGGTGGGACAAAATGAGGAAAAGACTCATGAATGCAGATTTGACAAAGCTTTCTAATCAGCTTACCTATGAGTCCCTTTGCGGTACTCGATGTCACAGCTATGTGGGCCGGCATGGGAACAGGTTTGGTCTCTTCTGTGGTCACAGAGGTCATGCTGCTGCTTTCAGCCTCAATGGAAACGTCTTTCCCACCCCTTCGCTTGATTGTGCCCGTGTCACCTTCTGAGTCTTCCCCCCAGTATCCTGTGGAAGACGCCCAGCTTGCCCGGGATTGGGCTTGTTCGAGACTCTCCCTACTTTGATCTTGCCTGTTATACTTTGTGCTGTGATCGGAAAACATAATTTGGTCCATATGGCTGCTTGAGGCCCATAAACCTGCAGGATCCCCTGAATAATCAAAGTGAGTGTGCCCGAATGGAAGTGTCTCCCAGCTTCTCTGGTGCTGGATGGTCTGTATGTTATCATGTGAGCCGCTGGAGCACGACGTCCAGCTCCCACGGCCGCTGTCGGCAGCATCGAGGGAAGCCCGGTCCCCTTGGTCTTGGGAAAGTTCCTCTGTGCTTGGAGAAGAAATTACTGTAGCTGTAGCATATAAGCCTCGGCTCTCGGACATCGGTGCGTAGGACCTAAGTGGTCGAAAGAAATGAAAAGGAAAAAAAAAGGTGCAAGATTGTTAACTAAGAAACCTAGGATATAAAACCAAAACACCTTTTCTTCCCCCTGGAAAGGAGGCTTTTTTCATCCCAGGAAGAGGATGAAAGCCCCACTGAACTGCATTCTCGTAGCCGGTTCTGCTACATCCAGTCTGCTCACCTGATCATTACCAAAAAATAAGTCCAGAGGGAAAAGAACCACCACCTGCTCATGGTAAGGGAACACTTTCCTTATACGGCTAAAGGATGGCTCAACATAATCTGATTTCGGGAAGGCAGCTTCTACAAAGGATCTGGGATACGTCCTAAAGCCACCCTCTGTCTTTAGCACAGAACAATGGTCTTCCAATAAAGAATAAACCTAACTTGAAAAGCAGGATGTACAACAAAAATAGCGTGGCATTTAGTATCTAGAAATTGTGAAAATCAGGACTGGGGTGGGAGAGCATTTTTTAGGCATTACGTAAAGTAATAGAAATATACATCAGGAGTAAAGGATTCATTTTTAAAGCATAGAAGAAGGAATGTAAAAGAACACGAAAGAAAAGCTGCCTACCCTAAGCTGTACTGATCTGGTTCAATCATAGTCCGCCTTTCCATCCTGCCCACACCGAGGTTTGTTTCCACGATGCTGACAGAATGCCTCTGGCGCCTCTCATCATGCAGCGAGGCTGGCACCGAGTCAAAGGAAGAATTGCTGACAATACTGGATCGGGAAGAAATTTCACTGTGACCAGAATCTGAAAAATTATCCACAGTACCACTGGGAGCCAAAGTGTAGCCTGCATGGGAAATACAACCGTATTAATTAGACACTGTGGGTTTACAAGAGAAAACTGAAGTCTACCAAACAGAAGCAAAACCAAAATGTAGGCCAAAGATAGCACCACTGAAGTGGGGGAGAAACCATCTGACTTGTGGAGACCAGGTGACCGAGATAAGGTAAACTTTCACTCAAATGAAATTTAACATGCTTAATGAAAGATGAAGGAGGAAAAAAAAGAAACAGTGTTATGTGAGCAAGGAATGCTGCAGAAATCAGGGCACTACACGACTATTCTTAGCTTCTTTAAGTATAAATTACACTACTATTGGTCTATATAAAAGAAACTAAAGAATACTATGATCAAGTTTAAAAGCTGCCTTTTTGTTTCAAACTGCCAAGTCAGTTACCTTCAATAAAGTTTTAAATTTTTCAAACTATATGGTATAGAGTAATTCACCCGGAACTATCTGTATTAGAATTTCAAGGGTGACAAGTAAGAGTAGTACCCGAAGAAGACCTCTTTGGTTTTTTGCCATTTGGTTTTTCAATATTAATAATATATTGGATGAATCACATAAAAGCCAATTGTTTTGAAGGATGTAATGTGCAAAATCTCCATTTATCTCCCTAGACTATCACAGTGTCTAAACAGATGTCCTGAAGGACATTTTTTGGCCCGAAGGACCCTTCACTTTCCTTTGTTGCTAAAAATAATTTTGAAAGTCACAATGGAAGAGACACTTGTCTTGATATTTTTTAATGAAAAAAATTCAAATCTTCTTTCTCAGTACTCATTTTTTTAAACATTAATTACTATAGATCTCAAGTTACCTTAAAATACTGGTTTTATATGATTATATGGATACAAGCAAATTTTTCAGTGCCATTTACCTAATAAAAAAATTAAATCTAGAACACCCAAGGGCAGCTAATTTACTCTCTAAATAGTACTTCCCGATCCTTTCAGTAGCTTAATTCCTGATTTATTTTTTAAAGGTTGCACAGGTCTTGATAAGATTTAATGTGTTCATCTATGAGAAGTCTTTTTATAAATCACACTGGAAGTTCTGACAAGATTTAAAGCCTTTGCTACACAGTCTGCTCAAAAAAACATCTCAAGAAAAATCATCACTCAGATGGAGCACTTGACATTTAGAGGATTTCTCCCATTTTCCTTAACTAATAATGAGAAAATTCCTCTCTTTCCCACCCCATTTTTGGTTCTATTAACCCCACCTATCCCATAGGTCCGTGGTGCATTGTTATTCTTGTTACTGTTCTCACTTCCAAGAGAAGAGGAGGAACTGGTTAAGTCCAGCTGCCCGGAGCCAAAAGATCTCAGCTGATTGCCACTGCCACCTAACAACAGGATGAGAAAAGAATTTAGATATATCCATTTAACAAGGACAGTAGAGACTGATACCCACACAAAATGCACAGATGTCTGAAATATCTAAAAAGCAGAGCTGAAAAGGTATTTGTCATGTCAGTGAAATCCAATAATTTGTTAATCTTTTTGGCCTTCCTCCAAAGAAAACCGTCTTGGCCATTTATGGCTGGCATCCCCCCATTCACTTACAGGGGAAGAGGAGAAAGTAACTCGGGGGGTTATGCAGAAGAAAGTGACTATTATTGTAATCTCAGAAAGCATCAACATAAGGGAGAGAATTTGCCTAAAATAAATAGCGACCAAAAAAAGATAATCAAGACCCGTGTTAATACAATGAAAAAATAAATCAGGAAGATATTAGTTCTTCTTATGTGTTTAAAGCCCTCTACTCTGTAATTATTGTTATATAATCATATTAAGTTAGAACAACTTTTGGTATAAAAAGAATTATTTCCATACTTACAATCAATAAAAATCTTAAACGTATGTTTTAAAAGGCCTTATATAGTTAAACAGTATTTACTAGAAGTAGAATATTAAAAAATACCAAAAGTCTTCCAAATTTATAAACTGAGGGGGAAAATAATCCCTTGGGCATTATATAGATCATTTTCAATGACTCTAATATCAAAAATGATGTGATATACAATTGTGGAATTTATTGTAGCTGAAATGTTACAGATCACTATAAAGGAAAACAGTAAGTAACTGAGTTCTACCTTTCCTTGGAGAACTTTGTGGAGAAGTGGGAGGGGAAGAAAGCTGTGAAGACGCATTTGATATAGTATCTTCTGCTTGTTTTTTATGACGCTCCAGACTTCCTTCTTCAGACAAAGAAAGAATTTTCTTTAAAGCTTGTGGAGAGTTTATGCCTATAACAGAAAGAAATATGTATTTTCAAGACGAAAAAGAAATAACATTAATAACTAAAATCTCTTAAGATTTAATATTACATTCCGTTTCAATGTATTTATAATCTCAACAGTCTTTGTTCTCATCATGGTATAAACAGTAAGCTTGCAGAAGGCACACGATACCTGTAATGTGGTTTCTGATTGCTAGCTGCTGGAATGCTGGAAATAGACTGTTTTTGGTATTTTACTGTAGATTCTAAATCTTAGAGTAATCACCATCTTTATTCAACAATACGTTAAACAATGAAGAGAAAAACATACACAATTTGAAAACACTAGAATTTAGATGAAAGTGATACAGCTAAGAATATTTGTTTATTATTAGAATTCAAGTTTGAGTATTTTGGTGAACTCAAACAGGTATTTTGGTACTGTGGGATATGTGAGCTCAGGAGAAGTGGGAATGATGGCAGAAAACTAACGAGCCAAGAGCTAAACAGAAGTCGGAAGAAAAGTGAATAAAAGCATTCTGAGGGATTCCATATAGTTAATATTTGATCAAATAGTAGATGAAAGAGAAGGCAGAAGGAGACCTAGGAAAGTGCCCTGTGCCACAGAAATGAGGGGAGATGATTTTCAGAAGGGAGTGATCCAGTGCCAAGGGTAAGATCAAGTAAGGTGAGTGTAGAAGGAAAAGGATTACATATGCCGATATGAGGTGATTTCCCCCAAAAATTATTTTTAGAAATAAGGGACTCACATTAAAATATTTTACAAAGCCTCTAGTATTCCTATGAAGCACTCTCAATTACCTTATTTTAAACAACAAAGAGATACTTGGGAAGGCATGATAGCCTGACACTACCTTGATCAATGCCAGTTTTAATGTTCTTAGATTTAACAGAATCCATTAAGAAGGAGGCAGTAAAATTTAACAGAGATTTAATCCTTCATTTCACCTCATGTAAGCATTTGATCTTGTTTTAATACAGTTTTTTAAAGACCACTTTCAAAGCAATATTTTATTTACATGCATAGATGCTAATATAACCAAAACGCATGAAAATGTTAGCTACACTAAAACTGAATAAACAGGTTTGGTTTGGGAAAGAATTCCAAGGCCAGCATTATACACGGATTCAAAAAGTGCTTTATACTCGGGCACACCTACACATTTGACTGATAGGCTATCTTTAGCCAAAAGAAAGACTGATAAACTTCCATATAAAAAGTTCAGTGTAAAAGAGGAAATAGCAGTCAGGTTGCAGGGGATTTAGGAATATATAAACATTAATAAGATAGTGGGCAAATAAACATGTAATTCAGTTTGTGATAGGGAAAGCAATACAAATATTTCGAAGGGAAAATGTCAAGGAAAGGTATTCTTTTGTCACTCTTCCCCAAATTCAACAAATGGCCTACTTGCTGATCAGGAAGAAAGGGCCAAAGATAGAGTACGAAGGACCTAAGAAGACTTGCTCACCTCGTAAGGACAGGCTGTAATTGGGCAGGAACTGCATCAGTGACCAAGCACCTATTTTATCTAAGTAAACTCTACTACAAGTTCGTTTTTTTTTTAAATAATTTCTTCCCTTTTAACAGTTTCCTTTCACATATATGTATAAAAAAGAACCCACCCATTTTATGAAATATAATTTTGTTGTACCATTTACATAAAGGGACTAAACTTGTAGCTAGATTTTAATGGGAAAGATGAAGCATGATTTGGCCCCTTAACGTTCAGGAATTAACTGTATTTCCCCCTCAAGTTACAAAAATCAGTGATGCAACAAATAAGAATTCACCGCCAGATAAATCATTTCACTTAAAAATATTCTGCCTAAATTCTAGCAATTCATTGACCAGAAGGCCAAACTAGTTTAAATAATGTATATGGACAAAGCAACTTCTGTACTCATTAAAAATTAATCAAAGCAAAATTTTCCCATTTCACAGCCCCCCCCCCGATGCCATGACAAATGAGTATGATTAAATGAGAAACTCTATAACATAAACAGTCCCTTCCACCAGCAAAAGTAAAGTTTCACTTAGTCAACATTAATGTTTTATTAAGAAGTAACAATCTGAGAGAGACCCAAGTATATTAGATAGTAGTTATTCAAGATCAGGATGTTTTCTAATCTGAAAAATATGACACCAAATAGCCTCAAAAGAGGATATGGTTTTAATCACCTACCAAAAGGTGGGAGATCCTTTACTGGCACTTTCTTTCGTGAAGGATAAAGGGACACAGCAGGAACCTGCAGTCCTTGGTTGATTTTATGTTGGGGCTGTGGCTGCTGGGGCTGGGGCTGGGCTTGTGCTTTCTGTTGCGACCCTGCCCTTGGAGCCACTGGGGAGGTCTCAGATTTGACGGGCTTTTTGTCACCAGGATTCTTGGGCACTGTATTGTTTGGTTTGAAAACAAAACAAGAAATTTCAGAGGTTAGTAACTATATACAACAAGATAAATTTAGAACCACATGAGTATTTTCTACACTTTAGAACACTAAAATGTATCTTTTTATTTTTTTTACGGCCTATATAAAAGACAGAAATGGGGGTGGGAGAGAACTCAGCTATAGAAAATCATAACGGCATGACAGGACAGAGCTATTTACTTTATGACACTGGCTCTCGAATGATGGTTATACTATTAAATACTACCACATTAAAATAAAAATAGAAAAATATGGGGAGTCCAGTATCTTATGTGTATATATATATAAAAAGCACAAATAAATGATAAAAGCTACAACAGGAAAATTGCTAGGAATTACTTTTCAAAATGGAGTCCAAAATTCCTTGACATACATGAGCTTAGTTTTTATTTAATAAGTGGTATTAACTGTAATCTTGTTACTATCAAATTCTCTCTCCTATGGGTAGAATGATCTATGTTAGCTAATAGCAACCAATACTGCTTGAATATTATACTGAGTATATATAAGTCCATGGCATATAGAAGGCGAACCAATTTAGTAGGGCAATGAAATTCTGTATGTATAATATACTAATATTTGAAACACTCAGTATATCTATGATATACTTCCTCCATTTCACATTAGGCAGCTCAAGTAAGTTGCCTCAGGTGACATTGCTATTTTGAGGAACAAACAAATTTGAACTCAAACCAATCTGACTCCAAACTCTTCATGTTTTCACAGCGTCCTGGGAAAATCTCATAACTTGAATCTTCTCAAATCATCTAACATTTAAAGTCTTTCTAAAAGGTGTCTTCAGACCTGCCCATGAAAGACCCAAAAGTGTCCTAAGTGGAAAATGCCTCTATCTCGCAAAAATGCAGATGCAAATAAACAAAACTGCCCCCACTTCGAGCCTGGCCAGGTCCGGAAAGGCCGGGAAGCTCCGGCTCAGGCGGCGTTGTGGCTCACCGCGCAGCAGAATTACTGCTCTGCGTGGCAGGGGAGTTACTGCTCGGCGCTGTCCAGGCTGGGGTCTAACAGGCAGCCAGCTCGCCTAGGGCCAGGCCCCTCTGACAAGGTAGGCCCTCACCCCTCTCAGGCTGCCCATCAATCTGGAAATATCCTTGTGAGAAAAAGGGATGCAACTAAAATGGCAGGCACCGTCAGTCAGTCTCTGGTGTCATCCTCCCGACACTAACCCGGTCGGACGCAAGGTCTAAGCCTGGGAGAGCGGAGCATTCAAGGGAAAGGCGGGTACGTCCCCGGGATGCTCCCGGCCCCTCCGCACTGCAGCCCCGTGTGTCCCGGCCCAGACCGCGGCACCGGAGACCCGTCTGCGCTGCAGGCAGATTCTGCAGCCACTTCAGGGAAAAACTCACATGTGTTGGTTGCTGGCTCGCACTGCAGTGATAATGTCTGAAGACTCTCCTCGTCCATTTCTAGCTCCAAATTGGACAGGTACTGCTTCACTTTTCGAGCCATTTGGGCATCTTCATAAAGCTTTTTGGCATTGAGAAAGGAACTACGCCGTACCCGCTTTTTATGGCCACCTGTCTGAGCAACGTCTAGCACCGCTGCGTTTGCACTACCCTGGCTGAGGGACCTGGAAGACGGAAGGCACATATGCAGCCCGCTCTAGCACGCGATCGCGGCGGCTTTCTGGAACATGCCAGGACTGCCGTAAGTACTTTAGGTTCTAAAGATCACATGCCTCATTCTGGTAAGTAAACTGTTACAGAGAAATAGAGACTAACATAGATTAAAATGTTTTTTTAAGTTAAAAAATCATACACACACACATACAAACATATATACGTTTGGCACCTGGTTCCAGCCCAACTAGGCGATTCTGCTTTTCTCATCTATAGAGCATTCAAGGCAGTTCTTTCATAGAAGCCGGCAAATAGGAATGATTATATATAAAAGCTCATGCAATACACAGTTAAAAATCATTGAGATTTACATTAAATTTACTTCTCTTAAAGAGGATGTCTTACATAAATTTAAAGTTAGCTACACTGTTCACAATCGTTCCTTTATTTCTTGAGTTAAAGGTATTGAGTTTTTAAAGTTATATGGGTCAATTTGTTAATAAAATGATCATGCAAATATAAACATATATATATATATAGAAACTAGTACATGAATTGTTAAGAATTATGTTTAAAAAGTATTGGTTTATAGAATGAAAATAGTAGTTAGTTGAGCTATAAAAAATTTAGTTTTAACACGTAGGGGCACTTTTTATAGTATGCGTATTTACTTCAATATCTGTGCAGTGGTATTTAAATTGCACAGTTTTTCCTTTTAATGTTCTTCCTCCCCCAACCCTGCATTAGGCTTTCTCCATTTCAAAGCACACAAATTATATTAAAATAAAATCTTTTTGAAACTTCCAAAGTATGCCTGGTCTACACTTCCCCAGAACAATCATCAATCATTTCACAGCTGTCATGGATCATGACCTCAAAAGCAAAAGCCCCAACAGATTAAACTTGAAGTCAGTTTGCCAACTGAAATTCTGCTACAGCAAGAGGGTTAAGAAAAAATGCAAAGCATCAGAAAACATAGCAGGTAAGAAAACAATGCAATGAGCAGAATAAGAATCGTGTGTGGGTTTGCAGGGTCTCCACCACTTACCCCAGACTCCTCCACTTCTTCTTCCTGTAAGTGAGAGCCATGGAGATTGAAGCATGGGTGTAGAAAGAGAGACAGAAAGATCACAAGCTCAGAAAGAAAGGACTAGACTTCTGGGTAAGCAGTACTAAAGCTCACAAACATTGAACTGCATAATCACCTCACACACACAGCTTTACTGGGAATATTCTTCAGGCTCAAAAGACCGATATATTTAAAATTCTTGCTCTAAAAACTCCTCTCCTTCACTGGATTAATCACTGTTGACTCTACTGACAACTAAATCCATTGTATAGATACTAAGACAATACTGTTGGGTTCTTTACATATTTTGGGTCATAATATCAGTTATTGAGTTTTAGCTCCACAAATCGGTGTTCTGACAAACAAGGCATAGTTCTGCCTCGTGTCAAGTGGAAAATTTCTGCAGGACGAGCTGTTTTTACTGACAGTCAAAAATGTACCTGATGCAGAATAAGACATTTATTTCAAATTGGAGCCCAAGGGGGATTCTCAGCACGACCTAATACAATTTCTACCATGCTATAAACATAAATATTCGAAAACTTCTCCTTTATTAAGGAAGCTCTAAACCCAAACTTCTCTAATCCCACATGTGCTACTAAAGTTGACACACTCACCGAGTCCTGAACATGAGGGCAGGGTCCATGTTAACTGAAGCCATGCGGCCAACGTGACGAATTTCTTTTGCGATCATCCTTAGCTTCTCAAAATTGACTAGCCCGTCGACTTTTGAGTCATTTCCTGTAATTGTCAAAGAAGAAAGAGAGGATCACATCGCATTCATTTATTCTGTGCTTCCACAAGTGAAGACAGAAAATCTACTTTATATTTACCTTCATGAAGGAATGTGAGGTCCTTCTTGATAACTGGGAATAGGGGGATTATGGGAGGCTGGAGGTTTTGACTATTGAGGACATTGCGATATTTTGCCATGTTTCTGGAGGGATCAAACAGGTCTTGGAGATCTTGAAACAGCTTTTCATATTTATTGGGAAGTTTTTCCCAGGTGGTTCGTAGTCTTGCCACTGGTGCCAAGTTTAGGCCACTGAAAGGAAAACAAGTGACATAAGATCAAATTACTCATTAATGAAGGAAGTAAAATAGCATATTGTTTATTAATATATAACACCTCTGTGTTTATGCTATATATACACAGCAATTTACAGGATTCATAAGAAACTATTAATAACTCTGGGTAATGAGAATTGAAGATAGAAGCAGGGTTAGGGTCAAGGGCTATTACTCTTCTTCCCTTTATACCTTTCTAGTCTGTTTTTTATGAACAAACAACTAGAATGTGAAGTGTCATGAGGGTAGCATTTTATTTTGCAGCTTTGTCTCCATACACAGAGAAGCACTTGGCACATAGAGGGCATTTGATAAAACAGACTAGCCGACTATCCTGTAGTAATCAAATAAAAGTCCTAACAGTAGTGCGAGTATGATCAAACCCCTAGTGAGAGAAAATGACTAATCATCACCATGAATATCAATATTGCTAATTGTTTCAGTTTATATTTTCTTCCAGCCTCAATCTAAGCACTTAAAAGGGAAGAAAATGAACATTTACTGGGCATCTCCTTTGTTCATACCATTTAATCTACTCGATCACTCTTTGGGGCATAGTTATTTTATGGAGAAATAAACTGATGTTCAGAGAAATTCAAATAATTTGCCCATTTTTTTAGTTCACAGAACTAAAAAAAAAGTAGTGAATATAGCTTCTCTGGGCTCTACATGTAGCTTACAGGGGATTTTAAATTAAGAATGACTGGATTCAGAGAAAAAGAATCATTCAATACGATTCAATTAAAAACCACTGCACTTACACAAATTATATGGTGCTCCTGGATTGATACATATTTTTAATCTACAAACTGAACTGAATCTTAGGACCAGTCTGCTCTCTTACCTGATGATTGCAAACATGGAGTTAAAATTCTTGCATTCCCTGCAGTGTAGTGCTATCTTGATGAAATGCTTAATGATCTTCATCCTCTTCAGCTGGTTGGTCTCTCTCAGAATTTCGGATGCTACCCAAAATGTTTCTTGGTTAATTACTTCTTCAAATTTCTTCAGGTTGGCACAGCTGGTTTTGGATTTGAGTTTAAATAAGTCATCTATATATTCGGTCGGTTCAATGTTACGGAAAAGTTCAAAATTTCGCATGGAGAGCTGTGTGGCAACTTCAACGGTGCTGAGCTGCAGGAGGGAGATCTGACTCTCCCTCAACAGCTCCTGAGCATCTTCATCTGAACAAAGAGTTTCTGTCTCCATGTTGTTTTTCAAGTAATACCTACGAAAAACACAGAATTCAAAGCCTAAGCAGTAGTCTCATGACATTACTTGAAAGAATAATGCTGCTTTGTAGACAACATTTACAAGAACGCTCAGTTGAACGACGGAAGGATTCTTCTCTATAAGGACAGAGAACGCAGCTGCCGCCTCAGTCACCAGCTCATAGAGCACCTATCCAGAAGCCGCTGATGGAAGCTAAGGAATCACAAGTCCTTTCATTTGTACCAGTTGTGATGCACTTTTCTTCTGCCCTTTCCTGCTTTCTAGATTATTTTATCTGTTTTTGCTGAAAGTGACAAAAAAGAGCTAAATTTGAAATTTCAGCTTAAATAGGAAAATAGGCTCTAAGGAAGGCCGTGGGAGAGGCCAGACACAGGTCATATACATATATTGTCCCAGAGAGAATCTGTGACTATCGATGTGGTTCAAACTGGATTAATCCAAGTTTACCTATTAATTCAAATACCAAAGAAACCTATAAGCAATTCCTCCCTGTTTGATATTATGAGTACAACAATCCCAAAACAGATTGTTAACTTTTAAGTATCTGATTTTCACAAAAACCCTACAAGTAAGTGAGGCAGGTATTATTCTTATCAGATGAGGAAACACAGGCTCCCAAATATTAATGAGTAGTTAATATCAGTGAAACTCATTCATACTCCTTTCTCTTTGTAAACAACTTGTTGAAAACAGAATCCAGATGTTTGCCCTGTGGCTTTCTTTTTTGGGGGGGAGGACGGGTGGTGTGTAGACAGACGCTTTTCCTAGGCCAAATTCCATAAAGACAGAAACTGAATGAGCACAGCGGGAGTCCTGCCAAACTGGCCTTTTGCACATTTCACCAAAGCAGCCAGGACAGGAAACACATAACTTGAGGCCTTCACATTCACAGATCTAACGTTCCCAGTTTTCATTACTCACGAAGCCCATGACATGTATTCATCTATAATTTTCTTGAATGTGAACCATGAATCTGCAACTCAGTGGAGATTTGTAGAACTCCATTATGGTTACAGATCTATCAATGTACATTCAAATGATCATGAGAAAAACTGATCTCCTAAAACAACACTAACTACTCGTGTCAGGGTTGGAAATAAAGGAGGAGTGAAGGAGAATATGAAAGTTATAGTTGATAGCAAGAAAAATGAAGTTTTGAATGAATTAAATCAGGTTTAGATATAGACTATGGAAAAGTCAAGTAAAATAAAACACTCCATTTGGCAAGAAAGAAAGAAAAAAAATGTGATGTATGGAACTAGTTAATATTCCCATCAGTGCAGAATCTGGTCATTAAATGACAGCCAAAACTTAACCACTTTTTCAACTTTCACTAATTTGTGGTTTGAGGATACAAATTATATATATCGAGGGAAGTAACATTCAGGAGACTCACAACATCAGGTACAACGTTTTCTTGCCAGTAATATGAGATGAGCAGTTAGGCAGCAGGAGAGCAAGCTCTGAAGCAACTTAAGTTTAGTTCTAGAGCGAGGTACTCTTCCTAGTTTAGCGCACAGTCACAGGCAGCACTAGCCAAACACATAGTCATAGGTATCTTCACCTAACTGAAGCTTCAGAAGGTTGGGCAGGCAGGAGCAACCGACACTAGAATATTCTTTAAAACTGTGTTTGTGAATGTATGTATCCAAGAAGAGAGCCTCAGGGTTAACCCTGTGACTCTATGTTAGGCACACTCCACGTTCTGCCGGCCCAGTGTCCTCAAGGGCGAGTCTAAGAAGTGACGGCCTGTGCCCGGACAGGCCATAACAACATTCAGGTCACACCGCCCTGCTTTGGAAAAGGTTCTTAAGAGATCCTCGTGAGGGTCAACAATCTATGGGGTACATTTACTTTGAGACAGCAATTCTTGGAGAATGGGAAAATCCTTCTTTCTAATTTGTAGGGGTATTTACTTCATTTTAAAACCCTCTGAAAGTGTTCATCTCTTAGACTTTGGTGTGGGTTTGAAGAGGGGTTAAAGAAATCCAACAGAATAGATACTGTATACCTTCCACTCAGCTGTATTCTATCAGCAAGTTTGGAAAGCTGATCTGGAAGTCGTCTTTGTTTGATGACACCCTCAGGTGTGACAGAGACCTCACACAGCGAATACTGATCCGGGGTGGCAGTCACAGCAAACTCTCTGATGGCCTGGATGACGACTTCCTTCGCCGTGGTGTCCTTACTGATCATGATGTATCGGCTTTGCTGATCAGCCTTAAAAACCCGTAACACTTGATCTGGCAAGTCTGGGGGAAAGAAAGGCCATACGTGAGTAGAGAGGATTTCAGTACATGATAACACAATTAAGTGAAGTCATCTGAAAAACCTCCTGAGAAAAGATAGCGTTGAATTTTTATCTCTCCCTTATTATAATCCTTCTTCAAAGATTCAAGAAGTCAGCATACTGATTTGCCGCATGAACACATTTTCCCCTGTAGATAACTGAAACCTGATCCACAGACAAACGCAAACATATCAGTACACAACCAGAGCACATAAGATTGTTAGGTTGTTAGCATAGCCAGAAAAAAAAAAAAAAAGATTGTCAGGTTGGTAGCAAAAAATATAAAATTTAAATCTAAAGTTCTTTATTATACTGAAAATTCATTAAGCTAACCTAAAATACTCCTTTTACTCTATTTATTTAATATGGTTAGTAATAACCTGCATCGTATGTGTTATCTTCATTTTATGAAAGAGAAAACAAGTTCAGAGAGACTGATTTGCCCACGACCATATCAAATTAGTCTCAAGAATAAAAAAGAACTGATTCCAGCTGTTTGAAATTTAACGTTCATTCTGACTTTCAGCATTTGACATAATCCATTCCAGACCAGAGCACAGAGCATTATACCATTTCGTTAGAAGCAAACAGAGCCTACGAGAAAACCGTAGCAGCGTGGGCGGGGCTCACCGGGAGTAGTACTGAAGTCTAAGATGCGATGATGTGACTGCAGCAAGTCGGGATTGCTGGATGACAAGGTTCCACTGACGGGCAGCGCCGTTGGGATGTGCTTCGTCTGCCTCAATCCCACTATGCTGTCGTCTTGAGACTGACCAATCCCAATATCACTGAACAAAGAAGAAAAGTTAAAAAATCAATGATCCACAAGAAAAAAGGTTATAGCTCATTGATATGTAATAGACGCAGACCCTAAATAAACCATATTTCCTAAGACTTGCAGTTCATTTAAAAGTACCGGTAATAAATTTGGTTGAAAACTGCAATAGCAACTACTGCTTACGTGTATGTAACTCAACTTATCTTGCTGTTTCTTAAGCATATGTTACTCCCAAACCTATGTCTTTTTCACTAGACAAAGCATAACAAATACTAGTAGTTTATCAGTATATTCAAGAGAAGATAAGCTTCTTGTGACTCCTGGAAATAGATTTAAGAAAAAGCACATTGAAAAGAGTGCATTTAGTTTCATTCGATTGATGATTTATGCATCAGAATGATAAATTATTTTATAATCTGATCTTTAAAAACTGAAAAAAATGGAGTAAAATGAACAGAGGGGAAAAAAAATCCAAGCTGTCCTAATTTCATCCTTCAGTGTTTCAGAGAAATAAATGAAATCACTATGGAGTCAAATGTAAAGAAACCCTGACACAGACAGTATTTCTTAATTATACAAAGCAAAAAAAGCAGTGATTCATGGTGGTATTTCTTAACATCAAAGAAGAGGCAATGGAAATCCAATGACTCACTTTTAATTGTCTACTCAAAATTTCTAGTTAGACATTTAAGTTCCCAGAGAAATATTGCTTATTATTGATAGCTACAAAATTAGTTCCATTTCTAAAAAGTCTCTTACTGTGGACAATTTTTAAAAAGTGGTTTAATAACATATGAAAATTATTTCTAGAATTGAAGGGTCAACTGTTTCCAAAATAAAACATTAAAATTAAAATAAGCATGGACACACACAAAATAACTAGATCATAAGCAAATGATTAGAGTTCTAACTATAATTTTCTTGCCTCACCCTTGTCTTCCCCCTCTGTTCATATTACTCCACCATGCCTATCTTTGCCAATTTGCCATCATCTAGCATCTTAGCTTTTGTAATACTGACAGTGTTTGGGAGGGGAGGGAACTACAGTATATCTAGAAGATTTGTCTAATTGACTAGGGGATTAGTGGCTTTGTTAAAAAAAAAAAAAATCTTTGTGAACACATGCTGATTTCTAGGAGAGCAAAGTTTAAGTAGTAACTAATATTAAATCAAGTCTATCATACCATATAATAGATCCTACAGTTTACTGAGCCTTCTTTTAAATATAATTTTTTTTCATTTCAGTTGCTTTAGATATATGAATTATTTCAAAGCAAATGTCACAATAAAATACCTAAAGGAGGCATGCATGTTCTTAAATACAAATTAAGATGTTTCCACAGTGTTTCAAAATCAACACATCTCATTATCTTCTTTTCCCTTCTCCAGCTTTTGGATATCTTTTTAAATACACATAGAACAAAATTATACATAGTATTCTCATACTGTGTTCCTTGCCAACATCCTGTACTGTGGATGGCTTATATCCCAGTTCTTACATGTCACGTTTCTATTAATACTTGCCAGGGTCATGCTGACTTTTATTTAACTTTTTTTAAGGTTCATATTTAACTCATGGTCAAATATGACTGTAGAATTTTTTTGTTATTGTACTGCTAATAATTCTACATTTAAGTAATTTATTTTTTTGCCCATTTAAAAATAAGTTTTTTTTTTTTTTATCTAGAATGGTCACTTTAAAAATCAATTTCTATTTTCTGTAATGTTAATAAGCCTAATCCATCATTTATTAGGAACTTAATATAAACATGTTCTCAAGTCTATAAATAAAACCATCATACTCATTACTTATCCTTAGATCTCTGTTGTAGAAGTCTATTTAGCTGATACAAACCCACCAATCTTTCTAGTTCAGTGGGGACAACACAGGCTTGACACTTCCATTAATACTATATTTTGGGCCATCTCTCTAATCTGTGGATAAAAAATGTATCTGAAATGGAATTTAATAAATGTTTGATATAGTTCTGAATGTATCTACTGTTCCTCTAGAAGACCCATTATATTATCAAAGAAAGAAAAAATAAGCTACACGTTTTGAACTTATATCATTGTAGTTTGAAGAATATAAAATAAACGCATTTGGTGCACCCATGTTATTTATTTATGATTTATTTAGGAATGTACGCGCACATGCACAAGTGAGGGGAGGGGCAGAGAGAGAAGCAGACTCCTCGCTGGGCATGGAGCCAGACGCCACCAATCCCTGGACCCTGAGGCCATGACCTGAGCTAAAATCAAGAGTCGGAGCCTGAACCAACTGAGCCACCCAGGGGTATCACATCCAGGTTATTTAACGTTAAAAACAAAAACTTTGGCTACTGGTAGTCGAGTTTTATAAAAGATTTCTAGACTCAGAGGAGCTAAAATGAAGAAATAACCAAGTAAACAGGAAAACAAACGAGACTTAAAAACTGTGACACCTACAACTTTGTCTAGTCTGAGCTCCTGGCATAAAAAAGCAGCCCAGAAGAGATTCAAGAATACACCTGACATTCTGACTGTAGAGCCCATTGAGAGAAGGAAAGGAGTTCTGTGCTTGGTGGGTGATATCTTGGCATCAATTAAATAACTGAAAACAGAGAGAGGAAAAAAGAGAATGGCAAGGATGAATAGTAGCACCTAGAAGAAGCAATGATTTGGTTGTCAAAGAGCAGATACAAAGAGAAGATATCCAGAAACAAAGAAAAAGTAGCAAAAACAACTCCAAATCATGGGTGAAACAGGAGCAAACACACATTCTTAATTTTTTTAAGTGCAAATGATTAAAAAAAAGTTCAAATGAGGAAGTGCTAAACTATCTCTAATGAAGCCTGGGTTGGGCAAGTAAGGGGCAAATATATGAGATTAAAATCAACATGGTTATTTAATATTGCTTCTAAGATAGCTCAGCTATAAAAGCTCAGAACATTTTTTAGATTAATGAGTAAATATTAATTATATCACTACCTTTGCATATCATTTTAACACAATAAAATAACGCACAGAAAATTTACACAGACACTTACTTATATGGTTTCTGTGGCAAGATACTGATCCGAGTCTTGTCGAGTATCTTTTTTAGCTTGTTCCTTCCTCCAACAGTATTGGCTTTACTTTTTTTATTTACTTTTTCAAGTCCTATCACCTGTTCTACATCTACAGCGAGATCTGGAATGGAGTAACGACTGGCCTTTTTGATGTCTCCAATTTTGGGAAGGTGAGGGGCACCATTTCTTTTTTCTTCTGACAATCTTGTTAGGAGTTCTTTAAATACTAAAATGGAAAGAAACACCAAAAAACACCCATCATAAGAAATCAAAGCAATTCAAAGGAAACTGTAGGGCCTGGAAATAGGTGAGAAGTAGACACTTCAGCTATCAAAACTACACTCCTATTGAAAAACACGACCCCAATGAATAAATGACACCAAGAATCTGTGTTCTTATGTTGCTCTATCACTTCCACTCAGAATGACTTAAAATACAGTAGTATTTATAGGTATTTAACATAATGGATGTTTAAAACATCTATCAATAAAAATAATTTTTATGGTCCTCAAGTAAGTAGATTTTGTTTTAGACCTACTTACATACTTACATAATTAATATCTATCTATATACACACATTTTAGTATATTTTTATTCTTATATTTGAAATATTACTTATAAAAATGACTTTTTTCATGATTAAGACCTAAATGTGAAAAAAAACCAAAAGGAGAAAAATGAAAAGTATGCAAAACTACTTACCAAATAGATTGGTTTTCACAGTGATCGATAAATGTGTGTTATTTCTAAGAATTTCCATGGCTTTTGACAGCTGAATATTTTCAAAGTTTTGACCATTTACTTCTAATATCTAAAAATAAAATTATGAAATTTATTTCAGCATCCCAATGGACTGAAGAAAAAAAGACACCAATATTCACCCTTAAGTTTGGATTTAGAAATATCATACCTGATCCCCTCGTTTCAAGCCTGCTTCAGTTGCTTTGCTCCCTGAATCTACACTGTCAACAAAGATTCCAAATCCCTTCTCTGAGCCACCAAGTAAGATAAAAGGCAAAGGAGCTTCTCGGGATGGTTTCGTTAACGTCATCAATCTTCTTTTTGCTTTAGCTGCACATGCAATATTTAACAGCCTTAGATGTCCACCCATTTTCTATAAAAGTTCAGAAAGAGTGGTTTCAAAAATAGGCTGAACTAAATGAACTTAAAATTGATGACTTTTTAAAAATCACAAATATTACCTCTCTTTCCAGGTTATTTTCAAATTCTTCTAGAAATCGAGTCATTGCTGGATCTCCTTCAAAGTCATTGAAGTGATTATTCACCCACAATAATACTACCCGTGTAACCTGAAAAATAAATTGTTTCCAACAGGTTTTCTTTTCAGTGCTAAAAATGTGCAATTAAAGTCATTTCAAAAAAAGATATCTAACAATTTACTTAATAACAATGGACAATAAACTAACAGTAAAACTCCTCACGGCAAGCATTTTATTCATAAGAAAATGACCTTCTGAAAAAATATATATAATGAATACAGACTTTTTGTTGTTTTGCCAAGAAGGGTTTTGAATCTGTGAAGGATGGTATTTATATCTTGTTTACTCTCAAAACATATTTGAAACTGGTCACAATAAAAACAAAACTATGATAAAACCAAAATAAATTAATACAAGACAAAAGAAGACAGAAACTAAAAAATAATGGCAGAGGGCAGAATAGACAACAGGAATGGATAGTATTAGGCCTAGAAAGATCTACAAGGGAACAAGTTGTAAAAGGAAGGAGCTAGCTGGGAGTTATTGGGAATTACATCTTACTTGCTAACATTAAGATTTAGGAGGCTTTTAACATCTACAAAAATTCAGGAAAAATGAGTAGCCTTTCTTACACTGCACACTTGTTTTCACAGAGCACTACAGCTCCTTTATACAGACACACAGTTAGAGAATATTTGCGTTGTACTGAGCAAGAAGTGTGTGACATTCATTAGACTCTAAGTTCCACGTGGACAGCTTTATCTAGTTCTACGGACATCCTTAAGACTTATTACAAAGCCTGGCATGGAGTGAATTCTCAACAATATTTTACGAAACGGGGACGCCTGGGTGGCTCAGCTGGTTAAGCGCCTGACTCTTGATTTTGGCTCAGGTCATGACCTCAGGATTATGAGATCAAGCGCCCTGCGTTGGACTCAGTGCTGGACATAGAGCCTGCTTAAGATTCTCTCTCCCTCCCCTCCTCCTCTGCTCCCCACTCATGCACTCGCTCTAAAAAAAAAAAATAATAATTTTTTTTTTACTAAATGAAGTGAGTATAACTGCTCCTTTAAATATAAAAGTACTTGTTTTATTTAGGAGCTTAATTTTCTGAATTTTAAATAACTTAAAAGAAATTTTCCATAGAATTGTTTTTAAACATCTTAACCTCTAATCAAACCATCTAACTTTTTAATTAAAGTGAGAAAATTAAGCATGGTATTCTTTTAGTAGCAGAGAAACAAAGGTGACGGTATATAATTTTTTTTTTAAGATTTTATTTATTCGAGAGAGAGCACTAAGAGGGAGGGGGACAGCAGGAGAGGGAGAAGAAGACTCCCCAACACGGGGCTTGATCCCAACACCCTGGGATCATGACCTGAGCCGAAGGCAGACACTTAACTGACTGAGCCACCCAGGCGCCCCTAGTTAATTTTTTTTTTAAAGTTGTTATTTTTAAGTAATCTCGACACACAACATGGGGCTCAAACTTACAACCCCAAGATCGACAGTCGCATGCTCTTCTGACTGAGCCAGGCAGGCGCCCTGGTATATAGTTAATTTCTAACTATAGTTAAAATACTAGTTATAGTTAATATACACTTAGGAGCCAAGTTTTGATATTTATATTAATTTTTGGTCTATCGCTATTGTCCATTTTTCAAATTTAGGAAACCCGGATTATCTCCCTTGAAACTATATCTAACACATAACCTTTTCATAAAATTAAAATTTCATAGCTGAGAAGTCAACTTGAAAGTCTTACTAGACTATTAGAGGTTAGAAAACTGAGATTCATGAATCATAAGTTGAATATTACCAACTACCACCACCAACAAACAACTTTTAAAATGTATCATGTGTTAAGATGTATTAAGTGAATTGAGTCAGGCACTACAAAAAGAACTTTACTTGTATTATTCACATTCACAATAACCCCAAAGGCTGTAGATTATTCATTTTACAAGTAAATAACTGATTGTCAGGAGGGTCAGATGACACATAAAGTACATGGCAGAGTTAATACTCAAACTAAGTTTTGACAACTGGAGAGTTTGGCTCAGCTCTTCTGGGCTTATGACTCTCAGAATATGAAATGAAAAGCATCGCTGTCCAAACAATTTCTCTAAGGCCACAGAGCTAGTTAGTGGCAGGAGCAGCAGGAGAACTTGGGGGCTTTTCACTGTTGGTCTCCTGTTCTGGATCTTCTTGCCTGTGTTCCCAAGTCTGTCTCATGTAAATCAGACTGTCACATAAAAGGAGAAACTGAATATAGGCTGATTAACTCACACACACATCTCTCAGGATGTAGTTTATCATCTAATCTGGCCTTGACAGAACTCTCAAGAGCTCCTAAAGGAGTCTGTTTAGAATTAGATTCCTGGGGCGGACCGACCAGCAATGCTTACAATAAAATGCTGCTCTGGTGCCAATTTAAAAACTGCAACTTTCACAGCATATACTGACCATTTACCCAAGCAGAGAATGCAGATTCCAGTGGAACTCAGGAGTGTGGGGGTTGCATCATTTTTTGGGGTTAAAAAGTACATTCTCTTATTGCATTAAAAAAAATTGAACATAGCTAGTGTGATACATATTAAAGTATCTCTAAGTTTCTATCTGAATATTTCACATTTAAAAGCCAAACTAGAATATATTTTCCGACCTTATCCCTGAGGCTCGGGTCATTAAACCACTCCAATAACTTTTTGCCCACTTCCATTGGGCTAGAAAGAAAAGTCCTATAGGTCAACAGGAAGTCCTCTATGAATGTTGGATCCACCACCGAATGCTCTTCCACCAAATGCATTGTTAATCTTTCTGAGGTGCCCTGTAACAAATAAAAGCTTTCATCACTAATCCTGCATAAGTATCATCTATATGGTACCTTAATGCCAAATTGTCAACATAACGACCTGGGTAGTCGTATATATAATGCTTTATAAAACTGCTGTTCATCAGGAAGTATAAAGATTTTTTTTTAACAACTGATAACTTTTAAGAGAAATCATACATAAAAATGTGGTATGTGGAATCTTAAGTTGTCATAACTAACTGATACTGCCAAAAAAATCCTTCCCACGAGATGGAGGCATGTCTGTCTTACCTTGATGACGATGTGTCCCTTTCTTGTTCCGGTTCTATCAAGTTCTCGGTGTTCTTTTACCATAACAATTTCTCCTTCCTCCTCAACCTTTTGCATGTTCTTTTCTACTTGGTTGAGAATACGGCAATAATCCTGCTGGGCTATACAGACAAACTGCAATAAAATGTAAGTCACATGTTACTGATGAAGTGCTTGCAAGAAACCTAGCAGTACTAATCATTCAGTGTTTTAAATATTTAACACGGACATTTTTCCATGTCTTTCCCATACTCTCTAAATGAATGCAGTAATGAACCTTAATCAGACTTCTCTACTTTTTAATGTATTTCTTCCTTGGTCAAATCAAGTTTCATTTTTTAGTATATTTATATGTGGTTTATATTAAAAATCCTAACAATTTTAAAAATCAGAAGATAAAATTAGAAGAGTCCTTTTTCATGCCTCTTCTTTGATGGAGGAATCTTAGGAGGATATATTTAAGAACATAATTACCATTTAGTGGGTTTTACAAGTTAGAAAAGATTTTTAAAAGCAACGATTTTAAAATAAAGAAGGTTTTCTTAAAAGATCAAAATTCAAAGATACCCATGGAATAGAAATTATAAATTTGATAATTATACTGATAAGAAATCAGTTTAGAAAGTTTATTCAAAAAAGGTCCACAAAACAAGCCACCTACTTGTTAAACTCAAGTCATTACTCCTTGTAAGTAGTATTAAGGATAATCCTTGCTCTTAAACAAAGTTAAAAATAACATGCACATCAAGCCATTACTCCTCCACGACCCCAAATACAAAAATATCAGGGCTTAGAGCAAACCATTAAATTACATTTCTTAGTAATTTTAAAAAGAAAGTGAAGAATGAATTATACAAATCACTTAATGCACAAAATAAACAGAAGCCAGTGAGGAGGAGACAAGAGTTAGATTCTAAAGAAAGAAAGAATCATTGTCTTCTCTGATTTTTGAAGAATTTATTCTCATTTTGCAAATGAAAAAAGCATGGACATTTCTTTTTCTCCATTAATGTGAAAAGACGAAAAAAGGGGATGGTTAAATTATAGCATATAGAAGATAAAATATGACACAGCCATCCAAAATTATATTTTCATAGAATATTTACAGTTTTGACTTAATGTTCATGATAGCACATTTTTTTAAAAAAGATGCAAAACCAAATGTTATAATAACTATAATGAAGACAACATGATGATGGCCATCATTTTGTGGTAGCCTTATGGGAACGTTCTCGATTTATCCTCTTGATCATCCCATTAGGAGGTACTACTATTATCTCCACTGTACAGATGAAGAAACAGCTGTACCAACAACCTGATTTGCCCAGTGTCTCATAGTTACACACTTGCTAATTAAAAAAAAAAAAATATACACCCACATCAAAATCTTGGAATGAAATATTACAAAGTGTTAAGAATTATTATTTCTGAGCAAGCAAATTACAAGTGACTTTCATTTTATTTAAAATACTTTTCTATATTTTCCATACTTTCTGTACAACTAGTAAAGTTATTTTTAAAAAGAAACAGCAGCATGTCATACTTGAAAAACAGCATATTACAATATTAAGTTTCCTCCAGAGCTGGTTGATATAATCTCATTAATTTTCCGATTAAGAATTTGGAATCAAAAAGTTAAAATTCTAAGGACATAGGCTTTTCTTGTAATTACATATAGTTTAATTTTTTTAAAAACCTTAAAAACAAACCCATTTCTGTAATGCTGACCACAGGTGTATGCATGTTTTGAAATACATGGTCCTTAGTCCCTTGTCTCAAAAATAGTTTATTTTTTTCTTTTTATAGGGCACCAAAATTGCTCTCTAAGCCTCCAAATACTTTTAGGTGATCTTTCTTATACTCAGTTTCAGAGAAAACAATTATATATTGTATCTTCTCATTTATCTCCTAAAAAAGAAATACATCTATGAGTTAAAAGGAGTAAACAGGGAAAAGAAAATACTTTTAGAAGAGAAACACACTAAAATTAATCTTGACTAAGGATTTAAGGAAATTAGAATAAGCCTAATTTGAAATGCTTAATGCCTAGTCAAACATTTTTGGCACTTCGTCTGTACCAAACTGAAAAGTACCATCCAAAAAGAAAATAAAACCCGACTGACTTTCTAATATGGCCACACATACCTAAAAAGAAATAAATTTTAGATGAAAACATTTATCAATATTTTTATTAGATTTATTTTTGCTTTAAGAAGTTAATAGATCTAATAAGAAATTCATGTGTAAAACATAATTTTAATTGGTACGATGAAACCAGATGAAAAATTGTGAATTATGTATATAATTGTTTTGGTAAGGGTTTATACTTTCAGATAGCTGTTAACACATGAAAGTGATATATGACCTTGGCATTCTGATATAAAATAAAAATTCAAACAAGAGTTTGCTTACAAAAGGCCAAAGGCAGTTCCTATTGCAGGACTGGTTTTGGGGCAGATGACACCACAACTGATATGTAGAAGAGAACTTACAGATGATAAAAGGATGAAGTAAAATTAAACCTCAGCCATAATACAGTATTGTCAACTTTAAATTTATCCATGCAACTTTCACCAAAGCCACTTAAATTCAAGGTGTCATTAGTTCCCATGGTCTCTGAAAAAGGTGAGTCTAACAGGTTTACCTTAAGAGGTTAGACCTATTTAAACGAGGGCACTTTGCAGTCTGTAAGGGAAATTCATACCTAATTTTTCACACAGGTATCCAAGTGTTCATTCCCCAATGAAGGGGGTAGGGCAGGGCTAAGCAATGCCTGACGTGTCACTGGCAGGCCTAAGACACAGGCAGTGGAGAAGGAAAAAGGGAGAAGGAAAAAGAACATAGGAGAGTAGAAGAGGAGAAAAGGAAAAGACGGATAGGAAGTGAGAAGAAAAAATGAAAAAGGCACATATGGGAAGCGGAAACCATTACCAACTGCCGGCTACCACAGGGTGTCTATATGCAGCCCTGCCTTTGTACTTCAAACCAAACAGGGGAACAAGAATAGACAAGGAAGGAAAGAACTGAGAGAGGAGCCTACGAAGGAGGGATCCAGAGCAAAATACAACTTTGAGCATGTCTTGGGATCCAAATAAACAGAAATGTTAAATTTAATCCACTCATTGTAAGCCACTTAGGCTTAATGCGAGCTCAACTCCATATCATATTACCCAGTATTTATTTTCAGAACCCACTGGAATGTAAGAAAATTACGGCCAGTCCTAGGTGAAGTTGCTTCTTGGTAAAGAGAGCACCATTTTTGTTCATTTCATTCAATAACTGTTAAATGCCTACAGTGTGCTCAGGAGAATGACGTAAATGTATGGAGGGCATCTTACGGCTGAATGAAAATATGATTCTCATTGTTTCCCTTACTTTCTCTAAGAAGAGGATGATCTGATGTGTACTTTCTGAGAGATACAGGACATTTTAACAGAAACACACTAAACTACTAGACCAAAACAAGTGTTTACGTTAAATGGTCTAACTTTATTCTCCATCGTTGTTTTACTGCTGAGGGAATGAATGTCAGGTCTGAGCAGACGAGTCAGTGGAGGTACAAGAGGGATTCTTGAAACCCCTGATTTAACATGTTCCTTTTACGGTGGCTTAGAGCGGAGTGGAGGGGAAGAAAGACTGACTTTCACCCCTGACCTTCTTTGTATATCTGGCAACCTGTATCAGGAGCTACAGGAGTCTAGGTATCTTAATGAGAATTTTCTTTTGGGTCTATCTTGCTAACAAGGGGTTTCCCACCAATTCCTCATCCAGTAAATAGATTAGACTTTCTTCCCTGACATCTACTTCCTCTACTTTTCCCAAAACTCCCAGGTAAGTATTTAATGTTACCTGGTAAATCTGATATTACTGAGGCATTCTATAATATTCAGTCATATAATATTTTTATCAATTATTCTGAAACATTTCTATGCCTCTAACATCACTTCAGTTCCATGATTATAAATTTCTAACAAAAGGGGCTGGCCAATTAAGACATATTAATGTAATCAATGAATTCTCAGAAATAAAGTTACTTTTTAACTTGCCCTTTAAGGGCAGAGACTGACTAAAATGCTCTAGTAATGCCAACATGTCCCAGGGAGGAACTGATAAGAGATACTAGAATGGGGAAACCTTTAACAAATTTCTAGTTTGTTTTGGACTAAGTATGGCTTTATTATTTTTGGGTGTACAGTTCCAGAGCTGAAAAAATCACAAATGATCTCTTTTACAAACACATTTCCAGGCCAAATAATGACATCAAGATTTACCTACCATTTTGTTTTCTTTTATTATGCTAAATAATTGAGAGTTGACTATATTTAGAATGTTCTTCTGGCATTAGTATTCAAAACACTGAACACAGCCATTTATTTTTTCTCTACAATGCTTGCTGAAGGAATTATTTGGCAACATTATTTTGATTCTCTAGGTAAGACCACTTCATTTATAGCCATGGTCATTTTCTCTTTTGGTAAGTAAAATGCTCAAAATGAAAACTTAAATGAGTACTATTTTACATTTATCAGACACTATAAGAATTATAGAACACCTACGTATGCGGAGTTCAAACAACCTTTTTTTTCTTTTAAGTAAGCTCTATGTCCAACGTGGGTCTTGAACTCATGACCCGAGATCAAGAGTCACATGCTCTACAGACTGAGTCAGCCAGGTGCCCCGAGTTCAAACAACTTTAAGGAAAATTTATTTTTAATTTCCTGGGGCATGATAACACTAAAAGTAATAGTTCTACTTTAAAATCTTATTTATAACTCTAAAAGACAACCTATTTATATAGGCAGAAAAATCTTACCCCAATGACATATATGTGTTAAGCATAAAATATACATTTTTAATGATATTTTATACCTGGCAGTCATCCACTTTTGTTCTCATGACTCCTTTCATGTATTCTTTGTCCATGGTAGGAGAGACACCAAAACTATTTCCCATACATAATATTTCTGCTTTTCCATCTGGATAAGTTACTTCCACAGAACCATTCAGAATCACTGACCAGGAATCCAGCTAATTCAAAAAAATGAAGACAAAGCAGAAAATCATGGTCATGCAGCTGTAAATGCTAGAATGGTCCCTACAAATGATTTAGCAGATCTTTCACTTTAACGCTGGAATAACTCAAGTAAAATGAACTGTTTACTAAACTCAAAGAACAAGGAATATAGCAAAGCACAGCCACGTATCTATGTTTTCCACACGCCCAGCAAAGGGTACATGCCATTCTGCTCTTTTAATTTGACCTTGGATATTCTTCTCTAAAATGACACAAGGAAAAAGAATTCCTCTGTTCCCCAAAACATATGTAAGCAATATGAAATGATTGCCATTGCCTCAATAAGATCATTTTGTTCTGACAAAATGCACATTATGAACATTTAAAGTTACAAAAATCTGAAAAGTTAATTCATCAAAGTATTTCTACCAGTATCATATGAGAAATATTATTATAAAAATAATGGATTTGGAATACTTTGACCTAACAATAAGTGTATCACAATTCTTGAATTATTCAAATTAATTGTTGCTTATTTCCTTAAGAAGAAAAAATAAGAATTGGTTCACTGACCTCTTCACCATCATTTAGCACTATGGTCCCAGCTCTTTCCACCACTGCAAACACCATCACGGCACAGAGTTCTCGCCTCACCGACATTGTCATATTGGCAAAAGCAGGCAACTGGTGCATAAATTCTAACAGTTGTTCTGAAAGGCAAAAGATATTATAAACATTACAGCTTTTTTTAAAAAGCAAGCATTCAAAAAGAATGCTCGAGAGTTCTTTTTAAATGTCCTACAGACCTGCCCACTGGAAAACAAAATTATTTCAAATATTGTTAGTACAAAAGTTGGATTTCTTGCAGGTATACAAAGAATTGTGACTGTGGAAATGGTGACATTTACTTAGTGATTTAGGGACAAGAGTATACACTGTAATTCAAATTCTAATGGGAATGAAGAAACTAACAAACTTCAAATGGGAAATTTCTGTTGAAAATGAGCTGTGATCTTATTAAGGTTAATTAAACGGTAAAAAATAAACTGAATTGAAAGAGAGCTCTGAGAATTCTCCAAAAAGTCAGTAGGTCTATTCTAGTGCTTTTTGGGCAAGTAGATGTCCAAAACAGCAGAAATAACTACTTTCAATCTAAAGACAGTCCAGGATTTAGAAACCAAAGGATATTTTCTATGAATGAAGACAAATCTATAAAAATTAATCGACCTAAAAAAATTTACAACACTATGTGAGAAATACAAATGGAAATTGACATAGTATTTTTTATTCCACAGATTGGCCAAAAAAGATAAAAGTTTGATTACTCTTCCTATTGACAATGCTGTGGAGAAACATCTAAAAACTTTGATACATTTCTAGCTGTTGACAAGATGGATGACTTCATAGTCTTTTCTAGTCCTGTGGTCTCTATTTTTAATTTTCTCTATTATTAGGTAGCTTTACTAATTACTTACTAAGTTCTTTCCTTACTCCTCACCATGGCTCTATGAGGCACACATTTTCTTTCTCATTTCACAGGGAGGAAGCAGGTTCAAAGATGTAATTAGGAGGTGGCAGGGATATGACTCAGGACTGCCTGCCCCCAAAGCTTCTGCTGGACATTATAGGTAGCGATAAAGAGCACAAGATGCATGTCAGACATCATTTGAATACTTATTCGTTATATTACTTTGGGAAAGCTGATTGATTTCCTTAAGCATGTTTCTGTTACTTGTGAAAGAATAATATACAGTTGTGACAATAAAATGAAATAGAGATAATAAAGTCCTTAGCACAGAGTAAATACTCAATAAATAAGAACTGCTATTCTTGTCATTATTATCATATATCATTCAAACTTTTGGCTGAGTAAAAATTCTGGTTCATTTTTCTTGTCCTCACATAATGAAACTGTCCCTATGCACATTCCATCTATCTATTAGGATTTAGTGACACATTTTATGTTATTGGATATACAGTTGTTAATTGCAAAAAACAACACAGAACAGAAAGATATATTCTGTGAAAACATTGTATTTCCAGAAGGTCAGACTGAGTGTTTTTCCTTGGTCCAGCTGGGTAATGTCTCCTCTGATTAGACCTTATGTCATTCCTCCTGTATAAGACTTCTCATAACACAGGGTGCTTCAGAATCAGAATAACAACGGTAGGTGGTACCCAGTGTTCTTAAACCTGACCCAGACTGATGTGCCAGGAAATCAATTTACTGTTGCAATCAGCATTTTTTTTTTTTTTTTGCAACCAGCATTTTTTAAAAAGAGAGAGAGAATCAAAGCACATCACCTATAGAAAAGTTCTGTTTACTGAAATTTTTATTTCTGGAATGAGTAGGTGCATTTGTGTCATGCCATAAAATATATCTATTCTTAGGGACAGCGATGAAGCAATTTTATTATCACTTCAAGAGGTGACCCATATCTATTATATATGGGAGGTAAGAATCATTGTTTTACAAATGCACTGACCTTTTGATTTGAAACATAAAGGCAAATGTATTAGCCTGGTCCTCTGACTAGCATGTCACTGTTAGTTCTTCAGGTACCAGTTCTATTTTCTTCAGCTATCAGTCCCGGACCCCTCACCAAAGGTATTAGAATATTATCTGTAGAACACATATTTTGTTTTTCCCCCTCCCCTACTGACACTAAATTTCCTCAGACAAATGAAGATTTATGGTCTTAAGAATATATGAGACCAGAAATTGTCAGAAATGTTTTAAATTTAACATAATATGTTTAGGCAACAATAAGTCAAATTACAACCACATACTTGATTGAAGAATATGAACCATATGAATATGAAGTATAAAAATATATTCAACTAGGGCCGCCTGGGTGGGTTAGTTGGTTAAGCATCTGCCTTCGGCTCAGGTCATGATCCCGGGGTCCTGGGATGGAGTCCTGCACCGGGTTCCCTGCTGGGCGGGAAGCCTGCTTCTCCCTCCCCCACTCCCCGTTTGTGTTCCCTCTCTCGCTGTCTCTCTGTCAAATAAATAAATAAAATCTTAAAAAAACAAAACGACAGGATAGAAAATATCTGTGCCTCACATATAATGTAGATAAATAATAAAAAGGCAGAAAAGATGTAATTATAGTAATGTACATAATTCTTTAGGTTCCATTGAAAAACTAAAGATAAATAAATGCTTAACCAGATGGCATCTAAGAGTTTTTGAGGCTCTCAAAGATTCAATAATGCTGTTGCTGGTTTTGTAGTAACTTCTGTTTAGTACACTGGAGAATTAGAGCAATTAAAAAAATAAAAAATTTCTATCACTAGTCATCAAAAAATAAATAAAAATAAAATGAAGCATTTGGTTATCAGGACTCAACAGAAACTCTGGTAATGCCACAGGCATCACACAGAGGTAAGGAATTCAGAGCCTGTAATGAGTAATAAGATAATTCCCTGGACATGGAAAGCAGCAGCCATGGATTGGAGAAGCAGGACTACTTTCTTCTATATTGCTTGGAAGAATCTATTAGAATAATATATTATTTAATACTATTTTATTTTGTTAGGAAAGGAATATTTGTTTATAAAAAAAGACATTTTTCAAAACTTTTTTCTAGTCAGTGTGACACACAGAAGAGCCAGATAATCAACTTACAGACACCACGAAATACGTCAGTATAGAAATTATCTTATTTGCTTTGGTTTAATTTTATATAAGAAATGATTACTATTAAGGGTTTTTTTTTTTTTTAATCTGTGGAGTTTTTCTGATGGTGTATTAAAGGGGAGGAAAAAGAATTCTGTGGAAAGGATCTTGGAAGTAGGTCTCTACCTTATGTATCAAGGCATCAAAGCAAAAATTTAAATTCACAACCATTCAATAATTGAGGACATACAAAGTTATGAGTTGGAAAGCAGAAATCAATAAAGTCCCTTCCTTCAAAGCACGTAAACAGAGATACACATACCCAAGAATCTATGGGAATCCAAACGCAAATTTTTAAATTCTTGTGGTTTTTAAAGTAAGATCAAAGATTAACAATTTCATTTGATTCAACTTAAACCCCTCACCCCCGCCCTGACACACCATTCCTTCACTTTTTTGTGGGGGTAGAGGAAGGTGGTTAGGAAGAGAGGCATGCAGAGAAATCATCAATTAAACAGAAGTTTGTAGTTTATATGAAAGGTGTCTGTTGTAACTAAACACTGGAGGATGAGTTAAGATTTAACAAGAGTAACAGCAAAAGAGCTAAAGAGTTCTCACATGTGGTTTTGTTTTGAGGAGTTAGAATATAAGATCTTACAAGATCTCTTGTAGGCCAAACAACACTCATGAGGCCTTAATAATGATTTATTATTTTAAATAAAAGTATATCTGATGGAGGCAAGCATCAGAATCATCGCTGCTTACAAGTGAATTGGTATTCAAGTAAACGTTATTCACTGGAGATTATATCAACAAGCCCATTAAAAAAAAAAAAAAGATAGCTTTGTATTCTTTTGTAGGAATCAGCATAGCTTTTGCTTTCCAGAAATTGTGGAAAAGAAAGGTTCTTAGATATGAAGTGAAAATTTTAAATTTCCAGGAATGACATTTTTAATAATCACTATTTTCTTTCATAACTATACAAAAATGAACATATTCAAAAAGATGATATATTAAGTTACAAAAGAATAATTTCCACATCAATAAGCATCATAAGCAATGTTCAATCTAATTAAAAAAACCCTACAAACAAGGATCTTGGATTAAGATGGCAAACTGAACATACTTCCAATTTCACTTTCTCTTTAAAATTACAATAAAAAGATTTTTGAAAAGAAGTCTGCAAGGACAAAGAGAATAGGACGGTGAAACACAACTTTGGACACTTGAAACCAAATGCATGTGTAAGTGGTATCAGACACGAGAGAGTGAAACCCAGTGTTTTAGCAGGTAAAACAGAACCACTCTCATTTATGCTACAGAACCCTCAAAAGGCTTATGAACTGCCAGCACCTTTGGAATGGGAGTGGAAGTGGTAGAGAAGGAAATGGTCTGGAGTCAAGGGTGGACATCTGTGAAGCCATTAAGTCCCTTCCTCTAGCAGAATTACCCAGAAAGGATTAACACAGAACACACTCTTTACTGGGGGCCAAGACAAAGGTGGCTTCCTCTTTTCACTTCCTTCAGGTCTGAGCCCTTCAATTTAAGGGCATTACTAGCCATTCCTTCCTAAAACAGATTCCTGTTCAGTTCATTCCCCAACCTCCATCACTCCCTAATCCCCACTTTATTCTGCAACAGAGCAAGGACCTTACCTGCCTTGCTCCCCACTGAGTTGCCAGGACCTAGAAACATGTTCAGCACATCGAAGGCGTTCAATCGCATTAGCTGAATGAACGAATGGTTACCAACAAGTGATATTCACCCTAACTACTTAGCAATTCCTACAACTTTTAAAATTATATTTTAAATGTCTAATACTACTTGTTGTATTTTTGTCCTTAATTTTCTAGCATAGGTATATAGCGTAAGTAGTAAAAGAGTTTCTTCTTCATGTTTGTTTCCCTCAAAACACATGCAACTGGCCACTTACAACTATGCCTGTACTGTCCTCTATCTAATCCCAACAGATCCAGTTCCTTTAATTTGTCTTCAAATATATATTGGCCCAAAAAGAGTGACAGAGTAGTAGGACAGATCATCTGGGCTCAGCCAAGGATGGTTACAGATTCCAGGCCTGTGATGGAAAGATGATCCACAGAAGTTGCTCTGACTCCTCGTAAGGAAGAAGCTGGATGCAGAAGGCACACTCAAACACTCAACCATTATTATATAGTCAGCTCCTGCTCTGATAGGAAAGTGGGTAAAGGGAACTTCAGGGATGGGGAAAAGAGATACAAAGCCACTTCAATTTCTAACCTTAGGATGCACTTAAAGTCTCAACCCCCCAAAGCTCATAGGCTGCTAACTCAACATTTTGTAGTCTTCTTTCACTCAGTCCCATCTTGGTATGGAACCACAGCAGAAGCAAACATGACAATTTTACCAACTGTCATTGGCTAGTATTTATATACAGAAAACATAAGCTTAATAGGAATAGTGCTCACAAGAAAAATAATAGAAGTAACACTGTTTGGAAGACTACTTTTATTTATTTTTTTGTCATAAAGTAAACTAAGAAGGGGCCCACGGGGAAGGGTTGTATTAGGAAGTTTTATTATTTGTAGACTCCAGAACATAACTGAATAAAATTGATTCTTTTCAATTTTTTTGCAACAAAAGCTACTTACTGTTTATGCAAGGGCAATTTATAAATTAATAACTTCTTAAAGTTTACTATTCTTGGACTCTATTTCATCAGATCATTTTACCCTAAATTTTTAAAATTGCTCTTAGATTCATTTTCTCATTCAAACTTACCAATGTCATCGTCTGTCCTGTCAATTGGATCCTTCTCTAGACAGTCTCTCACGATGTCCCTGCTCATCAGAGGATCTGACGCCCTCTCAATGTCTTCTTCGTCATCATCGTCCTCAGAATCCACTGCTGTTTCTGGCAACCCACTCAGGTCCATATCACCAGCCTCACTTTCTGTGGCCTTAAAAGCGATCAAAACAATTTTTTTAAACTGTTTTAGGTAAATGTTTTGTACTCAAAGGAAATAAGGACAAGTCTAATTTGAAATATTAAAACTGTAGTATATTAATCTGTCTATAACTAAGCATGTATTCAATATCAAGAAATATTAATGCACCAGGCACTATGTAAAAGGATTTATTTCAACAAAATAGGAGTGACTTTATCTCCTGTTACATTTCTAGTTAGGATTAATGATCTTATCTCAATAATTCTGATTTCTTATGTGAGCTGTCATATGTACTTGAAACAGTAGATTCAAGAAAAAGACAGTGTTTGTTTTTACTCCATTTTTCCAAGAGAATGGCTTAAGCTAAGAGCGTAAGGGTAACAAATGATTCTGAGCAATTCCTTCCCCAAAAGAATAGGTGTGGACCGACTAATGCCAAGAAGACTAAACAACTTCTCTCCTATTAGATGGTCTTTATGGAAAAGTGAATCATAAATCAAAGGTAACTTAATAAGTGTGTGAACAAAACATTAACATTTAGTGTGACTAACTTGATGTCCGCTCTCCAACTACAAAATACCGAAAAATATTAAAAGACCATATGCCTAAGGTAACACATTCTTTCTTCATTCCTCAACACAGGAATATATCACAGGTGACCGTACCACCAAATTTCAAGTAATCAAGACAAACTCTAGTACTTGAATTTTTTCTTAGTCACTAGAGTCACAGATTTCAAAACGATCTCTTCTGTCGGGTGATCTCAAGGCTAGAACAGTTATCCTATTTAGGTCATTCTATAGCCTGTTGTGATTATCACCGCAATAATACGTATAAATGTTACCATATTGGCCTTGACATTATATACCCAGAATTCACTGTTGAAGCATAATAAGAGTGAATTCAATTAAATATTAACTGCGCAGGGGCTCCTGGGTTGCACAGCTGTTAAGCGTCTGCCTTCGGCTCAGGGCGTGATCCCGGCGTTATGGGATCGAGCCCCACATCTGGCTCCTCCGCTGGGAGCCTGCTTCTTCCTCTCCCACTCCCCCTGCCTGTGTTCCCTCTCTCGCTGGCTGCCTCTCTCTCTCCGTCAAATAAATAAATAAAATCTTAAAAAAAAAAAATTAACTGCGTAAGTCTTAAACATCACAAACATGTTTTGCCAGATAAAATATTAAATGCTTGAAACCAGTTTGTTTTAAAACCATTATCTTTGTAGAAAACATGTATTATAAAGTTAACTAACTTCGAATAACTTGCAGTCCACGTGGTTTCCAAAAACAATAAAGACATACTGAAGAGTAGGCAAAAGCACATTAAAAACAAAAGATAAAAACGTAACATGTTGAGCCGGAGCATCATCACCACCACCATCTAACACCAGATACTTACACTGTGCCAGGAACTGCTCTGTTTTATATATATTAGCTCATTTAATCCACAAAGCAATCCTACGAATAAGTACCATTATGGATTTTTATTATTATTCAAACATTCAGGTAAAGAGAAATTATTTTTCCAAGGTCATGTTGCTGATAAACTGCAGAATCAAAATTAGAACCCAGGAATTGACTCTACAGTCTTAACCACACCTAATCTGCCTCTTTGTAACAGATACTTACATATGAACGTGGCTTATATAAGGATCTGTACTTTTTCTGTAATTTAGCTTAAGTCGATACTTAAAGAAAAATTTTATTATTTTCTTGTCAACAAAGTTACACTTTTCTCAAGTCTTGGTTTATACTGCTGAACGTAAGATTTAATCCTACCTTTTGAAGCAATACAAACAGGTGTTAATATTTTCTGAAGTTTAACAAAAAGAATTTTAATCACATGCTTAGTTCTTTAGGTACAATTTCCTGAACTAAAATACAAACATGGTAAGAAAAACCTTAGGGGAAAATAAGTGAAGACAGAATACCTAATGAAGACAGAATAATTAAAAATGGAACACCTAATATCTACAAAAGTTCTTTAAGTAATGGCCTTAATAAATATCGCAGCAGGGGTTAAGACCACTATCAGCAGAGGTGCTCTAGGTGGGAGAGCAGTAAGACCCCAGAATTAACTGTGGCACACTCCTAGTTTAAATTCAGAATTCACAGAATTGTCTCTAGATTGTAGAATGAAACGGAGGTAGAACTTGACAGGATGGAGTACGCCAAGACTGTGATCAGAGAAATGAGGCCAACCCTGTTATTATCACCACCTTACTTGTGAAATCTAGAAACGTGACAACATGCTAATGTGTGCTACGCTTACATTTTCACCCCGGTTTCGTCTTAACATTGAAGATTATTATTCATCACCTTATATTTTCAGATATACAATCAGTCCTCCCTCTATATATTCTTTAATATTAGCCTGGAGTGAAGAAGGGACACTACTGGAGACAGAAAACAAAACAAAACAAAAAAACTTCTAAGTAACATAGTTATACAGTTTTTCTTTAATTTTTAAACACCTAACATACAGTAAGAGATAAAAAAGATATTTCATACCATCCCAAAGAAATCATTACTGTCATTTAAATGAATTATATTTAAATCTTAAATAGAACAAAAAGACTTTTTTTTTTTTTAAGTAAGCTCTGTGTCCAACATGGGACTTGAACTCAGGACTCCAACATCAAGAGTCGCATGCTCTATTGATGGAGCCAGCCAGGCATCCCGGAACAAAAAGATCTTTAAGTGGGAACTGGGTTAATCTCTTCAAAACTGAACCCTCCACCCCATTTGGGTAAATGATCATTAGTTGTTTTCTTATTATGTGTATTCCATCCTTAAACAAATTATTCATGAAATAACATTCACTAAACCAGTAACTTATTTTTTAAAATAAATATCCGTTATATTTTAAAATGCTACAGAATTCTCTTAATTTTTTTTTTTTTTAATCTTTAAGTAAGCCCTAGGCCCAACGGGGGCTTGAACTCACGACCCTGACTGAGATCAAGAGTTGCATGCTGTACTGAGTGAGCCAGCCAGGTGCCCCTACAGAATTCCTTTTAATAATACCATTTAAATAGAACTTGGGAAACAGTTTTTTAGGAGTCTACTAATTCCATAATATTACTGTTTCATGAACAATGAAATGTTTGGAGACTGGAGTTAAAAGTTTAATGAACAAACACCAACTTGTCTATAGGAGAAGTGTACTAAGCTAAGGAGTGCCTGGAACCTAGTAGTTACTGAATTTACATTTGCTAAACGAATAAACTCACAGATTAGTTATTCAAATCTCAGCTTTACTATTTACAATGTGACTTTAGCAAAGTTACTTAACCTCTATGAACCTAGTTTTATCAGTAAACTAGAGTTATATCTTCCCACTCACAGGACTATTCTTGACTCAAATGAGAAAGAAAAGAAAGCTCATTACAGCTACTTCAAAAGTCAGTCCCTTCCTGGGGCACCTGGGGGGCTCAGGTCATGATCCTGCGATTGAACCCCATGTCAGGCTCCCTATTCAGCGACGAGTCTGCTTCTCCCTCTGCCCCTCACCCCACTCATGCTCTCTTTCTCTATCTCCCTCTCAAAGAAATAATAAAATAAAATCTTTAAAAAAAGGGTCAGTCCCTTCCTCAAGGGGACACTTTTTTTTTACATCAGCACTGGCATACCTTTGTCTCTTCCCATACCCGTAATGAAGCTTACACACAATTTATAGTGGCAGAATTTTCAAAAAAAACCCAAAACTCTGTTAAATACTGCAACCTCTTACTGTAAAAATGTCTCAGGCTAATTGAGACTTAAATTCAGGCTAAATGGTTCATGCGGTAATTATGAAAACAGTGGTCCTACACTGAACGACTGCCACGTAGCCAGCACTAGAGTAGGTGCTTTTACCACGTAATCATCCTCGCATCAATTCGGCAAATTGGGATTATTACTCCTACTTTTCAGATGAGAAAATACTAGGAAAATCAAATTGTTCAGTGTAAACAAAACCAAACCTAGTAATTGTACTGGGACTTAAAATCAGGTCTGACCAATACAAACTAGTAAATACTCTGCACTGTAATACTTTGCCCAGTTTTCTCAATAGACTGTCTTCATAAAGAAAATAGTTAAATCATTAATCATCAGGGAAAAGCAAATCAAAACCACAATGAGATATCACCTTACACCTGTCAGAATGGCTAGACTCACAAAGACAAAAAAAAAAAAACAAGTGTTGGCGACAATGTGGAGAAAAAGGAACCCTTGTGCACTGTTGCTGGGAATGTAAATGTGAAAAACAGTATGGGGGTTCCTGAACAAATTAAAAATAGAAATACTATATGATCCAATAATTCTATTACTGGGTATTTACCCAAAGAGAATGGAAACACTAATTCAAAAGGATACATTCATTCCTATGTTTATTGCAACATTATTTACAATAGCCTTGATAAGGAAGTAACCCAAATGTATACTGACAGATGAGTGGATAAAGATGTGGTGTGGGCACACGCACACTGGAATATTACTCAGCCATAAAAAGGAATGAGATCTTGCCTTGCCATTTGTGACAACATGGATGGACCTATAGGGTATTATGCTAAGTGAAATAAGTCAAAGAAAGACAAATGCCACATGATTTCACTTACATGTGGATCTAAAAAACAAAACGAATAAACAAACAAAAAACAGAAACAGACCTATAAATACAGAGGACAAACTGATGCCTGCCAGAGAGGGAAGGGGGTTGGGAAGATGGGCAAAATGGGTGAAGGGGAGTGGGAGATATAGACTTCCAGTTACAGAATGAATAGGCTGGGAGAGTAAAAGTTACAGACAGTATAAGGAATATAGTCAATAGTACTGTAATAACATTGTATGGTGACAAATGGTAGCTACACTAGTGGTGAACATAGCATAATTTACTGACTTGTGGAATCACTATGTTGTACACATGAAACTAATGTAATGATGTAACACTGTGTCAACTATACTAAAAAATAGTTCAAATATAATAAAGCAATGAAATGTTTTCTGCTTTGCTAAGTCATAAAACATAAAATTTTAAATATATATATTTATATATAAACATAAATAAAATGCTTGCTATTTGCTAGTTTCCTCCGAACTATACTAAGATTAATGCTAGTCTTTAAACCCTTTTATTCTAAATAAAGATAAGCACACAGGCACTTTATATTTTAAAAGTATTTGATTATATATGTCTCAGGAGCAAGAAGATAGATTTACATCATTCAGTTAGGCAAATAACTCCTGTCCTAAATTATAGATTTAGGTGTACATTATAGTTAAATAGTAATACTCTCAAAAAAACTAGTAATATTTTCAGATCAATGCCAAAAGCTCTATGATTTACTGAAGTCAAAAGGGACTATATATATTGTATTATGAATACAGTTCTTAAGAGATTATTTTGGATTTTTAAAGGACATGAGGAAAATGAACAGAGGAGTTACTAAATGCCATAAAGCTCCAGAGAAGCATTAATTTAACTAAAATAAAAATAACTACTACATGTTTTATCAAGTACTCAATCACTTATGAAAAAAGTTTTTGGTTATTAAATATACCATGAATATCCTCATGTTTGAAAGACTTGCTTAATAAGCATTCTTGATGTACATGAATTTTGTGCAGAATTTCAAACATACATATTTAACCCAAATAGCACCTAAGTCAGACCCTGATATAAATTTAGGCTACAAGAAGGTTATATTGAATGCTAATGCTGATGATAATTTAACCAAGACAACGAGTAGGAACTACCTACAAAACCATATATATGTAGAAAGTATGAAAATATATTTGGAAATAAGTATAATGCTTGCAATAATTTTAGTTTCTATATTATAAGTTATGCTTTTTCTAATTTTACACATCATTTTTTAAAATTTCAAATAGGCTTTAAAAATATATTTATGCCTAAAAGACAGGAACAATTTTACAGCTTTTAGTATAAATTGTTAGGTTTCTTTCCAAAAACGATAATCCTAACAGGTATAAGAATGTCTATCTGTAAATATTTATTATAAGTAAGAAAGTCTGTGCTAATTTGACAGGAAAATATCATATTTAATCCTCATATACTCAATTACTAATATGTTTTGAAATATTTTATTTAAGATACAGATATCTACATGTACTCTTTTGCAAATTACCTACTCTTGTCCTTTGAATATTGTTATATGGTGAGCTGAGTATTTTTCTTATTAATTTGCATAAGTGAATTGTATTCTGACTTTAAATCTTTGTCTCAAATGATCTTTTAATTATTAAACTTTTTTGATGATTATGCCATTATGAGTTTGCTCTTTAGTTTATCTGGAATTTAATCTTAATTATGATATAAAGTGAGACTACAGAGGTGCCTGGGTAGCTCAGTCGATTAAGCGTCTGACTCTTGGTTTTGGCTCAGGTCATGATCTCAGAGTGATTAGATTGATCCCTGCGTCGGGTTCTGTGCTTAGCACGGAATCGGCTTGAGATTCTCTGCTTTTCCCTCTTCTTCTGCCCCTCCCCTGCTTGCACTCTTTCTTCCTCTCAAAAATAAATAAAAATAAATAAATAATTTAAAAAAAAAAACAAAAAAAATAAAGTGAGATTATAAAGTGACTCCCCTCACCCCAAAGATCATTTATTGAATAATCCATCACATTCTTCATTGATTTGTGAGGATTCCTCTATTACATATTATGTCTTTACATATGAATTCCATTTTACTTGACCTCTCTATTCTATTGATCTATTTTTGAACAACTGTTTCCAGTCTACCAAGCTACTGCTCTGATTATCACGCTATGTAGCCAGGATCTTATCATGGCTAGAACTGCACCATCTCATATCATCAACTTAGGCATTCTGTTTTCCACTGTCAATAAACTCCCACTTTCAACGCTTCCATCTGTTTCCAAGATAACCCCTTTTCAACTCAAGCATGACCTGCAGTCTTCAAGACTCTACCACCTTCTATGTCTAGCTTTCACCCCTCCAGCTTATAAACTCTAATATTTCAATCACATTCATTCAACACACCTTTACCGAATGCCCACAATTTCCTGACTCAAGAGAGAAAATGGAGATAAGACAGAGAAGTTTCCTATTTTCTTGAAGCCGTCATCTTAGTAAGCAGACTTCAACATAGAAAGCAATAATCATTTCAATCAGAGTCTAAACAAAAGGACTAGCCACAAAAGGAACCAAAATGTAGGACCTACTTTTCAGAAAGTAATAAGGAAAGAACTGAGAAGACGGTACTTAAAAATGAAGGCAGAAAAGGATCAACCTAGGAGAAAACATTCCAGGCAGAAGGCATGCAAAAACAAAGCTCAGCAGTTAAAAAGAGGTTGGCATGTTGCTTCATCTGTCTTTGTGTTACACTCATTTAACAAAACTCCAGGACTGGTGAAGCCAAGTCTTTGCTTTCTTTTTGCTTGCTGTAGAAAAAAAATACATAACAGGACAGAGGGAAATTACTCTGTATTTGAGGGCACCATCTCAATTGAGTTTCCATACTCTAGTCAATTTGCTCGCCTACTCCCTGAAACTTCTATTTCAAAACTTCTCTCCTTAAAACTCTCAACCTGCCAATCCTCTCACTCTCAACAAATGAACTCACCTCTTCAGAGAGAAAAATTGAAGCCATGAGAGAGAAACACCCTCAACTCCCCGCTCCAAACCCACCATGATAAATATATACCTGTTAAAACAGAGGAAGGTTTCTCTTCTTAAACCTAGTTATTCCACTTTGCTCTTGAATTCCCTTCCTCCTACCCTCTCAGAAATATTATTCTACCCTTTTCTCTCTGGTACACAGCACTCAATTTCAATCTCTCTATGCCCATCTCATAAGCATTTATACTCACCTCAATATGACAACTTTCTGACTTAGGAGAAAGTTCTCCTAAGTCAGAATTACACAAAGATTAAATGGACTGCCATGAGAGATAGTTGTCCATCCTTGGAAATGTTCAAGAATAAAGTGGATGCTTCACTGATAGAAAAGCAGTAGATTAAGTCAATCAGAGAAAGACAAATACCACATGATTTCACTCATATATGGAATTTAAGAAGCAAAGCAGATAAACATTGGGGAAAGGAAAAAAAAAAAAAAGGAGAGAGGGAGGCAAACCTAAGAGTGACTCTTAACTGTAGAGAACAGACTGAGGGTTGCTGGGGCGGGGGGTGGAGGGCTAAATGGGTGATGGGCATTAAGGAGGACATTTGTTATGATGAGCACTGGGTTTTGTATACAAGTGATGAATCACTAAATTCTACCCCTGAAACTAATATTACACTCGATGTTAACTAACAAGAATTTAAATAAAAACTTGAAACATTAAAAAATACATAAAACATAAAAAACAAATAAAAAGAAAAAGAAGAAAAAAGCAAAGCAAAGCAGTAGAGGATTCAAATACAAGACTGGTTACTGACCCAGGTCCATCTGTCAGGTTCCTTCCCAGCCTAAGAACTTCGGATTTAACGATAATAGAAATGGTCTATTGGGAATCTCTATTAAATGTTAAGCTTTGTATAGCTAGTAACAAATCCTAAGATACACCTATGGATTTTTCCTTATGAAGGATATAAACTTAACGGGCTACATGCCTACCATCAAATTTGAAATGAGTAGCCTTGAAACTCAACTAAAGTGAAGCAAAATATACAGGGACCCTCTATTCGATCTATATACCCCAAGAAAAAGTCAGGCTGTAGGCAGACCACATCAGAGCAATTTGGAGTTCTCATCCACAGTCTAGATTCTCAGGCATTCTGTACTATCAAGAATTTCCTCATGAACTTATCCTAGCCACATTAAGCTAGAATTCCCTTCAGAATATGCCTCAATAAATTATTTGAACGACGTACTTCATTCTTATAAATTTGCCTTCTAGGAGTTCCATTCAGGTTTGTATATACTATAACCTCAAGCTGTGTCTCCACTGCAGATCTTTAAAGTGTACAAGCATCTCAAAGTTTAGAAGACAAGGACTCTATCATGATATTTCAGTTACTATAAAGCACAGCTTTTAGTTATACCATTCATAGTTTTAGGATAAGGGATACTTGAGTAAGTGTTTTAAAAAACCAACTTCTAAAAATAGGCAGTACTGGCCGGTGGAGGTAGGAGAGCAAAGTTATCCTTATCCACCACCTTCTCCTCCTCTAACATTTGAAAGTGGGATTACTTCCTAAATATTTAATTACAAGTTAACACTTACTGCAAGGTATCTATCTTTGCATTTGATATTCTATCAAACTAGAATTTTTTAAGTTACCTTAAAGAACCAGATATTTCTTATTACAAAATAATAAATTCTTAATCAGAATAAATTCTTAATCTGCAAATAATAGCATGTGTCTTTTGATTATTAGTAAGCGCTCTATAATATCCTTAAATTATAGGAAAGTGTATATACCTATTACCTCCTTCAAACAAAACTGAATTTCTAAGATCTACTAAATTTAGAACCTAAATGTTTTTGCCCTGATGGTACTCTAATTGTTTAGTTACTTTCAGTATTTTTTTTAATAGAAACTTAGCACTGCCTGAAAATTTCAATGATCCTAAAATACTATAATGTTTCTAAAGAAAGGTACTTCTATGGTCATCTCACATCACAATTCCTAAGAAGTCAAGAATTATACTTTGTAAAGTGAGTACTCTGTTCTTTTTATTTGAAACCATCCAAAATTCCATACTGGTAGTATTTGAATACTTCTCCACAGAACTTCTTTGCATTATTTTAGTCACTTTTCCCAAATTTGCATATTCTAAGCCAATGAACTCTTCCTTAACAATTAAAATTATTTTGCTTTTAAAACAGTTTTGGAATTCCATAGTTCTAGTTTCTTTTCCATCCACCAGTATCATAAGAATTTATTTTATACACGTAACTAAATCTATATGTAATTTAAAAATGCAAGAAAAATAGTTCAATGATCTAATCATAATAATCTCAATATTTTAATAAGAAAAACTTACTTTATAGCACAATTCTGCAGTTTTCTCCTACAGTTTTAGTTGAGAAAGAATCAAAAATCTAATATGTCTGTAGTCAAATTTATAAAATATTTAAAGTCAAGAGAAACATCTCCATTGTAACCCCCCTATTTAAAACTCTGATAATTGGTAATAACAGAGGCAAATACAATTAGACAGTAGTTCTACTTCCTGAAACAAACATACTATAACATTAACATTTTATGTACCTGTATGTACATATAATATACACAGATATATTTACTTTATAGATCCTATCAATTAAGAATCATAAAACTCCTTGGAATACATAAAAATGAAGCAAATGACAAGGAAAACACCCTCTTACCTGGTAGATATCAGAAAGACTGCTGCTTCCAGAATCACTAGTGATACTACATCCTGAATGGCTAGAAGAAACGTGCGTCACCTGTGGGTGGAGACTATCAGTAAGGTGTAGTTTTGTGAAATCTGCAGGAAGCTACGGAAGGAGCAGGAGAGCCAGGATTACAATTTGAATCAAGAACTCTTAAGACATTGAAACATTTTATTATACTCTTCCATACCATTTACCCAAAAGTACTAGGAAGAATCTTTCATTTTTCAAGTTCACAAATTACTAAATATTGTCCTATGTATCAAAAATCACAAAATACATTTTAAAGTATTCAATGATCTTAATACTACATTCAATGTTTAAAGAGGTGGGTTTGGAGGTGTTTACTTGGGTGAGCATTTAATTCAGTGAGTGACAACTTTCTAATTACACACCACTGAGGCAATCAGTCTACTATTATTTGTTAGCCCCACAAATACAGCTTTGTAGCAAGAAAGAGCTTAAACAAGAAAACAGATTTGAGGTTCTTATATGCCCAAATACTATTTAAAAGTAAAGAAAAGGGGTGCCTGGGTGGCTCATTCAGTTAAGCCTTGGACCCTTTGATTTCCACCCCGGTCATGATGTCAGGGTCCTGAGATCAGCCCCAGGTGGAGCACTGGGCATAGAGCCTGCTTAAGATTCTCTCTCTCCTTCCCCCTCTGCCCCTTCCCACCCACTGCTCATGGGCCATGTCTCTCTCTCTCAAAAGAAAAAAAAAAGTAAAAAAAAAAAAATGAGCATTTTAGAACTGACAAAATGTATTGTTATACAAGTAACTGTGCTAGGCTCTATGGAGAAAACAGAAAAGAATGCCTTCAAAGAACTTAGACTTGAGAAAGTTATGGACAACATTTACCTATCTATACACATACACATAAATATCAACTTACTATTTGTTCATTTTTCATCCTAAATAAAAGAGTTTCTATGGAACAGATTCACTAAGTATCCCTCAAGTGCTTCTACAATTTCCCCACATTAACAGAGAAAATATATTGAAAAAGAAAATATCCACAGGTCGCCTGGGTGTCTCAGTTGGTTAAAAAACTGACTCCTGATTTTGGCGTGGGTCATGATCTCGGGATCCTGGGATCAAGCTCTGCATCAGGCTCACACTCAGTGGGGAGTCTGCTCAAGGGTTCTCTCTCCCTCTGCTCCTCCCTGCTCTCTCTCTCAAATAAATAAAACTTAAAAAAATCCATATATTTGTCTATTCAACAAATTATTTACTGAGTCTTTTTCCTCTTACTACGTGCTAGTCAGTGAATGAGACTCTAAGAAAACATTGCCTTAAGAATCTTATACTCTCACAAGTTATCACCAGTTCTTTTGAAGTAAAAAAAGGGCACTATCTATACTATCCCACTTATTATACTATTGGCCAGTAATACACTTGGCATTTCAAAATGTACGCTGACATCATGCAATACCGGTAACATTCTCTATTTCCTCCCTACATATTGATCCTATTTAGCCGTTGAATAATAATAAAGAATGTTAAAACTTAAATAAGAGTTTATCTTAGCAACATTCCCTTTTCTCCTTTGATCTCATCCCTTCTCCCCTTCCAAAAACAAGATGCCATTCCATAGATTAGAATAAGTTTCCCAACAGAGGTGATTCAGTTTTATGACAACAACTAATGAATTTTAATACCTCAAAGTTTCAAACAAAGAGGCAAAATGCATTTATATCCCACAATTGTTCAGATCTGACTCAATAAACAGACTATGATATTTAATATGAAATACAGTTGTACAGAAATATTTTTGACTTCATGAGAGACAAGGTATACAAAGAAAAGACTTAAAAATAAAGTTATCAGGGGGCATCTGGGTGGCTCAGTCAGTTAAGTGTCTGCCTTCAGCTCGGATCATGATCTCGGGCTCCTGGGATCAAGTCCCACATAGGCTCCCTGCTCAGCAGGGAGTCTGCTTCTCCCTCGCCCTCTGCCACACTCACCTCATGCTCTCTTCCTCTCTCTCAAATAAATAAAATCTTTATTAAAAAAATTAAGTTATTAGGAGGTATATGATTAGATGCCAAATAAATGGACAAAAAACACATGTTGGAGGAGCTCAGAAAAGTGAGATGTTTACTCAAATGTGTGAAATCATTGCAAACGTGACATATCTCACGAAGAGTGTTGTCTTTTAAAAAAACTGATAAATGAAAATGCTGTGAAATATTAGTTAAAATTTAGGAGAATAACAATTCCCCTATAAGAAACAGACTGGTGAATAATTCTAAATTGAGAGTTCTAAACATGAGAATATATATATATTTATCCATAGTGTAGAATGGTGAAATATTTGCAGGATTTCTTCAGGAACAATTTAGACGGAAATTTGCCAAGATGTACTAATGACTATGATTCTGCATGTTAAGTGATAGATATCAGATATTAAAATAACGTGTCCAAAACCAGGATAAATATCCTTCATCATCTACATTTTCATTTAATTCAGTCACTCAACACAGAAATCAACAAGGAAACATTACTCAATGGCTCAGTGATTTTAAAAGGCATAAATCAATACATATAATTATAGAACAATAAACTAATTTCTATTGATTATTTTTTATAGACATGACTCAGGTTGACACGTGCCACAGAGTGTGATTTTTTTAAATTTGTCAAATGAAGATAAAACTATCTAATGAATTTTTACTCACTAGACATTTATTCAAGTCTCATAGGACTCGCTTCTCTTCAATATCCATTAGCTGGTCATCTTTCCTAAGAATTCACTGTGTGGAAAGTACTAAGAGCTACAAAGCTCTAAATCTACCAGAACACACATGGATCCAGCCTTTGTATACCACAATCTCTTCATCTACGCTAGCTTATAGCCACAGATGCCCGAATTACATAGCTATGTTAGGCTAAGACCCAGAAAGAGTATTTAAAAAGAAAAAAGGTATTTTCACTCTTAAGAATTCAATTCTATTTTATAAATACTTATTGAGTGTCTGGTATGTCAGACTGTTAGGGCCAGGGAATATGGAGGTGAATTAGACAGTCCCAATTCCAAATGTAACTTCTACTACCCAAAATGTCACTGAAACAGGTGTTATCTACAAGAGAAAAAGAAATCAAACATACTTTTTTTTAAAAACATGGCTTTTATTTTCCCCCACCACCTGTATTTTTTTGCAGAACAGCATGAAATGTTATATTAAACTCAGAGTAAATACATACATAATTTAGTATTAACTGAATATTTCTTTATATTAGAGCAGATGCCACGTTTAAGAAAGTTTAAAAATTTTCCCCAAAGATTGGTAATAGTATCATGACTAAATTTTATTGACAGTACACCTTAGCCAAGGTTTCAGAATGGGAGAAGTTGTGGAAGTTGTTTCCATAAAGGAAGAGTCTGAAAGGCACTCAGGCAGCCACAAAACCCTAAAAGAATAGAGACCCGAGCCCACATCTAGGGGAAATGGGTCTTTAAGAGGCAAATGAACTAAACAGGGATTGGGAGTCAGGGGACAAGCACTGACACAGTCACCCATGTTTGAACATGAGGTCAACAAGGATACCACAGAATCCCCAGGGAGGCGGTAACTCCTAGTCTGAGTAAAATATACAAAAAAGGGCACAATATACCAAAGACAACAAGATTCATTTATTCCAGATTTTTCAAGGCTTGACTCAGTGCCTATTTAAATTACTATCAGTATCCTATTTCATTAAATTTCAGATTGAAATGGGGCTGTGAATTATCCTGTGACTCTGACCACCGTTTATAGCTGAAACTGTTCAAAATATAGGAAAAATGTTTGAAGTTGGGACTATATATAGTGATTACCTGATTAAAATTAAATAATTAAACTAAAGGGGAAATTAACACATTTTATACATTTTGATCTTAATACCAATATATTTCACAATTAAGAACACAATTTAAAGGAGTCTCATATTTTTTATCATTTAAATATTTTTACTATTTGATATATGAATGTATTACTGCTTAAATTCTTCCTGGATCAAGCAACCTATATTCCTAAAAAATATGGTATTTGTGGATCATAATTGTCACAAACTTCTGTTAGGCAAATGACTGAATCATAGTTTAACCACAAACACTATTAACTACATAAAAAATGTAGGATAATACTAAAATCAGATTCTTAAATGCATAAAATGAGCACAAACAAAACTCATCATACTTTCATATACAATTATATAATAACTTGTTTTGTTTTCTTTTTTGGGAGAAGAAGGGATGTTACAACAATTAAATGTAAACAGGTACTACACAAAAAACCCTAAGTCTCATATATGAACAGGCATTTGATAGTCTTTGATTTATTAATTAGTCCAATAATTGGCATTTATAAAATTACTAGTTAATAAATGAATTCCATTTTGAACATAAATGCAATGAGTTTGAATGCCTTAGAGTCTCTGACACCACTAAGTCAACACTTTTTGAAATGGTAAAATTCTTCAAAGTGGTGATAATGTAGTAGAGGCTAAGATGGCTGCCTTCCTCCCTTTCCTTCTCTCCCCCCAAAAGACTTCTTCACGCTCATGTTTTCAAGCTCTACAAGGAAGAGTTGGTATGTTACTGGACATGTAATGGAAATGGACTAGAATTTCATGTTTCACAATTATTATTATTATCTTAGGGGGTTGCTGAGAAATCCAATAGTTAAAAAACAAAACAAAATACTGCCACCAATATTTGAAATTTATTTAACTGAAAAATTTCCCAACTAACCTTTAGAATCACTTTATTTCAAGAAATAGTTACAACAAAACACCCAAGGTTTGGGTTAATTGTCGGGATCTATGTAATCTTCCCTTTACCCTGCGTAACATTATCTAAGGTAAATTAAATATCGTACTTAGGGACCCAAACCTAACTTTATGTTAAGAATTTACCCAAATGAATATTGTTTTCCTCCTACCATCACTGGAGTTTTATGAGTGTTCTTTATGCTCATGTTTTCAAGTTCTGCAAGGAAGAGTTGGTATGTTACTTGACACATTTTCTATTTTTCTCTGAGATGTTAGTGAAAATGCAGTCTCTTATATTTTCTACTCACTCATCACTTATTGAAAACCTATGTCGTGAGGATTAAATGAATGACTGGGCATAAAGCATTTAGGGTAAGGCCTAGTGCATAGAAATCTTGATAGAAGTGTGTTAGCTGTAATAATTACCACACACGGATGCTGTGTAAGACACAGGTCCTTTCCAGGTCTAGAATTCCTACTGTAGCTAGAATCAAGACTGGATACCAGTGGGTTATTGAGAGGCCTTTAGTGGCCAAAATCATCCAGCTACAAACACTGTTCCCTTACTCACTTCAAAACTCAATTTGTGTTTTAAAAGTAATTCATATTTTCTCTCTCTCTGCATCTGTGTACACACATGACACACACACCCTATTTTTCTTTTACGACTCATCTGTTCAGATACTACTAGTCCTGACACTCTCTGACCTGTTTCTACGTACAGCTTGAATAGGCAGGAATATTATTTAGTAGCTCATTTTAAAGTCCACTTTATAATATAATCGATTTTTATACCTCTCAATCCTAATATTTCTTTAAGAACACCAGAAAAAGTAAACATTTGGATTCCCAAATATTATTCATCAGAAGTAATTTTTGCTTCCCTTACACCTTATGATATGCTCTAGATTCAACTTATTCTTGATTACATCATTCATCAGTACTCCACAAAGAGAAAGATATTTGCACAATACACAGCTTCTTTTGTTCATAAACATAAAAGCAAGTAACAGTTTTCCCCAAAGTGTCATGAGATAATAATTTAATAAACGAACAGATCTAATTATATTTCTCATTAAAAAACATGGAGACATTTTTTAATGTTGATATGACTATGTTTCACAGGAGTGGGTCTACAAAAATTTGCTTTATAGCTACTGGAGAAACCTCACAAAAGTTAATAATTTGTAAGAACATTCTCCCAGCTTCCTGCCAGGCTCAAAAGACAGAAGCTTCATGTCAACGTATATGGAGTTATCCTCTGGTCAACCTCCTCCTAGGCAACTTTGGACAAGTTAATTAACTTCTGTGTACCTTAGTTTCTTCCATCAAATGAATACAACATAATACAATGACTAATGAAATAATCATCGTGAACTACAGAATCTACCTTACTGATGCCTCTCTCTTCCTTTTCATTCCCTCTGGCATCTTTCCAGTCAAGGTTCTCCATCACCTTAGGTCAGATGTTTTTCAAATACAATGAAGAAAAAAAAAGAAAAAAAACCTGACTTATTTTTGATACTGTCATACCTAACACTACCATTATAGCAGTTTACTTATGATATATATTCCCCCCAGTCTATATATTACCTTTTAAATAAACCATATGTTTATATGGAGGAGCTCACTGCTTAGAATACTGTACTAAATTTTGTAAAGTAAATAACCTCATTATCATGATATGCTTATAGTCCAATTACTCTCTTTTATAAACATTCAAATTGTCATAGCTAAGAATTCTCTCAAAGTGATAATATCTTGGGGAGTTCATGTTTTGTGTGTATAGTCTCATGATGTTTGACTGCAAAAGCAGCATTTGACCCAGACACATGCTGAAACCTGGTATGGCTTAACCACAATACGATACTCCTGCCATCCTGAGGACACTGCCTCTAGAGGACAGTCTGAACAGAAACATCACTGAACAGGAGCAAAGTGCCAAGTTTAGTCATGCTTTACTTCAAAAATTCCTTGCTACTTTCCTACATGAAAATCACGTTTTAGAGAAGCTGTAATAAAGAGGACTTGCTATTAAGATACACTTACACACATGACTATTTCACATGGCTTTCTGTCCAAAAATAAACCTTTATGTGTTAGAATTAGCTACTGAGATATGGTAGCGACCTAGCTCTCACCCCAAGGCAGAAAGGCCACTCTCATGTTTTTTGGGGTTGGTAACATAAATGAATCATAAACTTCATTGGCTACAGTTGGGTAAATTATAATCTATCTGAAATTTAATTCCTATACTTCTTTTTTAAAATTTTTTATTATGTTATGTTAGTCACCATACAGTACATCCCTAGATTTTGATGTAAAGTTCCATTATTCATTACTTGCGTATAATACCCAGTGCTCCATGCAATACGTGCCCTCCTTAATACCCATCACCAGCCTATCCCAATCCCCCAACCCCTCCCCTCTGTTTGTTTCCCAGAGTCCACAGTCTCTCGTGATTCATTCCCCCTCTGTTTACCCCCTCTTCATTCTTCCCTTCCTTCTCCTACCGATCTCCTTACTATTCCTTATGTTCCATAAATGAGTGAAACCATATGATAATTGTCTTTCTCTGCTTGACTTATTTCACTTAGCATAATCTCCTCCAGTCCCAACCATGTTGCTGCAAATGTTGGGTAATTGTTCTTTCTGATGGCTGATTAAATTCCATTGTATATATGGACCACATCTTAATTCCTACACTTCTGAAATAGTGGTAACGTGCACACAAATAGAATACCTATTACACTCCATTGAGGAAAATAAACAACCAAAACTAGTAAATTGATGTTTTTAGCAAATACTTTTAGAAAGCCTTCTACTAGATGTTGAATGAAAGCACTGAACAGAAGGAATCCACATGACCTTTACTTCAAAACAGAAAAGTCGAATTCTTTAGTATGATGAGAAAGTGTATGAACTTATTTAGCTACCATATTATTTCAAAATGTAAGACTATGCCCCATTTTTTTCAAAGAGAAGGCAATTATTAAAACACCTGTATGGGAGTTCCTTTGCGCCGGGTGCAGATCTAAGCACTTGCAGGTATATTAGGTCATTTAATTCTTATGACTATCTTACGAAGTAGGTGTTATTATGACCACTTTAGATAGGAAGAAACTAAGACATGAGAAAGTTAAGTGATTTGCACTGAGATCATATAGTGAAAAGGCGGTAAAGAAAGATTCCAGCTCTGGATATCTGGCTCCAGAGCATACACACGTAAGCTTTAAATTTAATGTATTTATTCATTAAGTAGCTGACCTGAAACCTCTCATGGATATTAATGAAATGGTCAAATGGCTGCTTATATCAATTTATTAATATAGTTTCTTGTGCAAATTTTAAAATCATACAGAAAAATACTAGTTTAAAATAATTTTTTACTCTCACTTTCATAAAACCATTTATTAAAACTTTACATCTGCATCCTAACAGAATTTTCATTCCTTCTAAATTTAGTTTGAGATACATTACTTTTTTGAATCTGTGATACTGTACATTAGTGATGTTGATTTTTCATTTGTCTTGTAGGTTCTTTATAAAATCGTTCACTATTTACTTTATAAACTCATTTTTTACAATATTATGACAATATCCAGTACTTGCCGTTTTGAGATCACACATCAAGGGATCATTATTAAATCCGTGTAAAATATAAAGCTGCCTTAACTCCTTTATGCCAGTTCCATCACGTGACGCTTATAAGCATTCCAAGCTAGCACTGCTTGAGGTCATTTTTGCATTATGTTTCTTACTGAAGAGTATTTTTAGTTTTTTTAAATGTAAAATAAGAGAGAACCTCATAAAATATGTGAGGAGAGACAACTCCTTTTCTGGTAGTTATTTTTGGCAGAAACTAAACCTTGCCTGATATATAATTTTCCTAACATTTGATAATCAGAAAAAAATAATGCACACTATACACAGAGTTAGTTATAAGTTAGTCAATGAATTTCATCATCTTAAAGGAAGACACCTGGCGTAGTGAGAGTGGTTCTATAAGTAATACCAGAACCAATGAAAATCTGTCATCTGAAAGACAGCTATATTTCTTCAAAATGAAAATGTTGATCTGGGACCCCAAATAAACTGTCTATACAGTTTTCCACAGAAATATTGAGGTAGTGGATTAATTATCATGATATACAGCCAAATGAAATGTCCTGCTGCCTATTAAGAAACACAGGTTTACAACAGTTTAAGAGACAGCCACTCCATTCTCACTCCACCTCCCTGTCCCACTCCCCTACGCAACATATAATCCCTTCTTCTTTTCAATTTATTTGCAATCATCAATAACCACCGATCTGAGAAGCATACATTTCTCCAAGGGATTCCAAAAAAATGCCTAGATCACTCAGTCCAAGAAACTGTCAATAAACTACGTGGCAGCTCCTGGCACTGAGTCAGGTAATTTAAACATCTTCTCAGTAGCATTCTATCTATTTAAGTCCCAAGCCCCTTTGTGCATTTTCTCCTGTTAGGAACAATTACTGCCATTATTTGGGGGGTATGTACTGTGTAATGAGCAAAGAGCTCAATATTTGATATCTATTTGTTCTAATACTTGTAAAAAGTTCAGATGCTGCTAGAGAGACAGAAGTTCGAACAGCTCAAGTGACTTGTCCAAAGCCTCCAGGTAAGAGGCTCCAAAATCTCTACCCTTTTTACTTTGTACCCTGACTCTAGATATTTACTATTTGGGGCTGTATTCTAACCCAATCTTTGCACCTATCTTCTCCCTTATTTAAACAGTACACACCTTAAAGGAACTTTACACTAATATAAGAACAGCTTTATTTTCTAATGTGAAAACCAAGCCGATAAGTACACTTTTTAACAAAATTTGTGATTATCCATATGGTAAAACTGATCATCTCTTGCAGTTGCTAAAACTTGGAGTCCTCGGTCTCTTGTTTTCCAGGACCAAGGGGGACTGGTGCTATGGAAGTAGCAGTCTCTGGAGAGTTGAGAAGTTGCTGGTAATACTAGAAACCAACTTCTGTGACCAATTAGACAACAACTCTGATGAGCTCCAAGGGGACTATGCTTAGTTATCCCAGCTGTAAAAATGCTCAAGGGACTATGGAGTTAGGGAAATGAGTGTTTAAAGTCAAGGAAAAAAAGATTCCTAGGGGATCTATGGAGAACCTTAAGCTGCCTTCTTTTTGAAAAAAAAAATAAACAGTTGGTTTGGAGAGAAAGCTTCACACAGAATTAAAAACATTAACCTACAAGTAGTTTTTAACTCTTTAAAAGTTATAAAAGCTACCACACATCCAAATGCAAAGGTACTAAGGTCTCTAGACAACAAAATACCATAAAATATCTGAGACTGGCTAGTTACTCATCAGTGTCCTCTCTTCCAGGAAACACAGCTGGACCACATCTCCCAGCCTCCCTTATAGTTACACATGTGCCTATATAAGTGACTTCAAGCCTTACAAGTATGGAGAAACACCAGTGATGTATGCCATTTCCACACCTTACTTATAAAAACCTCCCTTAAGACCTGTCATGATCTTTCCCCTTGCATCAAGAGTCCCTGTTGGATGACAACAGAAGTTTTCTTTTGAGGGTCAGACAACTGAGCCACAAAACAGAGGGGACTGGATCCTTGAAACACTCCTTAGAAGGGAACGATCCACTAAGTATTCAAGAGTATTTGCTTTAGAATTCATCCAAAAGAGAAATAAATTTCTACCATGTTTGAACCATTATGTTTTGTTTGGTACAATGGCCAGCATTACCTTAACTCATATAAATACACCATCATTAACTCAAATAAATACAAATAACTCATATAAATGCATTGTCTTAACACATATAAATATCTTAATTCATATAAATACTCAGTGAGACCTATTTGTGAAAAATCTTCCACAATGAAATTCTAAGTTCCTTAAGGAGAAGTAGGTAGGGCTCTGAAAATATCTTGACCTCATAGTACTATGTCCATATCCATAGTATGATGGATAAAATAAACCTTAGAGTTCCTCTACCTATTTAAACACATTTATTGAAAACTCACTTTATGCTAGTATGCCAGGCACTATTCCAGGTTTTCTAGACATTGGAGTAGGAAAGATAAGCTCCCTGCTCTCATGGATCTTACAACTAGTGGGTGGAGACAAACAATAAAAGGATGATGAAGAAAATCGTCAAATAGTGATAAATGCTGCATTCAACAAAGATTAAATGAGACTGGTGTATTATGCTAAGTGAAATAATGAAATAGGCCAGTCAGAAAAGACACATACCATATGATTTCAGGCACACGTGGAATTTGAAAAACAAAACAAATGATTTGGGGGGGGGGGAGAGGTAAACCAAGAAACAGACTCTTAACTACAGAGAACAAACTGATGGTCACCAGAAGGAAGGTGGGTGGGGGGATGGGTGAAATAGGCAGTGGGGATTAAGGAGGGCACTTGTGATGAGCACCAGGTGATGTGTGGAAGTGTTGAATCACTATATTGTACACCTGAAACTAATATCACACTGTATGTTAATTGGAATTTGAATAAAAACTGAAAAAAAAAAAGAGAGACATGTGATGAAGAATCACAGGATAGTCAAGGAAGATCTAAGATGTGATACGGAGATGAGAAAATTATTTTTTATATTTTCACTTATTTTCTAAAGGAACAGTTCCGTTATATCATTTTGTTAGATATATATTATATAGATGTATATACATGTTATCTAATAATACACATAACACACACCTATACATATATATTATAAATATACATACGTGTATATATATATACATACTATATATATACGACATATACATTACCTTCCATATATTTTTATAATATGTTATGTTTGTCTTTGTGTAAAAGTGAGATAAGACTAGTACATCTCTAAGCCAAAGGAATATAATTACGAAATATTTTATTAAAAATTCTTAGCTATTTATACAACTTAGAAACAAAATCAACTAAGCATCATAGTACCTTAAGAATCAAAGACAGTATAAAACATATTTGGAGTTGTTCAGTACCTATGAGTTGGAGACCACTAATATCTGCTCACATTTCAGGACACAAATATCGTATGATGGAAATATAAGTCTTCAAAGTAATTATTTGTTCTCAAAAAATACTGCTAAATAAATGGAAAATTAAGTCTAGAACCCACCTACTTGTAGTCAACTGATTTAAGTACTCAAAAATTTCACTGAATAGATTGCTTAAGAAAAAAAATAATTCAATAAAAATTTATGTTGTAATCTTTTAAAAATAAGAATTAATGAATCTTTATTTCCCTAGGAAGAAGCTCGGATATACTCAAAATCCTTGATTCATAGACTTTACATCCTAGCATTTGTGTGTGGTGGTAGGAAGCTGGGGTAGGGGGAATGATTATCAAACAAATAAGAATGTCACACAGAGTTAAGTAAATTGAAAAGTAATAAAATAGGATACAGGATATAGAGGGTAGAAGGTCTCAACGCTAAGATAACATTTCAAAGACCTTGATGGAGCAAATGCCTGAACCCTACAGATACATAATGGGGAAACAGGCATTTCACAATACAAGGACAGCAAGAGCAAAAGTCAAACGCAGGGGTGGCCTTGGCATGTTTTAGGAATAGACAGAAGGTTAGTAAAAGCTCTCAGAAGACCAGAGGGAATTAGTACATAGAGACAGTCCATGCTGAAATCATGTAGGAAAGCTATGGTAATGATTTCGGATTTTATCCTGAGTGACATGGGAAGCCACTGGAGGGTTTTTAGCACTCACAATGTATGCATCATGAATTTAAAACATTTTTCTAAAGCGTTTAATGTGAATATATATTACGTTTTGATAAATATTTATGAGCAATTCCACATGACTTAAAACAGAAAAAGATGTTTATTACAGCTTGTATCAAGAGGTCGTCAGCAAACAAGGGCATCATAGCTTGTCTTGATGGACACACCATAGGTAGAGTGATGCTATGTCTATTCTAAGTTATTGTTCATGGGTACACTGGCTGTACAACTTAATTTACTGAAAAATCCCACCCCATTTGTGTGAGACACACACGTACACACACAGAGGAAATGACTTTGATTTTAATCGACGTCTCGGATCCTACCTCTAATGGTTCATTTCTAGATTTCACTCACACACTACCACCACAACTGCTACTTTTCCAGTGATGAGTATTACAACTTAGCTAGACAATAATCTTTAAATCAAAAAATAATTACATGTTATCCCTCTTAAGTTACTAACAAAAATAGTAGGTATTAATTTTATGTGTCTAGTGTATCACTTTTTCCTCTTCCTTCAAAGATAAAGATATTCATTTCAGCATTTATTTCCAAGGACTTCAATGCTAAGACATTTAATTTAATGTTTATTGTCAAGGGCTTTATGTGTCAACCCTGGCACACCAGATAATTTCATTGCTTTAGCTCTGTCTGGAGGGCACTATGGGAGAACTGACTGAACATTTGCGGTGCATTACTCATTGCCCAGGGTCAGCAGAAACAATTACTGAATAAATTGAAAGAAGTCTAACAGATTTTTCTTTTTCCTTCATCTTTCCTTTTTTTTTTCTTTGTTTGGACTAGTAAACCTTAGACACCGTATCATCAAATGAATAATTTGAATTACTAAGACACAGTCAAACACACGTTACCTCATAAGGAGACTCCTTCCTAATACCCTCACTTCTGTCAATGCTCCAGCATTTTTCATGACCTTCTCAGTCATCTGCAAAGATTTATTTACATAATCAATTGAGCAACTCTCTTAGAAAGCACATTCTTCCTACATTAATACCAACATTTAGTACTCTATCAGTCCATTAAGCTTTCACTTTCCTCAAACTTCAACTACTTTCTCTGAACTTTTCTGTTAAGCGTGTATGTGTATGCATATTAATTTATTACCCCAAGTTTAAATCAGGAAAATAGAAGAGCATTAATCAAGATACACTTAGGGAACCTTATGACTGGTTTAATATAATCTGTGATGTCAGTGCATGTGTGTATGCACATACACGCACACACACAAGCACTTAATAAATTGAACATGTCTTCAGATATAAACAGTTTAACTTCCATAACCTGGAAGTGACATTGCATCAATTCACCTTCAGCAAAAACAAAAACTTATAAAATGAGCCAAGCTCGCAGTGACAACACAGTGACAGGGGATTTACCAATACTCTCCCACTTCCCTCTGATGCTCCCACACCACCGTTGTCCTCTCCTGCTGCTGCTTGCAAGTCTTTTTTCCCCCTTTCAATCTCTTTTCCATGTTAAAGCCAGAGCAAACTTTTAAAAGAAAACAGAAAAATACACACCTGATTTTATCAGTCCCCTGCCACAAATCTTTCAGTAAACTCTTTTCACCCTCATGAGAGTGTTTACACTCCTAACCACTGCACCCACTAGCTTCTCGTCCTGATCTTTTCACACTCTCTGCCCCCCAGTCTCTGTAGTACTAGATCTCTAAAGCTCTTTATGGTTATGGAAAAGTCAGACTCTGTAACTCTCTCCTGGGTCTTCACTGTTCCCTTCTCCTAGAAGAACGCTCACCCCAGGCTGGCTAATTCTCTGAACTCCCCTTGTGAAGGTGAGAAGTTCTTGTAAGATGCTCCTGTGACACCAAGAATGTCGCCTGTCGTGGAACCTAACCACACTTTACAATAGTTGCTGATTTAACTCTCTAGGTGAGTCCAAAAGGGAATATGTCTCCCTTTTTCATCAGTCTTTCCCTTGCTTCAAAATGCCTAAGCTATAGTCAGTACTTAATACATGCACGAACCACCGAACTATTAATCTTAGTTTAGAGAGACACTGTACAAGGACCACCTGTTGCCAATGTTCTCTCCCTTCCCAATTCCACAGTCACCCCTTGCTACCAGCAATTATATGTAGGATCACCAGAATAAAATGAAAAGACAAGGAACAGAAGAGGGATGGAATTATACTAAACCTAGGCCAACAGTAACTGTAGTTAAGCATTATATTTAGTTTGGATCTCCTAGAAGTTGGGACAAAAAAGTTATGGACAAAACCCTCTGGGCAAAAAATTTTTTAACTTTCTATCTGTATAGATAGATTCCAAAAGAGGAGCCTGGCAGATGAAGAATGCTGAAATTCTACTTCGGAATTGTAAGGTTCATTCAACTACTTAATTATTTAACAAGTATTTATTGACCTGCTTCAATGAACCAGGCATTGCTATAGGAGCTAGTTATATGGCAATGATTGGGACTGGCAAAGTCCCTGCTCCCTAGAATTTACATTTCTAGAGGCAGGAGGGGCTTGAGAGTGGACAGCAAGAAAAATAACAACAAACAAAACAACTTTAGATATCAGCAAGTACCGTAAAGACAATACCAAAAACTAGAGTGACGTAATGGACAGTGGTGGTTGGGAACAGGGAGCTATTTTTTTTTTTTTTTTTTTTTTTTTTTCAGGGAGGCTATTTTAGATTGGGCAACCTGGAAAGGAAGCTCTGAGAAAATGACATTTGAGATCAGGGATGAGTAAACACAAAGAATCTAGCCAAATAAGGGTGGGGGAGAGCTTTACAGGTAGAGGTGATATCAAGGGCAAAGATCCTAAGGTGGGAAGAACCTAGGCATGTTCAAGAAACACAAGTCTCCCATCCTTTTTGGATGGGAGAAAGTGAGAATGCTTGAGGGGGAAAGTGGTACAAATGAGGTCAGAAGAGCAGGAAATATTCCTGCTAAAATGTAGCCTTTTTAAGGGCAATGGGAAGACACTGGACTTTTTAAATAAGCAATTAACATGATCCAGTTATGTTTTAAGATTATTCTGGTAGGGATGGTGGGGAGGGAGAAGGGATTCTAAGAGGTTGCCATGGAAGTAGAAAGACAAGTTAGGACAGAGTGAGGGAAGCCATCTAGGTTACAGCAAACAAAAATGGCCTTTTGAAACCTAAACTGTGATACTTAGAGGGGTCTCTGTAATCAACTGTTTAACTTCTTCAAAAGATAAAAATTCTATCTAAAGTACCATATAGGCGATTAGTTATGCGGCACTGGTTGCTATAATAATTTAGTAAATAGTTCTGACCTCCTATAAGTTATGTGGGTGCCTAAACAGATTTCCAAGGAACAAGGGGTCAGATTATAAAAATATTCAGGGTATTTCAGTAATGACTTATTAAATATCCTAATAAAATGAATACTTATTTTGACAAAGCACCCAACGAGAGAGTAGCATTAGGAGGCCACAGTTTATAACATGAAACTATAGAAAGAATATATGGCTAGTTCCAAGCTGTCTGTGTGACTCAAGAAAATCATTTAAATTCCTTGCAACTCAATTTCCTCACCAGCATAGAACAGACATAACAAGGTCTGTCCTGCCCACCTCGGAAGAGAGCTGTGAGAATGAATGGAGGATAAATGTGAAAGAATTCTAGTAATATAAAGCATTATATATATAAATGCAAGGTTGTGTATGTAAGTACAGTGACAGGCCTGGGAGGATTTTTAGGGGCTCATTTAACATAATCTCATTTCACAGTTGTGGGAACTGATGTCAGAGAAGGTGAATTAGCATGGCACTGCTAACACTAGAATCCAGATCTTACTTTTACATAATAGAAAAAAATTTGAATAGTTTCCAAATTCTCTACAATATAAACCGTAGCATTAATATTTTTAAACAAGTATTCTAAAAAACACAAAGATACTAAAAGGGAAAAGTAACTTGGAATTCATTACTAATGATGTATGATGTTTGTATAAACCAAAAATCATGTAGGATTAATTTTAATCTCAATTCCATGATATATGTGTCTTAAAACAATGACTGCTCTCAGAAAAGCATGTAATTTTCATAATGCTAAATGGTCAAGCCCTTTCCACGTAAGGACACAAGCAAGTACCTCTACCTGGTTTTTGGCACTGAATTATATTGAAGGCCTTCAAAGATAGCTTAATCTTTAATATAATCCATATTAATACTGTTTCTAAATAGTATGTCTCAAACTTCTTATTATCCCAAATTAGCTTATACCAGAAATTTTTTGCTATTTAGGTGAATATTTATTTCTGTATTTCATGTAAAAGTTAAAGAACTGCATGACTTACTATAACAAAATTCTGATAGTTAACAATGTTAATCCTAATTTATCATTAGAATTGCTAATATAAATATTGGGGGGTTGATGTATGCTGGCTCCTACTTTATACCCTATTCAGTTTCATCTAAGTTTATCTAGCCATAGGGGGGTAAAAAAATCTTTCCAAGGTGAAACAATTATTCACTGATTCTGAACTTAATAATATTTGCCTATATCTGCATTTTTGTACTTTTTATTAATTCGTCTCTTATACAATCCAGAAATACTTATAAAATGGCTGAGATCTTAGAGTCAAGGAGCTGGCCACATTAAAATCACAGGAAACGAGATTCAGGCAAAAGAAACAACTAGAAGGGAGACTCCATGGCTTGGTCTGTTAAATGAACAAAAGGAAGATCATGGCAGCTGAAGTGGAGTCGAGAAGGAAAGTAGAACAAGGTGAGCAAAGAAGAGCAAGCCTCACCTGGTTCATACGCAGCTTTGTAGGGAATACAGATTTTATTCCAGGTGCAAGAGGGAGTTACTAAAGAGTTTTAAAAGAAATGACATGGTCTAGGTCATATTTACAAGATAAATCAGGCTGCTATGTGAAAATGGCAAGACTTGAAGTAAAGGGAACAGTGGGAGTCAGCTGGAATAGTCCAAGTGAGATGATGGAAGCTTGGTTCAGGATGGTAATGGAGATGGAGAGAAAAAGCATGAATTCATGATTTAAAGGGTAGAATAAACAGGATTTGATGAAGAATAATGAGTTTTGGGCAACGTGAAGAACCAAAGATAATTTGTAGCTTTAGAGTTTCGATATCTTAATAGATGGTAATCCCAAAGATGATGAGATGAGGAAAACTAAAGAACCATAGGTATTTGTGGCCTACTCAATTAGTTGGTTGGTTGGGTTTATTTTTTGATGGTGGTTGGGAGAACACTCAGGAGTTATATTTTGAGTTGACAACATCGACATCAATATATCTAGTGGGTAACTGAATATATAGTCTTGAATTTTATTATAATCAACCAGTGGATGTCTGGTTTGGGGGGCGAAATTTTGTAAGACTTTTCACCTGCTCATTAAGTGTTTATATGTTAATACATATAAAAATAATAAATGATCAAGATGATTATGATGATGAGGAAGACTATATTTTGATTTATACTGTAATGGGATAAAGATTCTTGAAATCAATAAACAGATGGGATAACAAGAGATACAAAATCCCATTTTCTCTCCCTTTTGATCTAAGCCATTAATAATACACACTAGCAAAAATTTAAAAAGTAGTCCCACAGGAATGTAAAATAGAAATCCACTTATATTTTACAGTAAAGTTAGCTTAAACATCCAGAATTCTGCTCACAGAATCTTTTAAAGAACTTGCAAAATAACTAGTACCTCCTCCAAATGTATAAACCTAATAAAAGTTCAGGTGAACTAGGTGTTTGTCATTTGACTTAATGTGCCTTTGTAAATAGAGTCTGTTCTTTAAATGCTTTCAGGATCACAAACCTCCTGAGATAGAAATCTCCTTTCTTTTACATCTTAAGAGAACTCAAAGATCAGAATCAAGAAAAACTAAATAGTAACCAAGACACCAATAACAAAACACATCAAGCAAATCAGACATCATCTCTGATTTCCTTTATGTATCCTCTTCTCTTGAAGGCCACGGTCTGACATCTGTTATTCTCTGATGCTTATAAACTAGATATCTTCATATCAAACTAGACAGATGCATATGTTCATATATGACCAAACAAGGCTTAATCTAATGTATTCTACCAACTATGGAAAACTGGGGAATAAGAAATGGAAAGTAAAGGAGGTGGAAAATAATCTTAGTTCAATGCAGAGAGAGTAAATTAAGACATCTTTATTCCAAAGTGAATAACTGACTTAAGTGGTGAAAGGAGGGGAAAAGTGATAAATACACAATTGCCAAGAATTCTATATATTCCACTTAATTAAATGCTTCAAATCTGTGAGATATTCTGAAGTGAATGGAACAACAACAACAAAAGATTTAATCACCTTTAATTCAGGAAAAGGGGGATAGGGTATCAATTTGAATGAATACCCGACAAGTCAGATACTATGTACCCCCACGAGGACACAGCTTCGCTTATCTCAGAGCAGATGACCTGCTCTGCGTGTCCGTGTGGGTGTGTGTGGTGTGGGAGTGGGGGAGCAAGGATTAACAACATCCTTAATATTTCCAACCTAAATCCTCCCCAGGGTGGTTAGTCACCAGGTACCTTAAAAAAAAATCCTTGAAGTGTTCAATTTCACAAGGCCCAAGGGTTCCTCGGCATTATTTGTGTAAGAAGCTTGTGATATATGTATCTCCCTTTAAGTCAGTGAGTGGTGAGACAAGAAAACACTTGCCTTACCCGAGAGCATGTTTAGTTGATACGGTTATTACATTGTTGTGTTAGAAGAAGGCAGGTACCTTTCTTGGTTGATTTGGGAAAAACAACTCTGAAACAACAATGGTTTTTCTGGCAGAAGTGCTAAGGGAATTAGGAGAAAGGGAATTAGCAGAAGGCTCCAATAAAGTCAGATTTAGGAGCTGTTATACCACTTTTCAGTAAAGAAACTTTAGCCTAAAGTTGTTCACTTTTCTTAAATTGAAATATGGATGATTTCACTGAGAAACAGCCTAACATAAAATATGCTGCACTTAGCATATAAGAATTTCAGTGTTAACACCTTTTTTGGCACAGATTGTCAATTTTTATTGCATGCAAATTTGGGGGGGGGAGAATGAACTCATGACTTAAAAATCTGGCAACTGCTTGAATTTCACTGTAAAGAAGCATCATTAAGAAGCTGGGAATGTGAGTCACTTAATATCGGGCTTCAGCTAAATTCTTAAGTGGTTACATAACACCACTAATTTTTAAGAACAAGAAAGATTTTTTTTTTTAACGTCAGGCTTTAGGATTTCCTTTTTCTGTTTTTCATACTACAAAAATGTCATGTCTGACCCTACTATATATATTACTTGTTTTTTTTTTTTTGTAAGAATGAAACCTCTCCATATCTTCAGACAGATGTCCATTATTAACCTCGCTCTCCAAGATCATATCTTTCTTTAGGTTTGGAAACTCATCTCTCTATGATAAAGCTTCATGTTTACAAAATAAGGTAAAACATGAGGAATTCCACTGCAATAATTAAAACAGCACTAAAATCCTGGTTAGATCACACATTACCAAATAATTGAATTAAAAATTAAAAACCATGCTTTAAATCCTAGAAGCTTCACACCATGCAGATAACATGTTTGAATGATTAACAAAAGTTTTCACTCAAGCTTTGACATTTTGACATGAAGTAAATATAAATTTTAAATTTTGGAAAACGAATAAAGAACATATATTTGATAATTAGTCTTAAAAATCGTTTGAACTTCTATATAAATACTTCCCCAAAATTAGCTGTAGTAAAATTAGAAAAACAAATATATAAGTTCTATGCTTATCATTAGTCAAAGGCACGCTTTTGTGAGAACAAGGGTCACATACAACTAATATTAATTTGCTTAAGCTGTAAGAGCTTCTTTTCCCAGAATTTTAAAAAAGATGAAAAGAACCAGACAAAAGAAAATATTATCGTAATTTAACATATATAACATTGTGTTTAGAGCAACAAGAAAGCAAATAACCATGTCCCTCTTACATGCTCAGCATTAAATTATCTTTCACAAAGCAAAAGGCTTTTTTTTTTTTTTTAACCGAAAAGCAATATGTACAGTTAAGAGGTATAGAACTCCCACATTCCGGCCTTTAAATTTTTCTTCTTACGAGAAAGCAGCATTTATGAGCCCCATAATGACTATTTTAAATCCCCTGAATCACATCACAATAGAAAAACACTGTGTAGCATAATGTAAAATGGCATATTTAAATATGACCCAAAATTCTATGCTTCTATAATCTATATTAAGTTGTGAGCAAAATAAAGGCATTTCTACCTTGATCATTTCTCTAAGCAAAGGTTAACTAGAAAGGCCAACCACCTTAAGAAGAAACAGAATACATACCATGATATAGTCTCTTTCGTTAGAAAAGGCAAGAAGAACAGATTTAAATTAAGACTTGGTGTATAAAAGCTGAAAGCATAGAATTTGTATCCACATAATGAACTGATGTCTCCTCTAAAGACGTCAGATTGCTGTTCAGCTAAACTATCTAAAAATACCTCTTTGCAAACACACACACACACACACACACACACACACGAAATGACTACAAAGACAGGTCTTACTAAGCAGCTCTACTTGCACAAAAATCACTTAATAAGTGGGGAAAAATTTTAAAGTATTTAGGGAAAATTTAACGGGAATTTTTCATAGCAACTATGATCTTTTATGAGCTATTTTGAAACCCAGTCCCAATCTGTAAAAAGTAGTTAATGAAGGATCTTAAAGCAAATCATAATTGATCTAAGATGTCCAACAGAGACTCAGGTTCTATGAACTTAAAACAAGATAAAGAAAGATAAATCTCAATATCACTGTCAACATTCTATTTAAAAACCAAGAAAAGGGAAATTTTCTGGCTGGAAAAGTGGGAATCAAACTCACGGATGCCACCGTATGCCAGACCCTGCGCCACATACGTAATCCCCACAAACAACCTATGAAACAGGCATCGTTAGCAGCACCTTACAGACCAGGAGAAACTGTTCAGAAATTTAACTAATCTGCTTACTGCCACACAGCTACTAAGAAGAGGTAGCTTCCAACCCACAGACAAATGATTCTGGAATATTATAATCTAACATCAATAACGGCATTCACATAGGCTGTAGAGTCTGCAAATTCTGAAAATATTAACTTTTTATATTTGTCTTATTTAAACCTCAAGTTTTACACAGGGAGAGTCTCATTTCAGTCCTAGTACTATTTTGATAATTAAAGAAAATAATATGTGTAAGGTACTTAGTAAAATAATTGTAACTATTACTGTAATCATTAATAATCTCCCAAACAAGGTTGTGGGGGAGACCAGTACTGTCATCATGTCTCCACTTTGAAGTGAGAAAACAGAAACTTCAAGAAGGTAAATGACTTGCCTAACAGTTGAGCATCAGAACAAGGACCCAAAGCGAGGTCCTTGTACATGAAGTATTTTACTGTTCAACTACACAAAAACCTACTTGGAATAGTTCCTTCTTATTACAATGGGGAAAGGTTCATGGCTGAAGCAGGTATTTTACTTTAAATATCCCTGTTAGAAGCTTGAAGATGATACGCAATGAGCATTGTTAGGGAGTTTTGCTATGCTAGGTCATTTCGGTATGCATCCTGTTTGCTCTCAGGTTCAGGGTAACACTTCAAAGCCACCCATTAAGTTTTTTTATAAACCAACTGAAGGCAATATCTTCTTCCACAGCATCTGTGGATAGAACTTAGAGGAGGGAACAAAACAGAGATAAGAAGTAATATATATCCCGTGCGTAACAGAGCCAGTACTTGATACAACACCTTGACGGATGGCCTCTAATCCTGCCTACTACAATGCCCCACCCACCATCCTACTTCACGGAGAATGGAGACTGAACCTAGGGCCATTAGCACTGCCAAGAAAAGTCTTCTTAATGCAAGAGAGTCCATAATCATTGGATCTTGGGTCACTGTTGTGGCCAGGTTAAAGTATATTTTAACACAGCTTTCTAAAAGGTGTATTACATTCCACAGTCCCAAGAATATGTGTTATAGGGATGGAGGTTAAAGAAATGTCAAAATTGTGATGAAGATGGACCTAACCATGATTCACTTATCTGCATTTAAAATGGCTAAGACAATGCTGCTAAAGCTGTGTGTCTGAAAAAAACTATCTCATCTGGCTAAATGCTAAAATTAGCTCCTTATAAATTACTTATCTCACTAGAAACAAATTAAGAGGGCAATCATATCACCCAAACAGTAAGTAAAAAAAACAGCATTCTTTTCTATCTTGATGTATAAAAATAGGGTAATGTGAAAGACCTCTGAAGAACCATACAGATGGGAAATCTCAGATGTGTGTGGGGACCCAGAAAAGGCTGAATTAACAAGAGAAAACTTCCACGTAAAGAGTTAGAGTAATTCTTTAATACAAAATTACATTCTTGTAATTCTAGCCACATTTACAGGGGAATAAAACATATTTCTCTTACTTCCTTCAAGATCAAGGTAAAGTTACTCTATATTTTATGGTAGGGATGGTAATTACTACATCACACATACGAAATCCCTTTGAAACTTACACTAAATAAAATCTTAATGTAGGGGGAGAAATACACTGTTCTCAAACTTTCTGGTGAGAATTATAATCCACAGAATACATAGAAAACAGGATTGGACCATCCTTGCAACAATGCACTAGAAGCCAAGTTTAGTGCCCTCATGCAACTTCCAAAATAGATCTGCATGTGCACAGGGGTGTGTGTTGTGTTTATGTGTGCACATGCATGCACACGTGTACAATAAAGACTTCCACTGGCTCCACCACGTATTAGCTGTATCACTTTGGAAAAGTTACTTTACCTCTCTATGCCTTGATTTCTTTGTGTATAAAAGGAAGACAATATACTTATATGGGTGTGAGGATTAAATGAGATAATATATGAACAGTTTTGAACATTACCTAGAACATAGGAAGCCTTCAATTTTAGCTAATGACATTATTACTATTACTTTTTTACTCTAATACTAAATTAATGAACAGAAGATTGCTTGCTGAGTATGAAACTGCAGAGGAAGAAAGGTGAATCAACATAAGGACATGTCATCTAAGCAAAGGGAAAACCTAACACAGTCTCATGACAGATTTTATTTTCCTTACCTCCTGGATAACGGAGGATGACCAGCCACCTTTAAAAACATAGGAACTGAGCTTATTATGGGCCATGCATTACTCTAAGCACTTTACAGCTTTTACCTTGTTTAATCTTCACATAACCATATCATCTCCATTTTACAAATGGAGTCCACATAATAGGGAAGCTAAATAAATTAGCTAGGCTTACATAGCTAGTGAGTGGTGAAGCCAGAATGTAAGTCCAAGTTCCTGGCCCTGGAGCCCTCCTCTGCCCACTAGGCTACAGTTCTTCCTAATCCCTTCTCTCTGTGTAACTTTCTTCACCCAGGTTACAACTGGTCAGATTACAGTTTTCATTATTTCATGTACAAACTTCTTCCTAAATTGGGTTATTTTTATAGATAGAAAGTAAAAGTACTCCTAGGAACCTAAGTGAGAGTCCCCTTCTCTCATTCACTGCTAAGTTCTAAGAGCTCCTGGAGATCTCTAGGGTAGTGTTTTTTGTTTTGTTTTGCTTTTTAACATATTTCAGTACTCAGTTTCCTTTAAGTAGAAAAGACAGCTTCACGTCAATTACAAGATTACAGTATAGAAACCAATATGGGAGCAGGGCATCTTCAACCTCATTTCATCTTGGGCTTCTAGTTCTTCTATCAGATGATTCTGATGTGCTGCTTAAAACCTCCAAAATCTGTCTGCCTGAAATGCCTTTATTCCTTACATCCACTCCTATCCCCCTGGTGGGCTCCAGCTGCCCCCCTGTATATTCCTCCATTAGGCCCCATACATAACACTAATGTACATGTCAGTAGGTGTCTCTCCTGCTGCTCTTCTGTGAGCAACTCTGAGACAGAAGCGAGGTCTTATTCACAAATAACCAAGACCCAATACAGAATACATTTTCCCGAGACCAGTGATTTTGTATATCTAGTTCCACAACTATATGTACACTATTATTGTAACATACAAATGTTATGAAACAAAATTATACTAAGTAGTATACTGATATATTTCACTGATTCTAAGATATACAATTTCTTTTTTATTTTAACATCTTTGAAACTGGGATCCATCTTAAAATCAATGAAAAGAAAATACTGGGTTATTTAAAGCAAGGTGAATCAATCAATGGTGTCTTAGATTTGACAAAAAATTACATTTTCATTAAATTACACACAAATTTTTAAAGAAAATAAGCTTAGGGAATTCTTGATCCATCCCACCTGCTGCTCACCTAATATAATTAGGAGAAATGATTAGTCAACTATGTCCAGATCAATAGAAATGGTTTGACTACTAGCTACCCTCAAGAAAGACCTAAAACAAAGCCCATACTTCAGAAACTTAACTCATGAACATTACAATCCCAGGTGGTACCCTGGCCACACCACACTTTTCACTATATTCTAACATTAGTGGCTTTCTAATTACTACCTGAATCCACAGCATTGGGCCAAAATTCTTTGACCTGCCACTGAGAGGGCTCTACAATCGGAGCCTTCTCTCATCAACGTGTGCACCTCCCACTGCCCCTCCCTCTCAGCTAAGCTCATCTATACTTACTGTTCTTTGACCGTTCATGAACACTTTTGATTCCGTGCTTTCGCTCATTCTGTTTGCCTTGCAAACATTCCTCCCATTTCCTTTTTTCTTCACATCTTGCTTATCTCTTGCCCTTATTTGTGGCACAGCTCAAATCCTATTTCCTTCTTTGTAGACTACTCAAATTATATGTAACATTCCTGCTTGTGCACTCCTATGTATTTTTTGTCAATACTGCTCACCCAAGCATTTAAATATATGCAACCAGAAGCAAAATTTTCAAACCATATTTTTAAATCTCTTTTATGGAAATCTGGATAAAATCCACAAGAAAACATTCAATGTTTTCTTATTTTGACATTTTATTCAGCTAACACTGAAAACACTTCTATTATTTGAGAACTACAATCTATATTCTCTTCTACTCAAAGAGAGAGCTTAAGTGGTCTTGCTCTAAGAAAACACTGAGAGACATTTAAGTTATCCATATCTCTTTTTCTAGAGCAAAAGTAAGTTTTCATTTAATATCACTACGGTCAACTTTTGTGATGTTTGTTCTTCATCACCAGGCTTTATATCTTATTTATACAAAGTTGTTAATTTTTTCAAGGGGACAATAAGCAAAAAGGATAATGAAAGGTAAAGAAATCTGGGAAAAAGCCCAACTAAAAGGAATACAAAAAAAGTTTCAGCGATAAAAGACATGATACACAGTGGAAAGGAAAGAGGACAGGAATGCCCTCACAGGTGTTCATAAATTTTCTTTAGCTAAGCCATTTGAAAGCTCACTTCTTTTCCTTTTGACATTTTAATACTGACTTCCAATATCTTAAGATTTTTCATAAACTTCAAGAAAAGCACAATGATATGAATAGAGTAAGCTTTATTAAGATCACATTGCATTTTTTCTCTTCTATATTTGGGATGGAATTCTAACACTAACTTAAGAAGCTCTTAAGTAAATAACAAAATGTAAAATATTATATATAACATATATATTATATATCAATATAGAATATATGGCAAACTTTGAAACTATAAAGTAGACAAAGCAGCTGAGGATAGAAGCTTCATACTAGTTACAGGTGTCTCTTAAATCAGTTGTCCTTAAATATATTTTCTACATATATTTTGAGGGTAGGAAAATCTAGAAAAAATGCTATTACCAAATTTTATACTATGGTGTAATATGAACATATCTGTAATAAGAAGCTATATATTAAAATGTTACCAATGGTTTTATCTGACTAGTAAAACTGTGATTCTTTTTCTGTCCTTGTCTTCACCTGTTTTCTCTTCAATGAACATATAAGTTAAGTATTTTTTAAATTACAAATTATGCACAAAACTAATAAGGCAGACAAGCTGCAGGTTAAACTGCCACTTGAATAACCATAACACAAAGCAAACAAGCACCAAAAGTTAGTTTACCTATTCAGGGGGTAGCTCTTCTAAAATAATTTTAAATTATTTTTATATTTAGATAAATGTTATCTCTAAAGTAGCATAATTTTGACATTTGATTGTTTTCACAAATGGAATTAATTCAAACAAGAAATAGGAAACTTTATACATTAATATAATACAAATATAATATAAAATGCCTATTTTTAATTGCCACTTAATATGAAGAAAAATGTATTTTTAAGAAAACAAGTAAGTATGAGATTAATTAGCCATAAAGAAAAAGTTAATTTCAGCCTTCACATCTCAATCACTAGAAACCTAGGTTGTAAATTGTACTCATCACTCAACTTCTGCCAACCTCCCCTGGTCCCCCCCTTGCCCAGCCACTACAAGCCCAGTGAATCCTTCTAAATCCTTATTGATAACTCCAAGCAATCTTCGTCTTCACTAATAGTAAAAGTGCTATGCACTTCTCAGTTCCATAAAACCTGGAAAAACTACGTCACAATATTCCCATTTAACTCCAAATTTTTCCTGATTACGGAGAAAAAAAAAAGTGCTTTCATTTATTCAAAATAGTTCAGAGAGTAGAAATGTCTCACTGAACCCATCCTATTTCTCTAAGAGAACAGAGGCAATCGAGATTACAATTCTATAGCTTTTTTTTTTACAGCCATGTTTGTCTTCGTTTATTATGAAAGGCATGAAGTTGTATACCAGCACTTAGTGAAAATTTGACCTACTGGAAATAATTCATTATAAGGTGCTCCCACCATAATCTGTATTTTTAAGTTCTCTAATTAAAATTAACTTTACCAATTAAAAAAAACCATGCAGAATGTTAAATTCTAGCTTTTTCTATATACCTAAATTAGAAATGAGATTATGAGTTAATTATTTTTAATTATTTTACACAAGCACATACATAGGCATGAAATACATTCATTATATATGTATTACATATATAATATATATGTAATACATATGGGGGTATTTCATTTAATAATCAATCCAAGTCAATATATAAACCAATAATGTATTTCTCTAGAGTTCACAAAAAAAGAATATGTACTTTAGTCTGAAAGGTGTTTTCAGACTATCACTTTATTAATCAATAAATGTAAGGTTACTCCATAACTAATACATCTCTGAGAACAGCCCTTATAATGAACATGCAGTGTAATCTGGTGTACTGATACGGAATGAAGAGATTCGAAGGGCATGGGGAATATTTATATAGTGACTTGACATACAAAAGAAACATAGATAAGGGGTTGACTGGTAAGTTATGCAGATATGACACATATAATAGACTGAACAATTAAGATCAATCATTATATATCATATACACACACTAAATATATATGAGACAGAGAGAGAATACAACATAACTAACATAAAAAGCCTGTGCTACAGGTTCAATGAATAAGAAGAAATGACAGAGGTTGACATCTGACTAGTCCTAGGTGGCAAGGGCATTTCTCTACTAACAGAAAGGGCAAGGGCAGGGACCAAGAGCTTAAGAGGACTACCTGTATGATGCACAATGCTTTTGTGAGCATATTCTGTTGTATCACTTCTCTATGTGCTTTGGAGAATAAATGTATATCTATGTTCTCTTATATGCTTTTGTACATGGTTCTTATCTGTGTTCCCAAAAAAGGGCCCAATATTTAACCAGTCCTGTGTAACTCCTATGTCAGTACTAATAGCACTGGCGTTTTAACAATGTAAATGGAATTAATCACAAGCATATGTCGGGTCTCCAAAAATAAATTTCATTTCTTAATGTTGAAGAAAAATAAAGTCAGAGAGAGGGAAAGATCTTAGAACAAGGAAATTAACAGGGACCTGAAGGACACATTTACAAACTTTCCTTTAAAGCACGCACGCACACACAGAGGTGTATCTCTATATACATCCAGACACTCATGTTCTTTTGTTCTTAAAATATCTTTTTTTAAAAAAGCTCATAACCAAACCATAATTCAAATAAAATATGTGGATAATGATAAAATGGTCATTAGATCTAAATAGGCGAAGTTTTTCAAAGTTTACAAAAGACTGCCAAAGATGTGATGGTACTAAGTATTCTTTTTCTTTTTACTAGGTACATAAAGCACTAAAACATACTTCATTAAGGATTTAAATTACATAAAAATAATTTTACATGACTATTATTAAACAGGAAAATGAAGAAAACCGCACAATTACTCTGGAGGGATTCTTAAACAGATTACCTGAATAAAATATTTAAGAGTGTTGTCAGACCTAAAATCAAGGAAATCAACTGAAGAAATTTCAGGTTATATTTCAGGGATATTTATAGCTACATGACCAAATTTACAGGGCATATAAAATATGATATTTTAAATGAGAACGAAAAACTATGACTAGTGATCTTACTATGGTTAAACAGTTAATGGAAAAGAAATAATTGAGCTTCTAATGATGCATTTTAAACATTTCTTTTTTTTAAAGTTGATCATTCTCTTTTCACTAATCTTAATTGATTTAATTTTTATATAGTCTATTTTTAAATGGACCATTATTAAATTATTAAACAATATTTAAAAGCAAGGATGGGAAGTATGGTTCTTCTCTTGACTAAAAGTAAGGATTTTTCTTTAATATATTCCACAATGAGACAGAGCTTTTTTCAATCTCACACATAAGTAGTGCATGTAATACACTGCAAGTTTCTAAAATAGATTTCTTCACTTCTAACAGGGTAAAAAGATCTATTATTTGTTGCTAGGGTTTCTTGGCCCAAATCCAAGGCAAGATGACCTTGTCCTTGAATAAAACAATAGGATATTGCTTCCTCTCAAGCTTCTTTGCTAGCTAGCACAGTGAAAAACCTCCCCAAGAGATGAGTTTATTTCATCTCAGGAAATATATCTGTCATAATAGATGAAAAGAAAAAAGATCAGATAAAGAAAAGGTGGAGTCTTAACCCAAAAGACGCATAACCTAACATCTATAATTAATTTTAGTGCTATTTTCTACATTGCTAAGGAAAATGTATCAATCAAATTATATTAAAGAGATACTCCACTCAGTGTTTACAGACAAGGTCAAATTGTGATGGTAGGAAAAAAAGCAATTTCTTAAAAATTGAGTTTTCTTTTTCTTTTTTTTAAAGATTTTATTTATTTATTCGACAGAGATAGAGACAGCCAGCGAGAGAGGGAACACAAGCAGGGGAAGTGGGAGAGGAAGAAGCAGGCTCACAGCAGAGGAGCCCGATGTGGGGCTTGATCCCATAACTCCAGGATCACGCCCTGAGCCGAAGGCAGACGCTCAACTGCTGTGCCACCCAGGCGCCCCAAAAATTGAGTTTTCTTAAATCTATTTTAGTTAAAGAAAGAGGGGGTGCTTTGGGAGGTGGAGATGAAGAGGAGATCACAGTCCTTTCCTGGATCTTCAAATTATAGTCATTATTTGTCAGGTATCCTAATATCTTCCTCCCCATCACCTGTATTGACCTACTCTCTAATATAATCCATTCCAACAGTGATGATTTCATTGATTTTCCTAACCTTCTGATTCCTCATATGCTTCTACATCTTTCTGCCTTGGACCCTCACATGTTATTCTTCCATTTTATACTTCCTTCCTATTATTCTTCCTTCTCTGTACTGCACTTTAAACAGTACAACTATATCCTTAATACGTGGTACAAAGAAAGCAAGAATTCATTCAAGATACGATCTCTCATCTAACTATAAATAAACCAATTTACAAGCACTGGTTATAAGAATAAATAAAATTAAGCATTACATATTAGGTGCCACTAAATCATTATTCAGAAAAAGCAGAGACAAATATGAAGAGACAAGGAGCAAGTGAAAGTCAAGCAAAGAGTATTGCATGCTGAGAAATAGGAAAAGAAAATGAATCTGAAGGGTCTGTAATCAGATCATCTTGTCCTAAATAAAAAAATCACAACTGGGGGAAAAATATGTTGACAAGGAAGAGAAAGTAGATTATAGAGGGCCTTAGTGACCAACAGAGATTCAGACATATGGTTAAGCTACATCATATCCTTCTTGGTTAAGGCTAATGAAATAATGAAATTTATATTTATGGCTACAAACGAGCCATGAGCAGTATGGACCTCAGAGAGGTGATCACAAATTCAAGTTGGGTTCCATGATAAATGCAGACTTCATTAAAGCACAAACAGGGTAGAAGAAACAGCAAGACTCAGTGCTTCCAATGGAGCACAAGTAGCCAAGGTCAGGCTGTCACAAGTTACAAAGGGAACAGCGGAAGGTGAGGTGTGAAGGTTATGTTTAAAGAGTTGAACAGCAAAAGTAAAAAGGTATGTGTACGATAAGGCCAAACACAGAAAAGCAGAAAGAGGAAGGAGCTGAGCTAAATGGCATCTATTCCTGATCACCCCAACTCAAGTCTAAAGAGAACATCAAAATTGCAAGTGGCAATAAGTACCTTTATAAAACTACTTTATGAAAGTTTTATACAATAATTTTGATCAAGATATTGTTGCTTTTTTATATTAACAGCGCTTAGAATGTCACAAACACCAGAAAGAAGAGTAGCAGGAGGAAAGTAAGCATCTTTTTCAAGTTATGTATTCCACTGATTAATACCAGCTCTCAAAATTAGGCAGTCTACACACCTAATGTACTCTACATTTGGCTACATAAGGAGAAGTAGTATAGGTTTGTGGTTAAAGCAGGGCTATGAAACCAGACAAACCTGGCTTCCAATGACAGCTCCACCACTTACTAGACTTTGGAAAAATTTATTTTTATCCTGCTCAGCCTGTTTCATTATCTCTAAAAAGGCAATGATACATCTTTCTTTAGAGGGTTGTTGTAATAATTAAGTCAGATAATATACAGTGCTTGTCATAAAATAAGTGCTCAGTAAATGACAGCTATTGTGATTTATTCCACACATTTAAGTAAAGTGTTTTCTTATGTACAACACTTTTTAAAATTATTCAATCATGCCTGAGGTTTCATCTACTGTAAGTAAAGCCCACTACCTATACCAGTAATTTCTAGGAAAAATGCACAACTGGAAAAGGGATTATTGGTTTCACAGTATTGAGTTGTTTCATTTTAAGTAATTAATTTAAAAATCTGCAAAGACTCAAACTCATCCTATAGTGCAGAATTTTTAAAAGAATGCTCAAGGAACATCCTTCCCATTAGATAACCTGAGGCAGGCAAAAAGGGGAGAGGCAAGTTAAAAAACAGTTGGTAAAGAGAGTAATGACACCTTTAATGCCATCCTAAGGCTTTCCCCAACTTACCGGGCTCATAAAACTTTTTTCATGAAATATCTATTCACAGTCCATACAACTAGTGCTCAACAGTAGTCTTTTGGAAAGTGCAGTTTTATCATACATTTCTAAAATGTATTTTATTTTCAAAATTCACAAAACCAGAAGATCCCTCTGAAGACTAACTGAAAGCACCAGACTATAAGGATAGAGCCCTGTGCCGGGTACATTTTTGGTGACACACAGGTATTCATCTCACAGTTACCAACTGACTATCTAGAACTGGGATGCGGAGGAGATATAATAAAATATATGAAATTTACTAGTTTAGAGGGTTAAATAAGACTTCATTAATCCAAAAATACAATTAAATGAAAAATTAAACAGTATTTATTGTGCACCTACTATGTGCCAGCAACTGAGATATGCGCTGAGTTAGCCAGAAATAAAGAATAAAAGCCCAGAAGATCTGAAAAATCCTGACAAAGCAGAATTAGTGAGTTTACTACTGGTGTCCAATCACAGCTCTTTTAAGAGCGCCCAATTTAACATTTTTGCTTTTTAGTTTCTGTCTTCTATTGTCAAAGAAGTGAAGGCACTTAAAAAGCCGCAACCTTTTGTAGAAGCAGAAACGGAAGTATTTGTGAATTTACTAAATTTTACTCATTTAAAATTAGCTCTCACACTATTCTCATGAAGCCTCATAGGTCAAAAGAGGGGCATTCTTACTCATTTTTGCTCAACAGTTTACTGAGTCACCTGTTATGTGAGAGCCAGAGTAATTATTCTCCTATTCAACTCCTTGTAAATCATTAAAATCTTAAAGGTCTACTCATTACACAGCAAAGTCTAGATAACCAAAAAACCCATCAACAAGTACAGAGCAAGATCTTGACACCATAGGCTACCAGCTCGGCCGCACACATTGCTCTACGATGGCCAATTCTAGTAGTCCAACTTGTAAATTATCATGGGAAATACCACTCTCATGTTTTTTTAGAATTGCTTGATTCAAGGCTATTTTATGGCTGCAGTTACTTCTGCCATAGTGTTACCTTAAATTTCAGTAAAATATATACATAAAGCACTTGTCAGGAAACAAACATCCTTACAGAATAGATACTAGGTGCTGGAGCTTACGCACTATTTGGTGTTATCTGTCCCATCTGCTCTTGTTGTCACAAATCTAGTAACACTCCCCCCACCCCCACCACCACCCGTAAATAATTTTAACAATTTTCTCTGTTCACTGAAATTATATTATTAATAAAATACCCCCTCCTTCCATTTGGAGAAAAGTTATATGAAAAAGGTAGAAAAGGAACCTGTTGTTTAAACTTTCCTTCTAAGGTTCCTCAAGTAGTCTTAAGTAATATTCTCACTTTTACCTGGAGAAACCATGGCTACAGAGGAGCTTAATTTCAAAGGCCCTGTTAAGAAAATCAAACTACAGTAGAACTTTTCTATAACAACCTTTCCTATTAGTGAAATTAAGTATAAGGCCGGTCTTTTCCTGGATCTGACCCGAAGAGATTTAATTAGTGAGGTACCATCAGGATCTCATTACGAAGGGGCTGGGTTCTAAGCACAGCATCATAACATGTTTCCACCTCAGATATTGCCCAAAGAACATCCTGTGGTTCCCTGTAAAAGTGAGATAGTGCCTTAAGAGTCACTTCATCTACGAAAATCTCTTGGATTTAATTTATAATTTTGTTGATAAGGGTGAGCAAAACTAAACTATACCCATAGACCTAAGCATCTAAATATTCTAAAATTCATGGCCTCCTCTCTATAAATTTTCAAAGCCTTAGCGATCTATCTCCATTTTCGCAGTTTAACATCTTATCCTTTTTAGGATACATAAAAGATAATTCCTATACCCTAATAGAATACTTGCTATATGCAAGGGTGTAAAAATAGGCAATTTGAAAATACTTAGACTACTATACAAGCCGCCTAAATTTATACATTTTCATTTGGGGAATTTAAAAAATATATAGACATAAAAATATGAATTAATGTGATGGCAGAAAACTTCCAACATGGTGACATAAAAGTAGCACTGTGAGAACTCCCATTCCTGAAACAGGAGGCTCAGACTTGGTGTTAACCATAGAAAAGTGTTTCCCACAAACAGCAGTAGCTGCCTGTGGGATTTCAGCATGACAAATGCATAGCTGACTCATGGGATCAATTATAAAGAAGCAATACTTGTGGCATTAAAAAAAATTATTCTCTGTTTTTATCACCTATTAATGCATGTTAAGAAGTCAGATGAGTCCCACTGACCAAATGTTTTATTACCAAATCAATACCTAGAGCTCTCCCTTCCTCCCTCAAACCTACATGTGAATTCCTTGCCACAGACGCCTGTTCCCAATAACCCTTTTCATGATCTCTCATTAAATTCAACTACAAAAAACATTTTTAAAAAACTATTTGAGTATTAAGTTAAAGCTGAATTGTCAAGTTCTAATTTCTGACAATAAAAATTGTCCAATATTTTGCCTTAAATGAATTGTTGGTCTTGTTTAAAATTTTTAAAAAATTACAACAAAATTGGAAGCACAAGCCAGTCGTAACTTACCCTCCCTCCTCCAAGCAGCCTATTACACCCTCTAAAAAATCTGTTTTCCCTGAACAGAAGCAGCAATAATTCCCGTTTTAAAGCAATTCTCTATGACGTGCTGTTGAAGCACAAGCAGCATTGGCGATACTTACTGAATGTTTCTCCTGCTGGCCCATAACTCCATGGTTAGCTGGGATTGCTAGTGGTTTCATAATGAAGAAACATATGCTGAACTGAATTTACACATCATGTACCAATCTCTCATGGATGGCAAGTCACCCTCTACAGCATTAAATTAAAAGAAAAAAGAAAAAGGAAAAAAAAAAAAAAGAGGGAGGAGGAAACCAAGCTGCAGCTTAAAGTGTCACTACTGGTAAGCTTAAAAAACCCCTCGCACTTGTAGACCAGAAAAGGAATCCGAACAACGGTGTTCGTCTCCATTTTTATAACACTGAAACTCTAACCATCTTAGGCTATGACAAGACTGAGGAAACCTTATACAGCTCTCAGTCTTCCAAGAGAACAAGATCATTTCTGAGATTGAAGAACAAGAGGCAAAAGAAAAGAAGAACAAGAAGAAGAAAAAAAAAAAGCTAAAATGGCTGACTGCACACAGACTGCCCTCAAAAAAGGCTTAATACAGAATTATATTAGTCAGGGTGGTATAAGAACCAGTCTCTAGCATTCAGCCAAGCATTGTTAATACTCTTGTTTCATTTGCAATCACACATACGGACCCCTCCAACCAAGAAAAAAAGAAAAAAGGAAAAGAAAGAAAGAAAAAATCAGGGCAGAGCATGTGAATCGGGACCTCCTCCCTAGCTGCTAATGATGCTGACAGAGTGGTGACCAGTGATCTCTGTCCCACTCCACTAACCAAGTTTGCACAATTAATCTTAGCAGCATGACACTGATGGACATTTAATTTAATGATGTCTGTCCCTCACACTCAACACAAGCATGACTGCTAGCAAGAGAGTCACTGACAGAAACACAGCACATGCACACACACAATCTCGAGAATCATGAGTCTGAATGCAATACACCAATATAATTACATTATTGTGCTTACTTTGGAGGACCATGGCTGCAGGCAGTTGGCATAGCAACGCACAAGGAAAGCCATTTCCTGGGTAGAGAGAAAGCTTCCTTTTCTAAATAAAAAATTCCTCTTAGGAAACAAACGGCATTGCTGCTTCCTGCAGAAAGCAAGACACTGTAGTCTGTCTCTTAACCTGCAAGGCTCACACTCAATGCAGTTCTAGTGATGTAAGTGGATTTCTCTCTCACCCTCCCTCTCTCTACATACACTGAAATATTCAGCTCAAATGGTACACACATTCCTTAAGACTCGCCCCCTCCTCTACTTAACCATTTCACTCATTAAGGTAGCGATGGACGATTCAGATAAAGTAACAAGCTCTTGCCTGTATTATATCAGCGGCTGTAGGTTAAGCAAGTCTCAGAGGGATGGAATCCATTGATTGCTGACTCCAAATAATATCACTGAAGACAGGGTGGGAAAACGGAGCAAGGACTTACTTGAACAGCTTTGAACTAAAATATGATTTTTCACCAATCTGAAGATAAGAGAATGGATATGACCTCTTCCCCACCCTCAAACATTACTGTCCTACAGGAAGCAAGTATCTATCAAAAATTTATAAAATGCACATTTAACAAGCTTTATATAAATTTAGAAGATGTGATTTTCACAAACACCCATGCACACACACACACAGAGCACATTGCAAATAATATCAAAATAAACACACTCACGATTTAAAAAAAAAAAATTCAAACTTTAGAGGTAGAGAGTTTAAATTTAATGAGGATATGTTATTCTACCATAAAACTCTTAATTTCATCTGGGTTAGAAGGGTATTTGAGAGACAGCATTATAGCTGACAAAGAATAAGGACATTTTAACTCTGAAGTACTGGTCAATTTCTCATAGTCAAATCTGTCTATAAATGCCATACATGATAGAAAATAGATACGGAAAATCTAGCAACTTTAATAATTGACTTTGGAATTGTCAGTGCTTGCTAATTTGTGTTTCTTGTCTACTTAAAACTGCACCCATGCTATTCTTTTTTCTTTTCCCCTCTCATTATCTAAAGGCAACCATTCCCTCCACATGACTATTTTGGATCTTTCTCCCTGCCCATGACTATTTTGGATCCTTCTCTCCCGCCCATCCCCAGTATACCCCTTCCATATATTATATTATCCATTATCCTTTCTTTCCCACATATATTCAACCTCTCCCCCTACAACTCGCAGGTCTCTGCACTGGTTTTTAAATATGTTCAGGTCTCTCACGTCTCAAAAACAAAACAAAAACAAAAACCTTCATTAGATCCTACATTTTCCCATGGTTTACAGTCTAATGTCTTCACACTAACCCAGTTTACAACCAAATTTCTCAAGAATTACCTGTTTTGGCTTCCACCATTTCCTCATCCCAAGCACTTCTTCAATAAAGGACCATCATGGTCCTGTTGTATAATTTATACATCTATGAGTTATCCTTAACGCCTTTCTCCATGCCCAACCCAACACAATATCCCATTAATTAAATTCTCTACCTTTTCTCAAACTTAAATTTCTCTTCATTTCTGCTGCTATCATCCCACTTATTACTTTTTGCCGTAAAAATTGCAAAAGTCTCTTTATCGAACTATCTGGATTCAATTTTAACCTCACCCACCCTATCCGTTTAACATACTCCTCCTGAGATCTTTTAAAAACTAAAATCTGGTCATTTCAACCTAATCTACTGAGCCCTTTTTTCAATTAAAACACACCAATGGCTTCCTATTGCTCTCAGCATACAAACTAAAATTCCTATTACAGTCTGCAAGATTTGTATGTTTTTAAGAGTTATGCCACACTCATGCCCTCCACGTCACCTGGGCTGCTCTTGTTCCCTTAAATGAGCAAAAAGGCCTTTCTACACATTGTTTCCTCCACCTAGAACATTCCTTCACGATCCTCCCTTTCCTGATTGATTCTTACTCCACCCCTAAAAACTACTGGTGAAATGCCCTCAAAGTTATCATGATATTGTGTATCACTTCCCTCTAATGCTTATTACAGTTCTAATTTTACATTTAATCATGGGATTATTTAAATAGTTAGTATCCACTTCCCCTGCTGCACTTAATCCCCATGACGGCTGCCATCATGTTTGTGTGTGCCACTGTACTTGCAGCCGCTAGCATGGTACGTATCATAGGCTCTCACCTTCTCTGAATGAATAAAATCTTCAGTGATCAGGAATGGACATCAGCAAAACCATGTTTGATCTTGTAAACTAGCTCTTATCAAAATCGCAAATGCTTTTCTACCATAAATAAATGAATGATTTAAAAGTAAATGGCACTGATCTTTGACAAAGGAGCAAGGGCAATATAATACAGCAAAGATAGTCTCTCCCACAAATGGCACTGGAACAACTGGACATTCACATGCAATAAATAAATAAATCTTGACACAGACTTTATACCCTTCACAAAAATTAACTCAAAATTATCACACACCTAAATGTAAAATGTAAAATTATAAAACTCCTACAAAACAACAGGAGAAAACCTAAATAACCCTGGGTATGGTGATACCTTTTTAGATAAAACACCAAAACACAATCCATGAAAGACATTAATTGTTAAGCTAGAATTCATTAAAATGAACTTCTGCTCTGTAAAAAAACAATATTAAGAAAATTAGAAGACAAATCACAGATCAGGAATAAATACTTGCAAAAGACACATCTGATAAAGAACTCTTATCCAAAATATACAAAGAACTCTTAAAACTCAAAAGTAAGGGGCGCCTGGGTGGCACAGCGGTTAAGCGTCTGCCTTTGGCTCAGGGCGTGATCCCGGCGTTATGGGATCGAGCCCCACATCAGGCTCCTCCGCTAGGAGCCTGCTTCTTCCTCTCCCACTCCCCCTGCTTGTGTTCCCTCTCTCGCTGGCTGTCTCTAACACTGTCGAATAAATAAATAAAATCTTTAAAAAAAAAAAAAAAACTCAAGAGTAAGACAAAACTTGATGAATGGGCCAAAGACCTTAAAGGACACCTCACCAAAGAAGATATACAAATAGAAAATAAGCATACGAAAAGATGCTCCACATCATATGTCATCAGGGAAATGCAAATTAAAACAAGAGTGAGATACCACCACATAACCCATTAGAATAATCAAAATTCAAGACACTAACAACACCAAATGCTGGTGAGGATGCGGAGCAATGGGAACTTCACTCATTGCCTGTAGGAAGGCAAAATGGTACAGCCACTTTGGAAGACAGTGTGGTGGTTTCTTATGAAAATAAACATATTTATCATGTGATCCAGCAATCACACTCCCTGATATTTACTCAAAGGAGTTAAAGACTTATGTCAGGGCGCCTGGGTGGCTCATTAGTTTAAGCAAGCATATGCCTTCGGCTCAGGTCATGATCCCAGAGTCCTGGGACTGAGCCCTACATCAGGCTCCCTGCTCAATGGGAAGTCTCCTTCTCCTCTCCCTCTGCTCCTCCCCCCAGCTTGTGCGCTCTCTCTCTCTCTCACTTGCTCTGCTCTCTCTCTCACATAAATAACATCTTTAAAAAAAATAAAAACTTATGTCTACACAAAAAACTACATACAGATGTTTAAAACAGCTTTATTCAAAATTGCCAAAACTTGGAAGCAACTAAGATGAATTTCAGTAGGTGAACGGATAAATAAATGGTAGTACATCAAGACAATGGAGTATTATTCAGCACTAAAAAGAAATGAGCTATCAATCCATGTAAAAACATGGAGGAAACTTAGCATATTACTAAGTGAAGGAAGCCAATCTGAAAAGGCTGAATACTGTATGATTCCAACTCTATGACATTCTGGAAAAGGCAGAACTATGGGAGCAATAAAAAGATCAGTGGTTGCCAGGGGTGATGAATAGGTAGAACACAGAAGGTTTTCAGAACAAAGAAAATACTCGGTATGATATTATGATGATGGATACATGTCTTTACACATTTGTCCAAACCCACCGAACGTACAACATCAAGAGTGAACTGTAAGGTAAGCTATGGACTTCGGGTAAATATGATGTGTCAGTGTAGGTTCATACTGAGTTTAACAATGGACCATTCCGCTGAGTGATGTTGATAATGAGGGAGGATATGCATGTGTGGGGGCAGGAGATGTATGAGAAATCTCTGTACCTTTCTTGCAATTTTGTTATAAATCTAAACTGCTCTAAAAATATTTTTTTTAAAAGTACATGGTATCAAAAGGTAGAAGCAATCCAAGTCAAGTGTCCATCTATAAATGAATGTATAAACAAACTGTAGTATATACTACAATGGGATATTACTCAGTCTTTAAAAGAAATAAAATTCTTACAAGTTACAAGAATATACCTGAAAGACACTATGTTAAGTGAAACAATCCAGCCACAAAAAGACAAATACTGTAGGATTCCATTTATAGGAAGTACCTAGACTAGTAGTTAAATTCATAGACCAAAAGGAGAATGGTGGTTGCCAGGAGCTGTGGGAAGGGGTAAGAAGGAGTTATTGTGTAATAAGCATGGAGTTTCAAATTGGGAGGATGAAAAAATTCTGGGGATGGGTGGTGGCAATGGTTGTGTAACAATGGGAATGTACTTAATACCAATATACACTTAAAATGGTAAAAATGATACATTTAAATATGAATAGTTTACCACATACACACACAAACACACACAAAGTTAATGGCAACCCGAGAACTAAATAATCAAGTTCTACAACTTCCATCCATCTAGCCCATGTCCCACAGGTCCATGTGACAAAAACTCTCCTCCAAGTTTAAGTCAAATTACCCCCACGCTGATAGTGGCTGACCTTACATGTGAAGGTTTGCCATTGCCTGCCTCTCTCTGGGAAAATGTGTCACTTCTCTCAAGAAGGAAACTAAATGGGAAAACCTGATGGGTGATGTCAGAAAATCACACATCCTCAGGCACCGTCGCTTTTCTGTGCTGAGACTTGGTGTGATTTCTCTCACAATCTGGCTCCGTGCCTACAACCTACATATCTTAAAACTCATGACTGTAATACTGAAATTCTACTATCCCTACTACCTTGTACATTGAAACACAATTATGCCAGGCTATAATATGCCAAACACTGCTTGAGAAATAAAATATAAACTGAAGATTTAAGAGAATCCCATATTACAGATTTTATACAAACAAGAACTGACACTCACCTTGAAGTAGCCTTAATTTGAGTTTTATTTGCTCCATTCCTTAACCATCTAGATTTAGCAAATAGCATTAAATAGATCCAGCGAGAAAAAGGACCAACTAACAACCTTTTGTCCTATGTCAAGAACATCTAATGACTTCCAAATTATCAGTAACAATGATCCAAAAGACAGAGATTATATTCACAGTTCAGGAGACTACTTAATGTAAGGCCTTTCCATGCTAAATTTAATGCCACTGTATTCATTCATATTTTTCCACCTATTGTGTTTGTTTTTTAATTACTATGAAACTGAAAAAAAATGGACTGTTCTTCTCAGTAATTATTAACCACATTTAGGATTATTATTTATTGATAATATTTATTTATAATACCTATTTGGTTTATCCATAGATTATAATGTGCTTTACAAATATTTTAATTAAGCTTGGTCATAACTCTAGGAAAGCAATAAAATAATTTATTCATCTTTCATAGAAAAATAAAGTGTATAAAATTACAGGTTTGGTAGCTTGGAAGAATACAAATTAGAACTCCAGGTCTCTAATATCACTTACTTCACTTATCCAGGATATATCGATTTCCTCCCTTTTCTCCCTACCTGAGAGATAAAACTATGGAGTTTTGGAGAGATTCTGTGGGAGAGGGTAGAAGAATTTACTGATATCTAGAAACAAGAAATTTTACAAATCTCATTTCTAATATTTTATTGTTCACCAAAGAAATGACATTTTAAAATGCTGTTTTCTCTATAGATATGCCAAACAAATTAAGCACTAAGCCAACACAAAATTGTAGGAGGTATGGTCAGAAGTTTTTCTTCTCTTCCTAAACCCAATATATACCACCCATTAGTACTATGATTTCAAAGAAAAAGTTGATTATCTAAAGACCCTTTATACCATAACTCAATCCTACATTTCACATAATCTATTCTATCCATCCCTGGGTATACCTCAGACACATCTTCCATGCATATCCTCCTAAGCTTTCATAGACAATGTTATTGTTTTTCTACTTTCACCAAATAAAAATGGTACTTTGGGTTCATTATTAAAAATAATTTACGAAATACATGAAAGATACCAACACAATGCCTGACATGTAATAACTGTTGAACAAGTATCTGAGTTGAATTTAAATACAGGTTTCACAAATATCGGGAACCTGTTGCTTCCATTAACACTTAGTATCAGGAAGACCTAACTGAGAGTCTAAAACTTTCACCCAGGTATACTTCAAAGACAGGTTTGAAAGAAACCTTTAGGCTCTTTCTTTTTTCTTCTCGAGTTCTTTTTTCTCTTTTTCACGTTTTTATTTTAATCACCTGGTGCCCATTATGACAAGTACACTCCTAAATCCCCATCACCTATTTCGCCCACCCCCTCAACCCACATCCCCTCTAGTACCATCAGTTTGTTCTCTATAGTTAAGAGTCTGTTTCTTGGTTTCTCTCTCTCTCTCTCTCTTTTTCCCTATTCTTATTTGTTTTATTTTTAAATTCCACATATGAGTGAAATCATATGGCATTTGTCTTTCTCTGACTTATTTCGCTTAGCATTATACTAACTCCATCCATGTCACTGCAAATGGCAAGATTTTATTCGTTGATGGCTGAATAATATTTCATTGTATATATTATGTGTATATATACACACTACTTCTTTATACATCCATCAATTGATGGACACTTGGGCTGCTTTGTATCTTGGCTATTGTAAATGATGCTGTTATAAACATAGGGATGTATGTATCCCTCTGAATTGGTGTTTTTGTATTCTTTGGGTAAATACCCAGTAGTGCAATTGCTGGATCACAAAGTAGTTCTATTTTTAACTTTCTGAGGAACCTCCATACTATTTTCCAGAGTGGCTGTACCAGTTTGCATTGTCACCAATAGTGCATGAGGGTTCCCCTTTCTCCACATCCTTGTTAACACCTGTTGCTTTTTGTGTTGTTGATTTTAGACATTCTTGACAGGTGTAAGGTGATATCTCATTGCAGTGTTGATTTGCATCTCCCTGATGATTAGTGATGTTGAACATCTTTTCATGGGCTTGTTGCCATAGGTATGTTTTCTTTGGAAAAATGTCTGTTCATGTCTTCCACCCATTTTTTAGTGGGATTATTCATTTTTTAGATGTTGAGTTTTATAAGTTCTTTATATATTTTGGACACTAACCTTTTTTAGATATGTCACTTGGCACATATCTTCTCTCATTCTGTAGGTTGCCTTTTAGTTTTGTTGACTGAGTCCTTTGCTGTGCAGAAGCTTTTTATTTTGATATAGTCCTAACAGTTTATTTTTGCTTTTGTTTTCCTTGCCTCAGAGGACCTATCTAGAAAAAAGTCTCTGATGTCAGAGAAGTTACTGTGTTATCTTCTAGGATTTTGATGGTTTCAGGTCTCACATTTAGGTCTTTCACTCTTTTGAATTCATTTTTATATATGGTGTAAGCAAGTGGCTCAGTTTCTTTCTTTTGCATGTTACTGTCCAGTTTTCCAGTACCATTTGTTGAAGAAACTGTCTTTTTCCCACTGGACATTCTCTCCTGCTTTGTCAAATATTAACTGACCATATGATTGTGGGTGTATTTCTGGCTTTTCTGTTCTGTTCCATTGACCTATGTGTTCATTTTTGTGCCAGTACTATACTGTTTTGATTACCACAGTTTTGTAAGATAACCTGAAGTCAAGAATTTTGATGCCTCCAGCTTGGCTTTTTCCTGATTGCTTTGGCTATTCAGGGTCTTTTGTGGGTCCATACAAATTTTAGGATTGTTTGTTTTAGTTCTGTGAAAAATGCTTTTGGTATTTTGACAGGTATTGCACTGAGTGTGTAGATTGCTTTGGGTAGTATAGACGTTTTAACAGTATTTGTTCTTCCAATCCACGAGCGTGGAATATCTTTCCATTTCTTTGGGTCATGCTGAATTTCTCTCATCAGTGTTTCACAGTTTTCAGAGTATAAGTTTTCCACCCCCTTGGTTAGGTTTATTCCTAGGTATCCTATTACTTTGCTGCAACTGTAAATGCGATTGGTTCCTTAACTTCTCTTTCTGCTGCTTCATTATTGGTGTATAGAAATGCAACAAATTTCTGTAGATTGATTTTGTAACCTTTGAGTTGAATTCATTTATCAGTTCTAGCAGTTTTTTGGTGACTATTATAGGCTATTTCTTTAATAAAAAAAAGTTCCTGACAACATACTGTTTGTGATATCTTTGATTGATAACTGGAAAATTAACATAGTAACCTATCCATAATAAATATGCCAAATATTTACATGATGCATGTTAGAAGAGAAAGATTAAAAGATAACATGAGATGGGACACATGTAGAAAAAGAAAATAAAGTAGCCTGTAAGTCAGTGAGAAATTCCAACATCAAGAACGGGACTTTTCCAATGCATTTATTCAAAAAATGAATAGACTTTAATAGCTAATTTAACAAAGCTTATTTCATTTCCTAGAACCGATTTTTTTGTGTGTGATTCAGTAGTTGTCTTAATTTTATTTTTATTTATTTTTTATTATTATGTTCAGTTAGCCATTTCCTGGAACCTATTTTAAGAAAATACCAGACTTCATCTTGAAATACTCAGTTATAGAGGTGAAGTCCTTTTACTCTGGTACTCAGTGTGCGCTCCCTACTGCATTATTTCACAAAGCAACATTCCAATTCAATAGCAATTATTACCTTTAGTACTAATTTAGCATGTAACATATTCCCTTATGATTAATATATTTACATGAGCACATGAATTATTAATTATCTCTCCATTTTTATTGAATAAAAAGGGGGCTATTGATCACAAACGGGAATGTAAGTTAGCTGAAGGCAGGGGCCATACATTTTATTTATTTGATATTGTTGTTTTTTTTTTTAAAGATTTTATTTATTTATTTGACAGAGATAGAGACAGCCAGTGAGAGAGGGAACACAAGCAGGGGGAGTGGGAGACGAAGAAGCAGGCTCATAGCAGAGGAGCCTGATGTGGGGCTCGATCCCAGAACGCCGGGATCACGCCCTGAGCCGAAGGCAGACGCTTAACCGCTGTGCCACCCAGGCGCCCCTATTTATTTGATATTGTTAATGACAAATTATGCTTTCTTTCTTATGCTTAACACACAGTAATTACTCAAAAAAAGAATGAATGCATAAGTGATTCCACTTAAACTTTTTCAAAACTACCCTGTGAAGTATTATTACACCAGCTTTAAGATGACAAAACCGAAACAGGATAACTGTATAACCATAAAAGATGTCCAACTTGTTTACCGACAAAATTAGGTGTTTTAAATAATTTAAAAGGTGAAAAGAGTATACTAAAACCAGAAAATTTAACAGGGATAAATATAAACATCTACATGCACACTATCAACATGTCAACTTGCACAATTACAATATAAGGGATATCGGGCTGGAAAAACAATTCACAGGGATAGGAGGAGTCGGGAAGACTTATCTATAAAATTGAGCTGGCTAAAAGCTCCATATGAGCCAATACACAATACCTTACTGCTCTCATATAATCATGGGTTTACATCATCAGACATATAATGTCCAGAGCAAGGAAGACAAAGTTGTACTACAATCTGCACTGTAGGGTACTGCAGGACCTTATGTAAGTGGTAGCAACCAGTTCTAGACATCATAACTTAGGAGAAATAATGAGTAACTGTAGTATTAAGAGCAGAAAACCTAGACGATAAAGTGTTTAGGAAAGTACGAGAAGTTAGGAATGTTTAACCCAGAAAAGAGGCTTAATGGAGTAGGATCTCTTTATCTGAAGCACCATTATATGAAAATGGAATACAAATATTCATTTATGTTGCTTTAGAAGAAATCTAGAACCATGAACTATAATTATAAAGAAGCAGATTTCAGCTAAATGTAAGGAAAAGTTGCTTCATAATTAGTCCTTCCCTATAATAAATAAAAACTGTTATGATTTACTAAACTCTTACTTTGTACTAGGCAGTGGGGTACAATTTTGACACTATATGTAAGGACTACCTTGCAAATATCAGTGCTAGTTGTAATTAAAAATCTTACAGCAGAGGCTGAATGTCAGTGATTCGATAGAGAAAAATAAATTGTATTAAGTGGTTTGACTGGGAGATTCCTAAAATTCTTTCAAATTCTTAAGGTTATCTAACACGGCCATTTTTTTTTTAAGATTTTATTTGTCAGAGAGAGAGCACAAGCAGGGGGAGTGGCAGGCAGGGCAGGCAGAGGGAGAAGCAGCCTCCCTGCTGAGCAAGGAGTCCGATGCGGAACTAGATCCCAGGACCCTGGGATCATGACCTGAGCCAAAGGCAGACACGTAACTGACTGAGCCACCCAGGTGTCCCTCTAACACGGCTATTACCAAACATTAGCTGGTAACAAAACGGGAATTAAAGGGATAATATGATATAGAACAGAAAAAGAGACACCCATTGAATGGAAAAAATCTATCTTGTAATAAGATTTCCTGGTAGTAACTATCCCTTTATTCAGAGATTTCCGTCTTCCTTATCTTGGCAGTTAGAGGGGAAATATTAAAATGCCCTTACTTTTTAAAAATTATAGTGCTAATTAGACAATACATTTGAGGTTTTCTTAACATCCTTAGTTCGTAAATTTAAAGTTGCCAAATTTAGAAGAGGGTAAGTGAAAGATCATTTTCTTAATGTTAGCAATAATTGATTAAAAATTATACATAATCAGTTTTATAGAATGTTTTTTAAATCCCTTGAAATTACTTACTATATGTTTTCAATATTCTTAAATATTACCAAAACTTCCAATATTTTCCGGTGCAGAAGCAATCTGCACCAGATTTTTTGTATGTTATGACTTTATTTTTTGACTTTATTTTTTCATCTCTAAAATTACTTTTTTATGACTTTATTTTTTCATCTCTAAAAACTGTGACTACTTTCAGACAACTGTAAGTTGTTTTGATTCATTAAAAAGTCATATTTACAAAAAATCTTTCAGCAAGATTTGGTTTTTGTTACTTATTAGTGAAACTAACTTTTAAAATACATTAATTACATAGTCATCTTTGCTACAAAATGGCACTATTTAACAGTAAAACCCCATTTCAGTATTGGAATGAAACTATAAAGGTTAAAGGGGGGGGAAATGCTGTGCTTTACTGATGAGAGAAATGGTTTGAAAAGGAAACATACTTGCAACAAAAATACTGATGAATCAACCAAAGCCTATTATCATTGCCAATATAATCTAGTAATTATTTTTCACATTGGACATTCTATGCTCTAGCCTATGTCTTTTAAAGGTACTTAAATAGCAGGCATCTAAACTGGCTGAATTATTTGATACATGTCTCTTTCAGAAAAATTTAAAGTTCAAGTAACATAAAAGCAAAACATGCTAAGTTTATTCTTTAAAATAAATAATTTTAAATATCAGGAATGGAAAAGACGGATGTCTAGGTTTGACTCTGAGTACCATAAACATTGAACATATAACTGAACCTCTTTGACCTTAGCATGCTTATCTCCTATCAGTGGAGACACTATCACCCAAGTGTTTAGAACTACAAGGTTTAATTGACAAAATATATGAGATAGTACCTAGCCAACTGGCATATATCATAAGGATTCAATATGGGTAAATTTTATTCCTCTCAAGATATTCTAAAAAGTCAGGTGCACAAAAGGTTTGGGCAATCATTATTTGGGCAATCATTATTTAATACTATATAGATGGCTGGGATAATATCCTTGTGCAGATATCCTTGTGTAGAACTGGATAATGTAGGTAGATATATAATGCCATTCCTAGAAATATTCAGTAATGCTAACTTTGTGAGTTTGAGCCAAAGACACCAATGTACAACCAAGATGCTGCTGAGCACCTATTATATACTATACTGTGCAAAATGTATACTATGGAATACAAGATACTATCTGCTTTTAAAGACTATTTTCTCTTTAGGTATTTAATTTTTAACAAATGTACTCTCACTTCTAAGATCCAATGTCTTGGGTGGCTCAGTTGGTTAAGTGTCCAACTCTTGATTGAAGCTCAGGTCATAATCTCAGGGTTCTGAGACTGAGCCCCACGTCTGGCTCCACACTGGGTGTGGAGCCTGCTTAAGAGTCTCTCTCCCCTTCTCTCTTTGCCCTTCCCCACTACTCTTTCCCTCTCAAAAAACAAACAAACAAAAATCTAATGTCTTCAAATAAATATCAAAATGTGTAGGTTTTCATAATGGTTGAATAATCTTCATTCTAAGAGAAAATGACAATGTTTATAAACGGAAGCATTAATCAATAGACTTCACAATCAGGAATAGAATTGTGACTGTCCCTCTATTATAATTAAATATATTCCAGACAGGAAATGCTTCCAAGTAAATTTGCCTGGAAAATAATTAAATATAGAAGATTGTCTCAATATAGAAAATATTTTAGATGCCAGAGAAATTTTTTTAAGTGTTCTCTTGAAAAAGAAGTCAGCCTATGATATAGGACCACATGAGCTCAAGATGACAACATTCAATCGTCCTTCTCATAAATAAATGAACAAAGCCCAAACCACGCATCTGATTCTTCCCTTTCCTTAAAAGCTCTAAAAAGGCGAACAGAGTATTTTACCTACTCATATTTTAGTTGCACTTTGAAATTTTCAATTACCACCATGCTGATATTTTTAAATAATACTCAAATAATTGTATATATCAGACTATTATAATCGTTAGAATTGTTCACAACTGGCCAGATGGATCAGTTCATGGAAGATTATATCTCCTGGTTGTGCCATAAAGTAGCAGTTCACAGTATCAACACATAACCATAAACCTATAATTAAATATTAAACAGAATAAGGCAGTCACTTATTCATTCTACATTTGACCCCCAAGAATAAGTGGGTAAGTTAGGAAACAAGAAATCAGGGATGAACTTTAGAAATTCTCCTGGACAGCTGAACAGTGTGACAGACCTACGCAAAATGTATTGTTCATCATATGAAATGCTCCCTAAAAGACTGCCTTAGAACAAATATATAACAAAAACCATTTTTCTTGATGGCTTATATTTTATAGGTTTTTCAATGACAAAAACCAAAATAAAAATCTGTTGGACCAAAATTTAAAAATACATGCCAATCCAGTGGACTTATAAGATTAAAAACAAAAACAAAAATTCTAAGATATTAATATATTATTCTCAAACGACTGCAAAACATGGTATTCATAATAACAGTAAAAATACAGTAGGGAAGAAAATGAGACAACTATTTAAAGGAGACACTTCTCTATGTGAGAAATGATATACGAATCTATAGTAACCACTAACCCCATAAAATATTCACGTGGACATTTCAGCTTTCATCAAGGGAAACCCACCCACAATTTGAAATCTGTGGAGCAGGGACATTTTCAGTCCCTTTCCAAAAGCAGCTCTATCCTGTCAGATATTTTGCTTTAGTAGTTGATTATTGAATCACATTGAACCTTGGAGCACAATCAGTAGTAAATCACACTTCGTGATGACAAAGGAAACTAGACACTAACGTCTTAACATAAGTAGAACAAGTGGATGGAAAAGATTGAAGGCAAAATCTTTATTCGGACACAAACAAAACAAAAAGACAAAAGAAAAAAGAAAAGAAAAGAAAAGAAAAGAAAAGGAAAGGAAAGGAAAGGAAAGGAAAGAAAAGAAAAGAAAAAAGAAAGAAAAGAAAGAAAAGAAAAGAAAGAAAGAAAGAAAATAGGTACTCAAAGTAGAGGATAACAAAGAGAAAGAATTCAACTCTTAAAAAAATAGTAAGTGGAGTTTTAAGAAGAAAAAGTTTTAACTATATTGCTAGGTTATTTATTTATTTTGTACTATCAAACTGAAACAATCTGTTAAATTGGATTAGATTGTCCTGAACATTAACTATGAGTCACTCATAGGATGTTGTTAAAACTACCCATGGTGATCTTTTTTTTTTTTTTTTTTTTTTGGGTATTGGGGGATGAGGACCTAAAACTAGTCTTATTGATATTGGCATAAGACCCCAAATCCATTTTTAAATATCATCTAACAGACATTTTACAGTTCCATTAACATACAAAGTTGAATGTAAACATTTTAAACATTTTTTAATTCCACTTAATGGCTCATAATTATCTTAATAGGGAAGGGGTGTTGGCTTTTTTTGGGGTGAGATGGAGGGCAGATAAAATTCCTAAAGGGAAAAAAGCTCTAAATGAGAAATGCTCAATAAATTAAGTAAAAATGTCTATCTTTAAAAATCACTACAGTAACTACAAAATGGATTGTTGGTAACAATTCAATACAATTAATACATTTAAAACACAATTATTTAATGTAAAGCACTTTAAAATGCTTCTAATTTCACCCAAAGTTAGCTTGGAATCTTTCCATTTTCTCCCAGTATCTACCAATGAATTAAGCAGCAAAGAGGAAAAGAAGTCATGAGAAAAATCGTACAGGGGAAACAAGGTTAGGGTCAGCTTCACAGGTATGGAACCTATGCAGTCATAAAGGACTCTGTTCAGAAGGGCGCCTGAACTTGGGGAAACTATTTTTATTTTAAAGAACAAGCAATGGACAAACTATGGTTATTCGGAATTAGATATTTGACAGACATTTTCTTGAAAATGAACAAACTGAGCTTGTCTCTTCAAGGAAAACAGCGGATAGCACTTTGTTTGCCAATGATAAAATTTTAGCTTTCAAGTAAAAATTAGACTTTTGCAAAATTTCTATCCAACACCATAAACTTGACAGCTTCCCCAATAAGTGGAGCTTCTTTAATGAGACTGGTAGTGATATTAACAAAGCTGATTTTTTTTTGATATCGTATAACATGCCAAAATTTGGATGACAGCCTAATTTACTGACCAATGCATGATGTTACAAAATCATACATGAGTAAAAAGATCCATGGGTAAGTAAGACCAATGGGCTTTAATAAAAGACAATAACTTCACTGAAACAGCTTTACATTCTTTATTGCAACTAAATTTTTAAGAAACAACCGTATGTCAAATTTTGGTGAAGTATATCAATAAGATTGTTTGAAAAAGCTGTTAAAATACTTCTGCCTTTTCCAACTACCTGTGTGAGGTCAGATTTTCTTCATATACTTTATATATTTGAGCCAGAAGAGTGTATCATAACAGATTGAATACAGAAGTTCATTTGAGAATCCAGCTGCTTCTATCAGGCCAAATATTAAACAAAAGTATAAAACAACATTACTCTCCTTATAAATTTTTTTGTTTTGCAAAATATATTTTCACTAAAAAAACCCTTTTGTAATACATAATAGTTTACTATTTTTTAATTTAATTAATAAATATTTTTAAATTTCTCAGTTTCAATTTCTAGTATGGCAAACAATTGATATAGATAACTCATATAAACAAAAGCTTGTTGGAGCTCTCGATAAGTTTTAAAAGTGTAAAAGAGTCCTGAAATGAAAAACTTTGACAACTACAGCTCTAAGAGATGAACTAGAAAATAATCAGCCTTTTTGCTCTTTTAAAGAGTCCACAGTTATCAAACATCCAGAGACTCCTTTAAGACAAAATCCTGTGTTTACATGAAATACAGCTTCAGCTGAACCCTCTAACACCTTAATCTACTTGCTGAATGGTTAGTTGCTCATACTCTTCCAGTCTAATTAAAGTTAGGAAAATGTTCATACCAAGGAGACATAAAAAGACCGAAGCTATCAAGTGCTCATCAATAAGGCCCACTGTCAAGGGCATCAATATCATCAAGAATATCAATGATGCTCAAGCATTCTCCACATCCCAGTTAGCTGCGATGCTCATGCTTATGTCACAGATTAACAAATGCAAAATGATCTTTTTTTCCCCAAACACTTTCCTGAGTATTCCAAAATTCCTGATGATTCAGTTTTTCTAAGGTTCAGTTTAAAAACTGTATACAGAAATGGGTACAAAGTAGAAGTATGATAATAATTAGTGAAAGGAAAATATTACAACTTACTTTGAGATTTTAACTTTATTTTCTAACATTTGCAAATGCTTTCTGGAGTGTACGAAACCCACAAGTGACCACTTATCATTACAATCCTCACAGACATCTAAGTAAAAATCAAGACAACCTGAATATTTTCTTTTTCATCCTTAAAATCTTCCCAAATTAGTCTGCCAACCAGTCATCCCAAGGAGCAATTCATATTTCAGATTGGCTCACTCTACTCTCACATCATTTCTCCTCCAGGCTAGCAATTCCAAATTCCATATTACATCCAACTGTCACCTATGTTTCACATGAAAGAGAGAAAGGAAGACGTAAGAAAAATAAAGGACTACTTGATCCTATACTAAGTCCATAAGAAATTGCTCTAATACAATTACTCAATAGAGTCTATAATTATTTTTTCCAAAATATCTTAGTCATTTTTCAGCCTCTGTGTAATTTAAACCACAAAGGATATTAGGTATAATGTGAACTGCATATGTTCAAGTCAGTCAAAAGTTTACTATTAATTTTTTTTTTAAGATTTTATTTATTTATTTGACAGAGATAGAGACAGCCAGCGAGAGAGGGAACACAAGCAGGGGGAGTGGGAGAGGAAGAAGCAGGCTCATAGCGAAAGAGCCTGATGTGGGGCTCGATCCCAGATCGCCAGGATCACGCCCTGAGCTGAAGGCAGACGCTCAACCGCTGTGCCACCCAGGCGCCCCTACTATTGATATTCTTAACACTACTGAACTATGCATTTAAAAATGGTTAAGATAGTAAATTTAATGTTATATGTTTCTTACCTAAAAAAAAGAAAAAAGAAAAACCATTGAATTATGCTGTTTAAATAAGTAAACTGTACAGTATGTGAATTATAATTCAATAAAGTTATTATTTTTTTAAAGTGTAAGTTTGCTCCTAATCAGTTTTTGGGTTTTTGTTTTGTTTTGTTTTTTTGTAGCAAAGGTTTGAAAAAAGGTTTACTACTGAGATATGGATAATGACTAATTTTTCTTAAGGGAATAAGGGGCAGATCTTATATACATAAATACGTATAACATATAGTAGGTATTTTAATAATTAATTTAAATATTTCCTGTCACAAATGATTTTAACCTAACACCTATACACTGAATACAAACCTAGAGTTTCTTCCAGAGTACCTTCTAGCTAATAGAAAGGCATTTCTAGTTAATAATGTTTTAATACTGGTTCAAAATCAAAAGAGAACATTTCTAGTCACCTGATATTTCAAAGAGTGAAACAGACAACTTACTGATGACTTAATTGTAAAAAGATCAATTCAGCACTGTTAGGAAATAGGTCTGAATATCAAAGTAGATTTTCCCAAAGAAAAGAGACATTTTTCAAATCAGCATGTAGCACTGCAAAACCTCATGAAGAAAAACATCACATAAGAAATGAAACAGTCTAAGATGAAAAGGATCTTTGCTGTTGAGACTAAAAGCTAAATTTTAGCCAAGTATATTTAAAACATATACAAGCACAGAGAGCCACCAGTGTTCACAATCAGAGGCAGGACAAAGTAGCAGTGGTCTTTTTGACAAATAAATTGCTTGAAATATTGCATGACTTGCTACACAACACCCTTATTACTTTCAATTTCCAAGTGCAACCAAAAGATGGGTCCAATTATGACATCAATACAAGCTTTCTTTCAAAATGGAATGAAAGAACAGTAAATCCCAGTGGACACGGGAGTTCTGCAGCAGAGATGATGTAATATATAAAAATAGACATCCTCTAACAGAAGCTGAAACTTGGGTAAACAGCACACTGCATACTATTCTCAACTGCCTTGCATGAATTTGCAATGCATGCTGTTAATAGCGCAAGAGAAATCATTTCATGTTTTAAACTATTTCCTGATTTACATCTCAATTTCGATACACACTCTATAGTATAATTTCCCAATCTGTATAAATTAAATGAACATAAATACCTGATTATAACTGCAAGAAAGAGAAGCAGTCCCCCCAAAGCAAGGAAATGGAGCCCACTGCAGCAGTTTTGCCATGCTGCATTTTGTTAGAAATTGCAGCACATATGGCACACAATTGTTACGTCCACCTATTGTTCAAAGACCTTTCCACAGGGAGCTTTCTGCAGGATTTTAAAATGCAACATGATCTAGGTGAAGAGGAGCCAGTAAACCTGATGGTAATGGGTGTGAGAAGCAAAGAGTATTTTTGACACTCCAAGACTCTGATGCAAACATCAAACATCAGGCATGCATACAATAACTAAGATCTAGCAAAACTTGTGGGTTTATTTTTTTTAAAATATATACATCACTACTGTCTAACACGCTCTCCACACCTCTTTTTTCCATTCTTTACCAATTCAGTTTTCACATTTGTATTGGGCTTTCCTGGATTGAAGAATATTTTCCTTTGAGCCAAGACATTAAGAAATCATGCCTGATTCCTCAAATGCCCTGTCTATGTGCCTCCACGGTACCTAGAATTTCTTCTATTTTAGTTGCCCATGTATTTATCTATATCCCCTATGAAACTAAAAGGACAATAAGGGCAAAATATGCCTGTCCTGTAGACCTTTATAGCTCTAGCGTCACAAACCTGAAACAAGGTGGGCACTTGATAAATATTCATTAAATGAATAAAATATGTAAATGAAAATACTGAGCTTTCCTCTCTGTGATACAAGAAAGAGAATACACACATTTCCTGAAACTCCATCCTATTATAATTCACAGAGAGGCACTGATGACATTATTGAAGACAAAGGCTTTAGGTTTAATTAAGCGAACAAATGCTTGACGAATTTAAAGACGAATGAAAATGTCAAAATAATTAGGAAATTTCCCCCATATTTGAATATTTTCTATACAAGCATATAAACAGATTTTTAAAATATCATCATATGAATAAATCATAGTCAGGTATATTATGATGTGAACTGATTGTTATAAGTTAAAATCCTAAGACCTTAATATTCTAGGACATCTAGCAAATATACAAGTCACTGATATATCACTCAAATCATATTCTCTTACTCTTAAGCAGCAAATAGTGTATTAAACTAAGAAGACTTCAGCAAAAAATTAAATCAGTGAAAAAGCAAAGTCATAACACGAGTGAAAACACTATTTCTAATACAAGAACAATAGTCCACATCAAAACAACTTGTCAAATAAAAGTGCATAAGCACAAAACACTGTAATTTTTCATTTGTTTCAATATCTAACAATTTTTGAAACTAACCAAACCTACCAAGTAGTCCTTAACTGAAAATGAAACCAACTTAAAGCTATCTTTCAAAACAAGATCTACTTGAGAGAAATATAAGATATAATCAAGGAATGATTATATAACAATTATTAGAAATGGAACTTGTATTATTATAAAGAATAACCTTATGAAAAATAGGACTCATTTCCATAAGCCTCACGCATAGATCAATCTTATTACATTGGTGCCACATTTTATAGATATTGTATTATCACTGACTGTAATACAAAAATTATTCCCATTATGTTAATATTACATTGTATTCAACTTACATTAACTTAATAATTTTATGCAGTATTTTTATTACCTTTTATACATCTGCACCAAGAATTTTAAACTAAGCCTAATCTACTGAAAAAATGTAATAACGTAATTATTAAACAGTGCTCTGAAGTGTATATTCATGTTGTAGAAAAGGACTACTAATAAAATGAGTGGGAGATATCTTTTTATATGATCAACCAGTTTCCATTATTTCAAAAATTTTGCATTGATTGAAGCTTTATGAATGTTTTATGTTATACTGTGTTCAAATCCTCCTAATTCAAATTTGTATAAAACAGAGCCATTCCTTGGGAAAATATCCTTTAGGACAGTGTGAGTGTGCTTACACCTAATCAAATAAAACATTCCAAGATTAAACACATACATACACACACACACACACACACACACACACACACACTTAAATGTCACAAGGCCATCTTGGATTTTGACTGTCTCTTCTCATCCTAACAATTACTAGTCATGGACATTTCCAAAATACTACTTAAACTAAATCAAATCTCATAAAATGTTTGGCTAAGAAGTTATGATAGCTAAGGAATACATCCTTTTTCTATGTAATCCATTTTTTTTTCCATATTTTAAAAGAGGTCACTGCCATTCATTGAGTTCATTGTGTTTTGCAGTATAGAATGATGTGAAGAGGTTTGTCTGGAGCCAGACCTCTGGGGTTCGAATTCTGACTCTATTACTTATTAGCTGTGTGTCCTTTAGCACATCTCCTAATCTTGTTCTTTCATTTCCTAATCTGTAAAATGTAGTAATAATAATCCATCCCTCACAGGGTAGTTAAGTATATTAAATGACTTAATTTATGTGAAATGTTTTAGAACAGTAGTTCTGTTCTAAATACATAGGTAATACTCTATAGATATTTGATAATTAAACTATTAAAAAAAAATAACAGAGCCATCTGTTGGGGATANGCAGGAATGGGAAGTGGAAAGTCAATCAGAACTACAAAGCACCAAGAGCATTTCAATTCTTGCAGCCTTGCTAGGCTGAAATGTCTGTTGGTACATATAAACTCCATGGTATAGACAGGACAAGCTTTCTTCAGTCTTCAGTCTAATATCTCTGTATGATTTTGTTCTTTCTAAACTGAGAAGAGAGCAGAGCTCTCTTTTTATTAAAATTAAAAAAGAAATAAAAGATGACAGAACAAGTATGTACCAGTCTCCCCATCACTGCAATCAGGTAAGTTAAGTCCTCCCCTTAAGTATCTTCTAGAATAAATCACAAACTCCTGGAATAAATTACCCATAAATATAGACAGGCAGGGTCTGTAATTATGGATAAAATTAAACAAAGCTTTCTTCCTCTACCCTACTTTGGACCCAAAGACAAAATAAACTCGTCCAAAGTCTAAAGAGATTGATCCCACATCTTCTGCCAAGAATCTTATCTACTACCTGCCTCTATTCTCATTATCTACTCTAAGACTGAAAACTCATGCCACATCCTCTCTTCTGGCAATCTTAAATACAGCCTCAACCTCAAAGCAACAAAATGTAGGAAAATGCTAATGAAAGCCATCTCCAATATTCCCTTCTCACTGCATTTTAAAATGCTTATTATTCCCTCTGCAAACTTCATATATTTGCCTTGAAAAAATATCTTGAAAACATTCCACATGGACTATTTGAGTACCCATATTTCTGAAGAAAATTATTATAATCTGTTTTAAACTATTGCAACACATCTAATTTTAAAAAGTGTACATAAAGTATAGACCTTAACTCAGTGTACATTTTCAATTCAACTCATAGTTCTAAACGGGAATTAGACTAACCGTTAATTTTTCATATTAAAAAAGACAAAGATTGATTACATATTGATGTATCTTTCAAAATATTAAAGTTACATATTTTCAGAGTATACTTTAACCAGAAAAAAGCCCAAAACACTGGTGCAATTTTAAGAAGTATATAATTACATCAAAATTTTGTTAAATTTACAAATGGTCTGAAAATGTTGAAGATGTACCAGATCATTAAAAATTTAGCAGTGCTTCCCAGGTACAATATAGCAGCCGTGACACCTGTGGCATTTTAATATGCGTCCTCTTGCACAGAACATAAAGTTGCTGCCTCATTTTAATTTGAAAAACTATACAAATATTTCATGCTTTCAGGCAAGGTTACTCTAATAGCCAAAGATATTATATTGACAGTAGACTTCTTCTACTGTGAATTAAATTATACATGATCTTTTTCCCGGGCAATAAGAAAACACAACCATAAGATTTTACTAGCTACTTAACCAGTTTGTCTCCAGAGATAAATCAGTTTTCCTTCCTTTATTCCAAATTCCCTGATAACCCCCAATCTGACCCACAATTTCACAAGAGTAACACTGAAAATCATAAATGAGTCATGTGTTGGCATGAAAGAAATGAGCAAAGATATTATTATAGGCTTCTTGATTAAAATATAGAATGAAGTAAAGCATGAATTCTGGTTAAAAATAAAGTAGAAATAAGAAGACACAAGCATTTTTAAATTCTCATTTCCTTTTTGACTAAGCCTTTACTCTATCTGACTAAAATTTTACTAGTAGTCTCCCAAAATGCTCTCATATTGGGATTCCTGCAATTTAAAGTTTTTACCTACAGCATTTAAAATGTAAATTCCTAATGGGTTTCCCATAAGCTTTCGCATAAAAAGCAATTAAATTTCTATTACGTCTGTCTTTCTCTCTTCTTTACTTGCAAATCATGTTAGTTAAGAACAGTGCTTCCTTCAACTCATTCTTACAAAAAAAAAATAAGTAGGTTGCACTTAGGTGGACCTAAGCTGGACAGTCCATCACTACATCCGCACGAATAAAGTAGACAATGCCGTCACCTACACCACTAACAGTTTAAAGAGAGTTCACTGAATCAGAGCAAAATACAAAAGAACAAGACCAAGCCAAACACATCAATATTATAAACTCATTAGTTACAATGCAAATTCACAAATAAACTTCGGTTAGTATTAGGAGACCACATACAAATTACAATACCTGAGATTTAGTGCATTCCTTTGAGCCAAAATGAAATGAGTGCCATAAAGGAGGAAAGGAAAAGATGAACATTATCAGACATGCTATAGTATATCTGCCAAAACGAAGACAATGTTAAAATTAGGTTAAGATGACCATATAGAATTGGCTGTATGTATAATGTTCTCTATGTTTTTTAGCCATGCACTTGAAATGCACCTGAAATCATTTAAAATCACCTGTGAAGTATGATCATGCATCTTCTAAATAAACTTTTCACCCTCAGTCCCACTCTACTAGCGTTCTTTCAAAGAGAAATATTTCTGTTAAGAATAAGTAAATATAACTTAGGACTAATGAAGAATAATAATTTTCATTTCACTCTTTTTATCCTGTGGCACCATATATATAAAACAAAATTTTGTTGTTTTCTATGTTAAAATCATGTATTTAGGTGAAATAATAAATATTACATAAATATAATTAAAACACACCTTGCACACACAAAAAAAGGATCCAGTATTTTCAATTATGACCATATTGCTGTCAATCTGAACTCATTTAGTAAAATTAATACCAACATGTCACATATTAGTAAGCTTGTACATGATACATTAGTAATCAAGTTAAATTTTTCATCCCAGCACTGAATATTCCATAATAAAAGTACCCGTTGACCAGGTAAGATATTTATTAAAACCATTAAATTAAAATTAAAAAAGTAATCTTATAATAATAAAAAACTCTGCAAATTTTTTTTAAATCAGATAAAAAAGGGAAGTCACATAGCGGAAGTGAGTGAAATATTCCATAAAGAGGGGAACAAATGGGAATAAAAGAGAAAAACAGTTACAGGATTCCCCCAACTTAAGTGTGAAAAAAAGGACTATAAAATTAAACCAATCAGCTTTAATACTAAATTTTAAGTAATTCACGCTCCCACTATCTTAGTATGGAATCTGATTTGGAAAAATAATTCCAGAGCAGAAAGAATATTAATAATATTAGCACCAGACTAAAATAATATATGCAACTATTAATATGTACAACTATTTTTAATCCAAATTTCCTTCTTCCATGATGCTATATCAACACTAAAAATACTACCTTCTTTTACAGACAATGGTAACAAAAAACCTTTCATAGTGGTTTTTTTTTTTTATACCAAGTCTCTCAAAAGGACAAACAAAGCTCTCTTTATGATGAGCAAAAAGCTACCCTTTCCAAAGGAACTCAATGAAATGATTCAACTATAAAATTCATGTTAAATTAAAATAGTGCATGGGTAGTGAAAGGATTAGGCGGGTAGCTGGTGGTCAAAACTGCTTAAATATTCACACACAAAGAGCTCTCAGAAACACAACATATGAAGTGTGGGTATAAAATATATCGTATCACTAAAAGTTACCAAAAATTGAGTATATAACTTTAAGTCTATATATTTTCCCATATATTTTGCATTTATACTTATTTGCAAAAGAAAAGTGTAGGTAAGCAGAACAAATGAGAAATGTAAAATAGTTATCAATTACCTATTTTTCTGTTTTTTATATTTTCATTTTAAAATTAATTTCACATATAATGACTACTCACTTAATGGTATTTATGTACAGACAAACCATCTTTGACTCTATTATGACATATGTAAGAACTCATGTTACTTTCTTTTTGAAAACAGAAATCCTCAAATATATTCTCAGGGGAAATGAGCATAGTGCAGCTAAGCAGAAAGAAAGGAATAAGAAAAATAAGGTCCTAAAACTGACTTTATTGGGGTCTTGTACAAATCACTCATTATCTGTGCCTTGGTTTCCTCAATCACAAAAATACTTTATCAAATACTTATGAAATAAATAATGATCAAGTGGGCTACAGCATTTAAGAGAATCTTTGAACCCATCAGAAATACTTCAGACCATCTTTACATTGGGATTTTAAAAAGCATCACTTCAAATTATGCTTTCACTTAAAACAAAGTCTCAAGTAATAGTCTCACAGTGGAATGCGAGGTATGAAAATAACATATGATTTTTATATATCAACTTTTGAAATAAAAAGTAAGTCTGATGTCAATCGCTGGGGTAGGAGCAGGAGGAGTTCAAATTTTAGATTAAGGTAAGAACTTAAAATACCCCAGTTAAAACTGCATTGCTGATCACAAAGCTAATCCTCAGAGGACATTTCAGGAAATAAAAGGCTAACCAATGTCTTTTGGTATCTTATTTCAGTGCTCTTTAAAACTGTTAATACTATATGTGTTTCTAGCACATATCACAGAAAGGAATTAATTAAAATAAGAAATGCACATGTCTTTTCACAAAATTCCCAACAAAAAAACTGAAGATAAAAAATATTATACTTCAATAACTTACCGTATGATAGCCTCGAGGCAAAGGTGGTTTGCCCACAGGATAAGGATCCACAGTGTCAATAATTGTTTGTCTTTCACCTTTCTGGTTGATTTTTCTAAATCTCCTTCGAGATTGTCGATGAGAAGCTTGACGCTGAAAATATTCTTCATTTTCATCCATATAGTCCACCTGAAATAAAACCCCACCAAAAATTTATTTCCTCAAACACAATGTTCCATATAAAGATTAGACGCAGCATAAAACTTACAGATAAGTCCATATTCATTCATTCTGCAAAGACATTCGTGGACAAACTATCATGTCAGACTGTATTTGAACTTCTCTGGAACTAATTGGTTTTGAGCAACTTTTCTTTTATGAAGAAGCATTTTCAGTTCCACTTAGGACAATATGAGTAACTCTTGAATTTCCTGCAGTTTCAAAGGGAAGGATATTTTCAGTAATCTTTGTACTGATTTATTAGTGAAAGAACTCACAGGATACATTGCCTCGCACTATGAAAGCAACTGCCCCATTGTCCTAACCCTGACATATGTGAGTAAAGCTGTAAAAACCCCAAATCCCAAATGACTCAAACAGGACTGCTAGCAGACTGGCTTTGGTAGGTTACCTAAGGGTTTCTCTTCCTATTTCAATCTGTAGATTCAGTTTCTCTTTTTTATAAATAGTGCTATTTAAAAAAAAAAAAATCCTCATTTTCAACATTTTAGAAACTGATGAATTGACTAACCAGAATAAAAGTTACCTTAGGTCAATCCTCGTCACACTTATATAATGAAAATGTGATTGCTCACAATCAGAGCATACTAAGATCCGAAGACCATTCTCACACTGGCAAACTTCAGAGTTTGTATGATATCAGCAAGTATAAAACCCTCAAAGAATTTTGAAGATCAAAAGTCCCTTAGAGAAACATAAAATAGCACTAACAGAGGTCAAAATCTCTAGGAAATATCTAAAATGCTTTTTGCTTTTTAAGACCTGTTGCTGGAAACTCCTGTGTAACCACCCACATTTTTCCAATCCCAAATCTTTACTCACCACCACACTACTGTCTCACTGAAGAGTAAATTTTGTGAAATTTTACCAAAGGTTTTCACTACCTTTGACAAGGAAGTTTTCATTCTGATGAATTCCTCTCCCACATCATAGGGAAAAACCCTAAATCTCCTCTGAAAATAGACTTACAGCTTTCTACCAAATACTTCACTAAATGTGAATAAAACACTTCCACCATCTTCTATATTAGGCCAGAAAATTGGGGGACTAGTATGTTACTTAGACACTCTGTTGAAATCTTAATCTCTCTTTTTAACTGAATTGTAGGATTTTAAAAATATATTGACATAGGACATACACAAAAAAACAGAAAGTGATTTCTTTATGTTAACGGTTGCCTGGATATATACCACCTTGACTCATCTGAGGTATTTCACTCATTCCAATTAATATTTGGAGAGCTAAAGTCCTGCAATTCAAATATTCCCCCCAAATTTCAATTAAATGGCAATATCATAGACTGATTTAACAAAGTTCAAGCATGAAACACTTAGTTACTTGGCCCCTTTGAGTCTTCTATCTTTTTTATTTCACTGAATCTCATAAGTAATTACAATATTATGAACTCAGATTTATAATAAAAAATTATGAAATAAATATATCTAAAGTTATAAAGTATATAAATGTACTATTAGAAGTACTTTGTTAAAGGGCTTTTATTTTATAATTTTTTTTAGGGAAAAAAGTCTTCACACAAGTATTCTTACCACAATCATTTCAGAAGGCTCTAAAACAATGCATTCACAGCCACGCCTAAAGCTTCCTGCAGAACGCTTGCCAAAACTAGGAAGAGAAAAAAAAAAAGATTTATGAAATATAAATTGTAAATTTAGGCCAATTCTCCAAATAAATGAAAATGAAAAACAAAAACAAAAACAACTAGTGGAGAAAGAGAAATTCTTTAATCATTATTTACACTGACAAGGAACCATTCAATTTCTTAAATTTCAGACACATATTTTTCTGGAAAATTCCAATATCATGTTTTCAAATTGATAATGTAAGTAACAGAAAATCAGTATGAATGTGTTTTATGTTAGGCTATTTTACATCATTCCCAGTTAGGGAATTCTAATGGATGGGAACTGAATCAATGGCGAACTATAAAAATATGCAAAGTATAAAATGCATATAAATTTTCTTCTAAGCTTAGGTTAAGAATTTCTTTCACCTAAAAAGTGTATTTAATTTTTCTAAATTAAAAGAAAACATTTTATTTATTTATTTGAGAGAGAGAGAGAGAGCGTATGAGCAAGAAGGAGGGGCAGAGGGAGAAGCAGACTCCCCACTGAGCAAGGAGCCAGATGTAGGGCTCCATTCAAGTACCCTGAGATCATGACCTGAGCCAAAGGCAGACACTTAACTGACTGAGCCACTCAGGTGCCTCTTTCTAAATTTTCAAATCAACTTATTCTAAATAAGTTTAAGGAAAAGGTATTCAAGACTCTTTTTCTTAATTCAAGTGGTTGTGCATATTACAAGCCCACTTCTCCTGAAAATTTTTCACTAGTGGACTCAGATACCTCAACTTTGCCCTATCTGTGATAGCTTCCACCTTAACACTGCAGCAGATTTATTCTGAAACAGCTATATGCAATCTAGAACCGTGAAGAGAAAATCCTGGTGAAAATCCTTGTACAAATTAGCCATTGGCTCAAAAGAATTTTATGGTAGAAGATATTATTTGCACTAACACTATTACTTTGGAGATGAAAAGTTTGCATCCTCTAAAATGTGCTATTAAAAAATACTTCCATGAGAATCTTTTAGGAAATGAGATACACTAGAATCTGACGAAACTTTCTTTGAAGCCACAAAAGACTCAAGTTCTAGTGAACAGCACAAATACGTGAACTGTAGGAGAAGTAATACTGTCCTTCAGGTAACTCCTTGAATACACAGAGCAGAAGAGCAGAAAAGGCAAATGCACACAGAACACACTCTAGCAGAGGAGACTATATTATTTCATTTATCAAAAAATCCATTCTTTCAAACACAGCCAAGAACCCAGAAGTAAAGAGTGGCCTCACAAGAGACAAAGAGTAGGTCATGAATGCACATGCTAGGCCTAATGACTAGGCCTCTTGTCTCTAAGGCAAAGATGACTACTGTTTGCTTACAAACCAGAAGCTATAAGGTAGGAATGAACAGGGAGAGTAATGAAAAACGTTAGCTAGAAATTCACTATGTCCGCAAAATACTTTTGCTTTTCCTATGTGATTCTCTGAAATGACAAATATGTAAAAAAAGGAAATAAATATCATTATTTACTAAGCTTTTTAAAATCTTGAAAAAAGTTCTATAAACTATTTTAAAAACTCAGTTCTGGAAAATAAGTATAGAGATAAAAAAGGAAACCAGACAGAGATGTATAACAGATAAGATCTACCCTAGGTGATACTAAGATCAATTCTTTAAAAATTTTAGATGATTTAGTAGAGAGAAATGGAGAGAAATCTTCAGGTTTGCAAATGACATATAGTTGTTTAGACAGTAAAGCACAAAACAAAGCCAGTAAGAATAAAGTACAAGACATTTCATTAAGTTTTATGTGAGTGCAACAAAGCAGTAATTAGAGGATCCAATCTACACAATGAAATATCCAATGTGAAAAGTGATCAAATGCACACACCATTTAATATGACATTAAATAAGGGGTTCTCATGTTTTAGTTAAAAGGCATAAATGAAAACTAGAAGTATTTAAAACATTAGCACAGTAGGCTGCTGACATAATAAAGAACAAATAATACACAAAACACACCTCAAAATGATGAACACACCAGGAAGTAATAAAAAATGAAAATTACTATACCTACCCTTACAGAAAATCATGTAAAACCTACAAGATAGCACTGCCCTAGAAAAGTTTCTAAGGGGAAAAACACAGAACTGAAAAAGTTTCCAAAAAAAAATTAAAGAATTCCAAAGGGCTTTCTGTAAGATCAGGGGCATACATTAAAAGAGCACTTCTTCAGTCTTATTAACAGCAGCTGAAACTTAGTATCATTTAAGAGCCTAAAGTCATAATTTAAGAAATTATATATATAATACAAATTATATATATATATATAGTACAAATTAAATAAGAACGTGGACAACTTAAAAAACATACCTATAATCCTTAGGGGTTTTAAGAAAAGTCGGGGGGGAGGAGAGAAGGAAGGTAAGAAGGAAGGAAGGAAGGAAGGAAGGAAGGAAGGAAGGAAGGAAGGAAGGAAGGAAGGAAGGGAGAAAGAAGAAAGACAGAGAGAGGGAGGGAGGGAAGCAGGGAGGGAGGCAGGGAGGGAAGGAAGTAAGGGAATGGAAGTCAGAAATAGGTAAGGATTATTTCCAAGCTATGTGACTACACTCTGCTCCAAATATTCCTTGGTGCCACTTCAGAAATGGACAATTAGTCCTATCAAATGCATTCATTTTTATTATTAAGTTTTCTAAGAGACTACACAAAGTAATCTACAGATTCAATGCAGTCCCTATCAAAATCCCAACAGCATTTTTTGCAGAAATGGAAAAGCCAATCTTCAAATTCATATAAAATCCTAAGGGACCTACTTAACCAAAACAATCTTGAAAAATAACAAAGTCAGAGAACTCACCCTTTTGTTTTCAAAACTTACCTCAAAGCTATAGTAACCAAAACAGTGTGGTACAGTCATAAGGACAGACGTATAAACCAATGAAATAAAACTAAGTCTATAAACCCATATGTCTACAGCTAACCAAATTTTGACAATGGTGCCAAGTTCAATCAATGCGAAAAGAACAATGTGCTGGGACAGCTGTATTGCCATATTGGAAAAAAAAAAAAAAAAGAAGTTGGACCCCTACCTCTCACCACATACAAATATTAACTGAAAATGATCACTGACCTAAATAAAAAAAAACCCCAAAACCACAAAGCTCTTAGAAAAAAATCGGGATAAATCTTCATGATATTGGATCTGGTAATGGATTCTTTTGGTTTTCTCTTCCAAGTTTTATTTAAATTCCTGTTAGTTAACGTACAGTGTAATTAGTTTCAGGTGTAGGATTTAGTGATTCATCACTTACATACAACATCCAGTGCTCCTCACAACAAACGCCCTCCTAATACCCATCACCTGTTTAACCCATTTACCATCCCCCCACCTCCCCTCCAGCACCCCTCAGTTTGTTCTCTACAGTTCAGTCTGTTTTATGGTTTGGCGATGAGATTCTTAGCTATGACACTAAAAGCACAAGCAGCAAAAGGGAAAATAGATAAATTGGACCTCCTCAAAATTAAAAACTTCTGTGCATCAAAGGACATTATCAAAAAGCTGAAAAGAAAATCTACAGAACAGGAGGAAATACTTGCAAATTATACATCTGAGAAGTGTCTAATATTCAGAATATATAAAGAACTCTTACAATTCAACAAAAAAAGTCAAACCACCTAATTAAAAAATAAGCCACATACTTGAGTAGACCTTTCTCCAAAGAAGGTATACAAATGGTCAATAAACAAGAAAAACTGATAAACATCCTGAGTCATTAAAGAAAAGCAAATCAAAACCAAAATGAGATACCGTTTCACACCTGATACTGGATGTGAATGAGATACTAAGATGGTTATAATTTAAAAAACAAACAAACAAACAAACAAAAAACCCAGCAAGTGTTAAAGAGGATAGAGAACTTGGAACCTTTCTTATTTCTCTGGTGGGAGTGTGAAGTGATGCAATCACTGTGGAAAACAGGTTCATGCTTCATCAAAAAGCTAAACAGACTAACCATATGACCCAGCGATCCCACTCCTAGGTAAATACTCAAAAGTATTGAAAACAAGGACTCGAACAGATTTTTGTACATCAAAGTTCAGTACAGCATTATGCACAACAGCCAAAAGGTGGAAACAACACAAGTGCTCATCAACAGATTAATATTTAAACAAAATGCGATAAATACCTACAATGGGAGCCATAAAAAGGACTGAAGTTCTTATACATGCTACAGCCTGGATCAGCCTTGAAAGCATGATGTAAGCCAGTCACAAAATGACAAATGTAAGATTCTACTTATAAGAAATACACAGAACAGGCAAATTTATAAGGACAGAAAGTAGACAGATTATTGGGGGTTATAGGAATGCTTAATGGTTACAGGGTTTCCTTTTGGAGCCATGGAACATAAACTTTGGAAACAGGTAGTGGTCACGGTTGCCCAAGTGTGATTGTAATTAATGCCACTGAATTATATACCTTAGTTAAAATGGTGGGGGTGCCAGCTGGCTTAGTAGGAAGAGCATGGGACTCGATCTCTGGGTTGTGAGTTTGAGCCTCACACTGGGTGTAGAGATTACTAAAAAAATAAATAAACTTTAAAAAATAGTTAAAATGGCCTATTTTATGTAAGGATAAAGAGGTTCAGTTTCTTGGCAAAAATTCAGGGCTTGAATAACAAAAAGTGGGAACACTACCACTCGGACCAAATAACAGCAAATCTTAGGGACAAAGAAAGAGTTAACTTTGATGATCGAATTATACCACTAACAAGCCTGGAACCAATCTCTTCTCTACATTAATTAGCAATGAAGTGAGAAAAGTTGTGGGCAAAAGTGGAACCAGTAAGAAATGGGGAAAAGGTAAACATATATTACTGAAATATTTTTGAAAGGTCAATTATACCTACATTTTTTTTTACCCAACATTAATCCCATTTTTATTTTATCCCTGGCTATAAATTAGAGGGTACTGCCATGCTAGTCCCATCTCCACAATTTTGCTTCCCATTCCTCTTCCAAACACTCACTGGACACAAACAACAGAATTTATACATAAAGTCTGTAATCAATACAGAGCTTACTAAATATAGTCCCTATTCTTACATAGGCTGTATGTAAGAACGTATGTATCTTGTACAAAAGATGAGTACACTAAATTGTGAACGCAGACAGAATAGTAAGCACCAGGACTTTAACAAAAAGAATCTCGTATTTGCTTCCTATAGTTGCATCTCAAAACCAAAACAGATTTGTAAACTTCAGAGTTGAGAAAAAAACTTAGAAAATCATATTGTACAGGGTCTCTTTGCATTTTTTTCTTCCGCTTCAAATCTGAAAGTATGCCATAATCCAAGCTACTACATTCAAAGGTCCTCCAACATTTGTATTTAGAAAAAGGCCCCCAAGTGATTATATGTATGACCAATGCGTTCCTACTTTCCCCATAAGAACTGCTTCTCTAGTTCAACTTCCCTTTCACAATTGAAGAAACTAAGCCAACCTACCTGAAGGAAGGTTAAATGAGATGCCTGAAAGGACAATCAGATTCCACGATACAGGATTCTGCCCTACTGCACTGACCTTACCCTCCCTCTTGCTTTCCTGCTGTAGTCCCCTTCCACATTCCGTAACATGAACTCTGGTCTTTGGTAAACCTGACATTTGTGAGGAATAATTTCCAGACCTCCTCAGAAATATTGCTATAGTGTATCACAGCTACCCCTGAAGCACAAACCAGATGTTGGGCGGAGAGCAGAGCTTTGTTAAAAGGTAGACTCTCAGAGGCTGGCTAGGCTCACTCACTGCCTCTTTGACTGAAAAAGACAAATCAGCTTTTGTAATTCAGAAGACAATTCAAATTCAGCAAAATTACAAACGACCATCAAGAGCTTAAGGACTACCCTGGAAGAGTCAAAGATTTGAATGTCGAATCTATGAAAACCAAGCTTCTTCCAGCGGCCCCTGCCAGAATTTCAACTAGTAGAACACCTGCTGCTTTGAGACGGCGCTCATAGTACCACATACCACGATAAACAGTGATATTTTTAAAGTTTAAACGTCTTCATTTTTAAAGTCACATAGCTTATTTTAAACTTTGAATTGAATTATTTTTAAAAATTCCTGTCCTCTGATAATTTCAGTCCTTGTGTGAATACACATAAATACGAATACAAATGCATGAAAACTTTCAAAATCAGGAAAGATGTGGGTAAGTTATCCAAGAGAATTGGCCTGACTACTTAAAAACTTGCTAGTCCTTTCTACACTAGATGCCAGCCTTTCACAAGAGGCCATGAAGTCAGAAAGAAAGAGGCAGGGAGACAGGAAGAAGTACGCTATATGTGTTTTAAAAATGCTGATAGTCTTTAGGTCTATGCAGTATGAAAATTTAATTACTTCAGCCTATTTTAAATTCTTCTAAAACTGTTCCGTATGAATATACTATACAGTTTGGCTTTCAACTATTAACCTCAATGTAATTTCAGAATGTCCTTATAATCTTACATTAAACAGCCAAAGATGACAACGAAGAGTGATGCAGGTTCACTTTTGGTCAATCTATTAGTTCTCTGAGCTATTAAAAAAAGTTAAGCTCACACAAATGATTACGGAAAAGACCACTTAGAGCATAGCAGGCAGATTATTCCTAAATGCTCATATTCCCTAAGTACAACTAATTTAGGAAGGGTTGCTCCAAAAACAGTTTAACAATCCAGATTTTAATTCCCACGAAGTTTTTGTACAGAACAAATTTAAAATTAAGAATTACAAGTTGTTCTAAAATTGAAATAAGCTAACTTCAATACTTTTACAGTGCAAAATGCAATGACTTTATAGTACTAAAAATATGCAGACAAAAAATTACTCAAAGTAATTAGTCTTCTACATAATGTAAAATAGGGAAAATTTTAATAGCTTGATAAACTTTCTTTCAAGTTCAAGACTCACAACCAGAAAGCACAAATGTTTGAAAATATAAAGGCTTACCTAGTTTTCATAAATACCTTTGGTAATAATACACCAGACAGGGAACTGAGGGATCTTACTCTGGTAAGGCCGTCCTGTCTTAACTTTCTGGAACCACATTTTCCCCACCCAAGTGGAGTCAAGAGCACTTTCCACCAGTGTAAGCTTCCACGAAAGCCAGTTGCTGAATACAGAAGCTTGTTCTATCACTGTCCCTAAACTTGCCCTTTGTATGGGCCTCCACATTCTTGCTGTACGTCAGAACCACTCGGTGGAATGGAATTCCTCAGTGCGGGAATGTAAACTTACTCATGTCAGGCTATCCCCAGCGAGCGAATGCACAGCAATCAGACTGAGATTATACCGGTGGGCGATCCTAATTTATAAAATGATTTAAAATGTGATACTCCAAGATACTAATTTATCATACCTATTTCTAGATAGTGATAAGTAGTTACTAAATTTCATTTTCTTCCCTAAGAATGTAAGTAAATGATTGAACGTGATGCTCCTGAACCAAAATCCATCTATTACTTGGGGCTCACAAAAAAACATTCACATGACATTGTCTTTAAATAGAAGAACAGCAATTCACTTTAGGGGAAAAAAATCTAACAAGTAACTGCTGACGCCATCGATCCCGTTCTCAATCAGAATATTTAGGAGTAAATTTTAATGTTAAGTATAAAAGGAATATGGTCTGAAAAACGTACCATAAAAATGCATTTAATCTTTTTAAATATTTTGTCCTCACTCATGGGTTAACCAAAAGGGGGGGGGAAGGTAACAGCTATTTAAAACAAAAAACATACACACACCAAGTACACATATAAGTTACATGTGTGTGTAAACTACAAATTATTTCTAGAGCACTGCCTTTCACAAGCTCATATTTCAGACGTAACTATTTGGGAAAACTAAATATACACTTACGAGTCTCTAAATTCCTTTCAAGGCTCACGTAGAAATGTTCTAACAATCATCACCCCACACAAAATAACGGAGGTGGACTGCTCCACGGCAAATCTCAACATTTAACCTTTGCTTAAAACAGAGCAACAAGAGAAAAATTACAAGCAAAGGCCTCATAAGCTGTGTCTTCTCCTCTCTGTTCCTTCCTCGGCAGCCTGTTGTCTATTTAACTACGGGAGGAGTACTAAACATTTGCTATTGGTACTATGAACATTTTAATTCATTTAAAAATAAAGATCTAACCTGCACTGTCTTCATATCTCTGAAGCACCAGTAACAGCAATAGCGCTGCTACCTTCTACAGGAGATCTGTTCTCTGCAGCAGTGAGCACTCCCCATTTCCCTGTGTGTTTTCTCTCAGTGAGTCCATGCGGCTGTAGCTTGTGCAGAGAGCCAACATTCCTTCTGAAGGCTAATTTCCTGCTTCGATGACCCACCCGCCCCTCCTGGCTGCAGTTATGTGTTACGCATGTTGTATGGGCACTGTTTCCGCATACCAGCCTCATGACCTCAGCGGCTGCCTGACAGACGCTCTTTATCAATTTCTATTAATTCATTATCTCCTCTCTTGTAAGTCTAGGGCAAGTAGGGAAATCTGCAATGTCTGCTCTCCTATGAGTCTTCAAGGTCAAATGCTTAGATGTGCTCAGCAGTGCAATTTTGTTATTAGAATTTATCTAAGCTGCACTACACACATTGCTCTCCACCAAAGGGATGCTGAACTGTATACCTGGCTTGAGGGATTATCATGGAAAAAAACTAGCATAAATTTCCATCAAAACAATGTGGGAAAAGTTCAAAGAAGCTGCTTTTGGTCTTGCTTATCCCTTCAAGAGAAAAAAGGTGGATCTTACCTCAGCTGTATTGGGGTGGAGAGCAAGCAGTTTTTCTCTCTTGCCACAATCTAAACCAGCAAAGGACAGTGGTGTGATGATGACTACACTTTGGTAGTGTCTATGTCCTCGTGACCAAACTGCTACAGAACAGCTCAGCTAAATTGATCTGCTGCTATCAGTCTACACAGTGGCACAAACAGGTCTCTGCTGATCACAGTGCTTTGTACACAGATGGCAGCTGATCAGTTTGCATAAAAGTTATGGTCCATAACAGCTTTCCCCTTCAGCATATAGACACATGCCTTATCCAGAACGCCTCTGTGAAATGTTCACCACTTCACTGTGCAAAGCTCATCATGCAGGAGCTGAAGAGACAAAGAAGCTTAGCTCGAACATCTTATCTAAAAACCTGATTTTCGTAAAATTCACTAAACAGGTAAAATAAACAATTACACCAAGAAATAACCAAACAGATCTATGTAACGTGTTAATGAGAAAAATGGTAGATGAATTCATATGAATGATTCAGACTGGCCCTTCACCAGGAAGAAACTGAACTGTTCTCAAAAATCAAACAAGGTCTCAACCAGGCATCTGATATTCTTTAAAGGCTTACAGGAACGGCACCAAAACCTAGCCACTAAGCTCCCCCAAATCTGGCATACCATAAATGAAGTTGAAATAGTAGGTGTGCCCTTGTAAGACAGGACTTACAGGACCCCCCCCCCTAAAAAACACAGGTCACTTGAGTAATAGCACATTCATAAAATTCTTAGAAGTTAAAAAAAACACATTTACAAGAAAATAAAAGCATAAATTCACTTATATATAATTTCTTACAAAGATATCAAGTAATAAAATGTCTAATTTAATTCATCTGAATAAAATGTGGACATCTCTCATAAACCATATTTATTTTGTTTTACCTTCTTTTATAAGTACTTGTTCTAATTCTACCAATAAGTAGACAATCCTGGCAATATTGATTAATCTGTTTCAGATCTTCCCTTATAGATCAAAGTAGTAAAAACCTACTACTTATCAACAAAAATAAAACACTTGGGAATAAATTTAATGAAGGATGCATATGGCCTGTACACTAAAAATTACAGAAAGATACTTTACCATGCGAAGGGAAGCCACAGAAGATGTAAATAAATTATGAAATATACCATGTTCATGGTGTGGATGCCTTGATATTGTTGAGAATAAATCTTCCCAAATTAATCTATAGATTCAGTGCAAATCCAATCAAATCCTAACAAATATCTGACACTGACAAGCTGATTTTAAAATCTATATGAAAAAGTAAAGACAAAAGAGCTAAAACAATTTTGTTAAAGAACAAAGTTGGGGATTTATACTATGTGATTTCAAAAGCTACTCTAAAGCTACACAATTGAAGACAATGTGGTATTGGTATAAGAACTAACATGTAGATCAGGGCACTGGGTGGCTCAGTTGTTTAAGCATCCAACTCTTGATTTTGGCTCAGGTCATGATTTCAGGGTCGTGAGATAGAGCCCCACCTGGGGCTCCACCCTCAGCGGGGAGTCTGAGAATCATATTCTCTCTCTCTCTCTCTCTCTCTCTCCCTCTCTCCCTCTTTCCCTTACTCCCACTCTCACTCTCTTTTTCTCTCTCTTTAAAAAAATAAATCTTAAAAAGAAAAAAAAAAAGAACTGACTAGATCAATAGAACAGAAGAGGGATTCCAGAAACAGACCTTTTTAGTGGGCAAAATCCAATTTTTAAAAAATTGTTTTAAGTGGGTGAACTAACATTTCACCAGAAAAAGTATATGAATAGCTAATAAGCATATGAAAATATTCTCAATAGTCTTCAGAGAAACGCATAATAAAGCCACAGTGAGATTATCACTACATATCCACTAGAGTGGCTAAAATTAAAAACACTGACAATACGGAGGGTTGGGGAAGATGTAGAACACCCAGAATTCTCAAAACATGTTGAGAATGCAAAATATTACAGCCATTATGGACAACAGTGTGGCAGTTCTTTATACAGCTAAGCATACATTTACCATATAATCCAGCAATTCTCCTCCTAGGTTTTCAAAAAGTAGTAAAAACATATGCCCAGACAAACAGATGTTCATGAATGTTGACAGAAGTGAAAAACTGGAAGGAACCCAAATCATCATTTTCAAGTTATGTTTTGCAAAAGATTAATACTACCTTGCTTACAAAATTCAATAGAATGCAGGTGCCTGGGTGATTCAGCCAGTTAAGTGTCCAACGTCCATTTTGGCTCAGGTCATGATCTCAGGGTCATGAGATCAAGACCCAGGTCAGCCTCCATGCTGTCTATGGAGCCTGCTTAAGATTCTCCTTCTCCCTCTGCCCCTACCCCCCTCCCTGCACTCTCTCGCATGTGCACACTCTCGAAAGAAAGAAAGAAAGAAAGAAAGAAAGAAAGAAAGAAAGAAAGAAAGAAAGAAAGAAAGAAATTTCAATAGAATTTATGAAATCTGGCATCCACTTTAATGAGAATTGGCAACATATTGCATGGTTTGCTTAAAACAGGCCATGAGGTAATTTTGCACTGAAACGAGCAGCAAAATTTTCGTTGTCGAAGTCTGTCCCATAGCCTTCTGACCTTATAAGCATCTCATTTTTGCTTCTGTATTCTTCCTATTTACCGACCTTTCCACCCTACACTACCGTATCTCCAAAGTGTTTCAGGTGACTCAATACCCAGCTTCTCTTCATACCTCCTGTAGCTCCCCCTGTCTGTCAAAGAATGTACCACAACACACCTAATATCAAATATATTCATTTCAACGCTGATATCCACCCATTTCATTCCTTCCAGATTTGGTTATAGCTGGCAAAGGCATCACACCACCAGACATGCAAGTTCAAAGCACTGGAACCTCTTTCACTCCATCTTTTCCCTCATCTGTAACTTCAGTCTCTAAATTCCATCAATTAGTCCTTCTAAATTCCACTGACATGTGACCCATAGACTTCTATTTTCCTGAAAATAATAGGCCCTTAGCTCTGGCACACTAAGGCCACTGAGATAGGGTTCCTGTCTTGGTCCCAGCTTTGTCAAATCTTCCACGATCTTCTCATTCGACTGATCTTTAAACTTCATGGTTACACATCAGTTTCATGGTCATTAGCCCAGCCTTTCAGTTCAAATCTGATGGACCACCTGCTTATAAACTTTGAAAATCAGAGTGTATGGTCCAATCTAGATTGTAGTGAACGAAAATCTCTAGGGTCTGGGCCTCGGGATTTTACCCATACCAAGCCAGGTGAATCTACTAACCGGCCCAGTTTAGAAACCTCTGCCTTGGTCAATTACCTTTCATAATCTTGCCCCATGTTACCTGCTAACCATCTTTATTGCCAAACACAAGGACTCTAATCCAATGTCTTTTCTACTTTCATCCCACAAGCACATTGTTTGGATAAATTAAACTCTTACTTCTTGGGCTACAGTAGTTAGCAGCCAGTTCTTCTCTACTATTTTGAAAAACTGTAATTACTTTATACTCTGTCATAGAGAATCAAGGAAAAAAAATCCCTGCTTTAGCCACAGTGATATTTCCATACATAAAATTAACTACATACAAAGGTTTTTAAAAGTTCACTTAATAGGGGCACCTGGGTGGCTCAGTCAGTTAATCATCGGACTCAGGGCATGATCTCAGGACTGTGGGATCAAGCCTCTGCACAGGGTTCTGCCCTCGGTGGGGAGTCTGCTTAAGATTCTCTTTCTCCCTCTCCCTCTGCCCCCACCCCCCCCAATCTCGGCCTCTCTCTCTCTTTCTCATAAGTAAATAAATCTTTTTTAAAAAGTTGACTTAATATATGTCAATCATACTTCAATTTTTAAAAAGTTCACTTAAATGGGATAATGATTTTAAAACCTAGAAGACCCTATTCACAGGTAACTCTTCACTCTTGTGTTTCCGAAATTATATAAGTTAAAAATCAGATCAGGTGACAAAGTGGTAAACTAAAACAAGATTCTGAATAACAATTAAGTAATTTTTACTTTAGACTATATAAACCATCTCAGCAGCAGCAGACCTCTGAGATATATACAGATATAGATAAATACATGTATAGGTATAGATATAGATATATTGTGTATTACATATGATTTAGAATGAAGTTTTCCTACTTGTAAAACTAAAGTATACTTGATAGTTGTCTAAATTCATCTTAATAAAGCAAAAAATAATAATGAAAATGTAAAACTAGGAAAGTGACAGATTTTGACCATTGCCTCAATATTTTAAATTCTCTGAAAATCTTTAGATTAAGAAATAAAGATTATCTTAATAAAGTTGATAAACTAAGCAGTTTATAACTATAAAACATAGAATAAGTCATCAATAAAAAACAAAGTAAAAATAATCTTGAAGTGTAGGACCAAAAAAATTTTAGATAAATGTATAACTAAGAAAATACAGTTACTTAGTGTTTTTATAGATCTATAACACATGAACATGCAATACCAGAAATTATATTTTATATTTCATTGCAAAAACCACATAACCTCTATAAAGCCATAGATAAGTGGCAAAGTAAGAAACACCTAAGGAAACAATTTTTTTTAATATTTTCAACTTACAGTTCAATATTCCCATCAGTAATAAATATAGAAGGTAATTTTAAGTACACATTACATTTACTTAAATTCTAATATAAAGATGGTAATACACATCTAAGCTATTACTTTACTTTATTTCAACTATCTTACTTCTTGAAGTACTTTTAAACAATTGCCAGTACACTGAAAAAAATCAAGGGCAGTACGTAATATAAAGTCATTTTCTTTAACATTCAAATATATGATTGTTGCCTTTTATACATATATGTACATATATATAATTGAACTCATAGTAAAATAAAATAGAGGGTTCCTGAACTATGATTAATGGGAAACCTTTATTTTAATAAATATATTCCAATTTCACCAACTATAATTTGTTTCATATCGCAATCTTTCTCTTAGTAATAACATTCTTACTCCTATTTTCTGTTAGTATTCCCAATACTAAAAGTATGCTTCTTTTTAAAAAAAATTTAGTTGATACATATTTTAAGACACTTTGAATGCATACAGGTGAAATGGTAAGTCACCCATCCCTCCAAACCAAGCCCCCCCCCACCAAAATAACTGTGGCACAAATAGTGGTTATGAGTTCCCTTACACCTAGCAATAGATAAGCAAATCCAACTTTTTACAGAGAGTATTGCATTTCATTGACACACACATCAGACTTTAAAACCTTTATGAAATACAATATTTACTTTTGCAAGAGAAATCCAAACATCACTACATAGAAGGACATCTAGGGTGAACTCTCACACACTCATTTACACCAAGGATCACAAATGACAACTTCCCTGACTGAAGATTTCAAGCATCAGATGATATCAATCATACTACAAACAAAGACATCAGAGTCCTTCTCCTTAAGGCTACTTACTTTGTTAAGACGCTACCAATGCCAACTTTCCAAGGACTATGAAAGCCTGTGCTTATATCTGTGAAGTTGTAGTTATAGCAACCAAATTCCCAACTTGATCCAGCAACTGAACTCCCTCTCTAGAGAGCAGTTTCGCTCTGTGCATCAGGTATCCCATGATTTAAAAGGGTAAGATTGGTCTAAAAAATGCTCAAAATCATGTTAGCTTTCCAGAATAAAGATGCTTCACCCTGAAGCAGAAAGTACAAGTAATACCCGAAGGGGAACATTTTAATATATTCCACTGTCTGTTCTACATGTCTCCTCTATTCCTTTAATTTAGACATCTACCTTATTCCAAATTTAACACAGGATACATTTATATCAAGTGTAACTAAACTCTCCCCTCAATATCACCAGCTGTGGTCAAACCGAGCTCGCATTCGTTTCTTAATTTTATTCGCCTTATTCGGAAACCTACCCAGCATTTCCTTAAACTCTTTAATCTATATCTTTACCTTGTATGTGTGTTGTCACGGGAATACCTGGACCCGAGTCAACTTTAGATACGACAAGTAGAAATTATAGATGATGTAAGGCCTGAAACAGCATGAATAAGCTGAAGAAGAGTATGAGCCTACGGCTGAGGGGAAGAACAATCTAGCAACGAAAAATAATGAACAAACTAAGAGAATGTGAGGGGAAACGAAAGAGCAAATGTAGCAGAGACTGCTGATGGCCCATTCCAACTTCCACTCTCCTCCTTCTCCTTAGAAGGATATTTTTATATTATTATTTTTAGCGGGTGCATTCCATCGCAGAATAAAAGACTACTTGTCTTCGACTCCTGGGTACCCTGAAGTGGCCACGTAAGTACCTCTGGACAATGTGATATAAAAAGAAACTTTGTTTCAAGGAATCTGATGGGGATAGAAATTAACTTTTTTGTCCTGCCTTTCCTCTTGCTTCTAGCTCCCACCACTGGCATGACGGCGGGCTTCAGCAGCCATCCTGCGGTATAAACCGATGCCGAAAGTGGCAGCTGTGTGTAAGCACAAGTACAGAGGAAGGATGAAAGCCTGTAACCTTTTCTACTGTGGAGCCATGGGACCATCACGGACCATCTACCTTTAGGTTCTTTTGTGTGACCAAAAAAAGTAGTTCTTGCTGTGTTTATGCAATTGTTTTATACAACCCAAACGAACTGTAACTAAGGCAGTAAGCAAAACGATACGCAGCAAGATACCATTTGCCTTTCTCCCCTCCTTCTGCACTCCTGCACAAACTGGCCAGAACCAACTTCATGAGCACCCCCAGACTCCCTCCTTCCATCGTGCTGCAGCCTCCTTCTTTTCCCAGACTTTTCGTCTCGATACCGAACAGACTTTCAATACATCATAGGTTATTGAAAAGTTAGTTCTAAAAGGGAGGATTTTAGCATAATATTGTTAAATTCTTTTTTAAAGGGCAAGTTAAAAATATAATCCTGAACCAATATGATTCAACAAATATTTATGAAAGGGCTGCTATGTGCTAGCCACTGGGAAAGCAAAGATGAGTAACACAGCACATGCCCTTCAAAAAATCTTACAGTTGAGTATGGGTAGGGAATGATTAATCCCGACAGGAATACACAGGTCGGGTTCCCAGAGAAGAAAACATGTTGGAAACGTGTTGTTTTCACCAGCTGATGAGGAGGAGCGGGAGTGAAGGTAGCTACAACGAGACAGACATCCCAAACAGTGAGAACAGCCTGGCAAAGGTATGCTCAGGCCACAATGATCGGCTTGGGTGTCTGAAGAAGGCAGAAGGAATAATGTAGGTTGGAGACATTTGAGCTGCCTTGAACATATCACTAGGAAGTCTGGATTTTATCTGTTTGGCTGTTGATGGTCATTTAAGCTCATTATGCAAAGGATCAAGGAGAAAAATTTGGTGCTTCCCACAATGACATAGTGACACTCTGGGAGAAGTACTGAAGCATATGGGGAGCTACTTTAATAGTGAGGGTGACACCTGAACAAAGTCACTGCCAGTGGTGACAGAGGCAGTTAATTGGATAGATACTGTCATTTCTAACTCTGAAGTATTTACTTTAATAAAGAAAAAACAATTGTCAAGGGACAAAAGAGAGGTCAAAATGGAGACTCACAGAAATTTCTAGAGTAGGTGACAGGCTATTTATTAAAGCTATTATCAGAGAAAGAGCAGGAAGTCAAGCACACTTATAGGTGTTTGTTGCTTTACATGTATGGTATCTAGAGTTCAAGGAACCTGGAGAGAATCCGCGTAAGGAATGGGTGTTCCAAATACACCCTTAACTCCTGCTCCCATCTCTCCCTTTACTGTACACACTGACAAAGCACAAACCCCAGCAACACCCAACTACTCACCTTCTCCACGCCTGCCCCTAAACAGCCAAAAGTTGCTAGGAAACATACACACACTTATGACTACAAATATCAAATGGGCACACAATCCTCCCTTTGTTTCACAACTTCTCTCCCTCTTTTGTCAAAACTCCTAAATACCCACTATTGAACTCCCAAATCTACCCAATGAACTATATAGCTTTTATCATAAGCCTGCCAAGAAGGTGAAGCTCTCTCACTCTTTCCAAAGCTAACACCTCTCCCCTTGTGGGTCTCATCCACTTCTGCAATTATCTCTCCTCTTTCCAGTATCATCCATTTACCCCTCTCTACTGGGTCATTTCTATCAACATACAAACACACACTAGCACCTCTAATTTTACAGAAACAAACCTCTCTTTACTTCATAAACAACTCCCAGCCACCACCCCATTTCCCTGTTCTGCTTCACAATGAAATTTCCTGTAACAATTTTCTCTTTCACCGGTTCTTGTTTTCCCATTGTCCCCCCAACCAGCTCTAGCACTTCACTGAGACTGGTTCACTCAGGTCACCTATGACCTGTCAGTGGCTAAATCCAAAGGTCACGTCTCTACTCTCACCCTGCTGAATCTCCTTGCAGCACCAGAAAAACTGACCTTCTCAAACACGTTTTATCTCTTGGCTTTGGTGACACACAGGCAGGATCTCAGCGTTTCAACACTATATTCCAGGCAGGCACACAGAGGCAACTCAATAATATTTGTAGAATGAACAAGATAGAAGGATACGCATATGTAACTGAAGACAAGCAGTTCAGGACAGAGGTCGATAGAAGGACTCATTAATACTAATCAAGCATCAAGTTGAAGACTCCCTTAAAAGGACATAACTAATGGCCTTGGGTACTATTTGGTGACAGAAATCAGTTCTAGTCATTATGCTCATCACCTTTAGGTAAACAATTCTCCTAAGATATGAAGTTGTTAGGATACTATCCCCTGTAATGATTAGGTTTAACAGACTAACATTTTTAAAAATATATATATTATCATTTATTTTTGGTACTATTTAAATTAATTACTTAATCTATGAAGTAGAATGCTTATGAAATCTCTATAATAAAGTATGTCAGTTTTGTTTTGTTTTTAAAGGCTATTTATTTTGGAGAAAGAGAGAGAGTAGACAAGCACAGTGGGCAGGGGCAAAGGGAGAGAGAATCCCAAGCAGACTCCTACTTGGAGCTTGCTCTCATGACCTCGAGATCATGACCTGAGCCAAAACCAAGAGTCAGACACTTAACCAACTGAGCCACCGAGACATCCCAAGGTATGTCAGTTAAAAAAAAAAAAAAAAAAAAAAAAAAACTGCCACTGGATTAGGTGTTGGCAAAATAACCGTAGAAGATTGATGGGAAATAGTCATGTCCAATAAAATACACCCATACATGCATATATGTGTATATTTTAATCCAATTATATATGCAAGTATATATATGTGTGTGTTTATATTTACAGATCAAGTTGAACATTTTTAAGTTAAAATAGAAGTATGTTTCTGGGACACATGGGTGGCTCAGTCAGTTAGGCATCCGACTCTTGATTAAAGCTCAGGTCATGATTTCACCGTCATGAGATTGAGCCCTACCTCGGGCTCTGAGCTGAGCATGGAGCCTGCTTAAGATTCTCTCTCTCCTTCTCCCTCTGCTCCTGCCCCGTACCCCCACCCTGGCTCTCTCTCTGATTTAAAAAAAAAAAAAAAAAAAGTGTGTTTCTATGATTCCATGCCTAACCAACTATTTTCATTAATTGGCCAATTACAGGCCCCAATCACCTGCTCCTGCAAAATAATGTAGTAATGGGTTGTATGAGACAATGTCCGAGATCTGAGATAAGTGGTTCTTGTAATTTATTAGCCCTTACTAATTCTTCTATCATCCGCCAACTTTAGAATATTTCAAATATGAATTAAATAAAATCTTATGGTTTCTCTCAGAAGAAAGGAAAGAAAGAAGGGAGGAAAGGAGGGAAGGACAATTTTTTCTTTTAAAGAAATAAACAACTTTTAGTAACGCTGGCTATAAAGAAAACTTCTGAAAACCTTAGGTATCAAGTCATTTAATCCTATTATAAGTTACTGATATTTCCTCATGTGAGAAGGAAGGTATATAGGACCAATACGTTACTTTAAAAACCCAATGAGAGCAGTTTTAAAATGACCTTACAGTTTTTCTTCCCCCCCCCCCATTCCTTCTTTAGTAACCATGGTTTCCCTTCCATTCTTAATCTACGCTACCATTGTTGTGATTTGGCCAGTAAATGAAGGTAAATCTTAGCTGTAATGTACAATTTCCAGAACTCTAATCCTCACCCTCCCTTCATATCATTTGGATACTTTTAATGTCCAATGAAGTTACCCTTCCATAACATGATTCATCAGTGAGTTATTTTTTAAAAACCATATTCCAACTCCAATAAGGCATCATATGACTTATAACACATTTGTACTTTCAAGAATATGATTTTCTAATCCTATACAGCTCTTTACATGAATTAAGGAATATTTAGTTGTGTTTTCAGTCCCCACCATGTAAACACAGAATCATTCTTCCATTGTTTCACCCTCTTCTGTTAGTGAAAAAAACTGGCATGTTTCGGAGCAATCGATTAACTTATCATGCAGCAATGGGGAGCAGGAAGGAAGCCTGTGATTTTTAAACTCAAGTAGCTCATTGTTTGTCATGTGAATCATAATGACAATAGTATTTTAGACTCTCAGAACTGATTAGTTAAATGTCTTGTTTCCCCACTTATCCTCATTATAGCTGCCAGCTCTAATTTAAAATGTGATTATTGAGAGTACCATAGTATAATTTTAAATTTTAAACTGTCGATACATTTGGTATCAATGAAAGAGAAGCACTCCTTGTAAATGGACACAGCCAACACGATACAAAGAAATGATGGGTGCATTTCTCCCAACCTCTTGTCAATGTTACATGACACCTAACTTACCAACAATCCTAGCCTTTCCAACCAACTTATGTCACTTTGTAAACTAGACCTCCCCTAAATGCCACCATCACCAATGCTTTGCAACTAGCGCACTCTCTCGAGTGCACATCTGTTCTAGAAAAATGATCCTATTCCTGTGCCTCCACCCAAGCTCTTGCTTACGTATGAACTGTGGTCCTTCAATCCTATTTCTGTGCCATCACTCATGCTCTTTACTATGTCCAGATTTCCTTTGCAGCCACTGTCCAACAATCTAAATCATAATCCTAACTCAAAATTCACTTCCTTAAGAGCTACTCTTGATTACCACATACATTAAAACACCACTAATCTTGGAAGGGATCCTGCATTCTGTGTGGTCTTTGCTGTATCAATTTATACTATATTATCTAATGACACCTAGGCAATTTTTTCATGTTTCATATAAAACAGCCTCAACTCCCCAACCAGATATCAAATTACATGACAGCAGGGAGTAGACCATTTCTTTTCTTTTGCAAACTCCAGAACTTTAAATATAGAGACCATACAGTACGACTTAATGCCAGTTTCAACTACTATTTGAAATGACATGGAAATAGTCCTCAAAATTTAAACTCTACTGAACCTATTTTAGGATGAGACAGAATGACCCATAAATATGAAAAGGGCCTATGAACCAATCCTAAATTTTGATAGCATGTCAATGTTTAGCAGTTTCCATGGACAGTGCTTTGCCAGTTATAGACATAACCTCTTACTATACTTACAGTGTACAGATTACTTGTCCCACTAGGTCTGCTGCCTGACAACCTGGTAGCTAAATGATCCCATCCATGCATCCGAAGCCTCCACCCTCTGTCCCCAATTCCTCTGGCTCCCAGCTTTGATTATAACCCATTTCTTGGCATCTTCAGAATTTCTAGACTATGGCTAGCTTGGGCTTATCTTTTCCTTCAAACTTACAGCCCCTGATACAAAGTGAAGATATTTGTTTACTAATTGCTCTGTATATAAAAAATATAGAAAGTTTTTAACTATCAAAGCAATAAAAATAATATTTATGCTTAAATACGGTATGTATGATCGTTTCTATTAAACGCCCTTCCCTTGGAAGCTTCTATGATAAAATTGATACTATTGAGAAAATCATGTTCAACATTTTAATAAAGTGATTTTTTTCTCCAGGATTGTGATCAATGTAAACCCAAAGGAGAGTTTTATAACAATAATGTCTAAATATCTAGCATTCTGTTTTTTGCCAACAAATGTGAAATGATTGATAAATAACTAGAAAAAGATTCCAATGCTATGAGTTAATGTAGGTAAACTGTCTCCTTTTCTAACAAACAATCCAAACAGCAAGTGAAAGTTTAGAGGCACAGTCTAAGGCTATCTTTAATATCTACATTAAAATTTTCAGCCTTTCAAAGAAGCCAGTAGCCAAAACACAACATATTAACCCAAGTTATTAAATTGTGATTTTACTACCAAGTAGGTCTCAGCATCCGTAAGATGATACAATTTTGAAAGTGAGAAAATTTAAAGTATATAACAATTTCTATTAAAGTTCCATAAATATGCTGATTTAGATCACATTAGGACAATGAACATTATTAATATCTTCCTGCCCATAGGTAGAATAATCAAAAGTATATTTTAAAAAAACACTTTATATAAGACAAGTTTCATCTATTGCTTTCCAGCCTTACTGTTGATGCAAACGGTGCCTTTGAAAAACTTAGGGGGGTAAAAACTCCTTCCTCAAAATATTTCACCACCCTCTGCCTGTCACTGTCTTAACAGATCAACGTACTACTACTGCAGACACCACCTGCACAACTCAGTGACTATCATTGCGTATAGCACTGAAAAACACATCCAGTTTACACTGTGTCTATATTCATCTGTGACAAATGTCCCCTCTGATATTTTCCTAAATGGGAACGAGAATGACCTTCGCTACACTCCTAAATTACCCTTGCTTACCATCTTTCTGATCAAAGAAACTGAATTTATTTTAAATAAGACTTTAAGAAAAACATTACTATAAATCATACATTGCTTCAAGACTACAAATTTTACTCCAAATAAGAATTTAGCCCTATCTTACATTATGTGTAGCAACATTATAAATGACATTACAGCCACTTGTACAAATACCTGTGTTTCGAAAGGTGATACATTTATAATAGATTTACAATAAAACTCATAAAAACATTTATATCATTTAAATTGCTTGGAATGGGAGTAAGCTGTCACTGATAGTCTCAAAGGAATTAATAGACTCCATAAATGTTGTAATTCTTATCACAGGAAAAGATTCATGTTTCAACAATCACAGAGAGGTATGCAACCGCAGGAACCTTTATCTATCTAAAAAGAAAACAGAATTTCTTTTTTAAAACCACGAAATGCTGACCTAAATGTCGACTGAGGAATTCAACAAAGCAAATGAAATCTGGAAGCCAAAGATAGATGTTTTCCAATGTATATCATCCTCTTCACTTGATGATATCAGCCGTCAAAGCAATTTCATGAGAATAAGTTAAAAATATAAAAATGTTTTTCAAAGTACTTTGATTCAAAACTAACTGTTCAGGGTGAATTAGCTGTCAAAATGAGTTGAAACTTTTAAGAGAATGAGCTGGTTATTTATTATATATACCAATAAACAATTTCCAGACTAACATGATAAAAATACGGTAAATGTGGAGAATCATCTGTGAATTAGTTGTTTTATAAAATCAGACTGCTACTAACAGCTGACCTATATTATTCTCTAATCAAACCTCAACATCTTCTAGAGAAGGAAATATATATGAATCACTAACGTCAACCTTTAGCATAGCACCAGCAGAGACTCCTTATTAAAACAGTATCAGCACTATCCCTAAGGCAACATCACCAAAGGAAACAAACAACTGAGAGCAAATGTCACAGGTGCAACGTGAAGAAATAGCCTATATATAGTACTAGTTGTCATTCAGACTGAAACACCATTCCTTCCTTCATCCCATTAAAGTACTGGCTTGCAAGCATTTGACATCCAGCCAGAGAAGAGTAACTTATGTCATCTTTTTTAAATAATTAGACATAGAGTCCAATGTGTTCATAAAATAGGTCTGAACTGCAAGTCCTCTTTCTTCTAGAACAGCAGCTTTCTGAACATTAGGTTCCCTTTCCAAAAGTTAGAGAAAGCTGTTACTTGACTAGTTAATTATGGCTGGTAGTCAAAAAAGATCATCACAGGCTCCTTCACTGTTCTAGGACCTCAGTCTATAGATTCGGTTTGCACAACAGACCTTGCATCAATATAATGAAGTCACCAACCTCTGTTCTCTTTTAAGATATGTAAATTTCAAATCACAGTCATTAAAGCAATATTTATAATAAAAAGTATCAAAAATGTACCCTTACATTTATTAACTAAACTGTGGAAAGTTCAAATAACTGAACAATTAAACAGGCAATAAGATGCATAAAGTATAAGCCTTTTAGAGTTTTTAATATTACAAGGCAACAAATATATATGTATACATATTCCTTAACTGAAATAAACAAGATATTAAATTGTTTATTAAGTATGCTCTTAAGTATGTGGAATGCATACATGTAAGACTAGATAGGAAAACACTAGAATATTACAGAATGATTATCTTGGACTGGAGATTATAAGTGATTTTTTCCTTCTCTTTATCTTTGCTAATTTATATAGTAATTATTATTACTATTTACATAAAATTATATATAAGTTTAAAAATATGACAATGTTTAAATATTGTTTGCCTATACCTTCTTCCAAGTTCAGAAATACAGTTAGAGTCTCCAAAAAGGGACTAAAATGAAGGTCCTGTATTTGAAGGAGAAGAGTGTTGTTACTCAACTCGCCATTCCTCTGGGAAACAGAACTCCTAGAACTATAGGAGCTGGTTCACAGGGACACTCCAGGCTTCCTAGGCAATTTCTAAGAGGTACAACCACCTGCCATCCCCTCCTGCCAGTTTCCTCAGTCATAAAATGCAGAAGATAATTATACTTACCTCAAAGGGTAGTTGTAATATTAAATGATTTCATTCACACACACTACACACACACACACACACACACACACACACACACACACGCACATTTAGCATTTAAAATGGTGACCTGGTAAACAGAAAGCACTATCAAAGCCTTAGCTATTTTTCTATCATCATTTTACTACTACTACGACGACGATTACTACTTCTATTACTACCACTGCCACCACCAACGCTATTACCATTATCACAACTATTGCTACTATAAAAACAACAAACAAACAGGCAGTAGAGCCTCTCTCCCTCATGGGGCCATTTTCCAAAGAGAATAATGCCTGCCGATCTGATCTTGGAGTAGGAGAAGGGCAAAGAGGCATGGGAAGTGCACCAGAGTGTTTTTCAGTGGATGCAATGTGCCTCTGGCACTCTCACTACATTCTGGCCTCCAAAGTGCCTTCCAGTACCACACCCAGGCCTGTATAAATTACCTCTCCCTGTCTCACTGACTCTGACATTTTATAAAAGTTTATTCATATCTTTAAAATAGATTCTTTTTTTTTTTTTTTTTAAGATTTTGTTTATTTATTTGACAGAGAGACAGCCAGCGAGAGAAGGAACACAAGCAGGGGGAGTGGGAGAGGAAGAAGCAGGCTCCCAGCAGAGCAGGGAGCCCAATGCGGGGCTCAATCCCAGGACCCTGGGATCACGCCCTGAGCCAAAGGCAGACGCTTAACGAATGAGCCACCCAGGCACCCCTTTATCTTTAAAACAGATTCTTAACATCTCTCTGACCCATTCAGAATTCTTCAAGAATACACTTAAATATTTTTGTGAGAGAGTTAGGTTACAGAAGGGTGGGTGGTCCTTATGCTTTAATAAGTTTTGTCAATTTAAATATTTATTTAGTAAATTTAAATAAAGATATTCTTTTTGAGAGAGAGAGAGAGAGAGAGAGAGAGAGTGTGTGCGTGCATGGGCACACAGGGTGGAGGGGAGAGGCAGAGATCGAATCCCAAGCAGGCTCTACACTCCCACAACCCTGATTATGACCTGAGCCGAAATCAAGAGTCAGAGGCTTAACTGACTGAGCCACCCAGGCGACCCTTAATCAGTTAAAATTTTAAACACTTTAGTCCAAATAAAAATATTTAATTGTGAAAAATAAAAAATTGGGGTAAAAAATAATTAGTAAAACTTAGTGGCTGGCACCCTCAGTCAGGGAACTTGAACATAGGTGGCCACATGTATTACAGGTAAGTCCTAACCCTCTTTGGTCATAGCTGATTGGAACTAGGTACACATCTGCCCCAAGCCCAGACAATCAGACAGTAGCCTAGAGAGTCCAAAGAAAAGATATGGGCACTACCATCAAATGACATAATCATTAGGGACGTAAGGTCATAAATCAACAGTCAGCACATAAAAGCCAAAATCACAGGAAGAAAGGCATTAAGGTCCTGAGAAGCAGAAAAGTAAATGACAGTCCCTGGCTTTCTATATCCAGTCCCATGTGGTCTCAATGAACTTTCTTCACTTCTCTTTACATGTTTATGAGACTGCCTGTTACAGAGGCAGAGATGAACAAATGTGCCCTAAACTAGCCTGACATGTATATTCTCATAACAAATGGACATGTCACCAGCACGTGCTTTTGTTCTTTTCCTTGGTTAAAGAGATTGTAATAGTGTTTAAACATAAAATGGTCCCTTCTTAAAGATCGACACCCCAAGGTACTACCTTGCTTTGTGTCAACGGAAGAGGAAACAGGAAGAGAAGAATTCTGCAAAAGAACTCAATTCTGCAAAAGGATTTTAAGCTTCAAGGATAATCTATTACCGAATATCTATACAATACCTGCTTCTTGGAAGAAACATGGATTCCTTAATGAACACGGAACCAGACAGAAGGATATACCAGCAGGTCCCAATATCATCAGGACTGGAAAAAAAGATAATAAAATCAGATGATTAGCTATGACAACAACAAAATCAAAACATACATAGCACATAGTACCCGTGTTCCTTTTAGAACCATGAAGAATGACGAAATAACATAAATAGGTACATAAAAGTAACATTTCATTTTTTAAATTATCTTTTATCCCAAAAATAAGCTAAAGATATTTACCAGTATATTTAAATGTTTTAAATGCTCCTTAGACCTATTGCACCTACCATCCCAAGTTTTATCTTTTATTTTTTTTGACTCAAAATACTTCCCCCGCTTCAAAAAACAAAATATAAAGAGGTAAACAGTGAAACTCAGTCTTCCCAACCTTTTCCCCAGTCTACCAAGCTCTCATATTTTTCTACCACACTTGTTGGATATTCTTTCAGAATTTTTTTATGTGTATGCACAGAAAAATGGACATCTATTCTTAGTCCTTCTACTGTCTTTTCTTTCTTTTTATGGAGAGAAAGCATACTCTCTCGTGTTCTTTCCTTTGTGCTCGTAGAGATCTTTTTATGAGAGCACAGCTTTCTTGTGGATGTGCCATATTTGCCTTAAGCAACCCCAGTGAGAGTCATTTCTGTGGTTTTTAATCATTTGCGATTATTTAAAAATAATTAATAAAAAGTGCCATGAGTAACCTTGTGCATACAGTATCGACTATGACTGGTAACCAGAAGCGCAACTGTTGGGTCAAAAGGCATGTACACCGTAATTTTGATAAACGTCAAATTGTTTTCCACAGGTGCTCAGCAACTTGCTTATATATGTTCCCACAGCTTTACTAACATATAATACAGTTTGTTATATTAGTTTAACAAATGTTTCATAATTTTATGATGAGGGCTATCCTAGGTGCTTAGGATACTTTGGTGAACACCAACAACAACAAAAAACCCCTTCCCCTATGAAACTTATATTCTGGTGGGACAATACAGATAATAAACAAGAAAAATAATAAACTAGTAAATTACAAATCAGCGCTCTGGGGAAAGAAATTACTATAGGTTAAGGAAAGTGGGGGTGGGGGTGTTAGAGTTTCAAACGGCTGAGCTGAGATTGCAATCTACAATCATTTACCTAGTTTTGGGGGGAAAACTTTGTCTTTCTTAGCATAAGGCGACAGCGTTATTATTAAATTCTAATTTATGTCAAGTGAAAGTGTGTTCTCCCAAATGCAAGCATAGCTTAAATTTTTTTTTAATAACAAGTAATAAAACACTGAAATAAAAGAAAAGAAGAATTATTATGTAAACTTAATCTATTCTTACAATGCTTCCTTTATCACCAAAAGGTTGGTCAAGAGAAATGAAATCTAGAAAAACAGGAAGTTAAGGAAGATCACTGCTTATTAACTATGTGGCCTTGGGAAAGTTATTAGAGCGCCTGCAAGGATTAAATGAACAATACTCATTGAATGCAAATAATAATTATTGTAGAGCTTTTTATCACATACCATGGTCTAGATTAACTGTGACACAGAGAATAAAACAAACGTTCATTGGCTTTCTAGTTATTCTGTATCTGTCCATTTTGAAGGCAAATTAGTATGGATAAAATAAGAGCAAGGTTTGTAAACTCAGCTTTCCTGGCACTGATCGTAAAGCACGCATGAAATGAAAGACAACCAATGTCCAAAGTGGATAAAGTACTATAACAGCAAATATCCTGGCTCCCTGAATGCCCATTCATTACCCTATAATTAGAGTTGATTCTTCTAGAAAAACCTTAAGGAGATAAAGATAAGAAACTGGTCCACCCAACCTTTTCCACTTACTATAATTTTGTTTTCCTAATAGATGGGCTGTTTCCTCTACCTTTTCCAAAAAATTCAAATGTTAACTCACAAGAGCTATATTTGCTTGAGTAGAAACTGGCAGAGGATGATCATTCAATTAACAAACATTTTTTGAACTTGGTAATAAGCATTTACACTACACGCCATGCCAAATATAATCACTGCAATTTCTTTATTATTGAGTTGTTTCTTTTTTACAGATTCAGGTTTTATAAAAATAAGCTCATTAGAACTAAGAAAACAAAAACAGTGAATTTTATTTTAACGTGTTCTGGAAATAGCTGTAAGCTAGAAAATCCTTTCCATCTCCTTCTCTTCCCACCCCTCCCCCCACAGAATTCATGTCGGTTTGTGTTCCAAAAATTCCTTGCTGTGAGATGCCACCATAAAATCTGTTTTACTTAGTCTTAATCATCCAGAAAATTCTCCTGACTTTGGTAGAAATCATCTCCAATTATGCCTCAGGCAAGGAGTGTTTCAGTATGGGGTACATCCTGCTTCCCTTCAAAGTCTGCAAATACTCCTTTCCCACAGTGCAGCTGTCGTTATCCCAGAGGTTTTACAGCATTTTTACACATACAAATGATGATGTTTTTTCAAAAGAAAAAATGAAGAAGAAGTTCTAAGAACAGTACTTAGCAGGAACAGCAGTAAACTTTCCTACACTTTAAAGGTAAGCAAACTGATCTAAGACCTCACTACAGACACACGGGCAACGAAGTTAGCTAACAGAAGATTGACTATAATAGTTATCTAGGACTAACGCGGGGATTTTCTTTTGTCCAGTGGTTCTCAGGCTTTAAAATGCATACGAATCGCCTGGGATATTAATTCAGAATGCGTGCTCCCAAGCTCTACCTATTCCCCCCTATCCCACAGTCCATGATCGTGAGGTGGGAGATCCATCACACTGCCTTTTAAACAAATATCCTAGGTGATTCTTATGCATGGGGCTTGTCAACTTTGAAAAACCTTTAGGAAAACTGTCTCAATATTAAGCCCCAACAGCAACAAATGGCAACCAAAAAAAGGACAACTCTATCAATATCTATTCAAATACATTGCAGGTGTTGTATTCACCAGTGTTATTTTAATTTTTTCCTCAAGTAATTGTCTTATGCTTTAAAAATATGAGTGAAGGGTCGAAATTATGAGCTAAGGGGAAAAGCCGAATCTCGGAATAAACCTGACTGAGCATCTCCTAATAACCTAAGTCTTACCACCACCAGCAATGGGCAGAAGAGAGAAACCTAAGGATTAAAGAGGGACCGATAGCAAACTAGTACACTGCAAGTCTCTCTGATTAGCCAAAACCAACACTTAGAAAAGACCTATAATTTTTTAGAAGAACTACAACAGACAAGTGATTGGATGCCAATACAGCCCATTTTGCAACCTACAAAACGAAAGGCTCCAAAGCCTAGATGTATGAAGAGATACTCTGAAAGCCTCCTTTTTTTTTTTTTAATCTCATCAACAGGGAGAAAATGAACAAACCCAAACAAAACAAAAACAAAATATAAACAGACCATTACAAAATGATCGATTCACTCCCAGTATAATTAGATAGAAGGACTCTGAAGTAATCAAAAATGAATGATGCCCTTTTAGAACCAAGGCTAACCCAAGATGGCAAGTACAGCCCGGGAATAATGGTGAAGAGGCAAGCATGTCATCTGGTGAGGTTCTTTCCACCTTATTTCCTTCTACTCCTCAGCACAAACCCACCACTGCTAGCTGGCTGCTTTGCTGTCTCTCCTTCCCACCTCTGCCAATCTGCTAAGACGCGTGCCTTGCTCCATCTTCTCAATAACATCGAACCTGAAAGAAATGGCTCAAACCCTATTCTTGAACAAAATCTTCTCACTCACTGTTTTCCAGATTCCAAAATATTTATTCCATCTAATTTCATTCTATTTTATATTTTTCTCTATTGAATTCTTAGTCTTGAGGTATCTAGGTACCCTCCTCCAACGACACTGACCCTCCTTTTAGACAGGAACTGTGTGCTGCTTCAGGTAGAAACTGGGCACCATTTCAGTTATCATTTGCTCAGGCAGATCAGATCATGGCATGCTTCTGCTCATAACCCACCGTTCCCTAACAAGGGACAGTCCAAACCCCTTGGCATAGCACGTGAGGGAAGCAATACGTTGCCATGCAAAGCACAAAGGTTTTGGAACATATGCTCTTTCCTACTGGCCATGCGATCCTGGTGAAGTTAAATTCTGAGATTCTAGTTCCTTCAGTGTAAAATGGGGATATCGATACCTTTTCCACATTACTTGGATTTAACAAAACAGTATATGTGCAGTGCTTCGTATAATAAATACACAAAAAATACTAGTTCTCTTCATCTCTTTCCTTCTCTTACGACCCTTTCTAAAAGGGCCAACCTACAATTGTACTTTCTGTTCCTAACCTTGAATATCCCAACAGCAAACTTCACCCTGTTCAGCCATACTACACTTTTTTCCCACCAATGCCTCAGGGCCTTTGAACAAACCTGCTGTTCCAGCTTTTAAACAGTACCTTCTAAGCTCATTACTCATCCTTTGAATTCCCGATTAACTACCACTTCCTCTGAGAAGTGTTTTAGTGGTTTTCAAATAAAGTGAGTCACTTTCCTCCTCAGTTCCCAGAGCATTTTGTACATGTTCACATTAAGCAGTTGCCGGTATCAGAATATTTATTTTAGGAGTCTTCCCCCATTAGTTTTTAAACTCCTCTAACTCACCAGTACCCCCAATATATACACTACACAATGCTTGACTGGCACTCAGCTATATTCTTAATGAATTAATTAATAATTTAATAGACACCAACTCAGACATGGTATTTTTTTAATTAATTAATTAATTAATTTGACATAGAGAGGCAGCCAGTGAGAGCGAGAACACAAGCGGGGGGAGTGGGAGAGGAAGAAGCAGGCTCCCAGCAGAGTAGTGAGCCCCATGCGGGGCTCAATCCCAGAACACTGGGATCGCGCCCCGAGCCAAAGGCAGAGGCTTAACAACTGAGCCACCCAGGAGCCCCTCAGATATGGTATTAAAGTGAAAGTCAGGGGCGCCTGGGTGGCCCAGTCAGTTAAGCGTCAGACTCTTGGTTTCCGCTCAGGTCAGGATCACAGGGTCATGAGATCTGGCTGAGCAGGGAGTAGGGCTCTGCGCTCAGCATGGAGTTGGCTAGTCCATCTCCCTACCCCTGTACTCCTGCCCCACCTCCTCGTGCGCTCTCTCTAAAATAAATAAATAAAATCTTTAAAAAAGATAACGTGGAAGTCAAAGATGTAAGTGTCAATTTACTAGTAACCAGAAAAATGAAACCAGGCTAAAAGAACTTCCTTAGCAATATCCTGTATGTCCACACGGTGGCGATGTCTCCACATGAAAGAGCTGTGTGCGCTGCTCCGCGTTCCCTATTTATAAAGCGGGAAGCTAATACAAGCGATCAAACTGAAGTTGACAAGGGGATTGAAAGAATCATCATCAGCATCAAAACTAAACTAACTCAGCAAAGACGGCTATTAGAGAGCAAAAAGTAACATGAAAAGGCTACTTTATTCAGCTGTTAACACGATATGAAAATTTAATGTTTTGTGGAGCCCAATCAACCCAAAAGGGCTGTTTACGGCAATGAAGGCAAGGAAAACTGAGGAGAGAGGAAGACCTGTAACAAAACAAGAGTGGCAGGAGTGGGGCGGGCGGCTGGGGGCAAAAGACACTTAGCTAGCTTAATATTCAGCTCAAAACAGACATCTAAGGGGGGAGGGGTGGTGGCAACAAATAGAAACTGAAACATTGGTAAGAATGGTACCCTTGCAAAATTCAAATGATTTTGGACCAGAAATTAGTGCTTCCCCAGATGACCTGACAAAATAAGGCATGAGGAGGGCATGAGCGCTACAAGAAGGGCTCCCTCCCACTTCAGCAGATCAAGTGCAATACAGCATTGGCACAAGTCGGAAGTGGTCCAGGGAAGCGTAGAAGCACTTCTATGGTGCTTTCTATGGGCAGCATTAACAAGGGCTTTAGAACACAGAGAAGCAAAAACATGCAAATCATGGTGAGTAAGAATGGCCACCCATTCGAGCATCAGTGAAGTGTCTACAAGCAGTGGCTAGGAAGACCACTCAGGGAAGAAGTGGTACATAGCAATCACAGAGAGGGTAAGTACAACTAAGGCCTCAAACGTCAAACATCAATTTTTTGGATATTTTAGAAAGGATGTTATACCATATTCGAACAAAGCTGCCGGCATCCGAGAGATGCGGAGACAGGATTCTTACCACCTTTATGTGGGCAATCAGCTCCACATTTGGGGTAAAACATCAGAAAGGGAAATAAAATGAAGACTAACAAAAATTCCAAAAACTAAGTGGAAACAACTAGCAAGAAATTTCAGAGGGCCAGCCACCAAGTGCCCCAATCTAGAAAAACACCTGTTTCTTTTTCTGTGTCCACTCTCTGAGCAGCAGCACCCAACCAGAGGATAAAACCAGAAAACAGAAAATCTTCCTAAGTTTCTCCCTCTCCCCAACCTATCATCACATTCTTTTTGTGCCTCCCAACCCCCAAGCCTCTCACTCGAAGCCCTCTGCTTAAGTTCAGGCCCTCGCTGCTGCTCACCTATGCCATCATTACACTCTTCTGATGGGCTTAGTCTTGTACTCTCAAATATAGGATTATGCCAGAAACCAACATGAAAATAACTTTACTTATTAACACCAAATCATTCTCTGTTCTTTCACAGGAGTCAGACAGTCAGTTCACATCAGAGGTTTTCAATACGCACTTGCGAGCCCCTTGGGACTGCACGCTGTCCAACCCTCCTCTAACCACAATAGCTACTACTATTGAGCTAAATAGGATTTCCTATGAACAAAGTGTTCCGTGGCTTAAAAAAAGAAATTCAAACAATGGCCACCTTCCAATATGCAGATGGCTTTTCAGATACACAATAATTTTAATCTTTTTCAAATACATTACATCACTTTTGTTACTGGATTTATCAAAAAGTTTAATCATTAGTTGTTTTTGGTTTTTGCTCCTCTGATGAGGCTGTAAGCTATAAGCTGAAAGCAAAATATGTATTATTTATTTTTGTATGGCCAATGGCACAAAGTAAGCTCACCAGATAAATTAATGCAACACAGCATTGTAAGCAACCCTAACAATATTAGGTCAAAAGAAAGGTGAACCCACACTATTTTTACTAAGGCATAAAATGTAAAATATATTTTAGAAAGAGGTCTACCAAGAGTTACAGGTGTTGGTATTTATATTTCCAACCTGCAGAGAAGCAATTTTTATCATAAAATTACATACTTCATAGTATTTAATTATATATAAATATATAAATTCCCATGCTTATGAAAACACATTTAAAAAGTAGAGGGTAACTTTTTATTCTATTTCCTAAAAGTTCTAAATTATAAGGAAGTTACTTCACTTTTAAAAATAAAAACTTTGAGGGGAAAAAAGCACCATTTAACATTAAGTTTTTCAGAAAATCCTTATTCTCTACTCAATAGCAACTCAATTGCAGAGGCTTAGGACCCTGAAAAAGGAAAGTAAATAGCATCAGAAGAACTCTGAAAATTGATGAAAATATTAAGGCTACTTCAGCTTCATTTTGAAAAACAAATTGTATTTTGAAAACATTGGGAATACAGTAGGAATCCATTTTTTTGAATTGTAATTTACTTAATCAGCAAAATGAACAATGTAAACTATTGACGAACTCGTACAGCCAAAAATTCTGTAGGCTCATAAATGGAGTCATTCTTAGACATAAAATTCATTTAAAAAATGAAATGAAGGAGTGATGCCTTGGGAGCCAGTTATTCAAAACACTTTTTTTTTGAATGAAAGAAAAAAATGTCAATGCAGATTACATATTTATTACAGTAGATCAGTCATTTGGCTATATTAAGGGTGGAGGGATATATTCAAGAGCTCAAGAAATAATTTATCAAATTTAAAAGACCAGACAAATCTGAAAAATTTATGGTTTTGAGAACTACCAAGGGTCATGAAATTAATTTATAAAGCTGTGTCTTTTAGAATTAGGGACTGCAATTCCGTTTTCACAACAAACGTCTTCCTCAATTAGAGAAAACTGGTGCTCAGAAATTGAAGAGAATTGTAGACGTCCAAAAACTGAGTCAAATCCAAAGCTAGATCTGCCCAACCACCAAACAAGGGCCTGGACTGACTGCAATGATACTGCCCAATAGTTTACAGCACCACCACCCTGTTCTTGTCAGAAAGCAGGAAGCCTTATCTACCAACTATATATTTCTTTAAGTAGTTATATTTGAGAGTTCAGAGGTCTGTATGCCCTAACGAGTTTCACAGAAAACTGATACAAAGACTCTAACACCTAACATGTAGTCAGCTCTTTTATTACAAAATGAGACCATAATGAAAGTCTTTATTGGCTGATCTATCTATAAAAGGAGTATCTTCCTTTGAAATAAATTCAAAAAAATAGCAGAGAACAGATTCATGCCAATTTCCGTACTAGGCATGGCAAATGTAAGCCATAGTCCTTGCCCTAACAGAGTTTAAAACTAAATACAGTTTTGAAAGTTATTTACTCTTCCACTCACCACAGAAATAAAACATTTTCACTTAAAGATTACTAGTCAATATTAAAATATCAATATTGCTAAGAAGCCCTAAAGTATTACCACATGTACATAAAACAATCTTTCTAAGTATGTCCATATGTCGGTGTATGTATACGAGTGTGTGTATATTTGAATTTTCATACTTACATAGGGCACATGAGTACCCCACAACCTGCCAGACTTGGTGGCCAAATATCCTTGTACTACAACTCTATGCACAGGCTAACTCTTTAAAATTATCATTCCTCCATGTAAATGAAAATCTTAGGTTTCACCATTTTCTTCATACACACATACAAGTATAGCAAAATTATGGAAACATAGACAAGAAGGATACTCAAAAATTGTGATTACATCTTGCTAGGAAAGAAAGATGATTTGAAGTATTTTGTTTCTTTCCTTTTTTTTTTTTTTTTAAGAGGGGAGAGCTAAAGCAAGATGCGTAATGTAAAATAAAATAAATGCTTAGCCACATCAGGAAGGAAAAAGCTGTACAATAATTGGATATGGGCCAAAGTTCTTACAGATGGGAGAGACTGGCACACTTAGAGTCTGTAGGGAGGGGACAGGTGGAGAGGCTGGTAGCACAGGAGAGAACAGGAATAACCACCCTGCGCAGGGAAACGGACACCTCTTCCCCCTGGGGGGATGGGTGAGGCAGGAGGCACCTGCAGCCACAGACAAATTGGGCATCTGAGAACAGAAACTAAAGCCTGAAGCAAAGTCCCTGGAGGAAGAGTGGGAGGGCACGAAGGGGACAGCAGTGGCTTGGTGGCCTTGCAGAAAAGTGACAATTCAGGATAGCTGCTGTGAAAACAGGAAACCAAGCCAACAAATGAAAAGACTGCTACAAGCAATAAGGGCTGAGCTGAGGCTTGAAGTTCTAAATTGCACATTTACAGACTTAAATCAAAATGCTTGAAGAGACTCAATAGGCCTCAATGAAGCTTTTTTTTTTTTGAGGAACAATTTCCTCTCCTGCAATAAGGAGAGATAAACCCCTTCACAAAATGCTATGAAAACTCTTTTGGAAACCAAAGCATTCAGGCAGACATAGATGTGGAAAATGAGCACAGAGGTCGAGTTACACATTTTCATACTGTGGGTGTGGGGTACAGGCACACACTTTTAAAAAACTGTAATGGTTGCATTTCTGATCCAAAGGTTTTAGCACTTCAAATGTATCTATAAATTAAACGGAAATCATGAGGTTGGTTGGCCACTAAAAAACTAAAGCTCAAAGGACATATTGCTTATTTCATTTCTTGAATTAAATACTTTAAGTAAAATATCTCTAAATAAAAGTCCGTCAGATTAGGAATTTATATTACCTAACTCCGTATTCCCAAGTGAGCAAAATACCTAGCATATAGTAGATAACAAACGAAAGGAAGGCAGAAATCACCTGATATTCTCATCCACTGTAGAAAGTTCAACTAATCTTATCTATATTTCTGGTACAGAAAAATACTAGAATCTAAATGGTCAATTCTAAATTTTTTAAAGTTCAATTTCATCAGAACCACAACTCTCCCTCTAATCTTGAAACATTTTAAAGCGGCATTTGTGTCCTGTTGGTTTATGCTAAAACAATGACACCATGGGAGTTAGACATTACTACCATAATGTCTTCCTAACACAAGTCTAAAGCAGCTAAAAAATTGGGAGACCAAATAGTAAATTATCAAAACACTGATGACGACAATGACAGTAGCAGCTAACATTTTTTTAAAAACTTTCTGTATTTATTTAAGGGGGAGGGGAGGGGCGGAGGGAGAGGTCTCCAGCAGACTACCTGGGAAGCAGCTATCATCTTTACGCACTTACTACACATGCAATGTTCTATATACTTTACACCTGGTACTGATATTGTCCTCGCACCAACACTAAAGAGTAGGTACTATTATTATTGTTCCCATTTTATAGATGAGAAAAATGAGGTACAGAGTTGGATCAAAAGAGTATTATATTTACCTGGTGAAATTATTACAACCATAGACTTAGAAGTTACCAGCACACAAACATAATAAGGAAAAGAAAATGCTCATCACTTGGTCATAAAACCAAAGTCTGAAAGTCTTTGATAGTCTGGCTATACTACATTCTTAAAGCTCGAGGGGGGGCAAGAACAGACAAGTCATTTCCCTCATGAGTTAATAACAACAGGTCCCCAAAAGAGGGATAGTATTATTAAGTTATCACAGATTTATATGTACCACAAATACAGGCATTCTTTAATTTTCAAAACTGAATTTACACGAATTGGTAAGAGCAGAAACATGTCTATTCAAGAATCACAGAAGAGAACATTACAATTACCCTCATCACAAGATTGGGTATGATTAAGTGGGATCATGATTAAGTGATCTACAATAAGTCTCTGTGAATTTTTGGTCTTACGAAATCATGATCTCCTGAATATCCCCACACTGTTCATTGCTTACTAACACTGTCACCTAATTCTAACCAAAAATGAGCAACTGCTACAAACTCTAGCCTAAATGCAATTAATTTAGGATTATCTAAGACATGGCTTTGCCTGATCAGCATAACTCACATTTACCCAAACTGACTTAAAAAAAAACAAACAACTCAGGTATATTTAAAGACCCTGTAACCTCCTTCAATTTAAACGAATAATAAGTAACCATTGCTAGGGACTAGGATAATGGTGGGTTTCATCCCCCCCGGGACGCCAGCAGCAGGGAGGGATGATGTGCCTATACTGACCCGCACACAGGCAACAGAATTTTTTATGATATGATATGCCATCATAAGAAATGTCTTATGATGGCATGAAAACGGCCGGAAAACGCTGGGGAGTGGTAACAGCTAAGGTGACAGAATCACAATGTCTAGGCTCAAATCCAGATCCCACTTTCAACAATGAGACCTTGGCAAGTTCCTTAGCCCCTAAAAGCCTCAGTTCCTTCATGTGCAAAACTAGGGTGATGACAACATCTACCCCACAAGGCAGCTGTAAGGAATAAATTAAATGTAAATTAATGCATGTAAAGCACTTATTAGACTATGTGGGAGACAGGAAGTCCTTGTGAAATGTTTGCTATGACCTCATCATCAATACTACCAAAACCATGTTTTAAGGGGGGAAGACAAAGGAAGAGAAAGTTGACACTTACTGCCACTAGACTGCTTCAATAAAAGTTAATAATATTCCTCAAAGATTTCCAACCCTGACATTTGTACACCCCATTCCACTGACAGCTTCCAACTGTTCCTAAAAGAAACAAATATTCTAAAACATTTATATCTTAATTTCTTCAAGAATAAATATGCTAAGGGCATTTGCCTCTTCCTAGTTTTCTCATTAATACATATATCCTGGTTACGTACTCTTCTTCTACATTTGATGTACATTCTTTTAATCTCTAGATGGGATATTTACAGTTGCCTGTTAAACAGCCCCTAGATGTCACAGTTTCCTAAGTTACAACCTAAGAATCATCCTAGCTCAGATCAGATCACCTGTATCTTCTAAATTCCATCCCTGACTCCCCCATTCCTTTAGTTAGACTCCGTTCAAACATTACCCCCTCAGATTACTTTGATTGTCTCCTCACTAATCTCCCTGCCCAGCCATTCAATCTAATCCACCTTTGTATTTTCAGAGAGGCACACGTATCATCTTTGTGGGGAAGAATGGGTCACATCATTCTGCTGCTTGAAAACTGGCCACCTGGCTACAGATTAAAAGAGATTTAAGAAAAATATCAACCAATAAATAAACTGTAAAAAAAGATTTTTGAGACAGAGATTTTGAATATTTTCATGATATTAAAGAATTATTTTTTAAGGTTTGATGCTATTATTGTGGTTAGGTTTTCTGTTTAAGTCTTTATCTTTTAAAGGTAAAGACACATACCGAAATTGACATGAATGAATTGCTTTATCTAGGTTTACTTAAAAATAATCCAGTTGGAGGTGGGAGAGGGGGAGTAAGAGACGAAACATAACTGGCCATCAGTTAACAAGGTTAGATGATGCATACATGGGGGTGCATTATACTACTGTCTCCAATATTGTGAACATTTGCAATTTTCCATAATAAAATGTTATTTAGAAGGAAAAAAACACATTTCCAATTGCATAAAGAATCACAACTGGTATTTTTAACAACACATTCACAAGCAAATACGACTGTAGCCTGACTCTTCTCTTAATTTCTCATCCTGACGCACACCCACATGTCAGTGGCCCTAAACTTGCCACTGCATTTGGAACATCGGACCAGGCCCCTTCCCCTCTCTGTGTCTCCGTACTTACTGTTCCTTCTGCCAAGAAAGTCTCTCTAGACCACCAGATAGACCTTTGAGACCTAGTTCAAAGGGCCACTTCTCTGAGACTCTCCCCATTCCCCTCAAGGCTTCCCTTGGACTTCTTCAGCCCTTAGTACCTATCTATATTCTCAGTTCTTCTGGTTACTTTTTGTTGTTGTTATTTTCCTTTTATTCTATTTCTACCTCCTTCAAGAGATTATAATTACAGCCTCCCTAAGGGGGAGAAGCTGTATTTCATTTATTTCAATAAATATTCCCTATAATATGCACGGAAAGTAGTAATTATTTATTTAATAAGGGCTTTGAAAAATAGTAAGTCAACAGAACAACAGCCAATCATGGCAAACGTTATTAATAAGATAATATCTGCAATAAACCAGTTTATATGTCCTGAATACAATATATTTACCTGCAACATGTTTATCACATTTTTAAAAAAACTGTTGTAATTTTTCAAGGAATATGTTACACATCTTGAAAGAAATATCAGTATTATTTACAGAACAAACTAAGCCCAAAGAGAAGTGGACAGCTGATTTTCCTTTTTCTGAAAAGGTTTTAAACTAAAAGATGACATTTATGCTATCATTAAATCTCATTTGATGTGGTTGTGGGAACATGTATTTTGTCCTGCTGGAAAGACCACCCTGTTTTTTATTTCATAATGATAAAAATGTCAAAATACTCCATAATATTAAATAATATCTCTGAACCATAAGTGAGAGATATAAAGGTATAGATGGGACCTTAGCAGCAAAGGACCATAAACTTTTACTTTACGACAGGTAATAGCTAAAATGTTTTACATTTCTAAATTACAAAAAATAAGTTAATGCAAAATTAAGGTAACACTGACTTAGCCATTACTAATACTTCTTGACACTTTAAGGAAATTATTTACTTATTGCAATATACACCATATAAAGAGAAAGAAAACACCTACTAGTATAAAACTTCATTTGCTTCGTGTCTTTCATATCTCACAGTCTCACACATTAACCTGTAAAAAAAAAAAAAAAAAATAGAGACATGAGTTCAACGTATGTTATGAAAAAACACTCTAGTAGGTTAAAAACAAAAGAGACATGTAGTCTAGAAAGGTAAGATTACTTTATATGGATTGCCACAATCATTTATTAACTTCAAGATTAATATTTTTGGTACCCAGGTTAACAAAATATAATAAAATAAAATCTGGTAAAGAGATGCTAGAAAAAAACCATTTTGTTAGATGTCAATTTTGCCATGTTTATTTTATAGGGAACAAAATAGTATGTCCTTTACACTTTGAAAATGACATGCGGACAAATTAATGTTTTCCGAGGTAAGCAGAAAATGAGAAAAGAACCTAAAAATTAGAAGGGAGAACCTATTAATTTAAAAAATGATAATGACATTCATGTTAATGTTACTTACCAGTATGTAATTTCAGACAAAAGTAGGCTTTTATTAACTCAGTATATTTATGACTAATGATTAAATGGAGGCTTTACAACTTAAAGATTTGTTATTTTGGCTGATTCATCCCTGAGGAAAAAATTATGGAAATTATGGAAAACATGAATAAATGTTTAAATATTCAAAGTTACCTCAAGAACAGCATCTTCAAGAAGCAGCCTATTATTTTAAGCCCAAGTAAAATTTCCCAAAAAAACACAGAAATGCAAAAGAGAAAATGCCTATTCCTTCTTATGAAGGAACTAGCAAATAAAAAATGGGCTATAAAATGATTATTTCAACAGCACCTCCATTTTGGTCAATGGGGTTAGTGGTCTCCAATTTGTGAAACTCTGATTATCAACCCACAACCATTTTTCTTGTTTGCTGAATTCAATTACCACCACATACTCTTGATATTTCACTTGAAAACAACTCTCTTGGATATTCTTTTTCCTTGTTCTTACTACCACCACCCTACTTCAGAGGTCCTCTCAATCCCATACTTGAAACATTCCAACCGAACGTCACTTAACTGCAGGAGGCAGCATCAAACCTTGAATACACATCATGTATGTACAGATTGAATCACACCAATTCTTTATAAGAAAAGATAAGAGTCACAAGTGATAGGTCTAAAAATACCTGATGTTAAAATACACAGCAGCTCTGTCTTGTTTCCTATTAGAATGAAAGAAAGAGCCTTGCCCCAAACCTCTTCACTGGATCTCATTCCTTCAGGGTTACCTCCTTCTCCACATCGCCATCCATTTCTACCTCTCTCCTAAATCACTTCCTTTACTAAACAAACACATCTTAGCATCACCTATTGCGTAGGGCAGGGGGACACCTCTTTTGACCACGCATCTCCCTCCAGCTATTATCCACATTTTTCTTTTCCCATAACAAATATTCTCTTCTTGGACTCTCTCCATTTTCTCACCCTCTTATCACTTCTCTCCATCATTTGCTCCCTGAAACTCCAAAGCAAAGGCTCTAAAAGTTATTAGCATCCTCTGTGTTATCTAAATCCTTTCTGTCCTTATCTTAATTCCACTTCCCAGAGTGTTTGCTGACTCCCTTTTCCTTACACCATCATCTTCTCAAGGCTTCCTGCCCTCAGTCTCCTGGTTTACCTCTTAACTTCTTAGTCATTTTTTCTATCTCCTTTGGATTCTCCCCCCATTCCATTCCTCTACCTGACTTCTAAATGTTATCACCTCCTGTCAACCGTCTTTTCCTCTGTACCATGTAATCTCATCCAGTCTGTGATTTTAAATTTTATCTGTCAATGGATGACTTTCCAAACAATGCCCCACACCTAATCTCTCACTACAATACACACTCATCTAAATGCCTACTCAACATAGCCACTGGCTGTGTAACAGTGATTTCATGTTCAAAATGTCCAGAACAGATCTTAAACTTCCTCCCAAGAACCTGCTTTCCCACAATCAGTAGTATCCAATTGTGTAGGCCAAAAGCCTTGCAGTCATTACCCTTGCTTCCTCTTCTTTATATCCCATCTTTCTGCCAGCACCTGTTTCCAAAATATATCCTCTCAAATTGACCAAGTCTACAAATGTAGACGTCAGCTTCTACTTTCGTACACCTATGGTCCATTCTCCACTTGGCTTCCAGAGAAATCTTTCTAAACGTTAAATCAGATCATCTCACACTTCTGCTCTTGATTTCCACTACCTCTGGGAGAAATCCAAACTTCTTACCCTTGGTGCCTTCATGCACCAAGCCTTTTCCCATGGAGAGTATCTGCGGCATCACCACACTGTGGAGATTTCTGCACAGCTGCCCTGACTCAAATGTTACTTCCTTTGACTACAAAGTCAAAGCAGCCCAGCACCCATTCTTATGTGCATGGTAAGTGCTGGAAGGCTTGCTTGTACAAACACACCCTAAATGCTCCTGTTAATCACTCCCTTGAGACTGTAGAGATCCTGCCCTCCCTCTACAGTCCCTTCAAGCAAAATGTACAGAAGAAAAATTTAGTATTCAAAGTCAGGGGTTGGGGGTGGCCGACCAGAAGCATCTCCTTTGTAACAAAGAGTGTCCGGACGACAGGCTGTGAGCTCCTTGGAACCTGGCCATGCAGGGAGGGGATGGGCTACAGAGATTGCTAGGCTAGCTGCTACAGTATAAAAGCTTGCTGCATGCACATCCCTGCAACAGATGCTTTGTGTCGAGGCTGACACTTCAGGACTCCCTATAGTAAGTTCCCCCAATAAACCTATGTTTCACTGGCTGTCTCCAGGTCATTTCTTTAACCTCAAGGATAATCATCCACCCTTGGCCTCTGTTGGGGTATGACCACACAAGTGGTGAGCCAGTCAGGAACCCAGGAAAACAAAACAAAACAAAACCATGAGCACCAACATGTGAGAAAGGAAATAGGGAAATCTGCAGGGGAAATCCCAGGTTGCCCATCCACATCTATGTACGGCCCTATAGCCACTATCCTTGATGGATAAGCCCACCACATGGGTATAGGGAAGCCCCTGAAAATACCAAAGGGTCTAGAGGAAATTTTGACCAAGATAAATTTGACTAAGAAAAGGATGGATGCTCAGCTGCCATAGTTGGGTGACCCCTCCTGTCTGTGTAGGGGCTTTGAAGAAAGTATGCCACCTACAGGAGAAATTGCATTTAGAGAGGACTTCTAGATTAACATAAATGACACTGCAGAACCTTGATAATTGGCTTGAGGAAACAAGATATTAAATTAAAAATTCTGGCACACAGAATGGCCCAACTGAAGGGTAGTAAATTGCCCTGGCAAATGAGTTCCCATGGCTATCTCTAAGCCAGCCTGGGATCCCAAGCTGTGGGACCCCACTAAGAGTTCTACCAAGGAAGAGACTAATTAGACTGAGCCCATAAAAATTCCCATTCTCTTGGCTCAGCCTCTTGTTACCAACCAAAACGAAAGTAGAGCATCCATGCCCATAGAGTGTGGAACCCTGGAACTTGCCCATGCCTAAGCACCAGCACAGACCACAGTGAAAGACTATACTGAACTGGTAGAATTGAGGGATAAATTCAGACAGAAACCAAGGGAATCCATGGTGCTATGGTTTCTCAGTAACAGGACATGGGCACTGAAGGCAGTTAGCTTTTGGTCGGATATGTCCAAGATGGTGTTCATTACAACATCTGCTTTAAGGTAGCATCCCCACGGCATCATCAGTGAAGGTCACATTACCCGTTTACTCTCCTACATGGCATGGGACTGTAAATTAGCTTAGCCTAACAAAGGGGGGGCGGGGGTGTGCTGACTCCCCTTTACAATGGCAGACTATGGAAGAGCTCCAGCATATCCTACAAGAGCTGTCTATGCTGAACATTACAGAGGTCTCAATAAGGAACTGTTTGCCATAGATAGAGATACAGTGGAACAGTCTGCCCCCGATCATTGGTAGGGGGCACTTGTGTCCATCTTGATCTCCTTTTCTTTTTTTTTTTTTTTTAAGATTTTATTTATTTATTTGACAGAGAGAGACACAGCCAGTGAGAGAGGGAACACAAGCAGGGGGAGTGGGAGAGGAAGAAGCAGGCTCCCAGCAGAGGAGCCTGATGCAGGGCTCGATCCCATAGCCAGGATCACGTCCTGAGCCAAAAGCAAACGCTCAACGACTGAGCCACCCAGGTGCCCCCCATCTTGACCTCCTAATGGGGCAGCCTGTGTCACAGGCTGAGAGGGCTGCCACAGACCTAGGGGAAAGAGAAAGTTCAGAAAAAGAGGTATCAGGGGGCGCCTGGGTGGCACAGCGATTAAGCGTCTGCGTTCGGCTCAGGGCGTGATCCCGGCGATCTGGGATCGAGCCCCACGTCAGGCTCCTCTGCTATGAGCCTGCTTCTTCCTCTCCCACTCCCCCTGCTTGTGTTCCCTCTCTCGCTGGCTGTCTCTATCTCTGTCAAATAAATAAATAAAATCTTAAAAAATATATTTAAAAAAAAAAGGAAAAAGAGGTATCAGAAAGGCAGGGATGAAGGAAAGGGACTCACAGGAGAAGGAAACAAAGAAGAGGGCTATGCATATTACCTGTTGTCAGATGTAGTAAGACCTCAGGGCAGCAGGGACCCCCTTGAGAAAGCCAACAAACAATCCAATGCAGTCCCTGTTGGGCTCTGTTAGAAATTAAAACCTGAACAGCAATTTACAAAGGGCACCCTCAGAGGGAGGACGACGGGCGCTTTCCCTATGAACAAAGGAAGAGGCAAAGGACAAGGACTGCTGGTTCGAGCTGCTGTCACCTGCATGTCTGGGGACGGGAGGCCACCTGTCTGTCACATGTAGAACTCACCATATATTGGTCTAATAGAAACAGAGTGTTTTGGCTCTGGTTGAAACCAGTGCCAAATTTACTCTCCTTTATGGAAACAACTACTTTCAAGGGCCCATCTCTGCCATCGATGGGTGGGCAGTGATACCGTCCAAATGAAGCAGATTGCAGTAACCGAGGACAGGATAACCCCCACCAAAGACCCATTTGGTGTATATAACCCCAATACCCAAATATATTCTAGGAATGGATGGCCTCTCAGCAGTAACATTACAAACTACCTTCAGGGGAATTCAAGTTGAGGGTACACTTGGTCAAACAAATAATAAGAGGAGATGCAAAATGGACAGCTGTAATACTACTTGTCCCACAGACGGTGACAGCAATTAAACAATATCATCTCCCAGGAGGCCATGAAGAAATCACAGGCATGATTAAGGAATTAGCCAATGTGGGCATTATATGACCAACTCACAGTCTATATAATAGTCTCATCTGGCCTGTGAAGAAACCAAATGGAACATGGAGAATGACCATGGATTACAGAGAACTAAACAAGGTGGTACCCCCTCTTCATGCAATTTTGCCCAACAACATGTCACTTGCTGACTTGAATTGGGGAAGTTTTAAGTACATATAATTATGTGTTAGACCTGGCTAACACCTTTTTTGGTATTCCCATAGCCCCAGAAAGCCAAGAACAATTCGTTTTCACCTGGGAAGATATATTTATATATTTATTTATATGAGTACTTATATAGCCCCATGATTTGCCATGGCTTGGTGGCCAGCAACCTAAGTCATTGGGCAATTCCAGAGGCAGTCTGTTTGTTTCATTACACTGATGATCTAATGTTAACCTCTCAGTCTTTTTCTACTTTGCAGTCCACTGCACCAGACTTGCCTTCTCACCTAACGAGTTAAGGATGAGCAGTCAACAAAAACAAAATACAGGGCCCTGGCTTACCGGATAAGACAGAAGTTGTTTCTGCAGAATTACTGATAAAATACAGGCACACCAATGCCCCACCATCCCAAAGCAATTGCAAACTTTCATATGTCTCTTAGGGTATTGGCATCAGTTTTTCCCTTGCCTAGCTCAACTGCTTCCACTTCTTTATAGACTGGTTTAAAAAGGAGCCCAATGGGACTAGTCCTCAAAGAAAAGGCAAGCATTTGAAAAAGCCAAGACGGCTAATAAATAGATCCAATCCTTAAGTGTTCTTGTACAAGGACAGCCACATGAATTGGATGTAGCCAGTTACCCAGAAGGGCTTGAATGGAGCTTGTGGCAACAGCAAGGGCACAAAACTGTGCTACTAGATCTCTGGACACAATCATAAAAAGGAGCTGAGACCCAATACAGCATTTTAGGACAGGAGCTGTGTGCTATTTACCATGCCTCACGGCAAGTAGAAAACATGTAACTAAAGGGATCCCAGTAACTGTTCACACCCAGTATCCAATAGCAGGATGGCTAAAGGATACATCCCAAAAGCCCAAATCAGGCAGCGCCCAGATCCAAACTAGCTGAATGGCATGCCTACTTGCAACAGTGTAGTACCTTGACACATAGCCCCCTTCCTATGGCGCTGCACTCCATTCTTGGCCCTGTAACTTATGTCACTGTCATTAACTACAGCAGAGCCACCATGGCTGCCATCGTTTTGTGCTGGAAGGAGACAGACCAATCCCTAAGCATGCCTGGTACACTGATGGTTCAGCAAGGGGCAAACCCCGCACCTGGAGAGCCACCGCCATCCAACTCTCAACTGAAAGTATTTGGATAGACTCTAGCACTAGACACAGTAGTCAATGGGCCAAACTGTGAGCAGCATGGGTGGTGCTGCTCCACGAGCCTACCCCCACTGTTACACGCACAGACAGCTGGACAGTCTACAAAGAACTGACCATGTGGGTTCTCCAATGGAAGGTACAAGATTGGATGGTGGCAGAGCACCCACGCTGGGGCAACATGTGGAAGGACATACTCCAGCAATTATGAGGTATGAGCATCACTGTTTACCATGTAGATGCACACACGCGGCATGCACCCCACCTGGTAATCACAAGCTGGTGAGCTGGCCCACAGCTGCCTCCTAGAAGATATGTCAGCAGAAGGTGTTACCCCCTGGCTACACAAGAAGACAGGACATCAAGGACAACAGACCTTCTGGGCCGTTGCTAAGAACTGGGGCTAACTGCGGCGTTACAAAGACATTGTAACCATCTGCTAACAATGCTCAACCCGTGCCGCGGAACAACCACGACCTTTGCCAAGAGACACTGGACAGACAGCACAGGAGTGGCACCCCATTCAGAGATGGCAGACTGACTACATCAGACCCCTGCCCCTCTCTTATGGCTGCTGTTACACTTTGATGCGTACTGACACTTACTCAGGGCTCCTGCAAGTCTACCCCAGTAAGTGTGCTGCACAGAAGGCTACCATCCTCGGTCTGGAATAGTCGTGTGCTGCCTATGGGGTACCACTGACATTGACAGCAACCAAGGCTCCCACTTTACAGGACATGAAGTGCGAGAGTGGGCCAACACTCAAGACATCCACTGGCATTTCCATCTACCATACAATCCCACTGCACCTGGCCAACTCAGAGCATCTCCTTTGTAATAAGGAGTGACTAGATGGCAGGCTTTGAGCTCCTTGGAATGCTGGCCATGGAAGGAGGAGAAGGGCTACAAGACAGCTGCTAGACTAAGTTGCTACGCTATAAAAACTTGCTGCCTGTGGATCCCAGAAGCAGGTGTTTTGTCCAGTCTGCTGTTCCTGGATTCCCCGTATGTAAGTTCCCTCAATAAACGTATGTCTCAATCACTGCTTCTGGGTCTTTTTTTCAGCATCACCAGACTATCACCTACCCTTGGTTTAGAGTCTTCTGGGGTTCGGCCACACACCATGCTGAACACACTAACATCTGAATAAAACAACACTGACCCGTTTACTTAAAACGTGTCTGCCTCACCAGGAATATAAGCTTCATGACAGCAGAGGCTTGGTCTACTTGAATGTATCACCATGGCTTATGTCAGTGTCCAGCACATAGTAGGCACACAATCAATGACTGTTGACTGAATAAATAAATTTAACCAGTGCCCTCAGAAAATCATGACAAAATCTTCTATAAGACAAATAAATGGGGAAGTACTAAAATAAATAAATAAATGGGAAAAGTACCAAAACTGGTCATCTTTGAACATCGCTGGAGGATGTTTTACAAAAAGCACATTGATACTCCCTGAATTCCTCGAGAATATACTAAGCATAACTTAGTTGTTTCTTAATGATCTAAAACTGCTTATATAACAATAGGTACACTTATCCGTAATGCTAAAGAATACATATTTCAGCAGGCTCTTATTTCCAACACTGAGTGGGTCCAGACAGTTACTCTGCTTTTTCAGATTTTTGGGCTCCTCTCCTAACGATAGCATCCTCTGCCTTTTTTGGCAAATATGCCACTTCTCATCCATGTGGATTCAGGGAGTAAACATTATAAAAATAAAGGTGTGTTGAAAAATTTATAGTTTTTAAGTGAAGATCTGAAAACCTATGCACTGCATAGAATATGTGATCTTACAGCAATATAGTCAGTAACTGCGTGCCGATTAACGCTCAGAATCACTTTACTGCTTGCACATGGGTGGCCACAATAACACTCAAAGCTGAAGTTTTCGAATAAATGAAAGCCTCTGCTGTCCCTCGTAGAAGACTAATGTTCTATTACCCAACACCGAATAAACAAACTTTCAAAGTCCTGATGAAGTGCTGCTGTTTCTTTTCTAAAACTGGAAAACTCTATTATGTGCAAGTCTTAACTGTTCTCTGTTAATCCCAGGGATAAAACTTTCCTGTATAAAATTCAAAGAAAATAAATTATCTAAATAAGATATATTTTTCCAAAAATGGTAGCTATTGTAAAGCAGTTTATCCAAGCCATTGTATTTATCTGTACCTCTTTTTTTTTGTTATTAACCATGTTGGTATCTTGATCTTGTTCTAAAAAAGGACTGAAGTGAGTTTCAGCTGGTATTTTCCATAAATATCAGAAACAAATGATTTTCAACATAAGCAGAATAAGATAAACATCTTAAAGTTCCCTCCCTGTAAGCTCATGCCAACAAACAAAACTGTATAGTCTCCAAAACAGACTTTCTAAAGTATAAATAGACTAAGCTATACCACTGAATTAATCAGTTATTTCTACCCAAAATTTCCCTTTGAAACTGGAAAATTAGTGGTTCTAAAGCCGGGTGATAGATTTATGGGACTTCATCATTCTATTTACTTTTGTAGTTTTGAAAATTTCCATAAGAAGTATTAAAATTTTCCTTGTTCTACTGCACAGAGTCCTTGTTACCTAAATAATTTTATAACCACATCTACCATAGATATACATTATATGATCAATATATGTAAATATTTAAATATTAGCCACGTGTGGTTTTATACACACATGGGAATGTGCCATTTATATTTGCTTATTAAATAATTCCATTTGCACTTGCAGATTCACTGCATTCAATCAAACAGATGGTGCTACAATTTTTTCTTAGGGTGGTTGTCACCAAAAAACATAAAATGAAAGTTAGACACTTTAAAAATTATTCCTACGTTAATTTGAGCCATCTTCTAAATTCCCAATGGTTTTGCCCTTTCCAATAGAACTTGAATTTTTAAACACTTAACCTGCAATCTACTTTAATTTAAATGATTTTCATTAAAAATTAAATTTTAGAGGTAGTCAATCCTCTTGACGCTTTTTTCAATTAACAACCAAATACGAAATTGACATGCTCGCAAATTAATTAGTGTTTAAAGAGTAAAGGGAAAATACATAGAAAAAGTATTCCTTTAGTAATTAAAACTGCTGGTATCAAAACTAGGTACAGTTGGAGGAAACAAACCTTCTCTATGTCCTTGCTGGTGTTTATATATAATCCATCTTCCCAAAGTCCTTTATATTCTGTTCCAGTTAAGACAAAATCACTGGATTGTAAGTTTTTGTTCTTTTAATATAGCCCAGAAAACCATAATTAAGTTTACTCTATCGCTGTAGAATAGAACCAATAAGATTTTACATGTGTTTCCCAAAAAAGAGCAGTTAACTTAATGCAATAAATATATTCCATACAAAGACCTTAAACATACTAAAATAATGAACCTAATTGTTCTTTGAATGGTTAAAAACATTCTGGTTTCTTATTTTTTCTAAATGCTAAAATGTAAATCTTTGTTCGCCAGGAGAGCAAATAACACTCCTTTTGGGGTATTCACCAAGTAGTGTTTATTTCTTTAGATGAGGGGGGACAGGGAGTGGGATATGGAGGAAGAGAGGATATCGCTATGGTAGAAATGTCAAAAAATTCTTATATGGATGTAAAACTTACAAGGCCAAGGACAGAGGCTGGATGAGGCAGAGTTTTCATAAGTTATCTTTAATCCTACTCTTAACCATAATAAATGATCATATGAAATTCCAGCATCCCGTTATTAGTCATCATAAAATGACTTACCTAAGTTGGTGCTCTCTCAAGTTTGATAAGGCTTCCATACCATGTAAATAGGAATATACTATTTCCAGATCCTGTTTGAAAAGAAAAATAGAAAATATTAGATTTGTCAGGAAAAAGCAGGAAAAATCAAGAGGAAAGCTAAATCGTACAAATGTCATCCATTTAATCACCTTGGGGGTATATACAAGGATATTAAAATACAAAATAAATTGGCTTAAACTTACGAAAATAAGCATTTTAAGAAACATGAAAAATTACTGATTTTTTAAAAAGATTTTATTTATTTTGAGACAAGAGGGCACGTGCATGCATGGGGTGGGGGGAAAATCTGAAGGGACTCCTGTGAGGAACCTGGAGCCCCATTTCAGGGCTCAATCCCACCATTATGAGATCATGACCTGAGCCAAAACTAGGAGTCTGATGCTAAACTGAGCCACCAGGTGCCCCTATGCTTTTTGTTTTAAAGTAAGATTTCTATTGAGAGATAATCCACATTCTATAATTTTTGTTTTTTTTTTTTTCAGGAGACCACACTGGCACTGGGCCGTGGCATAGAACCCAGCAGAGGCCATGTGCATGACCCTCTGCTGCCTTCTGGGCTCTGATACCCACCGCACCCTCTTCACCCCAGAGGAAGAGCAATAGGAAGAGGGCGTAGGTGGGGCATTCCAAAAAAAAAAAAAAAAGCCAGCTGAAACTATAGTAAGGACTGCATTGAGTGGATAGATCAATTCAGGTAACACTGCCATGTTAACAACATGTAGTCTTCTAATCCACGACAGGGGATGTTTTGCCATTTACTCAGGTCTTCCTTAATTTCTTTCAACAATGTTTTATACTTTTCAGGACACAACTCTTATACTACTTGGGTTCAACTTAATCCTCTCTTTTTAAGATTTTACTTAATTATTTGTCGGAGAGAGACAGAGCACAAGCAGGGGGAGGGGCAGGCAGAGGGAGAAGCAGACTCCCTACTGAACAGGGAGCCCGACGCAGGGCTCAATCTCAGGACCCTGGAATCATGACATGAGCCGAAGACACTTAACTGACGAGCCACCCAGGCATCCTTTAATCCTTTCTTTTAATTAAGAGAAAAATTCTGTAGCTTTAGGAACCTTTCTAAACAATTCAAACTATATGTGCAATTAAATTTCATATATTAAGGGCACATATAAGGGATAGTGGTAACAACTAGATAAGAAATTTGACACCTTAAGAGGATACTGAGGAGGTTTTCAGCCTTAAACATTTCAGTGTAGTCCTTAAACAGTACTGTGATGTGAAAAGGGGGAAAAAACCTTACTTACAACTTTAAATTGTCCCAATTTAAAATTTATCAATATTAGAAATTTAAAGTGCCACCCTCTGGTGATCAACTTTCAGATAAACTGATGGTCTTTAACTTATCCATCCATGGTCCTTGTTATTTCCCACAAGTCTCTTAAAAGCTATTTAAAGACTGAAATCTAAAACTGGACCCTATAAATTCAATACAAATAAGAAAGCTGAAACAAAACCTTTCCCACCATCTAGTTAACAAAGTTTGCATTCCTAAAGCTAATAAATTCCTTCTTTAGAAGCAATCAGACTCCAATCATAATATTCTATTTGCATGTAGGGAAAATCAATAAAATGTCCTATAATTAATGAGTTTTCTTTAATAGCTATCATTAAAGCTTTTCTGGACAATCCTAAAGTTCACATTCTATTTTAGATATTATAAGTATGTGTGCCACTTGCAGTCATAAAATAGTATGGAAAGACTGCCCCCCATTTCTGAAGAGTTTATACTCTGAATTTAATACTAAAGTCTTATTTATTTTTCACTGAATTACCTATCAACCTTGGGTTAAAACCTGCCCAAGGCCTAAAACACTCTTATGTAAGCAAACAGAAAAGACTATTCACATTCATTTAATACTCATCAAGCAAATAAATTTACAATGATAAAAAAAGGTACACTGGGAAAGCAGTAGAAAGAAATAAAAATTTTTTAAAGCTAGAGAAGGGAGAAGTCTAAAAAAAAAAAAAAAACATGATAGAAGCAAGAATTTGGAAGCTTAGAAATAGAATGGAGGGGAAAAAAACACCCGTAAGCCTTAAAAGACAATAGGTCTTAAAAATAACTGTCTTGGTCAAACAAACCCAGCAAAATCAAAGTAAAAGAGCATATCCCTTAACGAAATGGCACTTTATTAATCTGCTGCCTTATAACATTGTAGAGTTTCATAGTTGTGCAGAGGTCACCTTCCTAAGTTACATCACACCTAGTATATGTGTCAGTACTGATGCAAGAACTTTGAGCATGACTGAATAGCCTATAGGATTATATAAAATATATTTAAGGACAATAACTACGTTATTTATCTTAAGACAATATGTATAATTGTAACTTGCAAATTAAATAAGATTGTTTATTAGTTTAAAAAAATATAGAGAACAATGGTGTATTCTCCCCTACAAGTCACCAACGTAAGTAAATAGGTCAGAAAGCTGTCACGGAGCTGCATTATAAAACTCTGAGTGTGAAGGAAAGGGACTGCATTACATCACCACTGCATGACCAAATCCGTATGTATGTCACTGCATAAATAAGACATCTGCAGCTCACATAATCATGATGTTTTCTGGGGAATAAGTTTAAACACGTGTCACTCAAGCAATACACAATCAGGGAATCCTATGCAACTGTTTCATGTACTTCACATATCTAACTAGACCATAAACTTCTTGAATTGAATTCAACTCTTGAAATGAATTCAATGATTATGTCCAAAGTTTCTTCTATTACTCTTAGAATAAGTCATCTCAAAAGAAACTTACTTTAAGTGGTTTATGCCATAAAGAGCTTATAAACTCAAGGAGCAGACATCATTATTCTAAATGAAGCTGTTAAATGGAAGGCAATATTATCTAGCTTGAATTAGATGACTTTACAGATACATTCTATCTAAACTAGAGATCTCTTAGTTGTAACTAACGGAAGGAATAGTAAGAAATGATGTCTAGATGGCAGCAACAGGCAAGTGTAATGTTTCACTATCCAACATGAACACAACCCTCACAGATTTGGGCAGGTAGGAAAAGCAGAAAAGCTTTGGAAAAGGCATCAGGAAATCTCTCCTCCTGACTCGGCGGAATGAAAGAACATTGACTAGAGATAAGCAGAAGAAATGGAAGCTAAAGGAATAAGGACTCTGGCTAAGCTCTTCAATAAAGAGCCTAGCGGCCAAATATTAGGTTTAGCGATGATTAGGGATTTCAAGTAAGGTAAATAACACTGAAAGGCAAAAAGGAAGGCAAGCTTTCTTATCCTTTCCTAGGAGTAAAACGGACCAAGCAATATTTTGAAATAGGCAAGTATGGCATTTTGAATCTTCCTATGCATTTTTTTCTACCCTCTCCCCAGCTGTCCAGTGATCTTATATTACCCCAAACCTCATTCTGAGGCACCAATGCCCTGGTCTAAAAATTAAAATTAAATCTGAACACAAATGCAGCGGTGAGTGATCAGTGGGGGCCCTTGAATCTTCCATGGGGAGCTGTCTGCTTCCGTTTGCATTTCCATAGTCCAAACAAATCTGCAAATGTACAAGATTTCAGGCAGCACAACCAAGAGAAATGAAAAATATCAGCAGAGTAAGGGAAGAGATGGGGGGGGGGCATGAGAGGCCAGGTGAAGCAACCCAACTCTGCCCAGGAACCCACTTCCACCCCTCCTTCCTTGTCCTTAGAGGTCACCCCTAACTGCTCAGCCTTCACTTTTCACCTGTAAGCCTTCACCCCTCGTTTTCCCCTTAATAGTTGGTCTTTATTAAAATAATCTATAAATCGTCATGGAATTGCCTTTACCCAGAAAAGATACAAAAAGGCAAAAGGATGAGGTGCTGAGGAAGATTAGCTCCTCAAACCAGCCTGAAATCTGCCAACCTCAGTGAAAAGCAGATATGCTCCCTGCATCACAGAGCAAGGGCTTTCTCCTCAGATAAACAAGGAAATGCGTGACCTTCGGGGAGTTAGATTCTTGGATTATAAATTTTTTTCTTTTCTTTTTTTTTTTTAAGATTTTATTTATTTATTTGACAGAGAGAGAGACAGCCTGCGAGAGAGGGAACACAAGCAGGGGGAGTGGGAGAGGAAGAAGCAGGCCCACAGCGGAGGAGCCTGATGCGGGGCTCGATCCCGCAATGCCGGGATCACGCCCCAAGCCAAAGGCAGACGCTTCACGACTGAGCCACCCAGGCGCCCCTATAAATTTCTTTTTCTATACAAACAAGAGACATTCACAGACTGAAGTTACATTTCAACAAACTTGATTCCAGGAAAACAAATGCTGGAGCATTAATTCACCTGAAATTTCCCACCTGACATTTCTGTCAAGAAACTATGACATGCAAACTGAGAATTCCCCAACTGCATCTCCCAAGACAAATACAATCCACGTGACCGTTGCTATTCTAAAGGATCCTTAAAAAATGTAAGCCATTTTCCCCCCAAATTTTTCTGGTCTTGAAGACAAACAGGAACACGTTGCTCTAACCAGGAAGCAGCATTTTTGGGAACAATAAGCTTTTCCTTCTACCCCAGGAAGGACATCCTTTTTTCAAAAATAGATGCTATTTGAAAGGAGACTGAGTGACTGTAAAAACACTGCAGCCCAGTAGACAAGAATACTGACAGGCCGATTGGAATGCAGCTTTCCATGAAAAGAAAAGCAAACAAACTTTTCCCCCAAACATAAACCACATATCAAAACCCAAAAGCATTCTCTAATTGTTCACAACCTAACCAACCCTCCTGCTCAGAGTCTATGAACACAGCACAGCTCTAATAGTAAAGAAGTCAGGGGGAAAGTTTTCTGCATCTTGGGCTCTTGCTCTAATTTCTCCTTAGAGATTCATTCGAAATATCATTGGCCTCATAGCAAATCTATAATGCATTTAAAACTCGCTTTTAATTTCATTTGTTCACCAGCATCGGGGATTCACCAACAACTTACAGTATATTTTAATACAATCTTTGGAGATCTGAGAAAAGAGAAGTAAGATACCTCTAACTCTTTTCCCACAATTAGTGTTGTGTGCTTCTTCCTCCTTTCTTCTAGAGACTCTTTGTAAACAATAGGGGAGGCGGTATTTTGCACTGCACTATGAGAAAAAATATATGCGTCTTTCTCCTTTAAAAGGAGTTTTATATATGAAGCTATGTATTTTTTTTTAAGATTTTATGTTTAAGTAATCTCTATACCCAACGTGGGGCTCAAACTCACAACCTGGAGATCAAGAGTCACAAGCTCCATAGTCTGAGCCAGTCAGATTACCCATGAAGCTATGTATTTAAACCATAATCAGTAAGGTGGCCAAAGGGTATCTCTCCAGTTATAAGATAAATTAAAAAAAAAAAAAAAGGGAAGGTTGATTCCTTTAAAAAGACTTTATCTCAATCATCAAAGAAACGAAGGCCAAGATTATGCTACAATTAGGAGGCCTACGGAGACCCAAGGGGTAAATGCCTACAGAATTAAACATAAGGAGAAAGAGAAAGGAGTACCTTGTTTAAGTGGCATCAGTCTCAGCACCAGAAACTATACGGATGCCAATTTATTCTCCCTTGCAAAGACAAAAAGGTTAATTTATCCTTGTAGGCCAAAGATCACCAGGAATTAGAGAGCTATGTCTTGAACATTATTAGTAAGGAGGGTAAAAGCTAGAATATTCAAGGCTCAAACTCAAGTGCATAGCCAAATGGGGAAGTGGGCAGAAGGGTGAGAAGCCTGAAAGTTTCTCTGTGTCTGCTGATAGGGCGGTAAAGCTGAAAAGTTTTATTTGGAAGATTCTCCATTTTCATACACTAAAACACATAAAACAATTATCCCAAGAAGAATATTGGAAAGAACGCAGGTTTGGGTGTCAAATGGGGCAGAGTTCACATCCTCATCCCCATCACTGCCAAGACATGTGACTCTGGGTGTCTTACAGAGACTATATTTGCAAAACAAAGTAAATAATATCTACTTGGCTAAGCTGTATGACTAACATGATATATAATTTCAAAACAACACTTTGCACATACAGACCCTTGGAAACTAGCAGCTGATTTTATTACTCATGAGACTGGAATACAAGCACATAGTAATGCTAAGAATATAAAATTTAAAATATTCCTGAAATCATATACATCAGAATTTTTACAAATTAATGCATCCTTTTCATATGTATCTCTATCTTAAAAAAATAAAGTCAAATGAATTATTTATAAAATTTTAAAGGGTCCCTTAAGTTGTCTGCTTTATAAATCCCAATTTTTGTACCACATTTGGGGGGGCAGAAGATGCCTATTAGCCTCAGAGCATCCACCTGTGTACCGTTTCATGCACATCCCATTCAAACCTCCTGCTTCCAAAGCCCCCCAGGAGGGCTTCTGGATAAAGCCCAAACACCAACAATCTCTTGCACCCTTTTCATACAAATGACCAACAATCTTTGGGTCCAGTCTAACAAAGTCCCTCTCACCCTAGTGAAAGGCATGTTTCCCAGACCCCATTTTGCACAGGCAGTGCGGGCTTCCTCTTTGAGCCACTAAATATCCTACTGCTTGTGCCACTCACATGTGGCCCTTCACGTGTATTCTGTGTGGCCATCTGACTTTCAAGCATTTGCATTTTATCTCCTCAACTAGAGAATCAGCACTTTGAACAAAGTTACGCTGTTCTCTTTTATACCTTTTTCTAATCTATCAGCAGACTGTGGATGCACTAGATGCTAAGAAAGGAAAGGGAAACCTTCCAGCGGGGGTGCTGGTACACAAGACCTTAAGGAGAATTCTCCTGAGAATAGCAGTGAACGAAGAAAAGGGAGAAAACATATTTCCTAACTTGGTTTTCAGAGCTGTGGGAAATACCTACCTGTAGAGTCTGAGACAATTCTGTAAAGGACCACAAGGTGGCAGACGGAACCATCAGTCCATGTCCATCAGCCACACACTTAAGAGTTTTGAGTGTTTTAAAGCACTCCTTAAGATCATCTGAGAAAATTCAAGTTCTTTTTCCCGTGCCCGTAATGAAAAGGGGGTAGGGGAAGGGAGACAAATCCATCAGAACACCTATTAAAATCACTTAATTCTAAGCATCCCTGGTAGGGAACAATCTTATTTTAAGGCAGCTTCCCCATCCCACGTGTCATAGTAAACCAACAGAGCATTTAAAACAACAATGTCAAATCACAACACCGCTGAGGTGTATTGTGCCACCCAAGTCCTTCATATCCCAGAGTTACACCATCACACACTTCAGGAAAAAAATCCATAGTGGAGTATATGATTTTCAGTAAAATTCTTAAATATGTTCTTAACAGCAATTTCAACTTTAAATCCAATGAAGACTGTTTCTGAGCTTACTAATTTATACCTGAAAGGAAACAATCTCCCAGAGTGGTAATTTCCTTCAAATTTACATATCAAAATCCAAGAAAATGATATTACTGGTCATCTTTGACACAGCCTGGAAATATTTCTCCAGCTTGGTTTTTCAGCTTTATATCTTCACAAGACACATGCATAAGGAATTCTGAAAGTAAAAGGTACAAATTCAAGCTACTCTGTTTGTCTAAAATTTCCTCGGGTGTTTTCTACTGAAGAAGGCATCACTCATATCTTTAAAAAAGAGAGAGAGTTTTTGAACAGTTGCTAAATTTGAGACAAAAGTAGTTATAAAGTCATTCCCTCCTGAATGAACCATGACAATTACAAGACAGACATCTAGGTTCAACAAAACACACCCTTTTCCCAAGACTCCTCTACTTTAAGCTGGTGTCAGGCAGTCTTGAGAGCAGTTACATTTCAGGGGAGATGAGCTGAAGAAGGCAGAAAAGTACTTCATAAATTCTAAGAGAGACATGAAGTCTTGCAGCCTATCCTCACTCGCAATGAGTTTCCCTCTTACTGAAGAAAATGCGAGAGTTAAATCTATAGCAACAACAGACATCACAAGGCAACTTTTATGATTACTAAACGAGCAGTGTTATGTCGAACAACTTAGAATACATATTGTACTCTACGTTCGTTGTCATATACTAAGGGGGAAAAAATTCATCGAGCAATTAAGTTTCATTTGTGAAGATTAAAATTTCTCATTAGAAAAATCAACAATTTAGTTGTAACTAAAAACTCATCTTGTGCACAAATGAGAAAAATGTCAAGTGTCTAAATCAGTCCACGATGCCTGTTTTCAAGAGTCAGTAAAAGTATTTCCCCTTCAGAACAATGCATTACCACCAAGTTTACCGCTTCCCACAATTCACATCTCCTAGGCAGCAAAAACAAAATATATCTTCATTTCAAAGTCACTGTCTTACTTTAATTTCTCAGAGTAAAAAATTGTGTAGTCAAATTTTAATTTCACATGTACAGATTAACGCACTAGAAAATTATTTGCAGTAAATTCAACTCTAGCCTGGTTTTTGCTCTCCATGATTAAGCGAGCAGGTGGTGAATGACAACATTTTAAGTTAACATTTAAACATCTGATAAGAGCAACAATCAGAAGGTCAATCAGCTGGACACAGGTGTGCACACGCACAAACACGCACACATAAACACACAAACACACACCACTCTAATAAAATGATTCCTGGACTACCATTCAATTAAAAAAAAAAAATCAACCAAACAACTCCCTCCTCCCCAACTCTCCTCTAAACAACACAGTTAAAACCTACAACTTGGTGTTCAACTCATTTCCCACAGACAGTCTAGCTCGGGTAAACCTTGTAGGAATCTTGTTGAGTTGGGGTAGGCAGAGGGGAGCTGGCGTACAACACTCCACTGAACACAATCTCTGCAACAAGGGGCCCAAAGTCTACAAAAATCACCCTCAGGATGCCTCAAGTTTAAAATACCGACCTAACTAACGGTACTTATTTTGAATCGTTGACTGTACAAATATCAATATTCCTGCAGCAGTAGAGTTTAGACAGTCCTAGCATAATAAAAGCAAAGCAGAACAGGTCACCGAGGACACAGGCTCTTCATTGCGTCTTAGCAGAAAGGAAGAGCTTCTGAATGGAAGCAGGTTTAAATATAGAAAACTTCACTGCTGCCATTTTTCTAGGACAAAAGACAAAAATAATTTGACATCTGTTTTTCCCATCTTGAATGTTTTACTGAGGAGTCAACACCAATATTATACTTTTTCTCAAACTTTTCTATTTCTCAAGAGAACAGGAGAAGCAAATGAGAATATTCTACATATGTAATTAAAGACTTCCAACTATGTTAGTCAGAAATAAACTAGGTGCTAAAAAAAATTTTAGGTACTGCTCAAAATTCAGATCTGTCCATAAAAGGTAAGGTGGCATGAAGGGTTAAGTTTGACCATCTAACCAGATAAACACTTGATGGTGAGGTGAGGGCAGCAGTTACAGAAAAAGAAGTATATTATTCAATTTAAAAAAAGAATTAGAAATATATACATATAATATATATTATATATTACACACACATATATAAAATTCAAATCGAGTGTTCCACTACAAGGAACAGCAGGTCATACTTTCTGAAGCATCCCACCTTTCAATCATGTTTTGAATTCTTCTTTGAAGCTAAAATCTAACATCTTTTTACTTATCCTACTATTATTGTTTTACCTCACCCAATTGTACAGAATACGTCATGCATGCATGACAGCTTAAATCTGCGCATGTGTGCATGTGATATATGATAGACTCCATGACATACATAAATGAACAAATTTGGCCTTTTTTTTTTTAAAGATTTTATTTATTTATTCAACAGAGATAGAGACAGCCAGCGAGAGAGGGAACACAAGCAGGGGGAGTGGGAGAGGAAGAAGCAGGCTCATAGCAGAGGAGCCTGATGTAGGGCTCGATCCCATAACGCCAGGATCACGCCCTGAGCCAAAGGCAGATGCTTAACCACTGTGCCACCCAGGCGCCCCACAAATTTGGCCTTCTTAACAGCAATACTCTGACATCAATACACACACGTGCGCGCACACACACACACACACACACACACACACACCTGAAGCCACTGGAGCATCGTTACCAAGATTCTCCAGAAATCAGAAGGATGCAAAGAGCTCTTCCATGGCAACAGTGACCATCCTATGAAGTCAATGACTGCAGAGAAGCCCTCCCAATGAGAAAGGGACATAAGAAGGAAAGGTGGGAAGATGGCTCCCAGCTCCACATTTCCTGCAATACATGTTCACAGTTTAAACGGCCTGCCACCTCAGAGCCAGGGTTACAAAGGGCAGATGGGTTTCTACACCAGCCATGGCATCCTAGAACTAGAGGACCGATACAGGAAGAAGGAAAAAGAAGTTGTACAATTTCCCCTTCCTGGTAAAGGACAAATTTCAAAGAAGAACAGTGTAAGGGTTCCAAATGTAGGTCCACAGGAACGTCTCTGTGAGTGAGCGGCAAGATGAGATTCTTGATGAGCTAAGTGTATCCAATTTAAAGAGCCCTCCTTTATGTTAGGATCATAACCATATTTTTTTTAGCTTTCTCTGAAATGAAATTGATACTAGGTGATAGCAGTTCATTGTTTTGTCTAATATCATTAATAGTAGAAACTTTCTTTAATTGTCCACCTTATGTTGGTAATTTAATTTTTGAATGACAGTCAGGGAGTTCAATGCTCTTAATTCAGTGAAATCCAAAAACTTGGGACACCCACTTAGGCAATCATACTAACAAGGAGGTGAGGGGTAAATACAAATTTCAAAAATTATTTACCTCTTACTTCCAGCTCTTATTCTCAGAACTTTCCAGAGACATGCACTGCTGGTATTTTGACTCTCTCCAAAAGAGATTTTTCAATAATTTTAATTAAAGAAATTTCTAACATTAGAAACTTCTGATGGAATTCTGAGCTTAGAATGGAATGAAGAATTGGCAGAAAACATAGCAAGATATTTTGGGCAGGGTAGGTGTTCAGAGGGAGTCCTGCCAGGCAACTCTCCTATGTACTCTCTGCCCACCAGACCACTGGGCTAAGAGTTTGAGTCATTTGAATCACACTGCCTGAGTTCAAAACCTGACTGCCATTTAGTAGTTCAGTATCCTTCAGCAAGTCAAGTCACCCAACCTCTCTGTAGCTGTTTATTCACCTGTAAAATGGGGCTTCCAGCAGTTAAGTTTCATAAAGTGTTTACACAGTGCCTTGGCATATGGTAGGCATTTTTCTTGAGCACCAGCCACTATTACTATTACTCAATGTTTAATGCTAATTATGGAAAGCTAAGGCACAGGGGTGCTGCAGTGGAGGAGACATCAATAATTCTTCAAAACTTGTCAGGCTACAGAGACCTCCTGGCAACATACTGAAAATAGCACTTCAGTGTTTTGTTTCTGTCTTCTTACTTAGATAATTTCTGGATTTAAAGTAAAATACAATGTTGCAACACTCTAACAGGTATAGCTAAAGAAGTAAAGAATGGCTGGATTTGAAAAGTAAAGAATCTTGAATACACCTCATGTTCTTTGTAATACAAATGAAGACTTCTGCTTGGCCCAAATTTCAACGCAGGGTAGGGAGGACCCAAAATCTCTTTAGATGCCATCCCTTCCCTTCATTCACAGTTCACAGGCAATCCACTGTCATACTGAGTAGTGCTCTGAGCAAGCACTGTGCTAGATGCCATCTTGGAGGACAGAGACTGGAACAGAACAACTCTGGTCCTCAAAGATACTTAGTTTGTTAAGACAGATAAAACATCAGGGGTGCCTGGGTGGCTCATATGGTTGGGTGTCTGCCTTCGGCTCAGGTCACGATCTCCAGGTCCTGGGATCGAGCCTCATGTAGGGCTTCCAGCTCAGCGGGGAGTCTGCTTCTCCCTCTCCCCCTTCCTCCCTCTCCCCTTGTTTGTGCTCTCTGTCTCTCTCTCTCTCAAATGAATAAATATAAAAAAAGAGAAAAAAGATAAAACATTCTCACAAATAGCTACAATGCAAGACAGAAATTCAGTTGTAAGGCACGTTTTCTTACTCTCAAATTCAACAAATGCTTTCTGTCACTCTACCATTGCTGCCAGCCAATATCAGAACTTCTAAATCATATCACATATTTTCTTCCCCCATAGCTGCTTGATCTTCAAAACATGTATTAAGAGAATTAATTATACCAGAAATCTTAGAACCTCACTCTTACATTTGACAAATTGTTATTGAGTACCTACTACGCATAAGGAAATGTGATAGGATCCAACAGTCAGTATCAAGTCCTTTTACCATTAGAGAAGGAGTGTCATTTCCAAAGTGTAGGTTTATTGAGTTATTTACATCTATTACAGCTCAATAATAAAATATTGAGCAATGCCTTAAAAGTACAAATAAATTTACATGCCTCTGGAGAGAAAACGCAACTTAGCAGAACCACCAGCTACGCTAAACACATGTTGGGCCCAGTCTTCCGCTGCCCTGCACCCAGTCTGCTGTCAAAGCCAAGCACCAACTGTAATGAACAGAGGAGAAAAAAAAGAAATAGGGAAGACAAAGGACATAATCACTTCCTCTCTAGTCACAGGTCTCTCACCATTTTTCACAGTCCTGGTCTAGGCTTTGTGTGCTTTACGAATATCTGTAAGCACATTCTCCTGAGTTGTTTTTTTTGTTTTTTTGTTTTTTTTTTTAAGAATTTATTTATTTATTTGACAGAGAGAGACAGCCAGCGGGAGAGGGAACACAAGCAGGGGGAGTGGGAGAGGAAGAAGCAGGCTCATAGCAGAGGAGCCTGATGTGGGACTCGATCCCATAACGCCGGGATCACGCCCTGAGCCGAAGGCAGAAGCTTAACTGCTGTGCCACCCAGGCGCCCCACATTCTCCTGAGTTTTATCATTAGTGATCATTCTGGGAGGTTACGCTTTTGAAAACATCCAACATTTACACAGAACTATGCCTAGTTAGCGAGTTGGTTTTTTAAGCTCAAGCAGGCTCAAAAATAACATGTAACTTCCTTGTAGGATTCACTAACCAACTCTGATAATAACACTAAGTCTAAAAATGTTTTCAACACTAGCAACAATGTTTTTATAAATACCATATTATACTTGGAAATGTAACAAATTCTAAAGATAATACTTTTTTAGATATATAAGCCCTGCTTAACCTTTAATCTCATGTTGTTATAGCTGATCCTCATTTTTGGTAGAAAACAGTACGTCAAATAACAGACAATTATGGAACTAAATCTACTATATTACATGACTCGTACCTATGTGTCATTTAATCCTCCTTAACTCTATGTGGCAGATAACGAACTGTTGTATTTCTTATTCTTCTGGAATCAGCGCATTGTTTTATTCATGAAGGTAAATATTAGATGCCATTGAAATGATCCAAATGCAAACCTGTCCAAACCGTTGCTTCGTCATGCCAGGGAGGATTCCACCAAACACACAAGTATTGCCCAGGAGGCTAGTAATCTTATGAGTAGAAGATTCAGTGCAAAAATGTGAAATGAAGAAAAAAGTCTGGTAGACCAGTAAACTCCTCCTCAGAACCCTACTACTACCACCACCCAAAACATTCATGCTGATTCTGCCTTTAGTATTAATACCCTGAGCAAAAATTAAGTTTTTACAAATTAAAACAAAACAAAAAAAAAAAAAACAAGGGTAGCTTTTTTTTAATCACCTTTTGGTGTTTTTTCTGAAATTGGTAAGTCATTCAAGCACAAAATAACAGCACACACCCAGATTTTTAAACTGTTAACATTGTGTTCTCTGTAACATTTTCCATTCTTTCCTTAGCAATGAACAAGTTTCCCACCTCAGAAAATCTTCACTTGACCCTTCCTGAATCCTCTATAGCAACAGCTCTATTTCTTAGCCAAGACTGTGGAATGAGAGGTGTACCGCTTTGGTCCATCTTCTCAACTCCAGTTATTGTATAACCTTTTTGGAATCTGATCTTTGCCCTTAAATTGACTGAAAGTCCTTTCTCCAAGATCGCCAATTATCTGCTTTTAAAACAAATTAATTTTCTCTTTTTCCCTGTGCCAAGCACTCTTGTAGATGCTAAGCATATACTAGTATATAAAACGGACGACAGTCCCTGTCCTTGTGGATATTGCAGTCTACTGGAACAGAAGAAATTCAATCAGCAAAGTAGAAAAACTGTTGCTATGATAAGCAATAAGAAGAAAAAAGTAACGAAGGGAAGGAGAGTATGAGATGTCATAAGAGGTGGCCAGTGCTGATCCCTCCCACCCCCTGGGTCTTCCCTGGGTCCCCTCAAGGGGCTCTGTAGGCTGCACCAAGTCTCTCCAAGGTGAGTATCCCAAGGCTGGTCTTTGAACCTCACTCTTCTTTATAAAATCCTTTCACTTAGAAATCACATCTGCTCTCAGCCTACCTTTACAAATGACTCCCAGACCCTGGCTTTTCTTACAAATGACCACAATCACCAGCTGATTAGTGACCATTTCAAGCTGCTAGAGCACTGCTTAAAATGGTACCTAAAATCCACACTAAATTTCCCCTACTCAAACCTTTCAATTTCTCTTCTTCTGCCACTGGTACAAGTGCCCCAGCTGCTCTGGGGAGAACCCTAGAACTTATCTTCAAACTATAGCTGCAACCTATAGCAGCTCTTTTCTCCTTTTTCATATATTCAGTATTTTCAAATCCAATTAAGTCTGTTGTCATACTCTTTTTCTGTTTTCATTCTATTTTCAATGGCATGGACAGTTTTAGAGCCATCACCCCTTTTGTCATGCATAACCTAAGGGACTCCAAATGTGTAGGCTGCCCCCTCTCCCCTAGTGAAAAATTTCCATTATCACCAAATTTCAATTGCATCACACATGCATTCACAGTGCTTTCTACTTCCTGTACCTGAGGTCCTATCCCAGATATCTCCCACTCTTCCTCTGCTCCATTCTCTACTTGGGTGGCTTTTCTTCCTACCAGCATGCCGTGCAAGATGCACACCTCCTTCTGCCTTTCACATAGCCAATGCTCAATCCATCCTGATGGGCATCTCAGCTCACATCCTCTGAGATGCCTTTTCAGACCACTCTACCATGCTCATTCTTCCTCTAATATCCTACACATTTATTAATGCATCATTCATAAGTAACTTACCATATGTTTGTTGGTATTTTTTAATATATACATAATGAGATATCTGCAGGAACAAGTCAATATGGGCAATACTCAATAAAGACCATATGCTCCCAGAGGACCACATCTTGTACCTCTTTTTCCCCATAATCCCTAGGAAATGTCTAGAATTGCCGAAATCCAGAATCTGATTGGCAGAGGGCTCTATAGCTAGTAGCTACACTAACTTCTGTAGTTTGACTAGTCCTGAGACTGAGAGAGATTAACAAAGTGATCACACTAAGATCCCAATGCAGAAGGTAAGTGAGAATGTGCGTCTGGTCACTATTATCTGCAAGTAAAGACATCTTTCCTCTGGAAGCGCTCATCCCTCTCACCCAGCAGCCCTCCATCTCCACCATACCTCATTGCCTGAGCTTCTAAAGGGGTTGTTCAGTTTTATTTTCTTCCTACCAGCATGCTGTGCAAGATGAACACCTCCTTCTGCCTTTCACATAGCCAATGCTTTTATTTATGCCTCTGCTCTTTTCCTTCCATCTTTTTTTTAATAATTTCTACACCCAATGTGGGGTTCAAACTAACAAACCTGAGATCCTCGGACTGAGCTAGCCAGGCACCCCTTTCCTTACATCTTTAGAGCACCATCTGCATTTGACCAGTTCCTACTTCCCAATTTTTTATTTCTCTTTCTTCGATTCTTTTGTGTTTTTTCTTTAATCTCATTTTTTTTTCAAATTTTCCACAATATCCATTGCTTACACAATTTGTTCAGTGTCTGTGCTAAAATAAAAATACCTGTGCCTCTATACTCAATCTGACATGAATTCTTCACTTATGACAACTTGAGTTTGAAAACTGTTAGGCAAAGAAAATATCCCTACAGATAATTCTACTCATGTATACATATATAATATATTGAAAATCACTGTCAAAATAGATCTGAACCGTATGTTTTTTCCTCTAAATTAAAAATGTAGTGATTTTAAAATAGCAGTTGCATGAGAAAGAATGGCAGCTTTGTACCAGGTGGCCCATTTTAAATGTTCTAGGTGAGGCAACACCACTTTAAACAAGACTCCTTTATAAGTCATCATTTAATTAATATCCAAGTACCTTGAGAGCCAATAATAGTTCAACAAACCAGCTGGAAATCAAATATCAGATATAATTACTCAGAGCTGGCTTTATTCAACTGATGTCATATTAAATAAACTTATCCCACAAACCTTTTCCCCTCCCCACCCAAGGGAAAAAAATTCCTTCCAGAAACAGAAGACTCTTTATGTTGAGCTGTCTCTTTTTTTAAGTTTGCAGGATATACTCCCATATTGAAGATTCTCAGCAGGAGTACATAATATTAAAGATTTTCAGTAGGGTACACTGTTATTTTTTGTACCATTTTGTGTGCTTGCAATATTTCAGAGTCTGGGAGTTTTGTTCTTCTTAAGACTAATACAAAAATAGCAAACTGGACTAAGCCACAAAATACAATGGACATCTGTATTTTTATGATCTGGCATTCAGTTTACTGTTTTGACATTGAGCTCTATTTGTAATTTTTGGAGAGATGTCATGTCTCAACAGCTTAGTAATATGAATTATCAAACAAAAAAATTGGTTTCAAACACACTGTTTCATGACAGTTAAACCATTTCACTATATGGCACCACGCACGTTGTGTGAAGGGTAACCTCTTTATAAACACTAACTACTACCCATTACTGCCAGGCCCTGTGCTGGGTGTTCTACATCTATTATCTCTAGCTTCTGTAACAACCTCACGTGTAGATACTTTGTACCTAATAATTACCAAACAGAAAGAAATCAAAGATAGTTTTTAAACTACTCCCCCCACAAACATACACATGAAAAGATCACTCTATAATAAGCAAGATTATTGTATTTATACTACAGAATTTTCAAATCCCAAATATTCTAATATTCATTCCTCTCACTCGTTCGGATTCATTCTCATATTCATATTCTCCCCTTCTCCCCCTCTCTCCCCTTTAAGGAAGAAAAAAAATGAACAAAAATTACCAGCAGTTATACATGTTATAGTTATCTAACCATCAAACTTAAAACTAAAGTCATACTTTATGAAACCTCCCAATTAGTCCTGGTGTTGTTTCATATATGATATAACCTTTCATCAATCACCTTTCCAGAAACTAAAATTAAATCCATGCTCGGGAGCAGCAATTCAGAAATACACAAGTCCAATCATAACATGTCACTTTAAAAAAAAAAGTTTGTAATTTATAAACTACGATATACCTCAATACAAACCTACATAATGTTAATTGTACTATAAGCAATTGGCAACCTTCAAAGCCTAAGATTCTAACTTTGGTCATTTTATATGTACTACTATTTCTTCATACCCATCTAGATATCTGACACGATTTCCACACTTCTAATATATCCACTTATTTTTCTCAACCTCTTTGACCTTTCAGTATAGCCATCTTGGCATCTTTCTAAACTATACAGCATCTAGCCTACAGTATGTCCTCAATGAAAATATATTGAGTCAATGAATAATTTTTTTCCCAAAGCACTGCAAAAGGTTATTCTCATTTTATGCCCACCAAACTACTTCAATAGATTAGTTTTAACATGAAATTTTCTTGGATTGCTTTAGACCGTTCCACTGGATTGATTTAATTTATGGATTTTTAAGAGGGGTGAATATCAGTTATTAATCAGAACTTTTATTTTTGCATGAAAGACCAAATTATTTTCTGCAATATCTAATGTAAAAAAAAAAAAATGGACTTAGGCATCATTATTCACAATAGCCAAGGTATGGAAACAACTTAAGTGTTCATAGATGGATGAATGGATCAAGAAAATGTGATATATTTACACAGTGGAATATCATCCAGCCTTTAAAAAAGAAGGAAATCCTTTCATCTGCAACATGATGAAACTGGAGGGCATTATACTAAGTGAAATGAGCCCAACAGAGAAAGATAAATACTGTGTGGTAAGGTATCACTTATACGTGGGATCTTAAAGAAAAAAAAATTTTTTTTTAATTCAAACTTATAGAAACAGAGTAGAAAAGTGGCTGCCACTGGGGGATGGGGGAAATAGGGAGAAGTAGGTGAGAGGATAGAAACTTTCAGTTCTAGGATGAATAAGGCCTGAGGATCTAACCGATAACATGATGACTATAGCTGATAACACCTTGTTGTATAACTGAAATTTATCAGAGTAGAACTTAAATGCTCTAAACAACAACAGAAAAGGTAGCTGTGGGTAACAGATGTGTTAACTCAAAGTGGGGGATCTTTCACAATGTACGTGTATGGTAAATCACTACAGTGTATACTTCAAATATCTTACAATTTTATATGGCATTTATCCTTCAGTAAATCTGAAAAAAAATTAAGATTAAAAAAAGAATTCTGGAAACTGAAAAGACTTTGAATGTTCTCCTGTATTTCCACTGAACTTCTACAATCTTTCTTATTTGCTCTGTTCTATCAATACAATCAATTTTACCCATGAAAAGCAAGCATCCGCAAATAACCACAGCTAATTCACCATCAAGGCCAACTGCTTAAACTCTCAGTTTTATACAGTAAAGTAGTGTCTCCAAGAATAGCTCTCATTATATGAAGGACTAACAGGATATTATGGGCTTTTGGGGGGAAAAAATTCTACCACACTTTTATAAATAAATCTGTAAAGTAGGTACAATAATACACAAAATCATTTGAGTAGAAAAATATTTCACTCTAAGTACAATAACTGAACCACTTACTTCAAGTACTCCCATCTTCTAGTAGGGATAAATACCTAGTAAGCAACTATCTTTGCTGGAATGATAGCATACAAAATTTAAAAACAAAACAAAAATTAAGCTCTTTACACAGCTCAGCAAGTGGTGCCCAAGTCACCAGAAATGTTTCCTATTATATGAAGAGGTGTTAACAAGTAAGAGGGTAGCAAGTAACAAAAAGATGATACAGTTTTATCTTATAGTTATATCTGTAGTTACATGTATATAGTGCGTGCCTACACTATGGCATTTCACCTATTTCTTCCCTCCCTGAGTAATCTGTCTGGAAAAAATGTTATAAGGGCTAACAGAAGAGACTACTGAAATGCACTGTTTAATCTACCTTGCAGGCTAGCACAGTGGGTAAGAGACTGAGCTCTGGGCCAGACTGTATTAAAACCCAAGGCTCTTCCATTTGCATGCTTTTAACTGTGGACAAAGTATCTTAACCTGAGAGTCTGTTTCATTTAAAAAATGGTGGTAAAACTAATGTTCAACCCCTAAGGCTGTTGTGAGGATTAAATGAGAGAATGCCAGCAAATCCTTCAGGTGCTATTTTGATAGTTGGGAAGCATAATGTACAGAGGTGGGCAGAATTTATGTAGGTTCTCTCGTCCAGGTTCATTAATATATACAAGAAACCTGAATCTTAAGTTTGAAAATTTATAAGTATGCTTCCCTGGAGGTGGAAAATTATTTTCTAATAACAATTATGACACTTAACATAGATGAATTTTTTCAATATACATAAACTCCCAGATTTTAATAAACATTTAAAGATGTGTCAGAGATAGCATATAAATGAGCAGAATGGAAAGTTTCTAGTTTGTTTGCATGCAGGCTTCTGAGGACTTTTCTCTCCAGAATTTTATAATGCATGCTTTAAAAAAGTATGAAAGTTCAGAACATATCCGGGAGATAATCTAAATTACTGTAGCTCTTAAAATATAAGTCTTAATTGCCTCTATTAAGTGACCATTATACTCCTGAAACATATTGCCATTCTTGATTCACTCATCAAACCTGACCACACACCAGGGATCAAATTTAATATGTATGAAGATAAGCAATTATGTATGGCTACGATTAACAAACTATCATAATTGACATCACAATCTAAATTATTTCTTTAATTCAAAGAACATTTTCATGAAATAAAAACTATAAGGGAACTACAAATTATATATGATGCAAACTTCTAAAAATATAACTATTTTCAAAGAAAACTACCTCCAAATAGTTAAGATCTCTAACTACCTCCTTTCTAAGCCCGGCATCACAGAAGAAATTCATTACAAAATTCAATTTTACCAACAATTTTGAATTCATATTGAAAAATCAATTTCTAACAAGTTAACACATCTATCTTAAAATGTTTAGAATGCTACACAGCAATCCAGTTTTTACTATTATACCCAAGATTTTTTTTAGCCATATACATGAAAGAAGGTCCTCAATCAAGTTATACTTTTTTCCTCTCTTCATGATTTTTTCCAGTGTAATCACATATCTGATCAAAAACATTTATGTTTTCAAAACCTATAGCTTTAAAGAAATTTAATTTCTAATTAGTTCCAAATATGTAATCACAAGAAATTAGCAGAAGATGGAAAATGTAGCACAGGAGATATTATAGAAGAAATTGAAGTATTTTTACCTTTATTTTCCTTTTTTTTGTTTTTGTTTTTTTTTTTAATTTTTGTTATATTAGTTACCATACAGTACATGCCCAGTTGTTGATGCAATGTTCCATGATTCGTTATTTGCATGTAACACCCAGTGCACCATGCAATATGTGCCCTCCTTTAATACCCATCACCGGCCTATCCCAATCCCCCATCCCCTCCCCTCTGAGGCCCTCAGCTTGTTTCCCAGAGTCTACAGTCTCTCATGGTTCATTCCCCCTTCTGTTTACCCCCCCTTCATTCTTCCCTTCCTTCTCTGAAGTATTTTTACTTTTTTTTTTTTTAAGATTTTATTCATGAGAGAGAGAGAGAGAGAGAGAGACAGCCAGCGAGAGAGGGAGGGAACATAAGCAGGGGGAGTGGGAGAGGAAGAAGCAGGCTCATAGCGGAGGAGCCTGATGTGGGGCTTGATCCCATAACGCCGGGATCACGCCCTGAGCCGAAGGCAGACGCTTAACGACTGAGCCACCCAGGCGCCCCGTATTTTTACCTTTTAAACCTTTTAAACCTTTTTAAATGGATAAGTAAACTCCACTTGAATATGAATTCCTGCCTTGCACTTGAAAAGTTTCATTGTGAAAAGAGAGTAAGATGGTGATTTACCAGACTGCATAGATAGAGCGTGCATTACAAATTCACTTAAATCAGATCCACTTCTTTTTGGAGTCATTACTTAAAAGCACAAAGTAGCAGATGTTCGTCCATATAGCTTGCTACACGTAGAAAAAGGTAACTGCATATCATATTAAGGATGTACACCAACTCTGGTCTAGGCTCTGTGGGTTTCAATGTAGTTAATTTGAAGTAGACTTTCTTCACATGTGTGCTACTGAATGAAATAAATTAAACAAATACCTTGTAGCCATAGTCCCAACACCATCAAGAATATTCCTATGTTATGAACGGGACTTTAAAATCAAAGAGAGAGGTTTGAGGCTTTGTTCCATTTACCTTGGGCAGGTGTGACCTTGGGCAAGTTCCTAACTTTCCTCATCTGTAAAATGAGGATTAAAAATAAAAGTATGTTCTTCACTGGGTTTGAGAGAGGATTAAACTTGCTTAAATATTAGCTATTGTTAAGATCTCATATAGAAGCATGACTAACAGTTATTGGCAGGAAGCAACAGGGAAGAATCAATTGGAAAAAAGGACATTTCATAGAATAAATAAACCTTAAAACAAAGATAGGAGAAAAAGGGGAGGGGGCTCCTGGGTGGCGCAGTCAGTTAAGTGTTGCCTCTGATTCTCGGTTTCAGCTCAGGTCACGATCTCAGGGCTGTGGAATCAAGTCCCATGTCGGGTAATGCACTCAGCGGGGAGTCTGCTTGGGATTCTCTCTCCCTCTCCCTCTGCCCCTCCCGCTCGTGCTCGTTCTAATAAATAAATAAATAAATCTTTTTCAAAAATTTTAAATAAAAAAAATAAAATGAAGCTAGATGGTGCCCATCTATGGTATACCTGACATAAAAGAAGACTTTTTCAAGTCTTTGTACAACTAGAATACCAATGTAATGTTGAACAATGACAGTTTATTGATGAAAAACTCCTATTAAACTAAAAAATAATGTGAATGTCTAATTTATGAATCCAATGCCACATTTCATATTTAGCTATTAGAATTAAAATGGAGTCTCTTCTTTATAGCTTAGTAAAAGCCTGGTTGGGGGGAGATCAATAATATCTACGCTATAGTTGTCTTGCGTTTTCCCACAGGAGCGTTCACCTGATGATCTGAGGACAATACTGTTTGCTCCTCCTAAGAAAAAGGATGCAGCTGCTTCCATCCGTAAATAGGGTGCTGCTACACAAGCTGGGAACACTATTGTTCACACTGTCAATTAAAATTGCTTCCACACTTCTAATGAAGAGTTCCAGTTGTAGAATTTTTATATTCTGCTAATTTAAAAAAAAAAGGGGGGGGTAGAAAAAAACTATTTAAGCCCTGAGGAAGTACCTAACAAAAGAGCATAAAAAGCCCCACAGAAAGCAATGAAGGGGCTGACAAATAAATGGGGGCTTCCACAACGGCCTAGAGATCTAAGGGGTCTAAGCAACAGATCACTGAGATTTTAAAGACTGGAAAATACAATGCCTCAAATTTAACTTCCCATAATATATACGAGATAATTCTATAGTGGTCAAACTCGATTCTGAACTGTTTCCTTAAATTGACATCTTGGACAAGAACAGACTAGCTTAGTTTTCTTAGAAATATCGTAGACTCCATGACAAGTCAAAAGAAAATTCTCCACGCAGATTCAGGCAACATATTTTTCCCAAGAGAATAGTAATGATGCCTTGCCACTTTTGCAATACGGTCGAATCTGAACTTGCGAATTCTTATTTGTAAAATGGAAGGATGATGATGCAAAATATAAACAGCTGCACGATCCAGAAGGACAAAGGTTGAAGGACACACACACACTGCAAATGACAGAGGTGGCAAAGGACAACAATTAAGAGAATGTATTTTGGCATCAGAACCCAGTTGCAAGCCTGACTTTGTTATTTACAGCTATGAGATCCTGGGAGAGTTACTTCACACCACTAAACTTAAATTTCACCATATGTAAACTGTGGATATTATCTACACTGTAGAGTGCTGCTGTGAAAATCAAATAAGATAAGGTAGATAAAGCATTTACTAAGCTATTACATAGCTATTGTTATTAGCTCAAATTTAAGGGGAAAGGGATTAGCCAGACTCCATGATGCCCATCAAGACAAAAGGTGAGGAAGGGATTCTGGCAAGATGGCAGTGACAGTTTCCAGTTCCCTGAAGTTGTCAGGTCCAATTTAGCAAGTACTGTTGGTAAAAATTTCATTATTTTCAACAAAATTGAATTAAAATTATACAAAATGAGCAAACTGAGAAGACTTTGGTGTGTGCTTTTCAGATACTTTGGATGTTCTCCTAAATGAACAATCTCTGCATTATTTTTTTTTTACAACCACCAAGGGTTGCAATTGGTATGAAATTACTTTTCTCCCCCTTACAAAGAAGAAAACATTTGCCCAAAATGTTCAACAAGGAACTCTATAAATGACAGGTATCCACTACTTAAAAGTAGAGAAATTTAGGTAGGAAAATGCTGAATGACCGCTGGTAATCTTTTAAGTGCCTTCAATAAAGATGGTTTAGGTACTGCCCCCCATGGAAGACTGGAGATTAACTAGGTGATCTTTTTTTTTTTTTTTAAGATTTATTTATTTATTTATTAGAGAGAGAGAGAGAGAGAGAGAGCATGCACAGCAGGGGGGAGCGGCAGAGGGAGAGGGAGAAGCAGGCTTCCCCGCTGAGCAGGGGCTCCATCCCAGGACCCTGGGATCAAGACTTGAGTCAAAGGCAGATGCTTAACCAACTGAGCCACTCAGGAGCCCCTAACTAGATAATCTAAAATCCTTCCAGACCTAGGACACAAGAAAGAGAACCAAAGAATAGTCACATGCCTTCCTTTGCTTTTTGCTCAAATATAGTCTATATCTGTATCTGTATTTACATCTAAGTAATAGTATTTTCACAGATAAGGAGAACAATGAAAGATAAAAGAACACTGAACCGCAGTTGCTAGAATTTATTGTTGGATGGGGAATGAAGAGGGTGGATGCAGAAGAATTAGCAGGAACTCTCCCTCTTCTCACTTTTGGCATAAATGCAATGCAGACATTATTAAGAATAAAAATTATAAAAACCTGCTAGTATATATTTTTCTCCTATAAGAAGAAAGTATTATTGACTTGCAGTAAGCTCTGAAATGCTGAATAAACAAATTGGGGAAATAACCAACTGGGAGAATTTTTAAATGGTACAACCATGGGTAGGTACCCTTTGTCAGCACTAGCACAGATATTTCATTATGCTTTGCTATCACTGCCACCCGCCTCAGTCCATACTCCAACTCTTCCAAAACCCAGGTTCCCCCCAATCACCTTGCCACTGCCATTAACTCAAGAGGAAAGGAAAAAGGGGCGGGGGGTGTGTGGCTTCAATTGCTTAAGGGACAGTCACAGGGGAAAGGTGATTCCTTTCTCAGAGAATGAAACTCTAGTAACAGATATGTGTGTGTGTGTGTGTGTGTTGGGGGTCTTTTTCAAATTCCTAAAGGGAAAGTTGATATTTTAAAGGACAAGGAAAGCCACTGCAATACAAAGATTAAAGTTATCTCTTATATTTTCCCTCCATCCTAACGAGTGGGCTTGGTGAAGAATTGCTTTTCACAAATAGATTATAGATACCAAGTGCCACAAACCTTATAGGGTTGTAAAACCTGTTCTTTTAAAAAGCCATTCATCCATCTTGGCTAACAGGTATAGTCAAGTTAAGTCAAAGGCATGGCTTTGAAATTCTAGAAACCATTTTAAAAGGTCATAGGCTTATGATTCCCAAACTGGAAAGTGAAGAATACAATAAACACAAAATTCAGCAATATAGTTTAGGAGTATCGGCCATAATGGATGAATACAATAAACACGTAACTTAGAAGTATCACCAATAATAGATGAAATATTAATGGCCCTGTCTCTCCCAAGTGCTTAGTAACAACCCTGCTGGCTTGCTCTTTCTTTCTTTCTTTCTTTCTTTCTTTCTTTCTTTCTTTCTTTCTTTCTTTCTTTTTTTTAAGACTGATACTGAATTGGTATACCCTGCAGGCCATCATTTATATTGTTATTACACAGCAATTTCATTCAAGCCACTCAACTACAACCATCTGAGATCCCTACCACAAAGGGCAAAGCTGCAGTCCTAACCTCATGGCTAATGGAGTCTGCATATGTTTACTGACACTTACAGATCATGAAGTTCCTTGTGAAGAAGGTACAATAGAGCAGTATCTTTTCCTCACCTTGAATGGACCACGCCAGAATCCCGACTAGCCAAATAAAATGAACAGCCAATGAACCAAGCTACAGGCCAACTAGGGAAATAGTTCCTAAATTAACTGAATCACAAGGTGAGTTTCTTAAATAATACATATTCCTGAGTCTCTCTCTAGCTGTATTAATTCTTCAATCTGGAGACCTAGGAACCCAAATTTTTCACAAGCAGAATGTGTGCCTCCCCCCGCCCAAAGTAACTCTTATAATCAGATGAGTTTGGGAAACGTAGACATAAGGGAACACTTGAAGGAATCATTGGTTTCCTATCATATGCAACTGGGTTTCTTGTCCAAAGCACCTGATTACCACTGTACTTGCTAATCTTATAGTGTTAAATGACATTGTGATACCAGAATTATGATCTTCCACACTGGGTATAAAAATCATGGTATTTGTTTACAGTAAGTCAGCTTTACAGTTATCATAAAGCAACATAACTAACCAAAGATGCCATAAACCAGATAAGCTGAAAATGATAACATAAGACATCCTAATGATTATGGCAAACTCCTACTTAAATTTTTGGAATAAGGGGCGCCTGGGTGGCACAGCGGTTAAGCGTCTGCCTTCGGCTCAGGGCGTGATCCCGGCGTTATGGGATCGAGCCCCACATCAGGCCCCTCCGCTAGGAGCCTGCTTCTTCCTCTCCCACCCCCCCTGCTTGTGTTCCCTCTCTCGCTGGCTGTCTCTATCTCTGTCGAATAAAATAAAAAAATAAAATCTTTAAAAAAAAATTTTTTTTTTGGAATAAATGTACGTAAGCATTTGTTAGTACTTTAAGGAAAACAAAAACACAGCATATTGGGACATTGTAGGGAGTAGCCTGACTTGGGGATCTGAAAGCCTGGATTTCAATCCCAGCTTTCCTACAAAGAAGCAAATTACCAAACTTCCCTGAGTCTCATTTATAAAAAGGGGTAATAACGATTTCATAGTTTTACCATTGCAATTAAATAAGGAATAGGTGTACTATCAATAAAAATTACAAATACATTCGAGCATCTGTCTTGTCCTAAAGACTATTCTAGACTATTCTAACTGTTCCTTTTTATCAAAAATTTATTTTAGGTTCAATTATTTTTTTGTTTATAATTTCTCCTTCCCAGTTCTACCTCTTTCGAAGATTGTAACCTAAGATGCAGCCATCATCCAAATTTAATTATTGGATTTAGTAGTGTCAAACTCATAAAAACCACCTGTTTGAAAAGGATCATTTTTCAATCCTCAGAAGAATCTTATGAGGTGGATTCTTTCATTACCCCTCTTTTACGGATGAAAATGTTCAAACAGGTTAAGTAACCTGCCCAAGTTCATACAGCTTATAAAGGAAAGAAATAACCTACCAATCTTAACCAGTATGATAAACTAAATCTTTCCTCCCAACCTCTGCTAATTCAGGATCCTCGGTGACAAAAACAGATCTCATGCTTCCAATTAGGTTTAATACTCCTTCCCCAGCACATTAAATGAAAGTGTTTCTTTAAACCATTTATCTACCCCACCTAGTTGATCAAGGATATCCTGGTGTCTCTTGCCAATGTACTTTTTTTTTTAATTCTCTGTAAGCCCAAATTTCAAGCTTAGAATGCGTTTTGCCTCTGTTACCTACTCTTTATTAATAATTATAATTTATATTTACAATAAACACAATCACCATTTCAGCTGGACTTAGGACTCCACTAACTTTATCCAAAGAGAGCAGTGAAAACCTAAGAACAAGCACAATTATCCTAATTTTGCATTTTTATGGTGGCTTAGACAGCAATTCACAACAGGTAGTTTTCATAAGTTTGACACTACTGAATCAAATACTTGAATTTGGATGATGGCTTCATTTTAGGTTAGAATACGAGAAGAGTTGAATAGACCTGGAAAGGAGAAATTATAAACAACAACAACAACAACAAAATCAACTCGGTGATACAAATTTTTGTCTGAAAAATCTGAATCTTTATATTGTAATTAAGGATATTTTTCTCAAAGGTTTCAGAGCAAGGAAATTAGAAAGCGACCATTTTCAAAGTAATTATTTAGCTTGCCTACACTTTATAACAACATACACAAGTGAAATATTTTTTTTCAAGGTCAATTGCCCTCAGTTTAAAACACGAGTTCACCTTGAAACATAAGGATGCATTTACTTATTAAATGGCACAGGTCTGCCAAGAGAGAGTACTGTTTTGTTCCTTAAGAAGTAATCAAAAGACATACTTGAAAACTGTCACATTTTCTGCAATATCACTCAAATTAATTCCAGGAGTTTCTCCTGTTCTAAATAGAGTCAATTCAGGTGGGAAACTATAAAATAATGCCCAATAATGGCCCTATTACAGAAATAGATAACATCTCATCTGTTCCACTACCTGGAAATTTTTTCCACAAAGAAGCCCATTATCTCCTTTCCATTAAATATGTTTCTTCTCAAGACAGAACTATATTATTGAACATTCCCACCTTTGTTCAAAGCCAAAGGGAAGAAGAAATACTTAAACATTCCCTTTTCTAATCCTCTTAGATCATGTCAAAACAAGGAAGAGGAAATAAAAAGAAATGTGCACAACAGACTGTTGACCAAAATGGAAAATCAAAACTGCTCACCTGGAGTTTCATACTGACTTTAAGTGCTAAGTTTTTCAACTTTCTCCCACCTATGTACACTTTTATAAAACTTAAAAATCAGTCTTCCCCCTATAGTTTAAGGTTTTCTGTCACCTATTTCCAATTTGAGAATCACTGTAGCCACACCAGCTAAATGTCTCCCCATGTTAATTTCTGTGGCTTATGTTATAGAAGTTACAGGATTTTCTGGATTTCAGAATATCAAATATTTTTATAATATCGAGTGTTTCACCCCTAAAAATTATGCTTTAAATAAATATGTAATCTACTAAAAACCAGTTTATACTGTATATTTATAAATAGATTATACAAATGATTGGCTCCCTAGGCAAACAGAATTAAACCATGGCACATGGATTATCCTCATACCAATTACTATCAACAGACCACCTGTTTCACAACCATTCAATCTAATGCAGAATCTTAGGTACCAATGTAGTAACAAGGTAAGAAATCTAACTGTGATCTGGAATTAAATCCTATCCGAGATTCTGAGCAAGTCATTGATTTCCTCTGGGTCTTTGATCCCAAATGTGTGTTCTAAAAATGGTTAAATCAAGGATCTCTAAATTCTAAAATCTCCTAATCAATCACTAACTCAGCCTCTAACCTATCTCCAAAAACAGTTCACTGTACAAATTTTCAAATACATTAACATAGGGTGCCTGGGTGGCTCAGTCGGTTAAGCATCTGCCTTCCGCTCAGGTCATGATATCAGGGTCCCAGGATGGAGCCCCTGCTGGGCTCCCTTCTCAGCCGGGGGGGGGGGGGGGGGTCCTGCTTCTTCCTCTGCCTCTCCCCCTACTTGCCCTCTGTCTTTAGCTTTCTCTCTCTCTCAAATACAAAATAAAATCTTTAAAAAAAAATACATTAGCATAGTCAAACATTAATCCCCAATCATTTGTTTTTTTCTAAATGCTAAAAGCAGTTTCTAAGGCAATCTCAATTTAAAACAGCGATAAAACAAGAGACAAAGGTAATGTGAGTGGAACGAGAGGTTATATAAGAATGTGATTATAATCTGAGTTCAATGATACTAGCAATGTGCATTCTCTAAAGTACAAAGACAACTTTATGAGTGAAAGGATTTCAAAAGATGGAAACACACACAAGACAGTATGGTGAGGCAACAGTATCATGTGCCTCCTTTCCTTCTTAGGAGCCCTCAAGAACTACGCTGGGAGAGAATTAACCTCTACTATTCTCCTTTCCAAATCCTACCTACTGTAAGTGTTCTTGACATTTCACCAGTATAATGAATCTCAGTTGCTTCTCTAGTTCTAACATAAAACACGGTTATATACTGATCAGTTGATGAAAAGACTGTGACCAGAAGCTGGCAGAACCTACCCTAGTACTTCCCCTAGGAGCAATGGCTCATTATTTCCTAATTCAGGGTTCTCAGCAACTTTATATAATATAAATACCACAAATAATGAGATAAATCAATTCTACTAATAACAGTAATAATATAACTAATAACAAGATAAATTAACACTACTTGATGAAACTTCTCCTAGGATTTGCAAATTCCAGGGCAAAAAACCAAAATATTCTAAGTAAAAAAATTAAGATTACAGAAGCAATTTTCTAGATCCAAATTCTATCTGTGCCCAACTGTTTTTAGAATAAAATTATGTTCTAAATCACATCTGTTTGTGATAACAATGTCTCCTATGAATCCTGATAATTACTGCTCTAAAGCAAACAAGGGGAAGCCTACCCAATCCAAACAATTCTATTTTATGAAGTGTCTGCACAAATTGGACAGTCTAAAACTTACTACTCAGAGCAATTTTTGAACACTCTTATTACCAATGTACATAGAAATAATCTACTTAGGAAAACAGAGTAATTCTCTAGTTATTTTTATCATTTACATAAAATGTTCTCTTTTTTAAAAAAAAAAAAAAGGAAGGGATAGATGGATGGGGGCAGAAGGAGGAAAAAGGAAAAGAAAAACTAAAACTGAAACTTTACCTAAATTTGCTATCTTTTAAAAGTGTCCACAATACAGTTTTAAGAGCCAGTTTTACTTCTTATTCAATGGGTAGATATTTCAGCTCTTTTTTTCTTCTTCTTCCTCTCTATATTTTTATTTAAAACAGTATTTCCCAGAGTGTCTTTCATGATGATTCTGCAAAAGCACTGCCTAGTCAAATAAATTTGGGAAATACTCTACTCAATTCCACCCTAGAGAGGCATGATGCAGACCTGAAACCTAAGAGCTCCAAAGATGCTGCAATAAATAAATTTGTTTAACCCAAGTTTAATTTGGAGCCAAAAAAAAATTCGACCACAACACTCTCATTTCAAGAAATAGAGTAACAGACATTTTGTAAAAAGTCAGCATTTGACAAAACAGATTATAGAGAGAACTTGCATAAAATAAAACAATGTGTTCATCAAATTAGGTTTACTTTTGTTTCTTCTGGACTTGTTCTTGACAGTCCAACCAGAATGCAATCAATAAAAGAGAAAGATATACTACTACTGAGATTACAATGTAATATGAAATCCAGATTCACGCCTGTAACCAATGCCTAACTACAATCAAAGCTAAGATTGATTTACAACAAGAAAACCATGAAAAATACAATGAAATTCCATTTCAAATGGAAAGAGTAGGCATTCAATAGGTAGTTATTAAACAATGTGTTACAGATTCTTCAAAATAGGTAGAGGCAAAATGGAAAGAAAACAGGAAAAATAATCAGAAATAGCATTATACATAACCTCCAAAATCAGTAAATCATTTGATAGTTTGCCCTTCTCTTTATTAAGGGTCACAACACTTCCTCATTCAAAGTATAAGAAATGACATAAAAAGTAAAAACCTTTCTGAAAATAAGTATAAGGAACTAGCATTTCCAATTTTTTTTTAAATATGTATTTATTTGACAGAGAGAGACAGCCAGCGAGAGAGGGAACACAAGCAGGGGGAGTGGGAGAGGAAGAAGCAGGCTCATAGCAGAGGAGCCTGATGTGGGGCTCGATCCCAGAACGCCAGGATCACGGCCCTGAGCCAAAGGCAGACGCTTAACGACTGCGCCACCCAGGCGCCCCTAGCATTTCCAATTTTCAACATCTATTCTTCCTTTGTTGAACCTCACCTAACCACCTACTTTAACAATAAAGAATAAGCCCTAGGATTTAATGAAATCTACTATCTTCATAAGTACTACTAAATGTAAGTGTACTTGAAGGGCTGTTTGCAACATCAAGTGAGTGGTTCTCTAAATTTTCTAATTCAGTAAGCAATACAACAATTTCTGGTATATGTCTCATCTAATATCTAATCTAGCTTTTCTCTCTTTAACCCAAATAAATTAAGCATTTTCCAACCTTTTTTTTAACTCAAAAAACATACCTATTGTAGAACAAGTATAAATGTAGAAAATAAGAAATTTTAAATTATCTGTAATCCCTTCACCCAGAATTAAGGTTTTTTAAAAGACCTTCAAAGCCCATTTATTAAACGCATATGCCAGACACTGTGGAAAACTCTCCTTGTGTTTATTTAATCCTTCCAACTACCTGTAAGTTGGTAATAGAATTTCCGCAATGAAATTAAAGCAATAGGAAGTTAGATAGCTTGACTAAAGTCACACACCTAGTAAGGAACAAAGCAAACATTTGAACCTGAGTCTGTTGAGGTGATTTCCAGTCACCTATGTAATGTGAGCACATGGGTATATTTTTAAAAATTCAATTACAGTATGCATTCTATTTTGTAATCAGCTTTCATCAGTGATCTCTATTATAAATATCTTTGGGAAGTTAAAGGCTACAAGATAGTCTTTGATTATAAACTCTGTTCGTTCCATCAGGCCATTCATTTTAGATTTAAGTTCTTGCTATTTTTTTGTGTGTGTGTGTGATGATTTTAAGTGATGCTGTAATATATAACTGCTACTTGATAATGTGTGACCTTGGGCAAGTCATCTGACTTCTGTGAGCCTCCTGGGGTGCTATGAAAATTATGTAAGTTAGTAGATGTAAGCAGTAGATGCCATATAAATCAAGCCCTAAATGGTAGTTTGTTCAAATATCCTTCATTGCTTTCTTATTATAAAATCCTAGAAGAAAAAAACTGCTGAGTCAAAGGGCATGCACACTTTTAGTGCATGTTACCAAAGGACCTTCCAAAAATGTTATAAAATATATGCTTACCACCCCTGTATGAGAGTACCTGTTCCTTAATCCCCTAGGAAAACTGGGTAATATCCTTCTTTTTCTAACGTTTTTTCAATTTCATGAACAAAAACATGGTATTTCATGCAACCTGTACCTTTAATATCTAATAAAAATCACTTTTTCATGTATTTTAGGTCATTTGTATTTTTTCTCTTTGTATTTTCCTTTCTTTTTTTCTGTTCACTATTAATGTTTGCCTTTCTTATTGAGTTCTTTTAAGGACAGTATCCTTTATGGTGCAAGTAATTTTCCCCAACGATGTTTAATCATTAATGTTTAGTTTCAGATGAAAAGAAAAGGCTGGCTGCTAGAACAGTAATGTGGAAAATAAAAAATAATTTTAGATTAATGTTGTAAATGTTGTCTTTAAAAAAAACTTTTTTTTTTTAAATAGTTTTAGCAGGTTTTGGAAAAGCAGCTATAAACATCCATGTTCAGGTTTTTGTATAGACCTAAGTTTTCAACTCCTTTAAGTAAATACCACAGAGCATGACTGCTGGATCATATGATATAAGGGTATATGTAGTCTGTAAGAAACTGCCAAATCATCTTCCAAAGTGGCTGTGCCATTTTGTGTTCCCACCAGCAATGAATGAGAGTTCATATTGCTCCATATCCTTGCTAACATTTGGTATTGTCAGTTACAGATTTAGGCCATTCTAACAGGTGGGTAGTGATATCTTATTGTTTTAATTTGCATTATTCTGATGACATTTGATGTGGAGCATATTTTCATATGCTTATTTGCCATCTGCATATCTTCTTTGGTAATTGATATTTCTGAAAATTGTGTTTTCTTTACTTGCTCTGTCCAATGTGGTAGCCACCAGCCACATGGGGCTATGGGATGCTTGAAATTTTGCTTGTCCTAGTGGAGGTATGTTGTTTAAGTGTAAAACACACACTAGATTTTGAAGACCTGGTATGAAAAGAAGAAAGTAAAATATCTCAATAGCTTTTACATAGCTTACCTGTTGAAATGACAATATTTTTGGATATACTGGTCAAATAAAATGTATCGCAACTATTTTGTTTTACATTTTTTGCTGTGGCTACTAGAAAATTTTAAATTATATGTGTGGCATGCATTATATTTCTGTTGGGCAGCACTGATCTATATATAGCCTATATTTTGACAATTGTATTGGGTAAACACTAAGTCCACAGCAGTACTTTCTGAATAGTATTATGATAATAAGGAAATTACGAAAATGAAAAATAAGAAAGTTGTTTAAAAAGCTAAACCATCAGCAGACTTGATCGAAAGTGCTTTTGCTTTGCTTTCTCTAGATATCCTAAACCCAACAAAATGTTACAAGCAGTTTCTTATAATAGGAATCTTTTACTTATAATCTTCTGAAAAATGCATAACTTGAGGAGATAACTAAGGACATCCCAGAACCTGGCCAGGCTACAAGTACCTGGTTAATATGTATCACAGTTCAATTTTGCTAGGTTGAATATGTAAAGAGAAGGAATGACTGGAAGATATCTAAAACAATTTTTTTAAATAACAAAATAAACAGACATTATTGAGGAAAAAAATGGAAAAACAGATTAATGATAACTTATGACCTGGCTTTTGCCAAATCAAAATTAAATCAAGCAAATATTTATTGAGTTCCTCTACTGAACAATATGGACAGGACAGGAAGAAATAGAACTGAGGAGTTACAAAGACATACAATGGGCGAACACTTTAAACATCCAAAACTAAGGAACTAGATTAACTGCGATACGATATAATACTATACACCAACTAAAACAAACGAACCAGACATATGTCCACATGAAGAGAACTCAAGAAATATGGCTGAAAAAAAAGCAAGCTGCAGAATCATATATGAAGCATGGTAGTATTAAGATAAACTTTAAAAACATAAAGCTATGACATATGACATATATGCAGTAAAAGAATGAAAACATTGCAAGGACATTCATTAAATCCTCAACAAAGTTGGTCCTCCCCTGAGAGGAAGGAGTATGAGACTACAGAAGGAAAAATGGTTTTTCTCTATCCTGTTCCATTATTTCTATGTCAGACACATACATAGGAAAAAAGAACAAGAAAAGGGGAGATTGCAAAAAGACCAACGGGCTTCTGGCTACTGCAAAATAACTTTCATGAACAAATTGAGTATACACATCTGGACCGCACTCTGCTCTCACGGCCCCTCACACTCAACCCAATGCCATATTCCTGTCTGTCATTAGAGGCTGCATTTATGGAATCTAAAGGTCTCCATGGAAACAACATGGACTGTGAAAAAGGGAAGTTATTTGTTTAAACACTGCTCCCCAAAAGCACCCTGCCCAACCCCCCCCCCAAAAAAAGCCGGCAATACTCACTCCATACAACTCACTCCCCATTAAACATCAACTTTAAAGCAACCATGTAACATTTAACCAAGCTCTTACACAGAGTACTGTATGTAATATATCCCTGGAGCTGTAAAAGATTTATAAAATTTGATACAAGCCCTCAGTCAATATAAACTAATATATCAAATGGTTTTACAAATCCTCCTTCTACTATCAACTAGTTAGGGGCCCAGAGGAATATTCTGCGCCAAAAAATACATTCCCCATGCATATACCAAAAGATGAAGAAAATAAACATTTCAAACGTGTAATTTTTATGTGTCTCACTTTTATAGATTTCCATTTTGTGTGGGAGTCTTCACATTATCCCTAGGACCCAAACAAGGGAGAATTAAGATCTGAATCAAGAATAGCACGAACACCAACATTTTTCATCAAAAAAAAAAAAAAAACTAGAGGAAATGAGTATTCATTGTAGAAAAAAAAAATTTCTTAATCCTTAAAAAGTACTCAAAGAAAAAATTTTAATGTTTTAAAATTAGCAGGTTATTTATTTTAATAATAGAAGCCCAACTCACAAATTCTATTCGTTCTTCTTAATGACTTAAATCCAATCTAACACAGTGCTTAAGAGCACACAGAGTCCCTGGATTCCAACATCAGCTCTACCACTTCCCACCTATATCAGCCCTGACAAGTCACTGCACTTCCAAAGCCTCTTCTAAAAATGCAGTATGTTCCTCACATAGCATAGTAAAATGTTTTATACAGAAGCTATTCAATAGATGTTTGCTCTTAGTTACTACTATTTTTTTACTTCACCATTGCTTTCTGCTTTTGAAACACTGAAAACCAAAAAATAAGGATTCTTTTTAGAACTATGTTTTTTAAGTGATCTTTTTAATTTATTAGCAATAACTGGCTCAATTTACCCTTTCATGCCCAAAGGCATTTCATATTATTTTTCTATGGGTACGGGTTGGTGGGGAGTTTTTGTTTTTTTCATTGTTGGGTTTTGCTTTTTGTTTTTGGGTTTTTTTTTTTTTTATTAAAGCATGAAGTATTCTGGTAAATCAACCCTTCCTCCATAGCAGCTGTTGTGTGAAACTGACTCATGAAATGTAGATGTAGAAATGAAATATCTGATCATCTGGTCCCATCCACTTGCCAGTAGGATTTTTCCATCCTATCATTTACTTTTAGATTCTGCAAATAAATTGCTTATTGGTTTTGTCAGAAATCAGTCTGGATTCATTGTATATTAGAAATAACGTCCCTCATTTCTCAAAACTATAAATCCATTAACTTTTAGTTATAAAAGGAAAAAAGAATAAAACAAGATATTACCATGATCTTTAATGTTCTGAGTGGCAGTAAGGTATCTCTTTTTGCTTTCAAAAATCAAAAAAGAAAAGTAAATATCCAAACTAAGTCTTTTTTTTTTCCAATTGTTCTTTATAATGTTCTTTGCTAACAAGAATAAAACTGTTATACCTACAATCTTAGATAAACACAACATGCAAAAGACGTTTGGTTATACATACTCAGAAGGTACAGGGAATTCTCTATTTCTTCTGCTCTGCACACATGCCCCAAACACTGATACACTGAGGTGAGCACTAGGAGCGAGGCTTTCAGGATCCCATTGTTTGTTGAGCCAATCTCCACTTAAAAATGAAGCATTTGTCATTGACATATAGGTAAAACTGGTTAAGAATGCCTTCAACATTAGCCCTAAATATATAAAAATATGTTTAACCTCACTTAGAATCAAAGAATTGTCATCTGAAAACTGTCATACAATTTTTCACTTCTCATACTGGCAAAATTGGGAAAGTTTAGTGAAAACTCATTGTTGGCCTGGGTTTTTTACACTGTTGGTGGAAATATAAATTGGTACAGTTTTTTCAATGAGTCATTTGGAAATATCTATCAAAATGTTAATTATATGTATACTTAGATTTGGTAACTCCACTACCAGGAATCTAATCTAGGTATCTGTTCCATAAACACATATCCACACATGTGCAATGATATTCACCACCATACTATTTGTTAGGGGACATGGAATCTGGAAATACCCTACATGTTCATCCTTGGGGGACTGCGGAGATAAATTATGATGCATCCAGGGGCAGAACAAGGCTGACCTCAGGGTCATCTCATAGAAAATCTATGTAAAGGAAAAGGCAAGAATTGTATGTAGAGAATGACTCCATTTGCATATTTTTTTTTATATGCTGTGGATCATAAAACTTTTTTCTGAAGTATATAAAAACTTATTAGAGATTTGGGGATGGTGGTATATAGGAGAGAGACCTATTTTTATTTATACTGTTTTAGATGAGACTTTAGAGTGTTTGCATTTTTTAACTTAAAAACGTATTTCTAGAAAAAAATTTGAGGCACAAAACAGTTCAACATCACTGCTTGTAAGATCTCCCATTACACATTAAATTGGCATTATCAGTGTTAAATTCTCTCCTCTCAGCCCCCATATGCTTAAATAACGTGCTGGCCTTAATTTTGTTCTCTACTTTGTCTACTAGAGAATTATCAATGAGACCCTTTTCTCATATTGATCTCCACCCCCGTAAGTAGAAGAGCCTTCCACAACACTATGTTGAAACCAAAACCAAGAGTCGGACACTTAACTGACTGAGCCACCCAGGTGCCCGCAAAAACAACTGCTTTGAAAGAGAAAAATAAGTTCAGGTTTGTTTGCTGTTTACCTGCTGGAGTTCCAGGAGGGGAAAGTGCTTTTTAAATATTACAGCTGACATTTTCCCAACTTTCCTGAATATATATATATATACACATATGTATCTAAATATAAAAACATGTAGCTATACTAAACAATATGAAACTCTACTAACCATTCGAAATTATACCTATAACTATCTCTATGGGTGCCTGGGTGGCTCAGTCAGTTAGGCGGCTGCCTTCCGACTCAGGTCATGATCCCAGGGTTCCGGTATTGAGTCCCACATCAGGCTCCCGAGTCTGCTTCTCCCCCTGCCCCTCCCCCCACTCGTTCTCTCAATCTCTCTCTCTCTCCCTCATGCACGTTCTCTCTCTCAAATAAAAAAAAATAAAATCTTAAAAAAATAAAAAACTATCTCTACCTAAAATGAAAAAGTATCTCCTTACAGAATAAAGTATTAAAAACAATGAGGCTAAACACAGTGCATTGGCCTGTGAAAATACACTGAATTAAACGTAAAAACTTTAATCTGCAACCTGCTATCCTAGTGGAGATCATATGTCATCCACAGTATTATAGCGATGAGAAAAAAGACCACCTGGCACTCCATAAAATTGCACATTCTTATAAAGGTTCTCATAATGGTGAAATATTCCATTGAAATTCTCAGAGCATGGGCCTCCATTTCCCTTTCAAAAATCTGTCTCTCAGCACGCATTTCCTGTTTACTGGATTTCAGTCTTCCCGTTTAATGACTCCACCCCTGGTGTGACAAAACCCAAAACTTGAGGAATCCATTTTTAGCACATCTACTTAGGTATTTTCTATTTAATCAACAGGATATAACATTGTTTATGCCTGGCAAAAATCTGTCTGCTTTGTTCACTGGCCACTTGCTAATATTGAACAAAGGAAAATCTTTTTAACAAATCTTATTTGACAAAAGATAACTTTAGAATAATCTGGAGCTTAATATCCCTCCAATCTTTATATTATGGGAATCAAGATTACCAAAGTAACCTTTAAAGAAAAAATTAAGGGGTGCCTGGGTGGCTTAGTCGGGTAAGCCTCCAACTCTGGATTTCAGCTCAGGTCATGATCTCAGGGTCCTGGGTGCGAGCCCTACGTGGGGCTCTACACTTAGTAGAAAGTCTGCTTAAGACTCTCTCTCTTCCCCTCCCCCTCTCCCCCACTCACGAGCACACATGCACGTGCTCTAATAAATAAATAAATCTTTAACAAAAAAAGAAAAAAGTAAGAGTGCTCTGTATATTTGTGGTATAAATGACAGTATAGGAAATGTTGCTCAAAATGGCTTAGAATCTTTTACTATTCTATGCTCTAAATGTGTGCTTTACACTGTGTAAGATGCTCTTCTCAAAGCCCTAAGTTTTACAGAATTATAATCTCAAGCAAAACTGAATTCAGAAAGTATATAGAAGAGGCTGCTGTGGAGCCCACAAGCCTTCCGATAGAAACAGTCACAGGCATCTGTCATTTGACACCCGCACATTAAAGTTCTTTTCACTCTCCCATATCACCTCATCACTTCCACAACTGTATGAATTTGCCCCCCGAGTACTGCCTCCCTGAACTGTAAGTTTCCTTCACTGTCTTACTCATCTGAATATCCAAATACAACTAGTAGCGCAGTGCCACACACACCATAAATGTGTTAAAAAAATATTTAGCAAGTGACAATGCGCCTCAAGGTCTAAGTATGCACCTCGTAGAACTTTACATGTTACAATGTATGTTACCTTCACCCATTCATTGAAAATGTTACTTAGCCAGATGTACCAAATTGACTGAGGCTCTATTTCATGGAAATGTTATAGTATTCTGTCCTACCAATTTCAATGCGTTATTGTCTGGAAACTTCCTTCAGGTGGTAGTTAGGTCGGGTATCCATTCAGTGTGTATGGAACTCTAAAACAGAACTACATGATTGGTATCCTGGTCCTGTTACTTTTGGTTCAAGTGGTCTCAAAGAACAGTTTTATGCTCCAAACACTGAAGTAGCAAATAGATAAAGATATGGTAGAAGATTATTACATTGCATTTCCTAATCCTTTCAATCAACCAAACTCAAAATATAAAGTCAAAATCCACTTGTCTTCATCATTTAAAAAAAAACAAAAACAATAAATATGGAGGAGAAAATATTTTCCCCTAACACATATATTTTATTCCTTCATATGAATCTTTTTACCTCCCAAATATGAAGTTAACTAACTCACCACAAGTGCAGTGAGTCACCTTATTCTTATTGGTGTATTAGAGTATGTTCACCCAACTCAATGAGATTTTAACAGAGCAGAATTTTGACAAGGTTTGGTCTGCATCCTAATGTATGAACTTAACTTTTATTTCTTCCCCATACCTGCCTAAATTTCAAAAGCTTTTGAAAAGGGATAAAATTTTATTCAACATAACAGTGAAAACTATAACCAAACTATTTTTATCACACACAGGCTTTGTAATTTTAGCTGGATAATATGGACATGAGAATATAAGCTCTATATTTTCATACTTTTTATCAAAAAGAACAGAATACTCCATAGGAGTGCTTTCAGATATTTTGTGCGATATAGACCCATTTGTATATGTATGTGTGTGTATATCTCCATCTATCACAGATCCTTTCAGCAGTGTCAAGGTGGGATGAAACGGATACCAATGTAAAATGACCAAGGGGAACCTCTTATTCCAATACCTCCCAAGAGAAAGCTTGTGGTTGATGTATCAAGCCATATTATGTGATAAAATTAAGCCATATTCATTAAGGTTCCACTAATTAGCAATTCAGTCTGTGCAAAAGTCAATTACTTCAGGAAAATGCTAAGCAAATTAATAATGCAATTAAATCTGTATGTGGGCACATTTTCCCTACTTAAGAAAAGAATTTAAGAACCCTAGCACATTAGTTGAATGTTAATTACAAGTGAATTATTTCTTAATTCACTAAAATCAATTCCAACAGGATAAAAAAACATTTTTACAGGATCGCTATTATTCTTTGTGCTTATAATGATCTGCATATATTTAAATATTCTACAATGTAAGCATTTCAGAAATTTAAACTACCCTTCCCAGTAACCTAAATCTTTGCATTATTTTTGCATTTTTGTACAAAGTCACTCTAATTTTCTAGAATGCCTCAGGTATAAGCACCTTAAAAGATGTGTTCTTTGGCTTTTTTCAAACACAAGAGAAATTGCAAAATAACCCCAATATCTGAAGATGCTACCATAGTAATCATGTTGTTCCCCCCCAACCAAATTCATATGGTGAAGTCCTAACCCCCACTGTGATATCTGAAGATGGGACCCTTAGGAAGTAATCACAATTAGATGAGGTCATTAGGGGGCCTTAGTCCAATGGGACTGGTGTCCTTATGAATGAGGGAGAGACATGAGAGCCCTCTTTCTCTGCGCAGAGGAAAAGTCCACGTGAGAACACAGAAAGAAGGTGACTATCTCCAGAAACCGAAGCAGTCAAAACCTGGGTCTTGAACTTCTAGCCTTCAGAACTGTAAGAAAAAAAAATTCCTATTGCTTAAGCCATTCGGTCTGTCTTATCTTGTTATGGCAGCCTGCACAGAATAATATGTTTCTTAAATATTAAACTTCTATTGAAGTTGCAAAACATTAAATAACACATTCAAATAGATCTCTAGGCCCACTGAACAGAGCCAAAATACAGTTACTACCAAAAACCTTCACTTTTTCTGATAATAACTTATGATACATATAAATTTAATTTTTTCCAGTCTAAGCATTAGAAATCAATGGCCATTAGGAACAAGAAGCCTAGGATCAAGGATAGCACTTTTTTTTTTTTTTTTTTAGAGAGAGGGAGTGCAAGTGGGGTGGGGAGGAGGCAGAGGGAAAGGGAAAGAGAATCTTAAGCAGGCTCCATGCCTAGTGCAGAACCCAATGCAGGGCTCGATCTCATGACCCTGAGATCATGACCTGAGTAGAAATCAAGAGTCAAGACATGTAACTGACTGAGCTACCCAGGTGCCCCAAGGCTGGCACTTCTAATGATAGTCAGGAATAGAGGTAATGAGGGAGCAGCGTGAATAGCTCCAGCTCACATACAGGTTATACTTTTTAATATCTACACATTAGTGCTTAGCATCTAAGTGTTTCCAGAAACTATTATAATAAAATATATCACTAGAGGGGCGCCTGGGTGGCACAGTCGTTAGGTGTCTGCCTTCGGCTCAGGGCGTGATCCCGGCATTCTGGGATCGAGCCCCACATCAGGCTCCTCTGCTAGGAGCCTGCTTCTTCCTCTCCCACTCCCCTGCTTGTGTTCCCTCTCTCGCTGGCTGTCTCTCTCTGTCAAATAAATAAATAAAATCTTTAAAATATATATATATATCACTAGAGAAAAGAGTATTGAGATATACACTTCAAGTCCATTCATCAAATATTTATTGAACATTTTCTGTCATACCAAACACTACACTAGGCACACATCACTAAGATCAGATAAAGCCTTCCAATGATAGACAGATGTCAGGTGTGAGTTAAAAAGCATTGTAGCCCTGGGGCGCCTGGGTGGCTTCGTCGGCTGAGCATCCAACTCTTAATAGCGGTTCAGGTCACTGTCTCAGGGTTGTGAAATGGAGCCCAAGACAGGCTCTACACTCAGTGAGGAGTCTGCTTCAGATTCTCTCTCTCCCTTTCCTTCTGTCCATTCCCCCATGCTCTCTTTCTCTTTCCCTCAAATAAAAAAAAAAAATTTTAAGGCATTATAGTCTTAAATCTCGAGCCCAGTAGACTCCAAACTACTTACCTGACAAGAGCTCTTTGGATCACAGTGAAGCATCCCAAGCACTACTTGTTCTAAAACTGAACTCTTGATTACTACCAGCACCAGCACCACCATTCCATCCCCAATCAAACCTGATCTTCCCAAAGTCTTCTTCTCCCATAAATATCATCCCCATTCTTTCAGAAACCATGAAGCCATCCTTGAGTCCACTTTCACACCCAGTTCTAATATATTTTGTCTGCTCTGCTTTCATAATGTACCCAACGTGACCATTTCTCCTACCATCACCTGCTATCACAATTAGCTGATTGCTTTGACCTCCTTAACTGGTCTCCCCGTTTCTACCCTCTCCCCTCTATTGATTATTCTCAATCCAGCATTTAGAATTGATTTTACCTTACTGCTACTCAAATCCTTCCAATGCTTCCCCAACATCCTCAGAATAAATGCCAAAGTCCCTACACAACCAGGCCTCCCCTGCTACTCCTCAGATGTCAATACCTTCCATGGGCCACTGCTTCAGCTCTGAAACTTCCATTCCTCACATGCCATAGCAAGATCCCACCTAAAAAGCCTTTGGCGTTTTCTGTTTCCCACAAAGCTGGTTCCATAACTACATTCAGTCCTTCTTCCAATACCACTTCATCAGTGAAGCCTTCCAAATGTGACCTTACTCAGCTTAATATTTTTCTATAATACTTATCAACATCTGACATGCTATATATTTCCTTGTTTGTGTGCCTCCCCTCATTATGATGTAAGTGCCGCATACCAATCAGGGGTTTTTGTTGTTGTTGTTCACAGCTGTATCCTCAATGGCTACAATAGTGGGTGGCATGCAGCAGACCCTTGATAAACACTTGTTGAATTATTTAATTTCTATTACAAGGACTCATAGGAGTAGTGGATGTTTACTGATATCCAAAGTACAAGTATTTCTACAGTGAGATCCATTGTAAAAGGAAAAAATAAAAATAAAAAATATCTGCCTCATGCAAAAGGTTCCTAAGGCCCCCCGACCCTCAGAAGCTTTCTATGTAGCCACATCTTCATGTTTGCAAAGTGTCTTTCCCTGTTTGTCAGAAAAATCAATCACATTACACAGAGAATATTTCAACAATAAGAAAATATTTTTCTGGGGCGCCTGGGTGGCTCAGTCAGTTAAGCGTCCAACTCTTGATTTCAACTCAGGTCATGATCTCAGAGTCATGAGGTTGAGCTCTGCATTGGGCTCCATGTTGAGTGTGAAGCCTGCTTAAGATTCTCTCTCTCTCCCTCTGCCCCTCCCACCACCCCCCAACTCACATGTGCACGAAAGAAAGAAAGAAAGAAAGAAAGCTTTTCTGAGAACGTATCTACAAAACTATGCTGAAAACTGAAGAAAATATAATTTTTTCACAATTTTTAGAATATATTCATTTGTTATGTAAGTGGGGAAACTACAAACCTCTAATGTTATGTAAATTTAATCAGCATTTAAAAATACACACATTTGCATTTAGCTAAAACAGAACAAGCAATGATTCTGCTACAAATAAAAATTATTTTATAGAACTTTACAAAGTTACAAGAGTCATTCATCTGATAAAGGACTTGTATCCAGAATATATAAAGAACTCTCACAACTCAGGGAAAACCATCTAAATTTTCAAAATGCTAAATGCAATGTGGTATCCTTGACTGGATCCTGAACAGAAAAAAGACATTTGTGGAAAAACTGGTAAAATGCAAATATAGTTTATAGTTCAGTAAACGCTATTGTTCCAATATTAATCTTCTAGTTTTGACAAATACACCATGGTTCTGTAAAGTATTAACAGCAGAAACACCTGACAGGTATACATGGGAACTCTCTACTATTTTGCAAACTTTTATGTAAATCTAAAATTATTTCAAAATAAAAAGTTAAATGTGAGAGGAAAAATATTTGCTAAACCTTCACCAAAGATATGTGGATGGAAAGTAAGTATAGGAAAAGATTCTCATCATTAATCATTAATATGAACACATACATGAATATTTACAGCAGCCCTATTCAAGGTAGAAACAAACCAAACGTTCATCAACTAATGAATGGATTAACAAAATACATTATATCCATATAATGAAATATTATTTGGCCTTATAAAAGAATGAAGGAAGTACTGATACATACCACAACGTGGATAACCTTGAAAACATTATGCTAAATGAAAGAAGGCACTCACAAAAAAACACATATTATTCCATTCACATGAAATGTCTGGAATAGGAAAATCTATAGAGACAGAAAGTAGATTCAAGGTTGCTGAGGCAGGGCAGGGGGGAGGACAGAGGGTAATAGCTAAAGAGTGCAAGGATTTTTTTTTTCCTGAAGTCATGACCATGTTCTAAAACTGACTGTGATGACAGCTGCACTTATTTGAAAATATACTAAAAACCACTGCTTACATACTTTAAATGGGTGAATTGTATGGTATATGAATTATATCTCAATAAAACTGTTTTTAAAAAACTAAGTAGACATCAATACACGCCTGTTGGATGGCTCAATAAATAAAACCAACAAATCCAAGTACTGACCAGTGTGCAGACACTGGAACTTTCATATGTTGCTGATAGAAATACGATATGATACAGCTGCTTTGGAAAATAGTTTGTCAGTTTCTCATAAAGTTAAACTTACACTTACCATATATCTCAACAATCCCACACTTAGGTATTTGTCAAGAAAAACTGAAATATATATCCACATAAGTTCTTATACACAGATGTTTGCAGCGGCTTTATTCAGAATTGCCAAAAACAGGAAGCAACTCAAATACCCATCAGCAGGGGAAGGGACAAATTTTAGTACATCCGTACAATAAAATACTTCTCAGCAATGAAAAGAAAAAAATGATATATGACATATGCCACAACATGGTTGAATCTCAAAAGCATTATGCTTAATGAAAAAAAGCCATACAAAAAGACTGCACACTACATGATTCCATGCATAGGACATTCTGAAAATTCCATAGGAATAGATACCAGATCAATAATTGCTAGACTCAGGGCTAGTCAGAGGAGACTGACTACAAAAAGGGACAAGGGAACTTTTCGGGATGATGAAAATGTCTTTATTTTTATCACAGTGGTGATGGTGGTGATAGGACTATACAAATGTTAAAACTCATTGAATTTTACACTTCAAAAGGTTAATTCTTACTATGTATAAATTATACCTGACTTTTGAAAAAGTTGCATCCAACTTAATTGCAACTTAGTTTTTTTTTAATTCCTAATACAATGCTGATAGGTAGTGTAAACTGCTACTACAATAACTACCAAAATTAGAAACGCAAGCACCCTTGGCCCAGCAGAAATAGACCAGATCACACATGTAAGGAATATTCTTTATAGAACTGTGAATACCCTGAAATAGTTAAGCACACATACACAGACACACACACCACAAGGGAGTTCCTCATGTCCTGTTCTAGAAAGATCTCCAAATTATATTTTTATTTAAATAAATAAGCAAGGGACAGATGGATAGATATAATTTAGGGATGGGGGAATACATTTTGAATGGGTCTATATATGGTTTAAGAAAAAAGTCTTTGGAAGAATAAATAAGCAACTAAAATCACCCATTACCATTAGGGCTTTGGGAATTGGGCAAACGTGGAACAGAAGAGGAAGTAAGACTCTCCAATGCGTACCTTTTTATACTTTTTGATGCATGAGCCATGAAAAAAAAAAAACTAAATAATATTGAAAACACTAATTTTAAAAATATATAGTTTAAGTACAAATTATAAACATTTTTGGAACACTAAAAACATTCCAGAGACAGAAAACATTATCATGTACACTTACAATGCAAGTTAACATTCAATTACCAGAAGATAATGAGCAATCCCCATAGGAGACTATGTACTTAACCTTTCTTTTTGATCCCAGTACCCTACAAAAATAGAAGAAAATAAGGAGTATAAGAAATAGAGAACAGAGAACGTTTTGGAAGGGAAAGGTATAATTTTTTTAAAGGAGGAGTAAATGAGAAAACTCAGGTTAAAAAAAGTCAAGAACTTGGTATACCTTTGAATAGCCCCAATCTTTTTGCCCTGGAGCATTGTCCTCTTCCAACCCTACGAGGGATTGGTATTTTCTGTCTTATAAGAGCCAAAGGGAAACAAACAGAACTTCTTGCCACAGACACAAAGCGACACACATCCTGGGAAAATGACTGACTCGAAAACATCATTTAAACACAGATACACACTCCGCACAACCAGAGCATCTGCATGAATTATTTTTGGATTTCAGAAGCATTTAAGAGTCCTGGAAATTTCACATTCCCAATCCAGCAATCTGCCCTTTATTCCTAGTTGAAACTGTGAAGTACAATCCTAAAATGGTGTTAGAGCTAGATAACTTCGGATATATAGTATATCTGTGTAAGATATAGGCTTATGAATCAATTCTTAGCATATCTGAATAAATGTTTCTCAATTCTGGTGAAATTCTAGTCCGTGATTAGCCCCTCTCTGAACAGTGTGGCCAGACAACAAAGTTCATTTACAATCAAAGACATCCTCATGGCCACAGATAGGGAAGTGCCAGGAATGTTTTATCCTCCAAACTGTTAAATTTCAAAGACTTAAAGCCCATTCAAATCTAGTCCCTGGTAGCAATCTCCCAAAACTTTCCCCTGGCTTTTCCAGTCAGCACTGAAAAACAAACGTCCCAGCTATGTTCTTATACAGAAAGGCTAAGTATTAATGTAATTCCATGTTGAAACTTCATAAGCAATGGAAATAAAGTGGCAAGCCAATTCTGTGATTCTGACAATCCAGCACATGCCTGGTTGTGCTACTGCTGATGAGAAGTGGTTACTTTCCCCAATACAGAACAACTCGAAGGCCATTCTGTAGCTAGCCCATTCTGTAAACGAAAGAACTTTTTTTTTTTTAAGATTTTATTTATTTATTTGACAGACAGAGAGAGACAGCCAGCAAGAGAGGGAACACAAGCAGGGGGAGTGGGAGAGGAAGAAGCAGGCTCCCAGCAGAGGAGCCCGATGCGGGGCTTGATCCCAGGACTCTGGGATCACACCCTGAGCCGAAGGCAGACACTTAACAACTGAGCCACCCAGGCGCCCCTAAACCAAAGAACTCTTAATCAGACTTATCACTAGCATTTCTCTTCAACTCGCAAAAATTTCCAACAGTGTACTTGAATATTAAAAAACAAAAACAGGGGCGCCTGGGTGGCACAGCGGTTGGGCGTCTGCCTTCGGCTCAGGGAGTGATCCCAGTGTTCTGGGATCCAGCCCCACATCAGGCTCCTCCGCTGGGAGCCTGCTTCTTCCTCTCCCACTCCCCCTGTTTGTGTTCCCTCTCTCACTGGCTGTCTCTCTCTCTGTCAAATAAATAAATAAAATTTTAAAAAAACAAAAACAAAACAAACACCAACAAGCTAAGAACCAAATACCGATAGGAAACAGTTCAAAGAAGGTATCAGAGGATATCAAGATAATAAGTCATTTACATCCTTAACACAGTGTCTGATAACAAAATTAACAATCAATAAATATTAGATGCTATACGAGCTACTTCAAAGGTGTAGTTAAAATAACAATAGCTAACATTGATTGAGAGCAATCCATTTGCTAAGTACCTGTATCTAATTTAAAAAGTAGACCTTCTAGCCCTACTCTAGTCACTGCAATAAAATTAGACTTTAGATCGAAGCTCATCTCTAACACGTAAGTAACCTAATGATCCCAAGCAAATCAGAACTTCATTTTGTAAAAGTCCTTATTAACAACAATACGGTTATACCCAATCTTACTGTAGAGGGAGTACAGTATAGTAGAAAAAAACACGGACTTTGAAATCTGATAGTTACATGTCCTTTAGCAAATGACGATTAATCTCTTTGTATCTCAGTTTCTTCACTGGTAAACTGAAGACAGCACCTCCTACTTAATTCAGTTGTTTTTCTAAAAAACCAGCTAAAAAAATTAGAAAACACCTAGTTGACTTTCAAGCACATAACTGACAATAAATGTCAATCGCTTTTCTGCATCTTTCCTCAGCTATTCTGAGTTATGCTCTCCCCTAAATATAAAATGAAGAACACAATTCAAAGTATTTACATATTATTACAGGCAACCTGAAACAGCTAATATGGCACTTTCAAAAGGGCTGCATCATAAAAATAACTCTTATTTAAAGATAATTAGAGGTATAATATAAAGATTCATTTACTGTTGCATCTTTTGATTTTGAACATTTATATTATGACAGTAATTCAAATTCCTCTTCAAATTCTTCAAAAACAGTCATGAAATCTCTATTCCACATTCTTTTTCCTATTATGTTAGTTTCTGGCTATATGTCTAAGTTCATACAGCATTCATATTTAAATTCAAAATGATGACAGATCTCAATAATCAAAAAAGAAAAGAAAATTGCATCCATTCATAACATATAATTACAAAGATTTACTCTAAAAATTGTATTCTGATAAACACCCTTAGAATAGAACATATGCGCATGTTACACACATGGAAAGACTTTGCCACTTTTGAGCACTCTTGCAAGTGAAGAATTTTGGGTTCAGCTTTTTTACTCAAAATAAAATGATGAAAACTATTTGAGCTACATTGGCGTAGATGAGTTTTTACACAGTGGTTCTTTGAAGTCTGAAAAGGCTTTAACAAAGAAAAGCTCTTTATAAAATTCAACATGAAGGTTATGCTTCTAAAATGGTCCAGAGAAGTATTAACCTGGACAACCAAATAAAGCAATAATTTGAAAACATGGTTTTACTGCTTTACACGCACCAAAAGGAGGCACATTTCTATAAGTGCTACTAGCCAAATATTAAAAGGATCTTAGTCTATTACCTTTACAAATGGTTCACAATTTCTACTGGCACTAATACTTTGGCTGTGTCAGTGATAGTAATGCCTTACGTAGTGTAGACTTTTCCATTTGTGAAGGGCCTTCTCATATATTGTACTCATTTCAGCCTTTCAACCACCCTGAAAAATAGGTAAGGCAGACAGGGTGCCCTATTTTACACAGCACAATAACCACAGCCAGGTGAAAGTTGCCAAAGTCACACAGAGAATGAGGGGTATAACACCAGTCCTTCTTTTCCAGCTACTCTTCCTCATTAGAATTAGAGACCCCAAAAATGAATGGCATCATTAGAGTGACATCAATGCAAAATAATAATAATAATAATAATAATAACAATAATAATAATAGTTTAAGGCATTATTACTCTCGATTTTTTCTTTTTGGATCTTAAAGAGATTGAATATATAATTTGAAATATTCTTGATCTAGCTTAAGAAAGGTTAAAAGGTAGATGAATAAAATAAAAAGTTCAGAATCCAGTGAAAGCAAATGGATACATACCAAAATATAATCCAAAGCAACAAACTGAAGCCCAGGGCTTAGAAATTCATAATGTCATGCCTAGAATTCAGGTTTTACCTTTGACTTTGCTTCTATGGCTGACACAAGTCATGGTGACTAAGTAAAATTTGAAGCACTATCACCTAATCAGGCAATTCTAAGAATCAACTGGGCACAGTCTTAAAATAATCATAAACCTAACTTATGTTACAATGAAATAAATATAATTTTCTAAGAGTTAAATTTTAAAATTTTTCCAGAATGGGTTGTTCCCCATCAGTACTGCTTACTGAATTACAGGAGAATGTCTGACATACACTTCATACACTAAAATATTTATTAAATGCCAAGGTCTTTTAAAACTTCACGGGAATATAAACATCAATAAGACTTCACCTTTAAGGAATTTTGCCATTTAAAAGAAGAGGTAAGATGTGTATAGCTAATAATTACGAAATAATTACCGGAGGATAAATGCCTTAAAGAGATACACAAGCTAAAAATAGTAAACATCCCATAAAGAAAAATTCAGCCTCTTGCCCAAGGGACCAGAAAAAGCTTCCTGAAGGAAAAATTTTCAGTTAGTTCTTAAATGACCAGGACAGCTATGAAGGTGGGAGAGCAGCAGTAAATGAAGAGCTACTAGCATGGGTTAAAAAAGAGAGGAAATCAAAAGCTTTACTTGCGTGACATTGATAAGGCCTGAGAAGGATGGCAGTTGGAATGGAAAGAACTAGAAAGGAAAATAAACTAATGTTTTCTTTCCCGAACTCCACAGTTAGCTTTTTACAGAATCAGTTCAAACACAGGAGTTTACACAGAAGATCATTCAAGATTATTGTTCTCTGTGGTTACAAGTATCATTCTGGACAATTACCATCCACATGAATGGGTTCTACTTAACAGTGAGAAATGAGGCCTCAGGTTTTTTCCTCTAAAATACCGTCCTAAGTAAAGAGATCCACAACAGCATTTCTCTTATACCTTTGATCTTATAATCAACTGAGAAAAGTAAAAATGAAGGGAAATGGAAATTAGGACCTAGCCTAAAAGCAGAGAGGAAGAAGGACAAGCTTGGTATGTAAGTATTTTTAATGTAGCTATTTTCATAATCAGCAGAGGGGAGTGTTTATCCAATAAATTAAGAAGAACATTCTAAGAAATTAATGTTCTGAAAGAGATGACAGAGATTAGGCATTTTTTTAAAAGCCCTAGACAAAAAATAGAATAAATGACATTTTACAGTAAGTCACTTAGCCTATTTCATATATAAAGAACACTGTAAGATGACAAAAGGCCAGATTTTAAGGCCCAGATTTTATGGGTGAGATCTTTCTTCTCATTTTTCCTAAAAAAACTTCACCCAACTAGATGAGAAGTATGGACTGCTTTCCATCAGACTTTCAAAGAGTTATAGGAGCTGCTAGTTTTTGGTTTTTGGTTTTTGTTTTCTTTCCTCCATGCTATTTTGTTGCAACCAATTTGAAGGTAAATATTGTTTTCCTGAAAATTGATTCAATATGTTTAACATCTACTCTCTTCTTTAAAAAAAGAAAAATCAAAAGTAGAAATGTACAAAATATTGTACAACATGTTTTAAAGTTTTAAATTTTGACCCTTTCAGAAGACTACATTAATTAGCTGTTTTCATAAATAATTGAGATAACATGTGAAGAGATAAAAATTGATTATCCTCTAAGGAAAAGTAGCTGAAGGAGAGTAAACACTAAGAACATTTCTATTTGGGAGTGAGGAGTTCTGATACTATGTACATTGCAATAATGTTTTCATTAGTACTTTCTACAAAGTTTCTCTTAATGCTGTCAAGACACTGTTGCAAATTTGGAGTGGTATCTCCCTCCTACACCTCGATTAGAGCAAATGCTCTCAACTAAGTAATTTCACTTCTAACCCCCCAAATCCCATTGGAATAGTCTTTTCTTTAATACATTTGATATAATGTATTACCACTGATGTACAAGTTATATAACTAATTATTTAAAAATTACTTGTGTAACTGCAAGGAAATTAACAGCTACTGAAGACAACGCCGTAGCACCCTACAAAGAGGAAAGATGATAAACTCATCCAAGTTTGTTTGGATGAGAGATAGAGAAAGGTAAACAACTTAAAAAGTAAATAGTTATATCTCTGAGTCCAATTTCAAGGTTTAGATAGTATGCCTACAGTTATTTTAAATAAGATAAAGTAGCAGTAAAAATAATTCTTGACTACAAATTAAATGGAAATTAGGGTATCTTTGAGTACAACACAAAGTTGCTTAACTGAGCAGAGCACCCAGCATGCACCAGGTGCTGGGGCCTGATATACCCAATAGACTTACAGAACTCAATAATTTCACTTTGTTTTGTCTTTCTCATAATGAAAGCCTAATTCAGGAAGAAAATTTTATTAGAACTTTTCATCTAACTCCAAATTTCTTGAAACCTAGAAAAAGGCCACAGACACAGTTTCCAAAAAGTTAGGAGGCTGGAAAACTGAAGACAACAACCTAGACAAAAATATATCCTTCCTAGGAGCAAAACTGTATGACTCAGAAAAACTATATTGGGTGAACAGTAACAGATAAACAAAATAAATAATACATATTATATCCAGTGTCTTTAAGATGTTTGTGAACAGTTATGTTAATAATACAATTATGGAATAAAATTTCTTTTTTCCTTTCAGAGTTCATTTGTAAAGATCACAAAGAGCTCCTTTATTAGAATGATTAAAAGTCCTACTCCTTATCTGGCTATACATAGGAATTAAAAATAAGAGATTGACAAAGTAGCTTTGTTTCTGCTGTTTTACATAATAGTGAAAGTAGGCTGGGATAAGTCCACTCTTCCTCATTCCTCTGTGTAAAGATACCTCTTCAGTAAAATGACTACAGGCTTGCAATTATAGAAGACTTATTAAATCCTTGAGCCCTAAAATCAGTTGGAAGTTCTCATTGAGGGCCCAAGAAACAACGGAGGAAAGAAAAACTTAATGTGTTTAATGCCACACACACACACACACACACACACACACACACACACACACAAAAGGTAAAGTAATAAGAACCCATATTCTGTGCCCCTACCTCTCTTCAAATTCCTCTTTAGCTTTCCTGACAAATCAGATTTCCTCATTTACTTTATCCTCACAATCTACAGTCAATGGAGTGTAAGATGTTATTCCTTTTTTGCTGTTGTTTTATTTTGATTCCAGTACAGTTAACAGTGTTAAATTAGTAAGAAATTATTCTTTTTTTTAATTTTATTTATTTATTCGACAGAGATAGAGACAGCCAGCGAGAGAGGGAACACAAGCAGGGGGAGTGGGAGAGGAAGAAGCAGGCTCATAGCAGAGGAGCCTGATGTGGGGCTCGATCCCATAACGCCAGGATCACGCCCTGAGCCGAAGGCAGACGCTTAACCGCTATGCCACCCAGGCGCCCCAGTAAGAAATTATTCTTAACATATACCTAATATAAAATGCAAAAACAGCCATGTATCTTGCCCTTACACCATAAGTTGATCATTCAGAACAGTCACAAAAAAGAAAATAATACAGTCGTCCATTCTGAGAAGAGTCCTGAGCCATTGCTGATCGCTCGTCCATTCATGTTTGTCTGTTTCATTTTGAACTGATATAGATCCATCTCCATGTAATTTCTAGTCCAGTGCACCCAGTCTAGTTGAAGGTATGCCTTAAGCATGTCAAAAGCCCCAGCTATCCTCCATGACCTTCACATTCATCCTAACACTACAAATTTATCTTCAAGCTATATCTTGACTCACTGCCTGGATTCAAAAGCTTCCGAAGATTCCCCACTGCATATCGAACAGACCAGAAATTCTTAACCTAGCATGATTAAACGTTTCAAGACTGTAAGCAAACCAGAAGGCAGTGAAACACACATTTTTTTGTAACCACTAGGGCAGTCAGCAAGATACTTCTTATGGAGTATATGCAAAATATGAAGGAATTAACACTTTCAGTAAAACAAAAGAGAAATATGGAATTAAATGTTCTATCACAAAAGGAGAAAACACCCTTGCTAAGAATTAGTGAGTAAATTTATCCCACAAGTTTAGCTAACTTTCTAAATACGCAGTTTGAATGGTTCCTAAGCTTTTATGTTATTGTTGGCAAAATAAATGGCCAATTCATTTACGAAGGTGTTTAAGTAATAGAACACAAAGCTTATAGATTAACAGAATTGAAAATCAGTGTTTTCATTTCCTGTAGTATTGATTACATCACCTTCATTCACTAAACAGCATTTATTTCTAAGGTAACAAATTTGTTTTCTGTCGAACAAAAAAACAAAACAAAACTTTCACAAGTTATCTTACAAGAAATGAAAATACATGACACGTGCCAAGAAAATTGATTTACAATATGGGGGCCTACTCTTTAAAAAGTTCCTAAAGTTCTCATTTTATGAACTGACTAGTGATAGAGTATGGAATAGCAACTGCAACATTTATAACTGCAATCACTGAAGAGTTCAAGCAACTGACTGACATTTCCTAAAAATCACTGTACACGTAAATTCTGAGTCAGAATACTGAGTGAGAAAGAAAAATAATGGTCAGGTGTCGTAATGTTCTGACCAATTTGATACACATTTCCAGCCCATCTTCTTCATTCTGAAGTTTTCTAAACTGTAGAGCAGACCATTGAGGAAAGTTATTTAATTGAATCTGCTCAGAACTACATTATAGGCGTGCCTGGGTGGCACAGCGGTTAAGCGTCTGCCTTCAGCTCAGGGCGTGATCCCGGCGTTATGGGATCAAGCCCCACATCAGGCTCCTCCGCTATGAGCATGCTTCTTCCTCTCCCACTCCCCCTGCTTGTGTTCCCTGTCTCGCTGGCTGTCTCTATCTCTGTCGAATAAATAAATAAAGTCTTAAAAAAAAAAAAAACTACATTATAAACAACTCCAAAAGAACCCTGCAGTTATCCCTGAGAAAAATACACACTTCAATTTAAGGCATATAATTAGAAAAAAAAAGACATTTTTGCTGATTATACTGCTATATTTTTAATAGAAGGAGCCCCTTGAAATTATAAAATACACTCTTTTAGCAAAGTTTCATCGACTCCTCATTTTATCAACTATTAAAAAGGAACTTTCCATTTCTCTGAGGTTTACTGATAACAGTACTGAATAGTCACCCGACACCCACACTCTTCCAAACGTATCTGCATTTTCACCAAGATGAAGGTCTAAAAGAAAGGGCAAACTTTTTCTGTGAAGAGCCAGACAATAAAAGGTTTTAATGCTTTGCAGACAACACCGTCTCTGTCAACTATTCAACTCAGCCTCTATAGCATGAAAGCAGCCACAGACAATATGTAAAGAATGAGCATGGCTGTGTTCCAATAAAACTTTACCTACAGAACAGGCTATAGGTTGAATTTGGTCCAAGGGCAAGAGTTTGCTCACCCCTGATGTAGACGATTAAACTTTCAAGTTTGCTGGCTCTGTCTGGAGAAATTGACTCAACTACTCTTGTTGTTTACTTCTTCTACTCAGGAGTCCAAACTAGATCAGGAATTTTCAACATTTTTTAGTGGTAAAGCTCCTTTTTCTAATAAAAATTAAGTGTGCAAGCTAGGCTAGATTTCCGGGCCTCCCCAAAGGCCCCTGAGAAGCTTCCCAGGGTCCATCTACAGGTCTGTGGGACAATGATCAGCTAATCTCTAAGGTTCCGCTCAATACCAAGAACCAATATTGACAGGTTTTCCTGTCACCTTAGACATCATAAGATGAGGGAAGCGTTCTATGGATTAGGGGCCTTCCAGATACTCCAGAAATCACATCATCTCCTTCCATGAAGAAAAGCAGTTACATGTCAAAATTAAAAATATAGAACTGGTGAAAAGTAGAAGACAATGAAGTGAAAGTTAAAATACTCCTCTATGTATGTATTTAACTAATATTGTCTCTCACTAAAAATCTATAAAATTTACCTACAGTAAGTTTTATTACAGCTTACTTTTTCTTAAAGTTTTATACATAATCAGTAAGTTGAGTAAGATTTCAGTGGAGTATATTTAATCTATTCTTGACATCACCCCTTAAGAAGTTGATATATTTGCATGTAAATCATTCTACAATTAAAAAATAGTCTTATCTATCAAAATAGGTCAAGGCTAGGATCTCTACTTAGTAACAGTCGGCAAATTAGTTTTAGATACTAGAATAGAATTTAATTTTATAACTTAAGTCTGTCATTAATTTAAATTACTGTTCCTGATGATAGTCAAAAATCTCAAAGTAATAAAAAATTTGCATAATAGGACAAAAATGTCACAGGAGCCCAGAGAAAGAATTTATATCCTGTGTTAAATGCCAGTGAAAACATCATGTAAATGACAGTTTGAAATACTAGCACCAAAGTGATTAAACTCACAGGGAGGCAACTGCCTGATACTCAATAAAAATAACCTCATTCCAGAAAGGTACATGTTTCTATAAAATAGGAGGACTTATGTGTTACAGAAACTGAACCAAAAATTACTACTCCTTTTCAGCTTTTATTCCCAACCTGCTATTAATATAGAAGTATATAATTACTTTTTCCCCTGTATCTCAAACTCTCAGGAAAGAAAGATCAAGTCATTAAACATTTATTAGCTCAAATTCTGCACCAAAAGGTACGCCAAGTCCTGAGGTTTAAAGATGGATAGTTAAGTCCCAGACCAGCAGGCTCTCTAGCGAAGATGATTGACACAGTGCAAGCTAACCCATTGGAAATGAAATCGGGGTCCTAACTTAGACTCAATTTCAGGCATTTATTATATACTCACCCCACCCAAACAAGTAACTTTTGAAAACACAGACTATTTTTAAATGACAAATAGCCAGGACTCTTTCCAATAACATCTCTATCCATTAGTTTCTGATAGCAAATTGTTTAACTGACCTCACTACACATAAGCACCATTTATCTATATAAATCTTGAATGCTACCATAAAAAGCTCATAACTAAACACGATTGCTCTAAGGCAGGACACAGTGCATACTTAAAGTTTGAGTATCAAAGCTAGTTTTGTGTAACATTCATTATCAAACCATTTTTCTTAAACACTAGGTTTATGATATAGGTATGGATTCAACAAAGCACAGAAAACTATTTAAACAGCTATCTTTTACAAATGTTTTATATACAGATGTATATGTATTTATAAAGTGACGACTCAACTTCTAGGAGGAATGACAATTACAACCTTAAATTCACAGAAACATGACAAAGTATTTACGACACGTAGTCATATAAGAACACACAAATGGAGCACTTTAAAAATGAAATAAAGTTACTGAAATTTTAAAAATAAATTTGAAGCAAAAATAACAAATTAAGAAATATAAGCCTACATTCAACTTTAAATCAATACGTAAATCAATAGTTACCACTTAGAAATAATTATGTTTAAAAGTTACATTGATACTCAATAAATATAAATTTTTATAAGTTTATATTTACATATAATGCTCACCCACTGGCATTTTTATCTCTATTTTCAGATAAGAGATTGCAGTGCAGAAAATTAATAACCATATGCCTAATAAGTGAACGAAGAAATCAAATATATCTGTATGATTCCATAACTGAAGCTATAATAACGTAGCTGTATAGTCCAGCAACATTTTCAAAGAGGGCTCCTGAGAATCACCACATCAACTTACTACCATTATCTTTTCATCTGCGAAGTAAACTGGACAAATACTATCAGCTCACAGCACTCATTCATTTTAATCTCTCTCTTTCCTGCCTTTCTGTAATACAGAGGTTTAAAAGCAAAATACTCGAATTTCCAGCTTCCTTTGCCACTACTAGTCATGTGACACAGCTCCGGCCAAGGACAAGTACCTGGAAACGGTTTTCCTTCAAAACAGAAGATGAACTCTTACCCAAGAAAACATTCTCCCTTCTCTCCTGGTTGCTGGTGTAGCGGTCATCTTGGGATTTTGAAAACTAAAATCACGTGCTAAGTAGGAGACTGAGCCAGTTTCCTTAGTGACACCCTTGAGCATCTCCACCAATCTTATACTACCTACCCTTAGATTTCTTATTGTGTGAGGAAAATAAGCCCATGGCTAAGCCTAGGCGTATAGTTTTTGGTAACCTGTAGACTAGCAATCCTAAAACAGTTTATGCTATGAATCAAGCCTATGAAATTGACTCATGTTATAAATCACTTTGGTGAATTCACCATAAGGCATACTAATGATGAAAAATTATCTAAGAGAAAAAGATCAGATAGCCTGAATACCAATTATTTAAAAATAATAATAAACATGAAAATATTAAACTATTACCTATGATTCTTAACTCTTCACTAACTTATTTATGCCAGAGACTGTTAAACAACTGTAATATACATGAACACATTTAATCCTCACAATGATAGGAGGTAATTTCACCATACATAGCCATTGTAAAATTTTCATCAATCCTTGACAAAAACAACAATAAAACAATGCTAAATTTACCTATTCTAACGTTTTCTATTTTTATGATATTAAAATGTCCTTTCTTTTATGAAATGAGAATAGTGGAGAACGAGTTTATATTCATTTTAACATACTTAGTTGGCAAAATAAGTGACAAATCAATGTCAGTGCCCGAGTGTTTTATGAAATTTTAATAGTCCACGAAATCCAAAGGCCTGAAATCCACTAAAGTTAAATAACCTGCCCAGGACCAAAAAGCAGTTTGTTTGACACCAAAGTCCAAGATAATACATCACAACTAGGTTACATAAAGGAAATACACTAAATGAACTCAAAACAACTATTCTGTGAACACAGCTAAAGATAGAAATGTATAACTACAAAGGAAAATAGCCAGCCCAGAATATCTGAAGTGGGAATACGGACTTTTAAAGTGAAATGACTTTATCATGTTACCTCCCAGAGTCTTCTCTGTGTAATGTAGATTTAAACCATACCAAAGAAAATGCAATCAAGATAGGAATTCCCACTCATCCTAATCATTAGGTTTGGAGATGGACACCGCGAAGAACTTTTGGGTCTCTTCCTACATTGCCTGCCTCTAAAAGAAGCTTGTGGTTTCCCAAATAGGAGTAGGAGCAGGTATGCAGATAAAATTTGCCCCCTGAAGTTTGCTTCTCCATTTCTTTGAGTTCTACAAAAGTAGGGGGATCAAACATTAAGATTAGAAACAAAACTGAAATGCAGTCAAATTCTCCTTACCTCAATTCTTGGCATTTTACGCTACTGCATTTCATTATTTTAAACTCTTAACTGTTTAAAACTCATCTCTAGTTGTTTGGAAATATGTATATTTTATCAATTTCTTATTACTATAAATAATGGTTTATGTCTTTATAACTGAAAAGAGTAAATACTTTCAGACTTAAGTTTATTTGTAGTTTTCTCAAATGTTAGGTCCCATATTTTTAATCCAATCTTCCAGTGCCAATTTGTTTTAGAAGAAAAACAAATAAACAAGTACAGCAGGCATTCTCCAGTATTTACCATAAATAAATAAATAAATAAATAAATAAATAAATAGGAAAAGTAGATGGCTAATGGAGGGCAGAGGGCTGGGAAAGTGGGTGGATGGTAGAATTTGGCTTTATAATTGAAATACAAAGGTGTACAGATGAAGGGAAAAAATATTGCTAAAGATATTTCTGCTTTGAACTTATTTTATTTTTTTTAAAGACTTTATTCATTTATTTGAGAAAGAAAGAGACAGAAAGAGAGCACGAGCAGGGGAGAGGGGCAGAGGGAGAGGGAGAAGCTGGCTCCATGCTAAACAGCAAGCCAGATTAGGGGCTCAATCCCAAAACCCTGCGATCATGACCTGAGCCCAAGGCAGAAGCTTAACCACTGCATCGACTGAGCCACCCAGGCGTCCCTGCTTTGAACTGATTTTAAAAGAAATTCTTTTTTTTTATTAAAATAAAATAAAATAAAATAAAATATTTATTTTAATAAAATAAAAAGTACACCTAGAAGGTGTACTGACCACACTCAAGTTTACATAATATTATCACCTCTATAGTGGTAACAGTACCTCTGACCAAACTTCTGATACACACCCTTGCCTTTTCCTTCCATCCACCCCCCCACTCCCACAAAAAGTAATAATTTAAATAATTTCTAGACTGACTTCCTTAAGCTACTATCATAATTCCTATTCTATTGTGCTTAATGTACATGGAATATTTTATTTCCTACACGTTTTTTCTTATACCAAATACACTAATCTACTAAAGTTCAGGATTATGAAACATTCAAAACTGGTAAAATACATGGCATCTTGTGAATGTCTACAAAATTCAGACAAAAATAAAAATGAATAGTTAAAAACTTACTTTAGCTCATCATGTCCACTTACCTATTAGTGTGCATGTGTATTTTAAATTTCTTCCAGCTAATATATTGCTTTGAACATGTCATTAATGGTCCAATGCATACAAGACATTTAGCTAGAAAAGGACTAGGCTCTTCGGTAAGATTAAATCATTAATCAGGAAAAAGATTATTTTTCAAAATATCTTAATATGCGGCCCCTTATCAGTCACAATAAAACTCCAAAAGCTGTACTTTTTTTTACTTTTAATTTTTAAATAACTTTAGAATAAAAAAGTTATACAAAAATAATTCTCTATATTCTCTATATACTCACCTAGCTTCCCATAATCTAACAAATAAAATAACCACAGTAAAATTATCTAACTGCTCAAATTTCACCAATTGTCCTAATAACATTCGTTTTTTTTTTCTTTTTTTCTTTTTTTTTAAGGATTTTATTTATTTATTTGACAGAGAGAGAGACAGCCCGCGAGAGAGGGAACATAGGCAGGGGGAGTGGGAGAGGAAGAAGCAGGCTCCCAGTGGAGAAGCCTGATGTGGGGCTTGATCCCAGTACTCTGGGATCACGCCCTGAGCTGAAGGCAGACGCTTAATGACTGAGCCACCCAGACGCCCCTAACATTTAGTTTTTTCCGGTCCGGGATCTAATCCAGAATCTCACATCTCATTTGTTTATCACATTTCCTTAGTCTCAATCTGTAACAATTCTTCAGCATTTCATCCTTTCATAAACTCGACACTTTCAAGTACAGTTATTTTCTAGAATGTCCTAAAATTTGAGTTTGTCTAGTATTTTCTGACATTAAGGTTGAAGTATTTTTCATTAAGAATACTATCACAGATGTGCCCTTCTCAATGCAGCATGATGTTGAAATGTCTTATCACTGGTGTTAAGAAGAAACGACAGGCCCAAAGTGGAGTCACTTGTGCTAAACCATGTAACCAAACCAAGGCTCCATAATTAACCTAACAGCAGCTTCCACCTTCTCCAGGAATTTAGTCTTAACTGGTCAACACCAATGAGGTAGTTTGCCACACAGACCCTTTCCATCTCCCAAAAGGAAGATGAAGTAATCTGCTCTTTCATTATCCCTTCTCCCTTCAGCCTTCCATTTTCTAGAGCGTCTGCGAGCTCCTTCCTGTTTGCTAGATGGGATGCTACCTGATTCATGAAACATTCAAAAAAGCCCAATTTACTCAGCTGAATTTTGTTATTTGACAGTGGTGACATAACTTTGATTCACCCGGTTCATTTGGTGTCTACCAGTTTTCCTCACCATAAAGGCACTGATTTCCCCTTTATAATTAATCAATCTTGGGGAGATACTATGCAAATATTCTGAAGATATCTGATATAGATTTCTTTTTTTTAAGATTTAATTTATTTGGGAGAGAGAGAGCATGCATGCACATGAGTGGTGAGAGGGGCAAAGGACCTGAGCCAAAACCAAGAGTCAGATGCTCAACTGACTTGAGCCACCCCAGTGCCCCTTTGATATATATTTTTCATATTTTCACCCACTAATTTTGACATCAACTGCGTATTCTTGCTTACAATTATTGCTGTGATGTTTGCCTACTGGTGATTTTCTATTTCCATCATTCCTTCTAAAGTTTTTTTTTAAATTGGAATTCTAGAGTAACAAAGAACTGTCTCTTCTCCCCCATTTATCTGTGTATTCAATTATTTACTTATATTGGTATGAGCTAATGGATATTTTTTCCCCTGGAGCTTATAACTCATTTTTATTTTGTTCAAGCTGTCCCTGATTTGAGCACTGGGACTCCTTCATAAGGATATTCATTAGACTGTCTTCTGAATTGTAAAAATGTCACTTCAGTTACAGAAGATAAAGTTTTTTTTTTTTTTTTAAAGGAGGGGTCACTGATGGCTAAGGCTAGCTTTACCACTTCCATTATGACCAAAAAAATATTTTTTTATGGAAAGAAACTATATTGAAATATCCCAAATGTGTTGTACTATCATAACTCTTGTTCATCCAAGAGCTTATAATCTTTGGTCACTATTTTATACATATTAGCACAGAATTTTCTCACCATTGTCACTATCTAAATCCACTTTACCTTGCATTCCCCAACCCCCAGATATTAGTGGTATGTCAGAAACACAGCCCAAACTATTCCGTGACAACAGAAGAAATTCATTTTAGCCAAAAGGTAACAAGCTTTAATTATACGGGGGGGGGGGGGGGGGGGGGG